>NC_069085.1:9319126-9982741 GCF_947172395.1 Bicyclus anynana | reverse complement strand
AGTATACTTTTCATTACGCTACGATCAATAGGAGCAGAGCAGTGAAGAGAAATGTTGAGTAAACGGGAGAAGTTACTCAATTTTTTAAGCTTCCGTCGCGTGTACAGCCTTAATGGTTAAAGCTACATAGAAATCATATATGACGGAAATATTTTCCTTAAAATTATCTATAAAAACACAATAGCATATATATGTCTATCTTTTATGGTTGACTCACAACAACACGTGTAACTTCCGATAGCTTAGCAGTTCGGAGCTTTATAATTATATTTGTTTACTCTTATGTTTATAACACTCATCACTCATCCCTAATAAAAAAGTTGACATTATTACCTATTCAATAAAAAAAGAATCATAAAAATCGGTAAAGAAACACCAAAGTTATACAAGAAATATGCTAAGCCATCGCGCGTGAATACAGTTGACTCGCGGTGGGAGGAATAAATAAAGAAGTGCAGCCTTAATGAGTAGGGTAGGGGTAGGGTAGGGTAGGGTAGGGGTAGGGAAGAGGTAGGGTAGGGGTAGGGTAGGGGTAGGGAAGGGGTAGGGTAGGGGTAGTGTAGGGTAGGGGTAGGGCAGGGGTAGGGTAGTGGTAGGGTAGGGGTAGGGTTGGGATAGGGTAGGGTAGGGGTAGGGTAGAGGTAGGTTAGGGTAGGGTAGGATAGGGGTAGTTGAAAGTTTACAACGATTTTCACGCGGACGAAGTCGCGGGCGTCCGCTAGTTATAAATAAAATTAAGTATCCTAAGGTGATGTGGCGTAATTTAAAGACTACCATCCTGCCTAAGAAATCTCTTTCATTACCGGCACATTTTTCTGACGCCGAGGCATTAAATGCACACTTTCTTGTCGTTCCAGGGGCAAACATTACCTCTTTTTCTCTACTCACTTATTTTGAGTTTAATTTCCTTTATAATAATGCTTTCTCCCTTTGTACTATTTCTGATATTGATTTATTAAAAATACTTAAAAAACTTCATTCAAATGCGGAAGGGGCCGATAAAATCTCACTTGATATGCTTCTAATGACCCTCCCACATAGTGTGGATGCAATTAGAAATATTGTAAATGCTTCTATTACAACCTCTATCTTTCCAGATAGTTGGAAAGCAGCATTAATTCGTCCGCTACCAAAAGTTTCAGACCCCCTTATATCAAAAGACTTGCGGCCAATCAGCATTCTACCCTGTTTCTCTAAAATACTGGAAAAGATAGTACATTCGCAAGTATTGGCTTATCTTGAGAAGCAGCAAATTGTGCCTGAACATCAATCTGGTTTTAGGGCTGGTCGTGGAACGGTGACGGCATTATTGGATGTTACTGATAATATTCTTTCTGCCCAAGATAAAGGGATGTGCACTATTCTTGTACTCCTAGACTTTTCGCGTGCTTTTGACTGTATCAACATTGCACTCCTGCTATCCAAACTATCCTATTATGGGTTTAATGTTAATGCTGTTAAATGGTTTGATAGCTATTTAAGTCATCGAACACAGTCTGTAGAATTAGTGCATCAGGATGGAAGGAAGTATAGATCGTCGGCAGCTGTAGTCTCCAGAGGTGTACCGCAGGGTTATGTTTTGGGTCCCTTACTTTTTATTTTATATTGTGCGGACATAATTAAAAAAATTAAACATTGCAAGTATCACTTGTATGCCGACGACTTACAGTTGTATTACTCTTGTAGGCCCGAAAAGGTTCAAGACGCTGTAGCATTAATTAATGAAGACCTTGACCGAATTTCACATTGGTCTGATAGTAATTCTTTAGTACTCAATCCTTCTAAGTCCAAGTACATTTTGTTTGGTTCGAATAAACAATTAAGTAATGTTGAACCTGAGCTTTTAAACATATGTATTAGAGGCAACCGATTTGAAAGAGTTCTTCAGGCGCGTAATTTGGGTTTGCTAATGGACTCTGGGCTTAGATTTGAACAGCATGTGGCTGAGGTGGTACGCAATTGTTTTTATAGACTAAAAGTAATTTATAAGGTCCGCATGTACCTCTCGCAGGAGCTGCGTATTCAGCTAGTTGAGGCATTAGTCCTTTCGAAGCTTAATTATGCAGATATTGTTTTTGGCCCACGACTTCTTTGTAGAACTAAGCGCCTCATACAGCGTGTGCAAAACTCTTGTGCACGCTTCTGTTTTAATATTCCTCCAAGAAATCGTATTACACCATACCTGAATAATTCTAGACTATTAAAAATGAGATCTAGAAGAAAATTACATCTGGCTGGTTTACTTTTCGGTTTGTTAAAACAAGGTAAACCATTATATCTTCTGAATAAATTAAATTGGGTGGGTGAGAGTGGGACGGGTCATCGAAGCTGTCGCAATCAGTTTCGTGTTCCACCTCATCGTACTGCCGCGTTCAGAGGATCGTTTACCTACTCCGCCACTAAATGTTGGAATAATATCCCCCCTCCAATAAAAAAAGTCAAAAGCATATATACTTTTAAAAAACTGCTGAAACGATTTCTTATTGACAGACAGTTCGAATTCCAAGATCATGTGGCGGAGTTTTCATTTTTGTAATTTTAATTTATTTTTTTATATAATATAATATGTAGGACGGCGCAGCTTGAGTGCTTTATGATACCTACCATTTTAATAACTTATATACATATATTTATATAATAAAGGTATGATTTAATAGTTTATGTATTATTTTTTTATATATTTAATTTTCAATTAATATCGAATTTATATGTTTAATATGTTGTTACATTATATATTTAATAACAAGTATTCAGTTATCTATAAATTAGTAAAAAGAGTTATTAACAAAAAAAAAAAAAGTATACATAATTATATTGCAGGTAATTTTTATTTAATTTTGTTTTTCATCGTTATGTTTAAGTTTTCTGTGTTTTTTTTTTAAATCAATGTGTCTACCTAGTTAGTTTTAATTAGTTCTTAATAATTGTATTTAATAGTTTACGTAAACTGTTGAACTGTGTGCGTGGCGGCACCTGAACTGGGTCCTAACTGAAAATCAGTGCTGCATACTTTTTTTTATTGAAAGTATGCGGCAAAATGCTGAGTTGGGGCCTTTTTCTAGGTTGTGCCACATATCACAGGGCATTCTTTAGTGCTCCACTGTTTGAGTGGACGTTAAGCCATAATGTTATAATTTAGATTTAATGTGATATGTGGCATTACTTAAAAATAAAGATCTTTCTTTCTTTCTTTCTATTCCAAATTTCAGCCAAATCGCTTCAGTAGCCGCAGCGTAAAAGAGAAACAAACATACATAAGTAAAAAATTAACCACGCTTGTGGCATTATTATTTTTTTTTTTTTTTATTCTTTTACAAGTTAGCCCTTGACTACAATCTCACCTGATGGTAAGTGATGATGCAGTCTAAGGTGGAAGCGGGCTAACTTGTTAGGAGGAGGATGAAAATCCACACCCCTTTCGGTTTCTACACGGCATCGTACCGGAACGCTAAATCGCTTGGCGGTACGTCTTTGCCGGTAGGGTGGTAACTAGCCACGGCCGAAGCCTCCCACCAGCCAGACCTGGACAAATTGAGAAAATCTCAATCTGCCCAGCCGGGGATCGAACCCAGGACCTCCGTTTTGTAAATCCACCGCGCATACCACTGCGCCACGGAGGTCGTCAAAATATAAGGGTTTTATTTTATAACTTTGGAACCCTTCCATTCAACCTTTTAGCTATTAACTAATCCACTTTATTCTTATCTGACGACTGGCGTACTGGATGAGTATATTTGAAGTTACTTTATTTTTTTGGTTGCCTAAACGTACCCACCAATATTAAGAGCTCATACTTGGTGGAGGTACTCAACAACGTGCAAGGTATAGTCTCTTATGTTCAACTGCCGCGCTCGAATAACTGTGAAAATTCCCTTTTCGGCTCATTGCAAGCCCGTAATCCCCTCCTGTATAGAGGTAGGCCTAGCCTAGTAGTCTGTTCAGATAGACTTATAAAGATTATTTTTGAAAATCTGAATATTATTAGGGATTGGTGGGACAATAAAATAAACAAATTTAGTACGCACTTCGTTGGTCAATAAGTAAATCGACCAAGATACTGTATAATGAATTTGTAGGTAAACAACTTGTGAATACTTGGAAAATTACATAAATATCACTCAACAAAAACAACTTTGCCTTTGATAATTTCGTTTCTATATTTTTTGGTAACAATAAAATCAACACAGGGACAATAATTGGACATCTTTGGCTTTCACCCATTCTGGGGTTCTTGCGTAATATAAGTAAAAACTAATGTACTAAACTACCATACTCGTATATTTAAGTTTTACTAACCAAATTAACTTAGATTACTAATCATACCAAACTCTGTAAATTTTATTTAATAACATCAAGGTACGATGTATATTTGGAAGATTTAAAATACATTTAAATATATTATGCAAGATTAGTTTTTAGACGGGTTTTAATCTTTGAAAAGAGCCGCCGCCTGTTGTGCTTTTTGTTATCTCGCCTTAGCAGCACGGCATAACAGCTGTTTGGGTAACTCTGATAATGAAGCTTTGCGTGCATTAACGATGTTTCAGTTGAAGCTTCATATATTAAACTAATCATTCCTATGACATATATTCATCATCATCATCATTATCAACCCATATTCGGCTCACTGATGAGCTCGAGTCTCCTCTCAGAATGATTGCCAGACTTCACAAATGCAGTGATTTAAATAAATTCTTTGGTAGTGACACGTGATATTTAATTAATTTGTTAAAATGCACACAACTGAAAAGTTTAAGGTGCATGTTTCGGACTGGATTCGAACCTAAACCCTCCGGAATCGAAGACAGAGGTCATATCCACTAGACTATAACGGCTCTCTCGCAGACATGTATTATCTCGCACGTATATCATATCTATAATTTATAGCAAATAAATTATAAATATGATCAATATTCTCTCTTTAAATTCGTCGAAGACTGTGTTAGAAGTAGCTACGACAATAGAATGGGGACCGATCGCATGACCTCTTGGTGTTGAGACTAGACAAGTTCATAGTTCTTCTATCCATGGTGTATTTGACTAGCCATGACTGCAGGTCAGACAAGGTGCTTGAAGGTCTGTATAGGAACTCTTTGCCAAGCAGGGGACGTCAATAATGAAGATGATGGCTCAGCACTTTCCGTCAAATAAATTAATTTATAATTTTCAGGCACTAAATTTTCCATGGGCAGAAAATTTCCTTTCATAAAAGAAATGATTATTTCCTTTATTACATTTACATTTAGTTTATATTAAAAAAACGTATTTCAGGTCCAGTAGTTCCAGAGCCTATTCAAAACATACAAACAAGCGTTCAAATATTTCCTCTTTATAATATTAGTATAGTATTCCATTGTTTGAATACGTATTAGAGACGAACTTACAACATTTACAGCCTGTGCATTTTGTAAACAGCGCTGTGACATCGTTGCTTCCCATGGCAGCTTCGTTGTTAGTGGTATCTTAAAAACATAAAGTTCAATTCGAATCAGATGTGTTATAGGCGAAAACTTCGTCGACGAGTGTAATATAGTGGAATCGCACCCCTGATCAGCCTACAGACAATCTTTGATGTATAAAAGAAATGACTATTTCCTTTATTAGCAAGTACCTACATTCAGTTTCTATTAAACAAACGTATTTGAAAATCAACTATTCACTCTTAAGTATGTAATATATTACATGAAACAAACAGTCTATGCCCCCTATTAAATCTCCAGAGAATCGTTAATTACGTAGGAGGCAACGTTGAGGTACGCAAACAATTCTTCCGGAAAATTACATTATAATTAGTTTGTTAGTTTCAAAATTGTTTTCGTATTTATGAAATCAAACCAACCCAAAATAAGTTCTTAAAATAGTTTTCGTTAATTATTGTGATGTTGTACGAACACTGATATGTTATCTATACTAATATTATAAATGCGAAAGTAAGTCTGTCTGTCTGTCTGTGTGTTACCTTTTCACGGTTAAACGGTTGAACCGATCAAGATGAATTTTGTTATAATGATAAATGAGACCTTGGAGCAAAACATAAGGTACTTTTTGACCCTAAAACAAAAATAGAAAGGGGTGAAATAGAGGTTGAAAGTTTGTATATTTGGCCATGATATATATCTATATATTTGGCCGTATATTTGGAACTTCGTTGGTTACCACGAAGTAAGTACACACGTAGAGTCTGTCGGAATGATTCCTTGTGATAATCTGAAAATTAAAAAAAAAACATGTTTTTTATTCAACTGAGGATCTGGACCCTTGTTAAATCCTGCTACTTTCAAAACTCACCATGGTCCAAACTCTATATGGCTATGGTATGTCTGGCTAGTGAGGCTCTCGTGTAATATACCAACTAGCAGGCGCCGCATGGTTTCACCCGCATGGTCCCCGTTCCCGTAGGAATACGCGGATAAAATATAGCCTATAGCACTCGGGGATAGTGAAGCTTCTCAACAGTGAAAGAATTTTTCGAATCGATTCAGTAGTTCCAGAGCCTATTCAAAACAAACAAACATGCATACAAATATTTCCTCTTTATAATATTAGTTTAGATAATTCCATTTCGCGTTAGAGACGTACAACATTTACTGCCTGTGCATTTTGTAAACAGCGCTGTGACATCCTTGCTTCCCATGGCAGCTTCGTTGTTAGTGGTATCTCAAAATCAGACGTGTTATAGGCGAAAACTTCGTCGACGAGTGTAATATAGTGGAATCGCACCCCTGATCAAGCTACATACAATCTTTGATATAGATAAATTAGCTTCAAATAAATTTGTAACCACCTACTTACGTATGTTAACTAACTACTTTATTTCAATATTTTTAAATAATACCTAAATAGATAAAACATATTTGCTATGCAATACAAGACAGCAAAATGATTGTTCGCCACGAGGCACGCGTGTCGGTATTGAATACTGAGCAAGTAAGGATTTTAGGATTTATACTTAAATGTATTCATAATCTTTAGTGTAATTAGAGATTTCATAGCACGGAAGCAAGTACCTACATCTAGCGCTGCTTGGATTGGTAGTTTGTAGATTTTATACCTTCTATACTTAGTACTAAGTTCTGATAAGTCTTAGATAATGCGTGTGTCTACATAAAGCTGTATAAGATATTAACTACTACCTGAAGCCCACTAATAATATAAACGCGAAAGTTTGTCTGGATGATTGGATGTATGTTTGGATGTTTGTTTGGATGTCTGTTACTCTTTAACGCCGCTACTACTGAAGTGAAATGGAAATAGATTTAACTCTGGATTAACATATTATACTTAGGCTACTTTATCCCGAAAAAATCCATGGTTTCCTGAGATTTGCGAAAACTGCTGACTTTGATGATATGAATGTTTGTTACACTTTCACGCCTCGACTACTGAACCGAATTAGCTGAAATTTGGTATTGAGACATTATAGCCTGGATTAACACATAGACTACTTTTTATCCCGGAAAAATCCTTCACACCCTATATAGTTTATACGGCTCTTGCCGGCTCTACTCAGCAGAGCTCGTATGAAACATGCCTTACAACCGGTCTTTACAAATATTCAATCTCTACGTTACATAAACTAAGCCTATGTAGGTACTTGAAATCAATTTATTAAATGTGTTTAGATTTTGATTTAGAAACTTGACTTTCTCAGAAAACATAAATCAATATACTACATTATCATTTTGTTATATTTATATTTTTATTGTGTCGCTCAACTTTGTGTTAATAATTAGTTTTAGTTAAATAGTCTTATCATGTAACATTTATCTTTTAATTTTGGTTTTGCTTTTGGTTTAGTTATGTCGCTATGTGACTATGCATTTCCGTGGTGTCACCTGGATCAAGGTCTTCAGCTGAAAATCAACGCTGTATGTCCATACATTTGCTTGGTACATGCAGCACAATGCTGAGCTGAATCCTTTTTCAAGGTTGTGCCAAATATAAAATTGGCTGGTGGTTCGATTCCCGCCCCGTTGGTCTATTGCCGAACCCACTCCTAGCACAGTCTTTCCCGACTAACAGGAGGGGAATGGAAATATTGGTCATTGGTCAAAATTAAATTGTTAAGTAAATAACGATAATAATAAGGAGTTTGTAAAGTTTGGCACAATTTTTGGAATAAATGTTTTTTCTTTCTTTCTTTCTAATAGATAATTACGTCGGATGTTCTAAAGATGTTATTATATTAAATACACAAACAAGTGAACAAAAATCTTTGAAGGGAAATGTACTTTAATAATGCCTAGTGATCCGTGAAAGATGGTAAAATTTTATGAATTCATTATATAAAGCAAACATCCGGCGGCTGATGCTTATTTTGTTGAAAATTTTCCTGTACAGAATAATTATAACAGTTCATAAAACATTCAGGCCTGTTTAAGCTTTCCACCCTGCCTACTACTACAGTAATTTTAAACAGATTCGTCTGTTGCCCTATCCGATAAACATATTTAATTAAGTTTTGTTAGTGTTGCCGAAAGGGTCAATATAATTATTAATCTATATATAGATTAATAATATAGAAAGTTTGTCACAACACTTATAATTCCAGATCTTCTGCACCGATTTTAATGGTTTTTGGTTCGTTGGATTTGTCTCCGCCAAGAATAGCGGAATACATCTTAAAAACAATGAAAACTCGACGAATAAATAATTATGAACAATGAATAATTTTCCATAAATGTTACTTTGTTTAGTACCTGTCAAACATTTGTTGTCCATCCTGTCAAATACTTTAAGTAATGATTGACATATAAACGTGCGTTCAGAAATACTGACAAATGATTAACATTTTCGCGTGCGTTCATAAATTTATTTTGTGTACATTAAAGTTTCTATTTCCGAAAACAATTTCTAAGGTTTATTTATTTAGGGTTGTGGTAGGGTAGGGATAGGGTAGGGGTAGGAGTAGGGTAGTGTAGGATAGGGATAGGGAAGAAGTGCACACAAGTCAAAGCGAAGCTTGACTGGGTCCGCTAGTTATAATAATATAGGAGTGTAATCTAACTTTTATGCATCGATCGAACAACGGGCTACTTCGTTGTCGTTGACGAATGTTACTTGACATAATGTCATCCGGTGTCTACTGGTGGTATCATACAGTAGGTATATGACATTTTCAATTGATTAGATGTTTATTTTAATAGGTTGAAGGTTGATAATAAAGACCGAAATAGTAAATAGGCCAACTGGTCTTCATTAATTAATTATAATACTTTTAACGCTTTGTACCGAGCAGCAAGAGTAAGACTTCTCAATTCTAATAATTTACTTGAAGTAGACTTAGTTTACCAACAGTTTATAATTAGTTTTGTGTCTGTTGGTACTACTGGTACGAAAGGAAGAAAGAGAAGACGAAATATCTACTAAAATACTTGTTAATTACGAACATTATGGTGAACTTTTAGTCCAGGATCCGGGGAGCATTTTTACAAATTGATTATTATCAAGTTAACTTTCCGTGAGTAGCTTTCTCTTGATGAGACGCTCAACAATGATTAAGTATTAAAGAAAATTCTTGATTCTGGTAGGTAACAAGATTACTATGTAATAAAATTCTGAGCATAGGAACGAGATAACGTACCACGCAATTTGTAGGATAATGTGGCTGTTATGTTGTGTAACTATTAATTCTTCTTCTTCTTCGTCGTTACACTCTTAACAGAGTGGTCGTGGTCGTCATTTGGGCGCGGTGGCAAGCCTCACTATCCGTCGCCATTCCTCCCGTAGTGTGGCTCTCCTAGAACATTCGTGGAGCGATCCTCCTAATTAAACTATTAATTAAGCAACAGTAAAAAAAAACAGCTGGTTAGTAACAATGTTTGATGAACTCCTCTCCTCCAAACTTGTATAAATACTATGGAATAGGTACACCATCTTTATAGTTAACATTCTTAATATATTTCCTTACTATCAACGACCATTTTTTCAAAATATACAAATAATCTTTTAAGGCTATTCATTATTAATATTTAATTTACATTTATATTAAAATATAATGTAGCTTTGATCAGGCAAAACATTATCAGGCTGATAAAATGTCGTACATTTATTCCAAGAACAACACGGCGTGAAAATGCGTGCCGAACACGAATATTAATGCGTTCGTTGTTTTTCAATTTAGTTAATAACACCGTAGATATTAACTAGATTGGATAGTGTATCAATGCATATAAATAAAATGGAAGTGTCGGTCTGTGTTTTAAAAATAACTATGTTTAATCAAGTGCTTATAGTTATGTATATGATACTATAGCAACATCAAGCTTTTTTAAAACTTTTGTCTGCCTATCTGTCTGTTTGTCTTTTTGTCCGGGCAAATTTTTAGAGCGGCTAAACCAATTTAAATTGAACTTTCACTGGTAGATAGAGGAGGTTATTGAGCTACATATAGTCTACTTTTTTATCAGGGAAAAATCCATGGTCACCGCGGGATTGTTGGAATATAGAATTTCACGTTTACGAACTCCGTTAGTTCTTAAAAAAAACTAATGTTTCAGAAAACAAAATAGGACAAAACAAAACAAAAATGAATATCTATGTTTATACGAGGCAAAGGAGATTGACGTCCAAATAATCAATTCTCCTTTTTTTTGAAAACTGTTATTTCGCTTATTCAGCTGCAACGAAAATTTCCATATACCTATGAATCACATTTTTTGACGAGTTTTGGATAGAAATTTAGCGTTAGGTCCACTGGAACCAGTTAAATTTGAAAGTGGTTTACGAGAAAAGAAAGTTTGGGAACCTCTGCTCTAAACAGTGAGTTTAAATTATCTTTATGTATAGAGTGGTGGAAGTGGAATTTTGTATTTAATATAGATGTTGTAGCAACAGAAATAGGTAGGTACAAAAATATTTTTACCCATAAAATAGACATATACGTTTGACCACAACCACACAATGTTACATAATTTAACGCTGTTGATTGAAATTCGCAGCGTTACTGTTTTCACGTGTGTAAACTCTATTTTTACTTACAATTTTATGTATTTATTATTGAGTGAAATTTTGTCACCTACCGCTGTAGTTTATAATTTATGTCTGCGAAATAAAATTTATAAATAATATCTGACGCACACACTGTTTCATAAGCCAGGATTTGACGGCCTCCGTGGCGCAATGGTATGCGCGGTGGATTAACAAAACGGAGGTCCTGGGTTCTATCCCCGGCTAGGCAGATTGAGATTTTCTTAATTGGTCCAGGTCTGGCTGGTGGGAGGCTTCGGTCGTGGCTAGTTACCACCCTACCGGCAAAGACGTACCGCCAAGTGATTTAACGTTCCAGTACGATGCCGTGTAGAGAACGAAAGGGGTGTGGATGTTCATCCTCCTCCTAAAAGTTAGCCCGTTTTCATCTTAGACTGCATCATCATTTACCATCAGGTGAGATTGTAGTCAAGGGCTAACTTGTAAAGAAAATATTATTATGGTTACTAAATACCTACTGGATATCTACCCGAATCTGGTGAACGTCAACGAAGGGATCATGATCTAAAGTTAATTTAAGTGTTTGAATATAAATACGCCTTTCTTCGTAATATTCTATTTTATTACATACAAATTAGGAAAATACCATTATGTTCTAATTATGCTTAAGCATAATAGTGCTCTGAATCTATCATAAGAAGGCTCAGAGTCACACAGCGGGCGATGGAACGAGTTAAGCTACGACTACCTCTGCGTGATCGAATCGGAAATGAGGAGATCCGCAGAAGAATCCAAGTCACTGACATAGCTCAAAAGTTGCGAAGCTGAAGTGGCAATGGGCGGGGCACATAGTTCGAAAAGCCGATGGCCGTTAGGTACCCAAGGTGCTGGAATGGCGGTCCCGCACCAGAAAGCGCAGTGTTGGTCGGCCCCCCACTAAGTGGACTAACGACATCAAGCGAGTCGCAGGTAAACGCTGGATGCAGGCGCATCAGTTTCGTCATGTTTGGATGTCCCTGCACGAGGCCTATGTCATGCAGTGGACGTCCATCGGCTGACATGAAGACAATGATGATGATATTATGCTCTAATGATCATTTCGCTGGATCCAGGCGGCTCAGGATCGTAATGTTTGGAAGTCCCTACAAAAGGCCTATGTCCTGCAGTGGACGTCCAGGTCTCTGTATTTGTTCTTAGCTAGTTGTAACTATGTCCTTGCGAAAGCGAGTCCCGGACGGTAACCGTACTCTACCCTCCCCAAGGCTTTTTCTGATAAAATCTTAGGTTACATTGCAAAAAGTTATTTCTGTCTTTAATTTAAGTTATCCTGTGCGATAAAACAATACTTAGTCCACAATATAAAACAATAAAACTGAAAAAAACGATTGATGAAAAATATGCATGACCTCGAGTGATGGAGTTATTTACCCTGAGGACATAAGGCACTTAGGTGTGTTGCTTTTTCTGTGTTATACCAACGTGATAAGAGTCTTTAAGTCTAACATAGGGCAGTGCATTTTTTTTAAAGATAAATAGTAGGCTTCCGTTTGAATATAATTAGTTACACGTAATGGAAAGCAGTGATGAGGTCTAAGTTGGAGGACGCTTGTCTAAATGATATCTGTTTCTCTTGCCTTGATATGTTTAAATACAAATTATAGGTAGTCCACAGACGCCAGGAGGTCGTTTTATACATTTGCTGTACGAATTAGAAACGTAAAATGAAAAAGCATTTTGTGCGAAATGGCTCGATATCCATCAAGTCAGCTAGAAGTGCCACCGTTCCCAGCGTCTTGCTGTTCTGTGGCAGACAGCGAAAGGAGGAACAAGGAAGTGGAGTTCCTGTGCACAATCTCCACTATACCTACTCATATCTATAAATCCGATAAAAAATACAGAGAAGAAACATTGTGACTGTGAGTGACAAAGTCAGCAGTTTCGATGGCAACATCCCAATGGTATTCTGGCTTGGCAAAGTTTGGTTTTTTTTTTTTCTATGACCGATTTACTACTTACAGGTACCTACTGTTAACATAATAGAATTTTCCAAGGTACTAAAACATTTAATGCCTCAATTGCGGTAGTCAGCGATTCCCCTAAAAATATTTTTTATGTAAAACTTTATGTTTTGTTGTGACCTAAACCATGACGCACTACGAACTGAATTCTTTGATGTAAGAAAAAATAATTTGCCTTGAAGCGCGATAAAACTGACGCTTATAATTTACAAGCCATTAAAACTTGGAGTGACTCTGAAGGATTATGAATTCTTCTTAGTGACTGGGGGCCAAACCCAATTTGGATGTTAATACAATCATATTACGTCATTCGCCGCCAACTTCGTATTTAGCTACGATTTCAAGCAGTGAAGAGTCATAGATAGTATACAGTTATACACTATAGCTGGTAAGCCCAAACTAGATGATATTGGACGTAGAGACAAAGGGACAGCTAGCCACTAGTAGTAGATAACCGCAAATTGAAAAGAACCTTGTGAATTGTAATAATTACGGACTTACCTACTCGCTTGTTTACTTGGAAATAGTATACATACCACAATATAACAGATTATGTAGTTTCATCAAGTAACCTATTTGATGGCACTACCTATATCTGTTATAGGTATATCATTTTCTGTATCATCATCATCATCAACCCATATTCGGCTAACTGCTGAGCTCGAGTCTCCTCTCAGAATGAGAGGGGTTAGGCCAATAGTCCACCACGCTGGCCCATTGCGGATAGACTTCACATACGCAGATAATTTTAGTTAAATTAGATTTAGAAGTCAGCAATAATAGGTTTTAGGATATCATAAAAATAATGACACCGCGCTCTTTCACCCGCGTGGTTTCTGTTCCCATAGGAATACGGGGCTTATAATCGGGCTAAACATAAAAAACTACACTACACTAAACATTGAAAGAATTTTTCACATCGGACCAGTAGTTTTGAGATTAGCGCGTTCAACCAAACTAACAAACAAACTCTCCAGCTTTTTTTTTCACATTACGAATAAGTAGGTAACCTACTATCAAATCTGAATACAGAATATCTATAAAATAATAAACTTGCAGGCGTGTGCCGTGTACATTCTAATGTGTTGAGTTATTTTTGTTTGCTCGTAATAAAAACCGTTTATTTTTCCACCGAGGTGTTTCCTTCAGAAGATTTTAAGTGTCTACAAGCTTTCAACGTGTTTTACATTGCTTGCACATAAACGTTCCTATATAATAGCCAGTATGTCGAGCAAGCAATTTGGTGTTGATTTTTATTTCAGAATCTCTAAACATAAAAAGTAAAAACCCCTTTGCACTAGCGTTTATATAACGTAACCGTCCATCAAACATAATTATTGTTTCCGCGTGCTCATCTCTCTACGTAACGCATATTATGGCGTGGTCTTGACACCGCGTGATGCTAAGCTATTAGTGTCTTACACTGAGCAGCATAAAAGATTTACATAACAAATAATGTCCCCGTATGTATTCAATGAACAAAGATTGTAAAATGAAATTGATTTCGAGAAAAAGATGAACCGCCGAATTCAACTCAGCTGGGCTGCATTCAGGAAACTTCGCGATATCTTTTCTTCTGAAATTCCTCAGTGCCTGAAGACAAAATTCTTCGAATAGTGCGTGTTGCCAGTGATGATCTATGGTTCCGAGACTTGGTCACTAACTATGGGTGTGGAGGATTTTGGAGAGTCCAAACCACAGGGATTGACGCGTAAAAATAAAACACGTATTTCTTGTTAAGTAGAGGTGCGATCGCTTCAGGCTTCGGGAGTGAAGTGTGTGTTTGATATATGGGGTGCTTTATTATATAGCCTTTGAAGCGTCCGCATTCCCTTGTCTTTATTGCAGTAATAGTGTACAATATAAAGGAGACAGAGTTACATGTATAAAGGAGATAGTTATACAGTGAGAGCGAGATAACAATAGTGTGAGAATAGTACAATAAACATACCTCAGAATGAGACAGTTATTATTAGAATAGTAAAGCAATATAGAATATGATGGTTAAACAAATACATGGTTAAAATATATAATTTAAGTACACTATCATATAATCTACATCTGCATGCATATTTATATACATTAATCATTGCTCTTATAACTAATAAGCTAAATGGAAATCATTCTTAATTACACAGATATTATACTTAATAAACTATGAACATATAAGGAAATACGATTAACAAACTTAGTAATCTAATACCTACCATTATTATCTATATCCTAAGCGCATAGCTGAACATTTACTAATGTATCGACAACTAGAATTGGTTGCCTAACAATTCTTAACAATGGGCCTCTTTAGAAACCTCAGAGTCATTCAGCGGGCGAAGAACGAGCAATGCTAAGAGTATCTCTGCGTGATAGCATCAGAAATGAGGAACCCAAGAAGAACCAAAGTCACCGACATAGCTCAACGAGTCGAGAGTGAACTGGCATTGGGCGGAACATTGAAAATAGTTTAAAGAGCCGATGGACACTGAGGTCCCAAGATGGCGACCCTGCAATAGAAAGTATAGTGTTGGTCGACCTCCCACTAGGCGGACTGACGACATCAAGCGAGTCGCAGGGATTCGCTGGATGCAGTCTGGATGCTATGCTTGAAAAACGTTAGTATGAATGACTAAAAATACCTCACCACCTTATATTATATTGTACAAAAATACGCCAGGTAACTAACCTCATAACTAACTTCAGAACAACTGAACAAATCTGGAATAGCACATAACTTTTAAACTTCATTTTTCCACTGAAGCAAAATGTACGTGAGTAAGAAACAGGGAACAAATAGATGGAACTTATAAATATCTTGCATATCTAAAAAATAGCTTTTCTAACCCTTCACTGACCCCTTGACTCAGTCCTTAATTATTATCATTAACAAATATAACATTTAAATCAATCAAAAAGCCTGTCTACGTAAAACAATAAATAATCGCTCATAAATGACGCGAAGCATTAATTAAAATGACACTGATATCGCTCGTTCTGAAACAAGTGCCTCATTGTTTGATTTCAGTAAGTGCGTATCTATTTTTATCCATAACCTTTCGGCTCTGCAATCGTATGGATTCATTCTTTTATATGTCATAAACAATGAACCCTATTGTAATAAATAATAATTATGATTTAGTGCTAAAAGAGTAATATATAATAAATGCTGGAAAATTAAACTGTAATCTAATTAAAATAAATGTACGTCTTTTTTAATTATGAATCTGATTAGGTAGATAATCTTGCTTTTGACTCAGCCCTGATGTTCAATCCTCAGCTCTCGATTGCACTCGTAGACGGAAAAAATATATAGATTAGATCTTCATTAAAAGCGGTCTATAGGATGACAACGATGTGGCAATCAGGGCATGTTGTTATATTGGTCATGTTTCACTTCAATATGAGGGGAAGTATTAAAGAGTTATGGCAATATACACAACATAAATACACATAATATCTTATAGTGGGATTCATAGATGTTGTAGGGGCACCCCCAGGGGATCTTTCACCCGCTGAGTGTCAAATTCTCAAACAAATAGAGGTTCAATTCGACAGTCAGCGGCTGAATGATGTCTGGAGGATGTCCCTATAACGTCTGAGAATTCCACTGTTAAAATATCACCAAACATTTAAAGATAATGCCTTTGATGTTAATAACGAAATTTATTAATAGACAACATTGAAATTCTAGTAGGTAATCTATAATAATACAGAGGTAAAGTTTGTGGTGTTGTAGGGGGTAATCTCTGGATCTACTGAACCGATTCTGAAAATTCTGTTTCCACTAGAAAGTCACGTTATTTGTGAGTTTCATAGGCTATATCCCCGTATTCTCAAGGGAACGAGAACTACGCGTGTGAAACCGCGGGGCGCAGGCTAGTTGAATATACAATGAGACTTTAGTAGTTACCTAGAGTTACACAAAACTTCTCTAAATTTAAAACAATAATTTCGGACATTAGTGGTTTTAAAATCCTATTATTACTTTACAAAACACATATTTACCCCATTTAGCGTCCATGAATGTTTACCTACGTAAACGTTTTATTCTACGTTGCTTTATCTCATGTCTAAGGAATTTCACATTACGTTCAAACTACGAACGTTGTTTTATAAATCGTTCACATTAGTTAGAGTGGAGAGTAATAACAAGCCTGCATATTTCATGACCAGATTTTCATTATTTTAGACTAGTGGATGCCCGTGACTTCGTTCGCGTGGAATTAAGTTTTTCACAAATCCCTGGGGAACCTACAGAGTAACCAGAGAGAGTATTTACAAACTGCGTGCTGAAGCCGGTGCAACCCATAAAAAAAAACAATAGTCACGCGTCTCCTTGACATCCGCATATAGGTACAAACTTTTTTCATAATTTGTACTTCACAATTTAACACAACAATTACGTAAATTAATATAATATTGAATAATAACCAATAAAAAAATACTCCATTTTATTTCTTTAGTTTTTGATACAGTTTTTAAAATATTTGAGAACATAAGACACCATTTTTCTTGAATAATATTGAAAATTACTGATGCGACGGTTCGTGTCGTACTGAGAAGACAACGTATTCGTTTTTGAATTTCGTATTCGTGACAGGTACGACACCGTCGTGTTCCATACGCTCCATCTGTATATTATTGATTAATCTGTGGGGGAACCATGGATATTTTCCGGGATAAAAAGTAGCCTATGTGTTAATCCAGACTATAATCTATCTCTCCTTCGAAATTTCAGGTGATTCGGTTCATTAGCCGAGGCGTGAAAGAGTAAACATTCATATCATTAAAATCATTTTCGCAAATCTCCGGAATCCATGGATTTTTTCGGGATAAAAAGTAGCCTATGTTTGTTCAATTTACCACTGAGCCAGTGAGTATGAATGTTTGCTTCATTACAGTAATTCCTACTGTGCTCATCATTTATGGATGTTGATAACAGGTTTGCTCTCAAATGTTTGCATGCTTTACCGAAATCGCGTAAATCTATACTAATATTATAAAACTGAAGAGTTCGTTTGTTTGCTTGAACGCGCTAATCTCAGGAACTACTGGTCCTATTAAAAAAAATCTTTCAGTGTTAGATAGCCCATTTAACGAGGACGGCTATAGGCTATAACACGCTAAGATAAATTAGGTACGGAGCACCAATGAAGAATGTTTCAAAATCGAGAAATTTTTGCTATTGAGAGTTTACCACTTACATTATAGAGTCATGGTAGCCCAGTGGATATGACTTCTGCCTCCGATTCCGGAGGGTGTGGGTCATGCACCTCCAACATTTCAGTTGTGTGCATTTTAAGAAATTAAATATCACGTGTCAGAAACGGTGAAGGAAAAATATCGAGAGGAAACCTGCATACCAGCGTGTGTGAAGTCTGCCAATCCGCATTGGGCTGGCGTGGTGGACTATTGGTCTAACCCCTCTCATTCTGAGAAGAGAATCGAGCTTAGCAGTGAGACAAATATGGGTTGATAATGATGATGTTATCTAGTTGTATGTTTCATTTTAAAGTGTTACTTTTATACTTTTGCTACCTAACCTACAGAATATTCTAGAAGGACGCCAATCATGAAGAAAACGTGTTTTACTACCCACTCCACTAATGATTTTTTTTCTCTTATTGATTCATTGATTGATTGATTGTTAATTACAATAGCCAGTGCACAGTAAAACCAACTGCGGTTTGTGTTGCATTATGGTTAGGTTTAATTAAATATGTATTTTGTAGAGTAATAAATAAAATAAGTAAATAAATAAAATGACAAAAACGGAACGCGAATGCATGCGAAGCAACGATGACATCATCATTAACAACCCATATTCGGCTCACTGTTGAGAACAAGTCTCCTCTCAGAATAAGAGGAGTTAGGCCTTAGTCCTCTACGGCTGAGTTTTCTGTGTCATCAGATGAGATTGTAGTCAAGGGCTAACTTGTAGAGAATAAGAAAAGAAAATAGTTGTTATTTTCTTTGGCATGTTCTGACTTTTCATTAGAAATAGAAAATCCGAAGCTAATCTCTAAATAGAATTAATATCCACAACCCACATCCTGTCTAATTATGAAATGAAAACATTTTTTATGTAGGTATTACTTTCATTACGTAATTCAATATTGATTACGTTTATATTGACTCATAGATATACAGGTTGCTCCGGAGAATTTCCATAATTCTTCTATAACAAAAATTTATTCAAAATGTTTAAGGAACATGTGTTCTAAAATGAATATATTGGGAGCAAACAATATTTCTTTTGTAAACAGATCAAACACTTTCCAATATCATATAAAGAAGACAGGCGGAGTAAAGATAGCTTTTTTTTAGTTGGAGATAAAGAAAGATTGAATGTGTCCCTTATAATCCATAAAATAATGACGTATATTTTTTATTTTAAAATGCAACGTTGTCGCTTTGTTATATAAAGTCGTGCGTCAGATGGATCCATCACATCCATCCATCCATCGTATTAAAACATATTTTTTTTGTAGTTAAATTAGTTATGCAGTTCGGTTCCTTCAAGTGGTCTCGTTAATACCTTGAAGATATGGGCAATACTCCCGAGCACCCTATATATAGATGGAAGCCCTAATTAATGTTTGAGCTTTACTAAAACCGATTAGCGAGAGCGGTCGTCAGCTGCGGAGACAGGCGATGTAATTGCGTAGATTTAGCGTCGATCACTGAAGTGCGTTATGTCATCTTTTTTCGTGTCGCATGTCGTCACTAAGATGGGATTATTTCCTCAGAACGAATGCCAACTCTAGATTTTCTTTTCCTATTTCTAAGCAAAACAGTCGGTCGGATATGTAATCTATGTACTTCTCTACTAATATTATAAAGTGGTAAATGTTAATTTGTGAGGTTGTCGGTATGGAATACAACTATTTTGAAAACTCTTTTACCGAGTCGTGAGCTATATTTTATTTAAACGGCCGCGTGGTGCAGAACCTGCTTTCTGCATCCAAGGCCGTGGGTTCGATTCCCGCAACTGGAAAATATTTGCGTGATGAGCATGGGTGATTTGCAGTGTCTGGGTGTAATTATTCATAATATAAGTATTTATATGTAGTATATAAATTTATAATTAATAAAATCAGCTATCTTAGTACCCATAGCACTGAATATACACTTACTTTGGGGATAAGTAATGATGTGCGTATTGTTCAAGTATATTTATTTATTTATTTATTTATCCCCGTGTCACCACACGAACTACGAGTCGCCTGCTAGTGACTATTATATATACTTGGCAAATTCGTTCGGTAGCGATGTCCCGCGCGCACGACTTCATACGCGCACAGTCCTTCTCTCTGCCCCGCGCGTACGACTTCACACCCGCGCAGTCCTTCCCCCGTCGCCCGTATATCATGGAGTGTCATCAACGAATTTGCCAAGCTATAATATTATTATCCCTTTCTGTTATATTGATTTACTTGTTTTTTTTTCGTAAATCATGATTTTGTGTACTTTTTTCGTAAATCAAGGCGGATGTTTACCTCGTAAAGTCTGCGCTCCACTGGCAATAAGAACAAGAGTTGTTCATGCGTTGGATCTCCACTCGTTTGATAAACGTTGATGGTTATTAATTGTTTCCGGTCTTGTGTGCCAAATCTACTTTATTGTAAGTCGTAAGTAGATTTCAATGTCGGAATGAAATAACTGCCAATAATTACCTAGTTAGCTACGCGTAATTATTTTTATGTCTTAGTATATATTTAGTAGCAGCCCGCCAACACCATTATTGCAGCGTGGTGGGTCTAAGCTCTACATCCTTGTAGTGGGCTGATAATGTTGAGTAATCGTAGATATATTTGTGGAAGAGCTAGTCTCGTATTCTAATTATATATAATATACAAATACAAATATTTTAAAGAATTAAAGTTTGTGGTGTTGTACCTAGTAATCTCTAGACCTACTGAACCGATTTTGATAATTTTGCCACTAAAAAGCCTCGTTATTTCGAAGTATCATGAGAAATTTAAATTATTCCAAAACTATATAGCTTAATATGTAATTTAGATTTTATTAATTTTAGATTAGAATTTTTTTAATCTTATGTTTAAAATCTTAGTAATTTTACATGTTTTAAGCGAAATTGATTAAGTGAATTTTTAATAAACGAGCTGTGAATAACTAAATATCTTAGTTGAATAGTTACAAAAACATACAATGAAAAAAAAAAACGGTCAAAATATAAAACATTTTGAAAAATATTCCATTGAAAAACCCGGTGCGTGGGACCGGCGCCACCGTGGGTGTAAGTCAAATTGACGTCACCGTTGGAGGGTTAACATCAGCTAAGCCATCTGTTTCTTTCATCGTGAACCGCCTTCGAAAAGGACTATTGTTATTACCCAATGTATCGTTAAGCAGGTTAAATGGAGCCGCTGGATGCTGGCAGCTCGAGACCGTTTTGTTTGGAAGTCCATGCAAGAGGCCTATGTCCAGCGGTGGACGTCCATCGGCTGATAATGATGATGATGATGATGATGTTACCCGCCAGCTCTTTGTACTCGTAGCGACAATAGACTATCGATCGTATTGTATAGACTACCCGCAGCTCATCGTACTGTACAAGTTATCTGTACTGCTTTGAGCGAATACGACCATTATTAACATCAATTGGTTCTGCATTTTAAGCGGTAGTAGCGTCAAATGTCCGATCGACTATACCTAGGCCTGTAGGCCTTTCTACGATCGCAAACGCTTCGAAAATTAAAAATGTATATGAATGACATTCACTATCGACAGGGCACGTGATCAAGTTGTCGATCGAATCTGTCATTCCCATACATTTTTCTAGTTTCCGAAGCGTTAGCGTTTGTAGAAAGAGAATCGACGTGCCACTTGGCTAAGGGCCCTAGTACCTAGTAGAGCGAGAGATGCAAGTTTTGGTTTTAGAATGGGAAGTAAGCCGTCGTCTTAGAAACGCATTTCTTTTGGTTCCGTTTGTACATAATAAGTAGGTCCATAGAAATTTGCCTTCTTTCTCTACAAACTACCTACTGTTCATAGATGTAAGATAAAATATGCTAAGCGTGTCTTTTGTTTAAATAGACCAGCTATTTCTCCATTTGCGGTTATAAAGAATAATGGTTTTCTATTTTAGAGACAGATTTAAACATTCTTAGAATAAGAACTTTTATTTGTGATTCTTAATCTGTATTTAATATTATAATGTTTTCTCAATTTTTGTACTAAATCTCTCTAAAATCTAAATCTCAAGTTCGGTAGTGAGTGCCTGAGATGGGCTGCTAATTATTCATAAAATTTTGACCAATTTTCTGACATAAAAACTCTTTGCTAAGATTTAAAATAGTACCTACCGTTCGTTTTCAGACGGATGATAAACCGTCTTACATTACGATAATGCACGAGTGCGTAATGGATACATTACGATATTGAAACTGGTGAAATAAGAGACACTTTACGAGCAAATGTGTTATAAAACTATTTTTAACTTCAAAACTTCGGAGCTCATCGGAATGAAGCACAGGGATAAATTATAGAAGAAGAAGAAGAAACACTTTATTGCATTAAATACAAAACAAATGACATTATAAAAGAATAACTAAAAATAAAAATTAGCAATTAGCATGCAAAGGCGGCCTTCTTGCTATAAATAATCTTTAACAAGCAATCCTTGATGACAGGACTTATGAATATTTATTTATATACTTAGAAATATCAGCCCAAATATCTGTATATACTTTAATATGACGCGAGTATATTAAAGTGGGCGGATAATTGTGCCTCTGAGTATATAAATAAATGTTATTATTATTACTTACAAAATACACACATCAATATTTAGTTCCGTAGGTAGGAATTATGTTTTTTTTATTATGAATTTGTGATATGGTTTGAGTACCTAGATTACGAAATGGGAGTAAAAAAACTAGAATGGAGATAATGTGAGTTATTTTATGATAGGCTTGATTTTCCATTTGCCCCAAAACGTGTTATTAGGTACCTATCGATTCTCATCTAAATTCCTCATACCCAATAGAGGCAACATCGGCATTCGAGCGCTTAGTGGATGCGTAAACAGGCCAAATCCTACCACGTGCAGCTTGCATTGCAATGTTCACATTATGTAGGTAGATCACATTATATTTGGATACTTGCCACAAGTGTCGTAAAGACCACCGTATAGGCTGTATCAATAATACGGGGTCCCCGGTCTACAGGGACCCCTTACGTGTGAAAAAGATTAGTAAAAGGTAATCCACAATCTCAATTAATCTGGCGCTCTTTGGAAATCATAAAAATCTGCAGATCACTACAGAAATGACAAAAGTTAAAAATCTCTTTATACCTTGGTAATTTTTGGTCTTACATAGGTTAAGTAAGTCACTGTCATATTTTTATTTTAAGCGAACATTTTTGTTTCTTTTGTGATAATCCTTTATTTGGGCCCCCAACTAATTTTGATACAAGGCCCCACTAAGGCACTGGATACTTGGTTCGGTTTCGGTTCGCTTAAACATGACCAATATTTCGATTCACCTCCGATTAGTCGTAAAAACTGTGTTATAAGTGGGTAACAGTAAAGTAACGGGTGGGGATTGAACTCGCAACTTCTCGGTGTTGAGGCCAGCACCTTTATTTACCGTAGACCGTAGAGCTATTATTTAAGAATGCCAAAGCTTTCCTAATAAATCGGAAATTAAAAAAAATAATAATAAAAGCCTAAATCCGCAAACGCATTCTGTTATTATTCATCATTTTGCATCCAAATTCAAATTTTTAAATTTTTTTTAAATTAAGCAATTAAATTATTTTTATCATTGTTTTTTTATAATAAAGATTTATAGTTGCACCTAATGTCAAAACTGACCATTTGATTCGTATAAACTGTTTTTGCGGCTTTTCGATATCTTGTAAACTATTTAATTCATTCGAAAATTAATAACAAAGTTAACTTTTTGTAAATTTTTCAACGTCAAACTGACAAGCCTTAAAGCAAAATTTTGAAAAAAATAAATTTTAATGCGATAACAACAGATCTACCTACAACTACTTCTTTTTTACTTTTTTTCTGAACAGTCAGAAACTTGTAGCCAAAATTTTTTCAAGTTAAAAATCTAAGTCAAAATTCATTTATTTCAACTAAGCTTAGTTTACTAACTCTGTGAAACGTCAGATAAAGGTGAACGAGACTTGTTTACTCAAATACTCGAGAAAATTCGTGATTCAATTTCAATACGATACGTAGGTATACGTAAGAATTACACTAACTTGGAAGGAGTTATATTTATTTAGTGTTATACCCTTAACTGGAGCCGGATCGCTAAATTGATGGGCGGTACGTGCCGGTATAGCTTGGCAACTTCGTTCGTAACACTCCGGATGGCCCGGGCCGGGGGGCGTGTAGCGATAAATGAAAAACCCACGACTAATGCACCTCACTTCCCCGCACGCATGATTTCACACCCGCGCAATCTTTCCTCCCGTCACCCGCATATCATGGGAGTGTCATCAACGAACCCGTCAGACTATAGTTAGGTAGCTACGGCTAAAGCCTAATCAGATCTTGACGACCTCCGTGGCGCAGTGGTATGCGCGGTGGATTTACAAGACAGAGGTCCGGGGTTCGATTCCCGGCTGGGCCGATTGAGGTTTTCTTTATTGGTCCAGGTCTGGTTGGTGGAAGGCTTTGGTCGTGGCTAGCTACCACCCTACCGGCAAAGGCGTACTGCCAAGCGATTTAGCGTTCCGGTACGATGTCGTGTAGAAACCAAAAGAGGTGTGAAATTTCATCCTCCTCCTATCAAGTTAGCCCGCTTCCATCTTATTAGATTGCATCATCACTTAGGTACCATCAGATTGTAGTCAAGGGCTAACATGTAAAGAATAAAAAAAAATATATTTGGAATTACTTAGACTATTAAAAAAATCGTAATTTGAAAGAAAGAAATATCTTTATTTTAGGTAAAAAGATCTTTCTTTCGTAATTCGACCCTAACTGGGAATCGAATCAACGCACTCTGTCGTAAACCAAGAACAACTACACCAAAGAGATCATCAAAAGTTGTATTGGATTATAAATGACTTGCGAACGTGAGGTTTTTTTGCAATTCTAAATTTCGCGTGGATGCCATGTCTCCTGTAATTTGCTGTTCTCCTTCAAGAAAAGCGGAAATACGTTTGACACTAACAATTTCCGTTCTCCCTTTCATCTATCGGGTTACAAGACGTGATACGAAAAATAAAATATCTTTCACTTGTAGGAAGTCAAAATATATACTGGCTAACGAGGATTTCATAAATTAATATTTCGGCGACACGATGTTAAACCTGACACCCGTTTATTTCGGTAACAGATTTTAGCGAGCTAAAGTGAATTTAAGCTTATTTTGCTGATCACATTAATCACAAGTGCATACTGATAAAGAGCCGTGATAACCCAGTGGATTTGACCTCTGCCTCCGATTCCGGGGGCAGAAGGTCGTATCCGGTCCGGGGCATGCACCTCCAACTTTTGTCTCAAACGGTGAAGGAAAAACATCGTGAGGAAACCTGCATACCAGAGTATTTTCTTAATTCTCTGCGTGTGCGAAGTCTGCCAATCGGCATTGGGCTAGCGTGGTGGACTATTGGCCTAACCCCTCTAATTCTGAGAGGAGACTTAAGCTCAGCAGTGAGCCGAATATGGGTTGATAATGATGAATGATAATACTGATAAAACTGCCGCGTCGGTCCCGAATAGATCACGAATCTTTGGTTCGAGTTGTTGGCCTGACTAATGACTATGAAATATTCTTCTTTCTGTATTTTTTTTGGGTTGAAAAGTTGTGGGTATTACACACCCGTGTCTTGATGACCTAGGTCCCAATCATTATCATTAAAATCTGATAGTGGTCGTTAGAAAATCAAACATTTTTTCAACCCATATTCGGCTAACTGCTGAGCCGAATATGGTTTGTTAATTATGATGACCCACATTATGTCATAATATATCAAATACATTTATAACCTACACAATGCACATAATGTGTATGTCTACTCGTAGCTTACATAATATGTGCTATAGCCTACAAAGAGATTGCAATACGTAAAACCGGATCCGGTAATCCAGCTGGATTGAAAATGATACCGGATTGCAATCCCTAGAGTCTCGTCAAAAGAGCCGTTTTTGTCTGATTTAGTAACATACATCTAAACAATTGTAACATTTATAATATTAGTAGCTCACTGTTAAGCTCGAGTCTCTTCTCAAAATGAGAATAAGGCCGAACAGTCCATCACGCTGACCCAATGAGGATTAGCAGACTTCACATACCTACGCAGAGAATTAAGAAAAATTTCTGGTATGCAGGTTTCCTCACGATGATTTTCCTTCACCGTTAGAGTCATGTGATATTTAATTTCTTAATATACACATAACTGAAAAGTGTGAGCTGCATCCCCCGGACCGGATTCGAACCTACACTCTCCAGAATCGGAGGCTGAGGTCGTATCCACTGGGCTATCACGACTCATTTTAGCTTGAATATCTTTACAGATGACTAATATCGAAGTGCACTATATAATGTATTATCTATGGTCACAGATTAAGAATAATAGGCAGATGAGGCTCACGGAACACGGCGGTGTCGTGGCGGCTGCAAATACTAAATTCAAAAACAAATACATTCTCGATTCAGTACGACACGAAGCGTCGCTTCAGTAATTTTCAATATTATTTAAGAAAAATGGCGTCTTATATATTTTAAAAACTTTTCACAAAAACTATAAAAATAAGAAATGGTGTAGGAAATAGCAGTGTTGGCTCGAGCCGACGCTACGTGGCGTGACTTGTTTCTAAAGAGTAGGGATTTCGAGAGGGGTAGCGATCGGTTGGCGGGAACGTCTTGGGATATAAGGTTCTCGTCGTACGGTTGGCCCAAGTATGTTCGTGGCGTTTGAGCCGTCCACATTTCTTGTTATGTAATTCTTTATGGGTTACTTTGGATAGGCGGAGATAGTGACTTGAGTGGTAAAGGGGAGTGTTTCCTTTAACTGTCAAAGGATCCTTTAATCCTACACACAACGTTCACAAGTGCGTGACTCCACTCAAGGTCATTCTCTGCCATTCTAGTGTCTTATTTTGGTTACAGATTGAATTGTTAATTATGTTGTCCTGACAAATACTGTGAAACCTATGTTCAACATTGGTTTTCTTATTTTTAAATCTATTTTTGAAGAATTTTGCCAAAAAAAAATGGTATCTATTTTTTAATTATTGTTTTTTAAATTAATTCACGTAATTGTTGTTAGTGTTAAATTTTGAAATCTAAATTTTGAAAAAAAATTGTATATGCGGATGTCAAGGAGACGCATGAAGTTTGTATTTTTATGGGTTTCAACGGCTTCACCACGCTGCTTGTAAAGACTCACTCTGTGTCTATGCTGCACGATTTTCACTAAGTCAAATTTATTGCGGCTGTTTGTATGAGTTTAAAAAAGACGTAGTAACATTGGCCCTATATCAAATTAATTGTATTGGTTTCCCAAATCTGAGGAGATTTACGTATCATGCCTTCCCGTGTTGATCGACATATACCTCTCTAATGGACGATTGCGTTTTAATCGTCCATTAGAGAGGTGTATTTCGAACTGTCGAAATCATTTATTTGTTTAATCATTTAATCTGTGTACCTTAATTGTTCATTCTGTAGGGGGTTTCGATAACTAATTTAATTTCTATATTTCTTGCTACATTTGTAACACTATTTCTCGTAAGGGTAAGCCAAGATGGAACAAAATATATGATTATACAAAAACGAAAATTAGTTACCCCGATAGTTCAGTGTACAAAAATAAAATACGACTTAATATATTCTTATTGTTTGCTTATATATCTATATTTACGAGTCATCATTATCAATCATTATTCGGCTCACTGCTGAGCTCGAGTCTCCTTTCACAATGAGAGAGGTTAGGCCAATAGTCCTCCACGCTGGCTCAATGCGGATTGGCAGACTTCACACACGCAGAGAATTAATAAAATTCTCTGGTTTGCAGGTTTCCTCACGATGTTTTCTTTACCGTTTGAAACACGTGATATTTAATTTCTTAAAATGCACACACCTGAAAAGTTGGAGGTCCATGCCCCGGACCGGATTTGACCTCACACAAAATAATGTAATTCATGATTTCTCAAAATTGTAACCCTAAAGAGTTAAAAGGGTTTGAAGGTTTTTTTGTTTATAAATCATTTAAATGAGGAAGTATAAATAGAAGGGGTGAAGACTTCGACGAAGTCGCGTGCGTCTGATAGTTTTAAATATTAACCCTACTTTTGTGAGGTTGTTTAGGTCAATCGTTTTAATTTCTTTGTTATTCTGACGTGAAAGAGCATTACTCATGAAAAAAAATAGAGTGTAACAAGTTATTTGAGTATAGTACATCCAAACAACAACAACAACAACAACAACAACAACAACGAAAAAACAAACAGGAAACAAAGAAAAAGCTAAATCTATTCGTAATCCAGTGCACTGATGCGTTACAATAAAATCATTAATATAAACGGTGCGGTAAAATTCGAGTGTTATTAGTGTGTGAAGTGATTTGCAAGTTGCAAGGTTATTATTTGTCACTCGAGAAAACTATTATATATAATCCAAAGATAACTGATAACAGTTACTTTCTTGGGAATAGTGAGACCTAATATTAATAATAGGCTTTCATTCATAAATTGTGTTCACTTCTGATGTTTTTCTTTTCCGATATATTAATATAACCTACTATATTACAGCCTTTCTTGGTGAGTAGTGTTAACCAACAAACAAATTAAAAATGAGGGTATAAATCACTAGTCATTTCACACCTCTTATTAATTATAATTAATTTGTTCTTAAAATAATGAAAATAAATTTGATTAATAAGCTTAGAACAACTAGATAAATGGTTAATATATTTTATATAACATTTTATAAACAAACCATACGTAATTTCAAATAAATAAGTTATGAAATGACATGCGTTTTCTACCTTCATTCCTAACTTATTTGTTGGTAAACAGTATTCATCAAGAAAGGTAGTAGTAGTATGCGGTATTCCCTTCCCATGGGAATACGGTAATAAAATATAGCCTATATGATATATAAAGTATAGCCTATACTGATAATGTAGCTTTCTATTGGTAAAAGATTTTTAAAAAACTGTTCTGTATCCAAAGATAACCCTATATCCTCACAATCTTTACCTCTTTATAATATTAGTACAGATATGTTCCTCTTCCCTTACAGTTGTGTTTTGAGTGGGTACGACAATAATCCAACGAGCAGACACCGAAAGCATGACCTTTTAGTGTATAGTTCGACCCCTTTAGTATATTTATGACGTTTCAGTATATTCAAGGTCCATAAGAAATTAAGCCAAGCGTCATACTTTTAATTGGTATAATTTGTAACTAAAACTGAAATAAATGTGAGCAACGTTTATCGTAATTCACAGTGACATGTGTTTATTTTAACAACAAGTAATGCCTGCTCCATGGGTGTAATTAAAAACTTTTATGTTTGGTCGTAAAATCAAAATTGTTTGACTTAGAAACTGATTTAGAAAAATATAAATGTTTTTCTGTTAATTCATTGAAAATTTATTACCCTAATTTCAATCTTAGTTTATAATAGCGGTCGCGCGCTACTTCGGCCGCATTAAATTCTGTTTTTAACCCCCGACGCAAAAAGAGGGGTGTTATAAGTTTGACGTGTCTGTCTGTCAGTCTGTCTGTCTGTAATTTTGTTGACCGGGCATCACGCTGAAACTACTAAATGAATTTAAATGAACATTATATGAATTTAAATGAACATTTAAATTCTTTTAAATCCCTATTTCACCCCCTGCTTATTATATTTTCGCAATAAAAAGTAGGTATATATGGCTTAACATTTAAAATGTTCATTTAAATGAATTTAGTACTAAACAATTGGCATGGCTTAAGATCATAATACGGAGAAGGTTATAGGATACTTTTTATTGCGAAAATATAATAATAAGGGGGTGAAATAGGGATTGTAAGTTTGTATGGAAAGACCTTCATTTTTAGAGTTACAGTTTCAAAAATTTGTTCATAAATCATGAAAAAAATAGGAAATATAATGTGATTCAAGAATTTTTAAAATTCAATCCCTAAAGTGGTGAAATAGGTTTTGAAAGTTTACATTGATTTCCACGCGGCCGAAGTCGCGGGCGTCCGCTAGTAATTAATAATTTTATATCATTCGGGGATTTTTCAAAATTTTCAATTCTATGTTATTCACTAATATACGTAGTTCAGTAACCTCCTTTTACTTTGTTGCTGTTACTATCTACCTACTAGTGAAAGTCTATGTTTTATCCCCATATTCCTACAGAAACTACAGCGGTGAAGTCACGGGGTAAGTTATAAATAACATGAGTTGAAAGGAAAATGAAAATGTTATTCAAGTCTTCAAACTTTTTCATTATTGCTTTTACAAATATCAAGTTATTTCAATATTAGCGATCACGATCTGTCTGCAAAGTTTCACTTGTACATTTCTTAAAAAAAATAGAAATGAACAAAGAGAATGATTATTGTTTTTATTTAACCGGGCATAGGTAGTTTTTAGTTTTATCCAGTGGCGTAGCGTGCCTTGTCCTGTATCAAAATTAGTTAGGAGGCCCAAATTAAGGGTAAAGATTTTTCAAATATAACCAAAACTATTCGCTAAAAAAATCGTAGGATATTTCCAACTTTTGGTTGCACACTTAACCAGGGAAAAAGATAGATTGTGGATTACCTATATTTTACTTATTAGTTCTCACACGAGAATTATTAAAATCGGTGTAGTAGATCTAGAATTTAACATTACCCGAAGACCGCCAACTCGCACTGAAGCAGCTTGGTGGGCTTCCCTTCTCCTGTGGTGGGTCCTGTAATGGGCAGTTAAAATGGGCTGATAATGATGATGCCTATTCTATAAATACCTACTGAATATATTTTGATGTAGAAAATATAATTAGGTATATCATGTTAGTAACCATAAACAAGGGAGCCATAACATAATTATATCCATGTTATAATTATCCTAATGTTATTGTCAATCATAGCTGTGACATCGTAATATTAAATTACACTAATACATTATTCCCTTGACGCAAACGAAATCGTAGGTACATTATTTAAGCCGATAGTCCAAGATCCCGACTTACTCAACAATTGAAATATTACCAGAAATTACCAAAAATTACCAAAATTAAATAAAGCTTAATTGAATGTATGATTTGAAGATAAGATACTTTTAAATATAATTTACCGTCTAATGATAATTCATCGCATTTCGCGGCAATTGAAAGGCAAAACGAGTGTCGAGTGTGCATTTTACACACACTAAACGTAATGTTTAACAGAATAAGAAACTAAAACGATGGTTAAAAAGTAAAAGATATTTTGGAATACCATTTCTATGAATAAAATAAATAAAAATTATAGGGTTGGTGCCGCATTTTCCAACGTATTATAAAGGCCCAGTAATAAAAAGGGCCAGGTCTCCCTCTTTATCGGAAAAGGGATACCTTTTATTCGATCTTTAATTTTTCTTTCCTCCTCAAGTTACCTCAGCGCTGGATATTATCATTAACACCTTCCTTTACCTTAACCTAAAAAGTCGGAGTAAATATTTTAAGCTCTTTTAATAATATTTACTCGTATGTCGTTGCTCGTAGCGAGATACTTGTTGTTTAATAACGTTGTCACCCATGAGGGCAGCCTTGTATAATCTATACTTATAATAAATCTGTAGAGAGGTCAATTCTGTACATGAAATATATTACCAAAATAACTATCAGGGGGATTAGTGATCGATGCTGATGCCAAAAATTAATTCAGTAAAATTTTTGTCTGTCTGTCTGTATGTTCTTTATAGAAACAAAAACTACTGGAAGGATTTTAACGAAACTTGGTAAAATTATTCAACATACTCCTGGGCAGGTTATAGTTTACTTTTCATTACGCTACGATCAATAGGAGGGTTGAGATAGGGTAGGGTAGGGGTAGTTGAAAGTTTACAACGACTTTCACGCGGACTAAGTCGCGGGCGTCCGCTAGTGTTGAAATAAATTGAGAAACTTCTTAACATAACTGTCTGCGTATTTGTTAATTATACAGATACGAGAACATACTTTCAGACGTAGATGTAAGGCGTTCTTTTTTCAACAAAATTAATGAACTTTCGTAGTCGTAGCATGTAGCGTTCGCCATTTTGTCGGTAGACTGTAAATAGTTCAAGAGAGCACACGCGTTACTTCTAAATGAGCTCCAGTGGCGAAACAAATTGATCGATTCTTCGTAAAAGTGGATAGAGTACAAAAAATATCCATCTTGTATTCTATTTGACAAAGGGAACATATATTTCCTTTACGTTTTTGTATAAGTTTACACAGTAAAGAAAAATAATAATAATGTTTCTGTTTTGGAATCCATTTTGCAACTGGCTCTTGTATTATGAGAGACGTCGACGGCTGTCGCCGACACGTCGACAACCAACATCGAGACGTTTACGACAAATATCGATATTTGGCGACTACCGACCGTAATTATCCGAAATTCCACTATGCTTTTAATAATAATATGATAAAACTATCAATAATAATTGGTTGCTCTATAATAACAAATCTTAATGATAATCACAGTAAATGTGGTAAACACACAGCGAGTTTATTAGTCTACTCTTTTATGTCGCACTATATGAAATAATATTTTACAACCGTGCCTCGGAGAGCACGTAAAGCCGTCGGTCCTGCGCCTGATCTCTCACCGGTCGTGTCGGTCTGCCGTCCCATCGGATTTCGAGAGTGAGGGAAGAGAGAGTGCACCTGTGCTTGCGCATACACTTGTGCACTATAATATCTCCTGCGTACATGGTTAATCTCACCATGAGATTAGCCACCGTGACCGAAAAAATCGGTTGGGAGCATATTATTAATAATTTACAAATGATTTACGTTCTAAATAGAGAATCAGAGTAATAATATCATGCAAATGTGCAAATTTCGTTAACATATTAATTTTGTAATACGAGTGGGCATTGTACACGCAACGTCCTCGACAAATGTGCTGTATAATTAATCATGCCGTAAAAAACTGTACGTTTGTTTGTTCAATATTATACGTACGATTATCCGATCGGTACTAATTCGGTACAATTTCGCATTTACTAATTACGTTCATTTTCATCGTTTACTCGTAATGACAACTGACGTTTTAGAAAAAATTAGGTAACGGTAATACTAGATATTAATAAATTCATTTATTGTATTTTATGTTGGAATTAAGGGCGTGTCAAAGAAATATACACGTACACACTTCGTAAACGTTATACACCTTCTAGTGCAGTTGGATGAAATCAGGTATAATAAGAGGGTAAGTTTTAGAAGTCCGCGTGGGCTATTGTATTTTATGTATGTTTTTTTTTTTTATTCTCTTCAAGTAAGCCCTTGACTACATGTATTTTATGTATGTTTTTTTTTATTCTCTTCAAGTTAGCCGTTGACTTCAAGTGACGATGCAATCTAAGATGGAAGCAACTTGTAAGGAGTAGGATGATAATCCACACTTCTATCGGTGAAACGGATGAAGAAGAATTAGTTTGAAAGTATTAGATAGCTAGTGTATAAGTAATTTGTCCGTTTAAGTTAAAAAAATCCAATAATGATTCGCTAACGTCATTGCCTCCAAATGTGCTTGAAATCTGTTTTTCTCGTTTTAAGTTAAAAGGTTTTAACATTATTTCTCTATCCGAGTTTAAAAAAGCTTGGAAAAACTTGTGAGAGAACTTCGTTTCCACTTGATTAATATTCCAATTCTAATATCGACTCGCAGTCTCGAAGGTAATTTATAGGGCCCGGATTTATTGGAAAATTTCATTTATTCGTTGACATATTGATGAAAATCTACATGAATTTCTTAGTAGACTTGACTTCATCCAATATTAAAGTAGTGAAAATATAAATCAGAGTAAAGAGAAATCTTTACCATAAGCCATTTCATTTCCTGTGGGAAATTTATTTACTATAAATATTCAGTTGTAAACAATAATGGTTAAGGGTACCTAAATGAAGGAGAGATAATATTTGATCATCATGTGGATCTTTGACTAACCGCCCAAATGCTACTATGATGAAAAACTTTTGAAAATTTCGAAAAGTTATAGGTATTTTAAACATAATCTCTATCTCTAGATACCACTTAGCCGAGAGATGAAATAAGACGATGCGGGCTACCGCCTACAGCTTCTGTCTCACGTCACGTCACAAAAAAAGTGACGAAAAATTCATCTGAAATATTTTCACGCCAACCTCAAAGCTGAAGCCTGAAATTACTCGACTTTGAAGTAACTCATTTTCACGAATAAAATCAACAGGTAACTGGTGAACCCTTTTCTTTAAGCCGACAAATTTTCCGTCATTTTTATTTTGTTTTATACGAGTAACATACGTACTAGCAGAACCCCTAAAAACAAGCAATTAAGTCTTTCTTCTTTATAATATTAACTAGCGGACCCGGTCAAGCTTCACTTTGAATTAAATGTACTTCTTTCCTATACCTATCCTATCCTACCGCTATCCTACCTCCACCCTACCCCTACCCTACCCCTAAATTCATTTGTTACAAAAAATATGATAAATGAAAAACCGCTCGACCGATTTTGTGCAAACTTCACATCTACTAAATAGTCCAAACAAAGCCAAATAGATATAATTTAATTATTATTTTTATATTATCTGTGTATTTTAAATGGGTGTATAACCTGACATAAAGAATTATTATTATTATTATAAAGCTGAAGAGTTTGTTTAAATGCGCTAATCTCAGGAACTACTGGTCCGATTTGAAAAATTCTTTCAGTGTTAGATAGCCCATTTATCGAGGAAGGCTATATGCTAACGGAAACCACGCGGTTGAAATCGCGCGGCGTCAGCTAGTACACAGATAATAACTGTTGTATTTTCATTTTAATAATTCATTTACGTCGTCTTTCGGCCTCACTTTAAACTTTTTTTTTTTTATTCTTTACAAGTTAGCCCTTGACTACAAACTCACCAGATGGTAAGTGATGATGTAATCTAAGATGGAAGCGGGCTAACTTGTTAGGATTAGGATGAAAATCCGCACACCTTTCGGTTTCTACACGACATCGTACCGGAACGCTAAATCGCTTGGCGGTACGTCTTTGTCGGTAGGGTGGTATCTAGCCACGGCCGAAGCCTCCCACCAGCTAGACCTGGACCAATTAAGAAAACCTCAATCGGCCCAACCGGGGATCGAACCCAGGATCTCCGTCATTAAATCCACCGTGTATACCACTGCGCCACGGAGGTCGTCAAATAATAATAAACTCCCAATGCACTCGCGTTTTATCGTGTATGTATACAAAAATTGCCATAGACACCATTATTAAACGAAACGAAACTACAACTTTTTTAATAAACAAAAATTTACATACAGGAAAACTTCTAAATTAATTAATAAATATAGGTATAACATAGGCCTCGCCTCAGGACTACATGCCAGCGGTTTCTTTGTTACTAATAACATTTTTTGTAATATAAAATATAATAAAGGATTAATATTCGCACAGCTGAATTATAAAATATTTTCTTATATAAATCTTTTTGACATCTAATATATAAAATTCTCGTGTCGCGGTGTTCGAACTTGAACTCCTCCGACGGCTCCTTGAACGGCTCGACCGATTTTGATGAAATTTTTTGTGCATATTCAGTAGGTCTGAGAATCGGCCAACATCTATTTTTCAAACCCCTAAATCCTAGGATAGGGTAGTGGTAGGGTAGGGGTATGGTATAGGGATAGGGTAGGGGTAGGGTAGCGGTAGGGTAGGGGTAGGGTAGGGTAGGGTAGGGGTAGAGTAGAGGTAGGGTAGGGGTAGGGTAGGGGTAGGGGTAGGAGTATGGTAGTGTAAGGTAGGGATAGGGAAGAAGTGCAAATAAATAAATTAATAAGTCAAAGCGAAGCTTGAGCGAGTCCGCTAGTATTCTATATAAAAATCCAGCTTATCCCGTTTTATTTCAAGGTATAAAATTTTTGCTTATAGATAAAGCGCATTAAAACCGGTCCATCAGTTCGGAAAATAAGACAGACACATTAAATAAAAAATTTAAAGACCCATCTTTTAAGTATAACATGTTATGATAGAGAATACTATAAACTTTAGTTTCAAAGGAAATGCATGTAGCGTAATACCAGGTAATACGAACTCCGGTTTCTCGTATATCTACATATACAGTACCCACAACAATGAATATGCGTGGATTTATGATAAACTTAACTGTCCCCTAAAATCAAACCCCCCTTCTTCATCATCATCATTATCAACCCATATTCGGCTCACTGCTGAGCTCGAGTCTTCTCTCAGAATGAGAGGGATTAATAGTCCACCACGCTGGCCCAATGCGGATTGGCAGACGGCACACACGCAGAGAATTATGAGAATTGTAATGGTAAGAGGTATGCAGGTTTCCTCACGATGTTTTTCCTTCACCGTTTTGAGTCACGTGATATTTAATTTCTTAAAATGCACACAACTGAAAATGTTGGAGGTGCATGACCTCGACCGGAATCGGAGGCAAAGGTCATATCCACTGGGCTATTACAGCTCCCCCCCCCCCCTTTTCAACCTTGAGTTATTATTAGGTAACATTTTGCAGAAAGGACTTAAGCTATCCTTAAGAAGTCGTATTTTATATTATTTTGTCTAAGGACGGAAAAAAATAATTTTTATTTTATGTAGAAAGAAAACGTAATCCTTAAGAACGAAGTAGCTCTTAATATAGGAATTTTCCTTATTCACTTCAGGATTGTTATGATGTTGCTGTTTTGCTCGGATTTAGTTCATATTTTGTATTATATTTATTTCTCTTGTCTTGTCTTGTCTGAAGATATGAAACCATAACTTACTGTACCTTCCAAGTAAGTCCGCTTCCATTTTAGACTGCATCGTCACTTAACATCAGGTGAGATCGCAGTGAAGGGGTAACAAGCCATTGGTTTTATAGGTCCTGGAAGGTCCAGACTCTCAACCGTCATATAAAACATAATTATCCGCATGATAAAATCGATATTTCAGTGGAATAGGTAAATTATGGTCTTATAACATCCGATTAATAAATAATTAATTGTTTGTAGTGCTTCCGTGTCGAAAATAATTTGAAATGAACTGTACTTCACTGTAATAATGGCTTTCACATTAATATCGTTATGGTTATGAGTTATAACACACTGGATAGCAATTTATAAAAAAAAACATTAAATTTAACTTTAAAATCTATAATCTATAATTATAATAAAACTGTTCGAATTCTATACATTTAATGACAATTTGAGATTTTACATACACCATTTTGTAACACCAAACGTCTGTCCGTCTGTCTGTCCGTGTCCTGTCTGTCTGTCCGTGTTTTTTTGTGATTCGAGCACCACGCTCAAACTACTAAATAAATTCAAATGAAACTGAACTCAGTTTAAGACCATAATACGGAGAAGGTTAAAGGATTAGAATTGGTGAAATAGGGCTTGAAAGTTTACATTGATTTCCACGCGGACAAAGTCGCGGGTGTCCGCTAGTATAAAATATTTGTAAGAAATGCACGCTGCCTAATTGTTCACCCATGGGCAAGGTACTCAATACGCTGGTGCTATTACCTCTTTTGGAAGGCCAATAGCACCAGCTAGCATTGGGTCACCTGATGCATCAATTTGTCAGACATAGAATTGAAAATCCTTCTTTGCCAGTGTCACGCCATTACTTTAGAACAATTTCATATCATTTATTTTTCTCAGAAGAAGAACGATACATTAAGTAAGGAGTAAATGAGTTTCACTAACAAATAGGCACTTACATAGTAGGACATGAAAAAGAAACCGACCAAAGTTGAATGAGATAACATTTAACTAAGTACTAATGAGTCTTAACTTTTACTTCGTATACTTAGTCGTACATAATATCTACTAAGTTACGCACTTATTTTTTATTTGTATTAACGTTATCTGATTCAGTAGATACTAGGTAGTTTGATGAGTCCGTTCATATACCTACCTATTCCGATCATTCATCATCCTTATCAGCCGATGGACGTCCACTGCTGGGCATAGACCTCTTTTATGGTCTTTCAAATACCACGGTACTGAGCCGCTTGTATCCAACGGCTCCCTACGACCCGATTGATGTGATCTGTCCACCGCATGAGGGGTCGACCAACACTGTGCTGGTCGCTATTCCAGCACCTTGGGATTAAAGTCCATGGACTCGTTGAACTTTATGACCCGCCCATTGCACTATTGGGAACTTTAGCTTCGCGAGCTATATCGGTGATTTTGTTTCTCATGCGGATCTCCCCATTTCTTCAAAATATACTATCTATGACTAAATGTTATGAATAAAAGTATAGTATATAGATAGTAGTAGTAGTATAGTATATAGATAGAATAAAAGTAAGTATAGTATAGAGAGATAAGTATATAGATATTAATTACTGCTATAGAGGAGTTAGGTAATACTACTTATAACATCAGTTCGTGTATAATTTATGCAAGGATTGTTCGCATTTACCTTGAATAGTATTATCAATGGTAGCATTGAGATCTTAGATGCAGGCGTAATCTACATCTGGAGCATCAGTAATGGCTATGAGTGCTAATTACATATATAGGAATTATATTGCATACACTTTGAAGTAAACCTTAATTTGTACCTACATCTGTGCCTTTGCATCGATAAGATGACCTATACTGGGTTTCTTGGACACCCAAGGCTTGAATCTTTAATTCTTAAAGATTTAAACTAGCATGTAGTACTGCAGTCAGTCTCCTTTGAGATGGGTATACTAAATACCAATTCGCTGCATAAGACTAGGTTGATCGTCGCGCTAGACGGGTCGTACTCGTAAGACGTGAAGAATCGTTGATACGGACAAAACTGCAAAGTCTACAACATCGACGTAGAATCGCTGTCTATCGGTTTTTTTACAGGATATGCTTTCCTATGATATGATCCTGGTGATGCTTCACGCACTGCTCAGCGAGGTCGATCTCGTGGGAGAAATTCATATAGTAGTAGTAGTAGTTAGTACCTAATGGTAGGCACATACCTACCACTGAACTAGCGAGGCAGTTATATATCCATAGTGCAACACTTCAATCATGTGGTCAATTGAACAGCGAGCGGTCAATTGATCTCGATTTACGGAGACGATATAAGAACCGGATTCAAAGAGCAAAACACGATTATTGAATGGATTTTGGCTGGTGGGAGGCTTCGGCCGTGGCTAGTTACCACCCTACCGGCAAAGACGTACCGCCAAGCGATTTAGCGTTCCGGTATGATGCCGTGTAGAAACCGAAAGGGGTGTGGATTCTCATCCTCCTCCTAACAAGTTAGCCCGCTTCCATCTTAGACTGCATCATCACTTACCATCAGGTGAGATTGTAGTCAAAGTCTAACTTGTAGAGAATAAAAAAAAAAAAAAAAAAAAATGGAAACCTATCAGGTCTAACAATTTACTAAGAATGCTACCAATAAACCCTCGAGTAAATAGATAATAACCATGAGCAAAGTCTCGGACTTGTAACCGGTGCATGTAGGGTTAAAGACATCCTTTAAAACTAGTTAACAAGCCCCTTTCCCCACTCAAGTCATTTTCCCCGCCTATCCCAAAATAATCCATGAAGGATTATCTAACAAAAAGTGTGGACGGATCAAACGCCACGACAAGAATAATTAGCTGGTCGCCTATATTGCCAGCACTCGGTCTACCACTATTCCCCACTCACCGAACACTTCACGATATCTCGGTACGAAGTACAGTTATTGTATTGCGAAGTATTAGTATGAAGTTCAGTTATTTCCACAGAACTTTATGTTCTATAGAAATAAAAATATGTTTATGCCCTTAAGCTGTGCTTGAGCGGTTTATTTCAAACGTTCAACTGATAGGCAAACGCGTGTTCGCTTGGCAGGCAAGTGACCGGAAAGAGCTTTCGTGCGAAGTAGTTTCCTCGCGAGACGGTTGGTTTTTGCTATACGTGTAGGTAAGTGTGTTGAAATAGTCTTGCACAAGAATCTTAACATAATTAAGAAAAACTTAAAGCTTTCTATAAGCATATTTTACAGAGCCAGACCTTAGGTGACAGAATAAGCAGCTTATGCCGCTACCACGCCTAGAATTAGTGTCGCTACGTTACTCGTTCTTTCGCGAATATTCGTGGAAATATTGCCACAATTGTTCGCGCGATTAATTTCGCGAGAAGAGCAGTGTATGACCAGGCAGGACAACAACGCGGCAGCGCAAAGTGGCCACATTAACTCGTCCTGCTGCGAATATTCACTTGAGTATTCCGCGAGTACATCTTGAAATGCAAACATCCTCATCGCAATCCTAACAGCAGCGCAAGGAGCAACTCAATCAGCATAGTGTGACGGCCGGCCACCCTAGCCAAGTGGCATGCGGGTCTCTTTTTACGATCGCTAACGCTTCGAAAACTAGAAAAATGTATGACTGATCTTGATCATGTGACCTGTCGATAGCAAATGTCATTCCTATACATCTTTCTAGTTTTCGAAGGGTTAGACCCAACACGCTGCTTTAAAACGGGTTGGCAGGTTTAGGACAATAATGTTAAACTCTTTCATTTCAAGATTATTATCAGATGTTAATGATGGGGACCGACCAGTAGCTCTCCGAAGTACAGTGGTGTAGTACCATTCTTCGGGCTGAGATTTACTACGTGAAAATTTCTTGGAAGAAAGAAAAGTTCAGTATTTCACAGCTCGAACCACTATACATATATCAACGTGTCAACAAAATTAAAAATACAGAGTTTGTTATTGTTGAGTTGTTTTAGTTTAAACAAAACACACAACATGATCGACGATCTAAAATATTTTTCTAGTAGCTGCATGTGCGTAATGTAAATCTTTACCACCTGTATTTGAGTTAAAAATAATTCTATGTATCTACTTTTAAACTATTATTATTTATGTTCTACTGTCTATGTGTGTATAAATATTTTGTTTGTGGTACATTGTCTATTTTAAATTGACCGTTGTGCTTGGAGGTCCATGCAAGAGGCCTATGTCCAGCAGTGGACGTCCATTGGCTGATAATGATAAAATTGTCTACGAGAGCACATAGAGAGCTAAACAATATACACATAAATAGAGTAAGTTACATAGAAACATAGATACCTATATATCTCTCTGTACAGCACTGCGACTCCAACCATTAACCGTAAAAGAGAAATAAACCTTTGAATAGTGAAAAATGTATTTAATTTTTTATATTGCTGTTGATTATTTAACCTTGATATTTTACCTGCCACAGATAATATAATCAATATTATTGTTTTTTTATAATAAGGAACTTAAGCTAACTTATTCGAATAACTATACAAGTCATGCCCAAATGCTTTGTAATTATTCTTCATACTCCAGGGAAGGTTAAAGTATACTTTTCATCTCGCTATGATCAATAGAAGCAGAGCAGTGGAGGGAAATGTTGGGAAAACGGGAGAAGTTACTCCATTTTTACAGCGGATTAAAGAGGTCAAGGGCGGACGAAGTCGCATGCGTCCGCTAGTATAAAATAAATGTTTTATTATTATTTACCTTGGTATTTCTTCTATTTCAGATGGACGAGCTAAAGCTAAGTAAGCATTTACGAAGATAAATAGAAAGCCGAAATTATGTTCCACATGAAATTGTTGATCGAGTCCAATGTTATCCACAATGCTTTGGGGGCTGCCAACAAGACGGATGCCAAGGTCACCGACAACACGACCTACATATCGAGGAGAAACGAAAGCCCCTACTCTATGGAGGACGATGAGTTTATATTCGACAGAACAGATGTTAGAGCTATATTTATAACTCTCTACACAATTGTGTTTTGCTGCTGTTTCTTCGGTAAGTAGGGTAATTGGTGGCATTGTTTACCTTGCTGCGGTATTAAAGTTTTGAATGTTGTTGTTAAACTTATCAGACTTCTGTAACTATAATGAAATGTACGCCACACAATTTCAAAGCGTATAATATACCTAGTAATAAATTATTTAGGTAGTGGTTGCGTTTAAGGCGCCTGCAACGCTACTAATACTGAATTGTATACGCGCTACATAATTTTTAAGAGGTGAAATAGGGGTTGAAAGTTTACATTGATTTCCACGCGGATGAAGTCGCGGGCGTCCGCTAGTCATGTAATAAATAGTGAATACGAAATCACGTGACTTATGTAATACTACAAACGTCGAAAATAGTTAATTAACCTGCTGGTTTCCGACCTTAGACGGCCTTCGTATGTAGGCAGCTCGTGATTGAAATGTATTGGTAATTACAAGTCATAGAATTTGCATAGCCATAGACTTAAAGGATACATTACATTTGATATTACACAAGTGTGGACTCAGCCTTAGGCTAATGAAAACTAGGTACTGATTACTTTTGTTGTTTCTTCAGTAATATCGCTTACTGATGGAGTACCCATGTTTGCTTTACAGTGATATCTAACATTACAATATGTAGAAACAAAGTTTGAGTTGTTAGTTGTTAAATCATTATTATTTCGGCCGCCCACGCACATCCATTTACAAGTTTTCATAAAAGCGTGCTTTTATTACCTATAACTTTTATTTTTATATAGAAGAAATTATTATGTAACTTTATTGATAAGTATCATGAAAAATTGCCGTAATATTTTTACATAAAAATAATGGCAAAAATCTGTCGGTAATAAATAAAATCGACAGAGTAAGTACCTAGGTATTTTATTTACAGCCGGTGATCACGAATAGGTACACTTTATCTATAACGGTATAACCACAGTAAATAATATGTACAAACAGTATTCCAACTCGGCCGTATCTTTGAAATAAATATACAGCCGCGCAGTAGGTAAACATGAGATAGGGCTAGGCGGGTGCCTCCAGCATTTTGGAGATGCCGTCTATACTACGCCTTTCATGATGAGTAAAGCAGTACTCATCAAGAAAGGCTGTAGTATAGGTATTACCACAACGTGAACAAATATTTTTTTTCAGCTTGCATTTTGATTTTTTAAGAACTTAACGTACTCAGTGACACTCTGCCCATCAGGACGAGTCTAACGACGTATCATTTATCAAAGCCGCTTGTTCATTAGCTAGTTACAAGCCCACATAGAATCAGACATACAAATACATACATACATACAAGTCAAACACAAACCCTCCTTTGGGCTTCGCCGCAGTAGGGTAACAAAACACACATGCCCCGAGGTTTTAACAGAAGCGTACTCGTACCTACAGTATCATGATTCATGAACCGCCTATAACTACCTATTTCACTCGTGTCAATCACTTTCCTTTACTCTATTTACTTTATTTACTAATCCAGACACTTTTCTTTTCGGGAAATAAAAGGAAATACCTTTTTCATTAAAAATACACACATTATGTACCTACCAACTACTAAGTAAAATTATTTTAAAGTCTTACCTTTCACAGATTCCAGGTAATTTAAAAAATGTTATCTCTGGATGCGTTATTGACGAATTCATGCAACCAAACACAGCACAATATTTCATACTCGTTATAATTAAATATAAAAAAACCGACCGTTTGTTACTGTTGCGACTGTCTGCACCACGAGTGCACCACGAGATCGAGGTGTGTAGGTATAGCTCGCGCTTCGTCCTCTATTATGAAGTTGGAATACTGTTTGTATATATTTACTGTGGTATAATGGTTAAATTGGCAAACTTCCTGCAGTATACATACCACTGAATATCTGCTGGTTCATTAAACTGTTTATTAAACTTTCAAGTGGATTTTTGATAAAAAAGACTATGATACTCGTTGAAACAATACCTATCGAACAATTGTTGCGCACCTATATCTTGCACTTATTTATGCGCAACTGTCAAACTTAATAATTAATAACTAGCGGACGCCCGCGGCTTCGTACGCGTGTAATTCTGTTTTTCACAATTCCCGCGGGAACCATATATTTTTTTCGGGATAAATAGCCTATAAATGTTTGTACATTGCCCCATAACCTTCATTCCACCTATATTCACTAGAAGATAGGTGAGCAGAAGAGAATTAAAAGCCTGCTCAATTTAAACAAAAAGGTAGAGGTTACCTATCCTCGCATAAATACTTATTCAATATATCGACAATTTACAGGAAAGTTTTAATTATTATAATTAAATTGCGAAAAGTCCCCATCGTTAATTATGTGCGTCAAAAAAGTCAAAGGTTTGCAAAAATTCGTTTATTGGATTAGATTGCTTTAGTTTTATAATTTAGCAGACACTGCGCGGTTTTACCCGCGTTGTTCCTGTTCCTGTATAAAATACGGAGATAAAATATAGCCTTTAGCCCTCGAGGATAGTGTAGAATCCGAACAATGAAAGATTTTTTTAATTCGGTTCAGTACTTTCAGAGCAACGGATGAAGAAAGAAACAGTCAAATATTTCCTCTTTATAATATTTGTATAGATAATAATATGATCTCCCTTTGAAAGTTATCAAAGAAATGTTAGCTTCTTGGGCATTTATAGTAGGTGTGTCTATTTTGACAGATTAAGAAATTACTATACCATGTCCAAATACAATTTATACATCGTTTATTATTGTTGAATCCGTCTAAGGATTCAACATTATTAAACGATTCCAGCAAACCATTTAGATAGCGATTAATCTGCTTTAGTTTCAGAGCAAACTCTGCTTTGATTACCGCGAGAAATCTGTTCGAAGATATTGACGCAACGTCTGTGTAAAAGATGCCTTTATGATACGAAAAATACAATTTATTACAACAAAGCTTCAAGAGTTTTATTTTAGTTCTCCAACAAGAAATTTATCTGGCCTCAAAAGTACTTTATGGGCCATGCGATACATAGTTTTATCTTTTAGACATTTCTATTATTAAAGTAAAGCTTCCCGTTAGGCTAGCGATTTACCGCAACACGGCACGTATTTGTTCCTCGTAAAATCGAACATATGTTGTTGAAATATTGTACTTTTTACCCGACTGCAAGAAGGGTTATGTTTTTCGCGCGTATCTTGTATGTATGTATGTATGTAATATTCTTTATTACCTCATATCTTCCAAACCACTGAACGGATTTACGTAATTAGGGTATCGTTAGATTTGTCTCAATAACCCAGGTGTTTTTAGATAGGTGAAACTAAAAAAAAAATAACAAGACGACTGTGAGACGCTACAGACTCGAGGTGAAAAAAAAAAATTCACCAATTTTTTTTTTCTAATATTGCAATATGGGTATCAAATTCAAGAGCGTTTTGTGAGTATTCTAAAATGGTATATCACGGCCATGTTTAAAAAAAAACTACAATTAGAAAAACGTTATTTACTAGTTGTCTATAAGTACAAAATACGCGAGGCGGTTGATTATAGGTGCGAGCAGGGCGACTTCATTTCACAAAGAAGAGCAACTTCAGTTCACAAAGAAGTGAAGTTATAAAATAGACTAAATTAAATATATTGATTATAAAAATCGGCCAAGTGCGAGTCGGATTCGCCCACCGAGCGTTCCGTAGATTTTTTTTTGAATATTTGCTTAACCTCGGTTGGACGTATAAATTATAGTAGGTACTTTGTAATAAACGTAATAAATAAATCCGAAATTAACCATCTATCGTAACTAAAAAGTGTGAAATAAAAAAATTAATAGTCAAAGGCTAACTTGTAAAGAATTAAAAAATAAAAAATTACTGTGGCTCATGTATAATAATATTTTAATGGACAAAAAGATAACGAGCACTAAACTTTTACAGCCAATTGCTGTACTGTAGTACGAAAAAGCAATAACTCAAATTATTGGGTTAGTTTCCAACTGTAGCCTGCCTATAAAACAGAATTAATGATCAATCGAACAACTAAACGACCATCAAGTTCACAGCTGGCTGTGTATTTATATCTGCACTCGAAATTTATCTGGTAAAGGTCAACACACAAACTTTAGTGTACTAATTCATCGTAAGAAGGAACAAATTTATTATCCTTTCTAATAGAAAAAAGCTCTTGTTACGGTGTTTGTGGTCGCACTTATTCAAACAGCTCGTCCGATCATTATAATGTAAATCGTATATAACATAATTTTTTGCTTGTATAGGTAGATAGAAATGATAAAAGATCGTTAAGTAATTTTTTCCCACCTACACGCTCCTAAATTTTTATTCGCGATTTTAGTACTTATATTCAATAGAATTTGAAGACAAAATTTCGTTTGATATGACAGCTAGTCTACTAATATAATAAGTTAAAGTTTGTGGTTTTGAAGGAGATAATCTCTGGATCTACTGAACAGATTTTGAAAATTCTTTTACTGCTTGAAAGCCACGATATTTGTGATTGTCGTAGGTTATATTTTATCCCCGTATTCTCATGGGACAGGAACTACGCAGGGGAAACCGCGGGGTGTCGGCTAGTAAATATGAAGTCCTTACATATGAAATGGACGTTTTGTCGTACAGTCTACTTGGTCTTTGGTTAAGAGTTCCAATTTCAAATTTATACAGCTTAAAATTTAATTTGAAATTGGATTCTTTGTTCAACTGTCTACGCGAGCACACCTATGTATAATATATAGTGGGTATGTATTGCAATATTAGTAAAATATCAACTAAATAATCAATTTATTGTATTATATATAAATATATGAAATATATAAAGAAATATAGAAATTATAGTCTTATATACATAATATAATATTAGTTTGATTTAACAATTTAATTTTACTCACGATTTTGTGTTTTCAAAACTAGTTCATTTTTATTTTCCTGTTTTGGTTTTTTCTTTGCCTAACTCAGTTTACAAAATAGAAAACTTGAAATATTGCGTTATTTACGAGTAGGTACGAATTCTATCGTGGTACCAGGGTTGCAGAAACGGCTTGAAGGATTAATGATGTGAATGGCGGCGGTGTCGCAAAAGAACAGTGCGTTTTTGTTTCAAACTTTTTCGTTCTGGAAATTTCGACCTGCAATATAGGCCTCGCGGACGGCTGAAGACGATGTTGATAATGAAGAATTGAATTTAATGAATTGAATCCACGTCCGAGCTAGCTGCAGGCTGCGGTGTTAGTGATAAAACTGTTTTAATCCACTTGAAGCAAATTGGGAAAGTGAAAAAGCTTGAAAGGGCCAATGAATTAAGTAAAATTGTATAAACGTAAGTGATTCATGTTTGTTACGCTTTCATGATTTAAGTACTCAATCGTGATTTGCATACACGTTCTCAAGGTTCTTTCATCCACAAAGCCACGTGGACGAATAATATTATAATTGCATGTTTTCTACCGGCCTTTTCAATGTAAGTATTATGATAGGGAACGGCATGTTTGTAAAGATCGCATTAACACGAAATCCAAACATAAAGATCCTTTAATTAACACAGGGTTCTCTTTGATGTTTCACATTCATAACAACCGGTACAGTGACCAAGCCCTTATTTAAACTTAAACGTTGAACGTTTTATTCTGAAAGGGTTTTAGAAGTGTTTTCTAACAACCACATTTGTTTACTGCAGGGTTAACCCGTATTCTAACTTTTATCTATGGAAACGGAAATTATACAGGTAAAACCACATGGCGCATAAACAAAGGGTACATCATCATCATTATCAGCCGATGGACGTCCACTGCTGGACATAAGCCTCTTGCATGTGTGTGACCTCCAAGCATAACGTTCTCGAGCCGCCAGCATCCAGCGGTTTCCTGCGATCCGCTTGATGTCCTCGGTCCATCTAGTGGGGGGTCACCGACACTTTCCGGTGCGAGGTCGCCATTCCAGCACCTTGGAACCCCAACGTCTATCGACTCTTCGAACTATGTGGCCTGCCCATTGCCACTTCAGCTTCGCGACTCGCTGAGCTATGTCAGTGACTTTGGTTCTTCTGCGGATCTCCTCATTTCTGATTCAATCACGCAGAGAAACTCAAAGCATAGCTCGCTCCATCGCCCGCTGAGTGATTTTGAGCATTCTAATAAGGCCCATAGTTAGCAAACAAAAGGTACCTACTAGGAATATTAAAAATCCGTTAGACATGTTTGGTTACTCCTATTTTGCATAAACAATTAGCAGGTACGAAATTATGCATCATCATAATATTATATTACAAACACGCTGAATCGGTTGATTCATTATCATTTTGATCAAGGGCGGTTGTTTGTTAATTTAACCGCAAACCATTTTATTAAATGTTAATTTTTGGCTACACTTATTATTAATATATAAGCTTGCTCCACGGAATCAGCAGATAACGGTCGCGATAATGTGACATGCGGCGAATGAAAATATCATTAGTGAATAATGAACGTCCAAAATTCGTACATGAAATTTATCAATTTAGACCAGGCGCTGTGAGGCATTGAGTGTGCATAATTCGAGGACCGCATTTTGTATACAGTTTTATACTCAGATAAGCATGCAGATTACGATTCTGTATGTTGCCAGGAGGGTTGTTGGGCCATTCTTATGTTATATCCTACCCCCTTTTGTGCCGGGTATACGGACTTATCTTTGTAACAGTTTTATTAATATAAGAATATCCAATTTTTATCATTACGTTTTTTCACTGATAGCTAATATAATAATACAAAAAAAAAACTAGAAAGTTATAAACGATATTTTTTTTTAAATGTATCACTCCAAAACTACTGGATGAATTCAACTGAATCTTCGTACGATTCGAGTTCGTACTACAGATAAGGTCATAAGAGATACTTCAAATTACTAAAATAAAAATGAAATTAATTAGTAAGTAACTAATACAGAAAACAGCTTACTGTCGAAGAAAGCAATTATTAAGCTCTTTAATTAAATATTCACGATTGTTTCTCATTAAAGAATAAAATAAATTAAAATTCTACTCATAATAATTGTCTCACTTGTTTATTTTATCATTGCGAAGAATTCTTAGAATTACTTCTAATTTAAATTTATCATTATTGTAGCTTTGAATTTAGGCTATCTTCAGGGTAACTGTTAATTATTGCTACTGGTTAAAGAATATTGTCTTCTTATTTATTTTACATTAATTTTAATTCAAAGTGAGTTGTTTTTGTCTATTTATGTTGATTTAGGCTCAATACACAATAATTTATTGAAATAAATGCCACTTTATTTCATGACTTGGATTACGACTAGTGTAATTTTTATGATTACGACTACAGGTAATTAACCTTACTTAATAAGTAAATTTAATTGTTTTACACTTATTAAGTATTTGGTAATCATACGTATGTTTCATGAGTAAGTTTATATCATTTTCTTTAAATATCTATACTAATATTATAAAGCTTGTTTGTTTGATTGAACGCACTAATCTCAGGAACTACCAGACCGATTTAAAAACTCTTTCAGTGTTAGATAGCCCATTTACCGAGGAAGGCTATAGGCTATATATTATCCCGTTATTCCTACGGGAACGGGAACCACGCAGATGAAACCGCGCGGCACCAGCTAGTAAATTACATAAAAGTTCTATAAATTATCTCGCTACGGTTGACACGCGCAAAACTACCTATCCAACTTAGGTTTGGAATTAGTTATACTGCATACGGCAACTAAATTCAATACCCAATCGTTTGGAAACAATTTACGAGCCATTGATACGTGTAATTTAAAATAATGGACCGTGCTATGTTATTACCTAATTTGGTAGATTAATTATTTAAAATATTATAATAGCGGACGCCGGCGACTTTGTCCGCATAAAACTCTACACCAACCCTACCCCTACCCTTCTCCTACCTTCCCACTAACCTACTATATCCTGCGCCTTTCCTACTACCACCTTACTTCTACCCTTTCTCTATCCAACCCCTACCCAAAGTATTCTATGTCCATCTTCTGGTTCTAAGCTACCTCTCCACCAATTTTCATCTAAATCGGTCCAGCCGTTCTTGAGTTATAGTGTTAGTTACACTAGTTATAACTCAAGAACAGGCTGGACAGGCACAACTTTCTTATAAATGTAAAGATTAGCAGAACCTGGCGGTTTCACTACGGGAATAAATTAAAGATTATGTTACTTCTCTGGTAATGTAGTTTTACAATGATGAAAGAATTTTTCAAATCGGTCAAGTAATTATTGGGTTTATTTGTTACATAGTCTTTAGAATATTAGTTTTGAGTTTAAGGTCATTGGGTGTCGATCTACTAAACTGATATTGAAATTTACATTGAATTAACATACGCTATATTTTATTCTCTTAATCTGCAGGAAGCTACGCGGGTAAAACCGCGAGGCGTTAGCTAGTCTATACTAATATGATAAGGAGGAAAGTTTTGATGGTTCGTTTGTTTGCATAGAATACACTGAAACTACTGAACCGGTTTGAAAATTCTTGCACTGTTGGGAAGCAACTCTATCCCTGAGTACCTATATTTTATCCCCATTGTTCTACGGGAACGGGAACTACGCGAGTGAAACCGCAGGGCATTGGCTAGTTTAAAATATAAAGGCAACATAGTACAGAGGTCTAATAAGCGTTTACCCGAAACGATCTTACACGTGTCTCCAGAGAAATGGAATTTATAGTAAAAGCAAAAAGAATCTTTTATTCTCAGAAAAGCTTTTTCTCCAGGGATGTGAATAATCTGTTCATTTTGCAGGCAACCTTCTCGTCATCCTCGTAGTGACTCTGTCGAGGCGACTGCGCTCCATTACAAACTTTTTCCTCGCCAACTTGGCTGTGGCTGATTTATGCGTTGGAGTGTTTTGCGTTTTCCAAAATTTAACAATTTATCTCATTCCAAGGTAAGTAAATGGTTTAACAATTTACAATATACATTTTATTGCATGCGTTATTTCAAACAAATCATTCACTAATTCATTAAAATCAATCTGCATTAACATCTTTTTTATTCTATGTAAGTATTTACTTTCAGTATATTTTTATATTGTTTACAAAATATTTAGTATGTACAAAGCTAAATGATTAGTAATACTATCATAAGGTGCTAGCTTACCTGGTACAGTTCGCACCATCTAAAATAAACATCGTTTAAATCTACTTCAAAAAGATCGTCGAACCGAAATTGTACTCAACTTTTTTCGAGAATTACAGACAGTAGCTTATTTTTATGTCAAAAGCATTATTAATAGAATTATTTAGTATACGAACATGATTTCGAGCTTTCTTCGATGAGAATTCCCGTGAGTTTAAGCCAATAAAATCAAGAACTTAAATATGTTATAAGGGACTTTTATTAAACTTGTTATCATGTTAGGTGCCTACTTCAGAAGTTGCCACTCAAAAATCGGGGAGTAATTCATTAACAATTCTACTAATATTATAAACGCGAAAGTTTGTATGGATGATTGGATGTTTGTTACTCTTTAACGCCGCTACTACTGAAGCGATTTAACTGAAATTCGGGATGGAAATAGATTTTACTCTGGATTAACACATAGACTACTTATTATTCTGAAAAATCCATGGTATCCCGAGATTTGCGAAAACTGATGATTTTGATGATATGAATGTTTGTTACTTTTTCACGCTTCGACTACTGAACGGAATTAGCTGAAATTTGGTATTTACATACATTATAGCCTGGATTAACACATAGGCTACTTTTTATCCCGGAAACATCCATGGTTCCCGAGGGATTTGTGAAAAACTAAATTTCACGTGGACGAAGTTGCGAGCGTCCGTTAGTTATAGATAGATAGATATATAACAATATTCAATTTCAATAATTTTAACCTTTACAGGCTTTGATATTACATCGATGTGTACAGGTCTCAAACACAGACAATGTTTAACAAAAGGTCTCTGCCCTGTCAGATACTCGTACTGTAGTTCAATAAACATGAAAAAATATTTTCTATGAAGATAATAATAAAAACGTTTCAATGAATATATTTGCTTTCACTTTGCCTGTACAGTTCAAGTGGCCGAAGGAAGGCTACTTTCCTGTTTGACACATTATAATAGAATGTGTCCGTAATAAAATAAACAATGTAGTACTTATGATTCGGAGATTTCTTATGAAGCCCATAGGTTAGTAAACGAATAAAAGGTCTACCTACTTGAAATATGAAAAAATGTGCGGCCAAAAGCATTAGCTTTAGCGTTTTTCATGTTCTGTGGGTCAAACCCACGTTCGAACGAATTTCTTCTTTTTCTATATATGTATAAGCGTCATATAGAAATTTTATCACATCACACAGTTAATATGTATTATATAGGCGAAAGTTTGTGCGTGTGTGTATTATATGTTTGTTTCTCCTTTACGCTGCGGCTGCAGTAGCGATTTAGTTGAAATTTGGAATGGAATAGATTTTACTCTGGATTAACAAGTAGGCTACTTTTCATCCCGGTAAAATCCATGTTCCCGCGGTATTTGTGAAAATACCTGAATTCCACGCGGACGAAGTAGCGGGCGTCCGCTAGTATAAAAAAAGTCTCGTGTAGATGATAACAAAAAAAACTTCGTAAATTTTTTCTTCAATGTCTTTTATATTGAATTTTTTCTTCAATGTCTTTTACATAGACAAAAAAAAACAGTAAAACTTCGAGAGAAAACAGTTTATTTTGATAAAAATTAAAAAAAAAACGTGACAAGTGCGAGACATCAATGTAAGAGTGAGTAATCAACCTTCTAAAAGTTTCTTCTAACCTGCCTGGTTCTTTGGGGCGTACCTACACTAAAAAGTAAATTCCTATAAGCTCCAGTTTGCTAAAGTAATAATTTATACTTTTTTATTTAAATTTAAAAAATAATTTTCTTTCTTACTTATACAATAGGTATACATATTACACTGCAGTGAGTGTATAAAACAACCTCCTATATTTTCTGTTAGTCTGCTACTTTGAGATTGTGTGTGTCTAACGTATTTAACTAAAATAACGTTATAGTAAATTTATAAATCAACGCTCTAATACTCTCTGTTATCCTGGTACTTTGTTAGACGCTTTTGCCACAGTAAAGATATTTCTGCCAGATCAGTCTAGTAAGCCTCATAAAAATGCTCCGTTACAAAATACCAGACATAATGTATACGTTAATGAAATGAAGCGTAACGTACCAGTACGGATGAGTATGGATTTAATCTGTCTTCCACATTGTTAAGGTATTACGGTTCCAATTTATCTACGCAGTATTGAATGCTCACGCGAACGGAAGCGATGCTCTATAAGAATGAGATATTAAAGTCAAAGAAAAACGACACGGACGCGACGAGACGTCAACACACATACGTAAATCCGTCCGTAAGCTCCCTTTTCATCCAATCTGTGTGAGTTTTCATTATACGTACGTTCTGAGGAAACATGTTAATATGTTAAACCACTTAATTTATACAGTCATTTGAGGCGGTTGATTAACAGTTCGTATTGATTACATAATGACGTTATACGTAAATTATCCGTTTAACCGCTTTGTTGATGCAGTGGACTGCTAGTTTGACTACATATGAATAAAGATACAAGGTTCAAGTGCCGTGTGAGTCCATTAATAAGAGATGATAGAGATTTCTTCTAAGAAATTATCCGTAGCACGTCCGTGCTTCGGAGAGCACGTAAATCTGCTTCTTTTTCTCCCGTCATAGCATCCGTTTGCCGTCACTTCAAAGTACAAGAGTGAGGGAATAGAGAATGCACCTATAATATTTATATATTATGTTCCTATAATTAACGATTTGTCCAGTTACTCTCATTTCTACAAATGAGAACAACTGGACAAATGGATTTCTACAAATGAGAGTATTTAGTATACTCTTACGTAATAGCGATAGCTGCTACCAGAAATAGTACCTAATTGGAATGTTTACCAGTGAGTAGTTTAGAACTCCAACCAAAGCGCGACAAAAGTATTTTACGACGACGTTTAAACGATGCTCCAGAACACGCAATATACAGAGGAACTTGACAAACGACGCTTTACGCTCGCAAGAGCTTTGTGTTGTGAACGTTGAATTTTTTCCGAATTTGAAACGAAAATTACACCAACAAAAGTTTAAACCAAAACTGTTGTTTGGCGCGTGCCTCCAGCACTGAAAGTCATACAGACAAAATAACAGTACCAATGTTACAAATTGCTTTTTCTAGTTCTGTTTTTGTTTTTACGGCACCGATTACAGTCAAAATCGATATTAGGCTAATTCACTATCTTTGACGTATGCTAGTTGACATCAACGAATTGAGATTCTATTTAAAAATAGTTATCGGGTGCTTACTGGTGGATATTACACATAATTGACATCTTGTCAATTGATTTGATGTTTATTTTAATATGTTCATAACAAAAACAATGAAAGAATTTTTCAAATCGGACCAGTAGTTACTAAGATACCCCGTTTTCCTACGGGAACGGGAACCACGCGCGTAAAACCCCGCGGCGTCAGCTACTATAATATATCCCTGCGACACGATGTCGTTGTGTTAGTCAAAATCCGTGGAAATTGGTATAAAACAGAAGTTTTAATTAGGACAAACGTGCTATCAACCGCAAAACATTAAGCTCGTAGGTAACTATCACCCATGTTGGTATCACTAATTATTATTTGGCACATTTCCACTTTTAGTTTCGTACCTCGTGTGAACAATTTGACTACATAAAATAAAAACTTATTGTTTCAACTCCAAAGTAACAATGAAGGACGAAATTTATATTAGAAAAAGTTATGAATTTAGAAAAAGTAGGTAAATACTCAAAAGTTTACGGTGTGCGTGATACAATTTAAAGCAGAACAGCTAGTAATTAATTAAAGGACAATGCCAGACAATGTATAGAAGTTTGACCCACTAAAAAAAATAATTTGCGACAATATATTATATATCATATTATTGGATTTTTTGTACTATTAAACAAATATTACCTTTTAACCCTTTATAACTAGGGGTATAAAAATAAATCCAAGTTGAAGTTTGATTTTAAGGTTAAGTATATGTGCAGTTTATTATGAAATAGATAACGATAAAGCGTCGTGATTGGTTTTTTGTAAATACAGAAGCACTTAGCACATGCAATACATTTAAAAAAACGTGATTTTATTATTTTCAAATTACTCCGAGGTATTATTTTCAAATTATTACGAGTTTTGATAGTTTGACAGTGTTATGACAGTTTATTTTTACATTTTGATCTGACTTCGCAGCTCTGGATTCTAGCCATTTTGAACATAAAATAATTAGAATGCACTAAAAACGCTCTAAAGGGCTCGAACCCAAGGTCGAAATAAGGTTTTAAAAAATAAGTAAACAATGTCAGCTACGAGGAAATAACGTAATGGATATAATTACTTTTTTTTCCGGGGCAGATTTTTATTCCGGAGTTTAACAGTAAAAATGGTTTTTTAAAAAACAATTATTTAAAAATTTAATATATTTAGTACATCTACATTTTCCGCAAAATTCCGAGTTAGGACTGGGTCAGGATCTGGCATTCTCCTTTTGAACCTACCTCGACACTTATGAATTTAGCTAGAGATTATATATAGTATCTATAACGATTTTATATCAGAAATTATTTCCATCATAACAGAAAAATCCGATATTTTCGAATAGCTTGGATCTATAACATACATTCAGCTAGGGATCAGAATGATGATTTCAGCTTTTAAAAAATACCGCATCATAATCGATCAAAGACAGACAGACACTGAAACACATAGATACACAAAAACTCAGACAGATAAGACTTACAAATGATATTTTATACGTAGTGGGTTAAAATTAATAAAACACTCAACAACGCTTACAACATGAGATACCGAATGTTGAATTGACTGATGACCTATTCACTATTTTGGTCTTTATTATCAACCTATTAAAATATACATCAAATCAATTGACAAAATATCATCTACCTACTGTGTATACACCAGAAAGCACCGGATGACATTTTTACATAGAATCTCAATTACGTATATGTCAAGTAGCATATGTCAAAGATAGTGAATAAGCCCGCTGGGCTTGGCGCAACAATCTAGAAAGTTTATTAAGGTATATACTTACCTAATAATATCCGGGTAAAAGATGTTGAATGCTTCTATCTTCAAGAGTTTCGTTTTCTCATACAAATCTCGGTATTTCTTCGGAAGACATTTATTTTCATTGAAAATACTTATCCAAGTGGGCGGTCGGGTCACGTCTTTCGTAGTTTCTATTAAATATTCCCCACGTTATTTGCGCCTTCCTTCACTTTTAAAACACGGCTAAGTGCCGCTTACTAAATTCCGAGTTTTATTTTTTCTACAGGGTCACTGGAAATATAAAGCGATCCCTTTAAGGGGTGAAAGTTGGGATCATTAACTATCAAATTGCACAGGGCAAAAATGTACCGATTTCGAAAAAAAACATTTACTCTTTTTTTTTGTTAAAATGAGGGTTACTTAAAGTGGAATTTAAAAAACTTATGTATTTAGTGGTTGAATTTCTTGTTTTTAGATGAGTAGCAACTGAAATTGACTTTTTTTTGTCAATTTAAATTTATACCAATTAAATAATAACGTACAACAATTACAATATTCTAATTGGCACATTTTATTAGTAAATAGACCTAGACCTAGTTTATTTTCTATTTTTATTAGTCAAAAATACACTATCTGCGTAGAAAAAAATAATTTGTTGTCATAAAACCCTTCGAGCTTCAGGAAACGACCTATCTATCCCAAATTTCATTCAAACCCATTCAGCCGTTCAAGCGTGATTGAGTAGCAACATCCATCATACGACACAAATCTTTACAAACTCCCACGCACTTTATGTACGAGTATAATGCGATATGAATAAAGCAAGAAAACCCCTGTGTATAGTTAGCCGTTAAAATAGACAGATAATATTATAAAAGTAGAAGTAGATTAATGTGAACAGGATTGTTACTGGTTAGTAAAATGCGTTTTGAATTTTGCAATTACGACTGTCGTTGAGAAGACTTTTACCACAGTAGATATAACAAGCTTTTACTACCAAGCTATGCACCGTTTGATACTCTATTTTTTAAATGTCGTACAATAGATATTATAACAACAACACAGAATAGATTCATTTATCTGTGAATATCAATTGTACTTTATACCAAAAGAAAAAATAATAATAAGGTACCAAAATTTCAATTTATTAATTTTGATTTTGAAGATTTTAACCTAACCATTTCTATAAACAAAGTAGGCTTGCGCTTGACCAAAACCATGCTTTATGAAAAATTAAGAAGGTTTTCATGTGGTCATATATTACAATATGCATGCGAATAAGATCTATATATATTCCATAGTTTTTTTTTAATAAAATTTATATAATTTTAATAGAGTATATAAAGATTATTTTGTGTGGATTCTGATTGTTTGTCTACTTTCAGTTGGGTGTTCGGAGACTTCCTCTGCAAGATGTACCAGTTTGTGCATTCCTTGAGTTATACAGCTTCGATTTTCATATTGGTTGTGATATGCACTGAGAGATACTTTGCCATTATTCACCCTATCACCTGCAAACAGATTCTAACTTCGACGAGGTTGAGGGTAAGAATTTATTTTTATTTTCTTTAGCATAGATTTATGTAACAGAGATGTCGTTTTCGTGGAAATAAAAATACCAGCTACATCTCGTTGATCTTATATAAAGGTCGTAGATAGTTCCAATTTGCAACTTACATAATGTATGTGGTTCAGTGTGTAACTTGGTCGGTGTTTTGTTTTGTAAAATTATAATTTTTGTAATTTATGATTGACAATAAGGTAGACTAAGCCGTGATAGCCCAGTGGATATGACCTCTGTCCCCGATTCCGGAGGGTGTGGGTTCAAATCCGGCCTCCAACTTTGCAATTGTGTGCATTTTAAGAAATTAAATATTACGTGTCTCAAACGGTGAAGGAAAACATCGTGTAGAAACCTGCATACCATAGAATTTTCTTAATTCTCTACGTGTGTGAAGACTGCCAATCCGCATTGGGCCAGCGTGATGGACTATTGACCTAACTCTTCTCATTCTGAGAAGAGACTCGAGCTCAGCAGTGAGCTGAATATAGATTGATAATGATGATGATGATGATTAAGGTAGATATGTTGTACCTACTTATTTACTTAATGAAGAAGTGTGTGTGCATGTCTCGCTGTGTGTGAACTAAGCGTCATTTTACATTAAATATTTACTTGCAGAAAATTAATGCTTAGCCACTACCATATAATACATATATACAAGTACACAAAGGGTTATGTTCGTAGCTCGGATGCCAAAAGATTAGATAACGCCGCGAAGTCGGGCCTTTCGAAAAATTAAGTTAGTTTGTAGGGAAAAAAATCCATGTTTAACTTAGGTTAAAAATATTTTTTGTCCAAATAGTTTCAGTTAAATTACGAGTATAGATAAGATCACAAAAGTCCAACATAATCTAAGCATAAAACTTACACATACGTAACTTATAAAGGATGTATTTAATTAAGTTGGGTATATAAATTCCACTATTTCATTATTATTGGCTTTAACACACTGATGAAAACTAATTTATACAAACTCTTTACTTCACAAAGTTTGTAATAATACAATAGAAGTTGGCTGACAGCTAAAGTAGGAATAATATTCCGTGTACCGCAATGCATACAAAGTAGATTGTTAATTTACATTTTATTTTTATGTAGGCAACTTACTGTGTAAATTTTTTACTTAAATTTTATATTTATTATTTATTTTTAATCTTTACAAGTTAGCTCTTGACTACAATCTCATCTGATGATGAGTGATTGTGCAATCTACTCGTAATTCACACTCCTTTCGGTTTTTACATCGTACTGGGACGTTACATTTCTTGGCGTTTTTGCCGGTAGGGTAGTAACTAACCACGGCCGAAGCCTCCTACCAGCCAGTTAAACCAATTAAGAAAACCTTAATCGGTCCAGCCGGGGACCAAACATTGGACCTCGGTCAAATAAAATAAATAATATGTATTGTTGGAAATAGTAGTCTGGGAAGGATATGACGTCGCTCTACCTCGTGTTGGCTCGTGCCGACGCTGGGTAGCGCGACTTGTTTCGTAAAGAGTAGTTAACTATCAAAGACGTCTTTAACCCTACACACAACGTTCACAAGTGCGTGACTCCACTCAAGGTCATTCTCTGCCATTCTAAGGTCTTATTTTGGTTACAGTATGATTTGTTAATTAAGTTGTCCTGGCAAATATTGTGAATCATAACTCTTGTTCAATAATGATTTTCTTATCGATTGTCAACCACTTCTGAGACTGCTTAAAGTAGTGTGTAATAATTATATATACATATATATAGATAGTACTAGCCTCCCTCTTACACCCTCCTTAGTTCGAAGAGCCGATGGACGTTGGGGTCCCAAAGTGCTGGAATAACGATTCCGCACTAGTAAGCGCAATGTTGGCCGATCCCCCACCAGGTGGACTGACGACATCAAGCGAGTCACAGGGATTCGCTGGATGCAGGTGGCTCAGTATCGTGATGTTTGGAAGTCCCTACAAAAGGCCTATGTCCTGCAGTGGACGTCCATCGGCTAATATGATGATGATGATGATGATGATGATGATATAGATAGTTTCACTTAATTTTGTAATTTACTTTTTCTTTACGAATTAAGTGTTCAAAGGTCAAATAAATTTAGTATCTAAAAATACACAGAGGCTTGTATATTCAAGGCATTAATAAAATATTACAAACTTATTTTATCAAAAAGTATCATAATAGATCGTTTGAATATAATAGGCTGATATTGTTATTACTCGTCGTTAGCGTTTGAAAATTCCTTTCCAGTTATTAGTTTGCAAACTACAATCAACTATTACAACTATGATAAAGTTTGCGAAGTTGAAGGATGAATGAAGGCTTTATTTCAAAACTGAACTTTTTAGCTGTAGTCTGTAGCAATTTTATTTCCACGAATTCAAACATCTTCATCTAGGTCTGACTACCTACTATATACTATATACCCAGGGCCGGCCCGTCCATATAGCAAACGGAGCAGTCGCTCCAGGCGCCAAATCCTAGAGAGCGCCTAAATGATAATCCTAGTCAACCCTAGACGGTACTGCGACTGTTTTTTAATTGGTCACCCCAGAGTATGATTGAGATCATCGTGTTCCACTTTTCCTTTACGCTTATAATTTGGTATAGGTCTCATATCGACATATTATTAGGAGCAAACAGGAGAGGCGCCATAATTAGATCTCACTCCATTTTAAAATTTGCTTCGGGCCGGCGCTGTATATACCTACAATGTAGCTTGTTTACAGAAATTAAGCATGTTGGCTAGAATTTCGGCTACTAACAGTCTTTTTCCGAAATACGTGCGACCGCAAAGCTTTGGCATGGTTTGTACGTAGGGTTGCCATCCGTCTGAGTTTTTTCGAATTTGTCTTAGTTTACAGGACAACTGGTTAGTTTCTGAGCTGAGTTTAATTTGTAATCCGGATCAACAATTTTAAACTATTAGATACGTTACGTGGGAAATCACCGCATTAGTTATTTCACTGGGCGCACATATACACAATTTATCAATGGATATATGTATAGTTTTAACATTTTCTGAACACTCAACTCGTAGTACAGGAAATTTAGGAAATATGACTAAAAGAATTACATACTCGAGGTTTTTTAACCATCGGTAGGGAGCAACCCAACAAGCTTAACTTGAGTACATTGACCCCCTCCCCCCCTCTCCCTTAGGGAAGCTCAGAAACTCAAAAAGTTTTTAGATAGCGTTTTTCTCCTAATCTATGAGTTTAACGTTAAAGTTTATTTGATAAAAATGTAGAACACATTATCATCTACAATTAATGTCTTATTATAGTAGACAATAATTAGGACAAAATTATTATGCTCAAGTAACAAATTGTCTACTATGTACAAGTCCCAGTTACATTCACACTTTTTTATCTATGCAACTAAATGAAATTGCGGAAAAATCCATGGTTCTTTAGGGATTTGTGAAAAACTAAATTTCACGCAGACGAAGTCACGGGCGTCCGCTAGTATTTAATTTTATAAAATCATTGCTTCGGTCTTATTTTCATTACAGTAAGTTTAATATTTAATTTAGTTTAAATTTTAATTTAGTTTGAGCTGTGATAACCCAGTGGATATGACCTCTGCCTCCGATGCCGGAGGGTGTGGGTTCGAATCCGGACCGGGGCATGCACCTCCAACTTTTCAGTTGTGTGCGTTTTAAGAAATTAAATATCACGTGTCTCAATCGGTGAAGGAAAACATCGTGAGGAAACCTGCATACCAGAGAATTATCTTAATTCTCTGCGTGTGTGAAGTCTGCCAATCCGCATTGGGCCAGCGTGGTGGACTATTGGCCTAACCCCTCTTATTCTGAGAGGAGACTCGAGCTCAGCAGTGAGCCGAATATGGGTTGATGACAAGTTTAATAATCTGTTGATACGTCAGGATTCCAAGCCCCAAAATCCGGGGTATTTAATGTTTCTTGTCCTACTTCTTGGATTTTAGAGATGGCAACCTTATTGGTACGCAACCTACCTAACCTGTACTAATTAGTTCTGCCTTCCGAACGGGCAGTGGTGTCACTACAATGGACAGACCTAACGTTTCAGAAGGGCTTGAAAACTAAGCCTTCTTGAAATAAAGGAATTTAGAACGATATATTTTTTAGTAATTGACCCATTTTAATACATTTATTTGTACTTATGGCAGAAATTGCTAAAAGCAATAAAAACGCCTTTGCACATTCATGTGCTTGTACTATATTTTCTTCGTTTTTTTTTGTGTGCTAAATCTATACTTAATATTATGAAGCTGAAGATTGATTTGATTATGTTTGAAGTATTGATTGATTAAACGCGCTAATCTCAGGAACTACAAGTCCGATTTGAAAAATTCTTTCAGTGTAAGATAGCCCATTTATCGAGGAAGGCTATAGGCTATATATTATCCCCGTATTCTTACGGGAACGGGAACCACGCGGGTGAAACCGCGCTGCGGCAGCTAGTAGTAAATAAATATTCCTGACTATTAGTGGACTATTATAGCTTCGGTTGACTTTGTGTGAGACATTACCAGTATATAAATCTAGAACGCCGCGGTTCTTTATTCGCTTAAGTACGAATAATTAAGATTACCGAGTTTTATTAATAAGGTTTTTATTTTAAACGGTCGTTACAATTAACAAGCCAGGGTTTTTCCAGATTATAAGATAGAATGGTAAAAACTTAAAAAATGCAAACTTGAGGCCTTAGTTGTTAAATGTACTGACACCAGTAGGTACATTTTACAACTTTCGTCGTCATCAACCCATATTCGGCTCACTGCTGAGCCCGAGTCTCCTCTCAGAATGAGAGGGGTTAGGCCAATAGTCCACCACGCTGGCCCAATGCGGATTGGCAGACTTCACACACGCTTAAGAATTAAGATAATTCTCTGGTATGCAGGTTTCCTCACGAAGTTTTCCTTCACCGATTGAGACACATGATATTTAATTTCTTAAAATGCACACAACTGAACAGTTGGAGGTGCATGCCCTGGACCGGATTCGAACCCACACCCTCCGGAATCGGAGGCAGAGGTCATATCCACTGGGCTATCACGGCTCACTGGGCTATCACGGCTCAGTTGCTCAGTCACACTAGGGATTTTTGGAAAACTATTCAAATTAGTTTTAGATAAATAGGTGGTGTATCTACCATTTTCATATTATCCATTAATTAGGGGACACCATGTATAATGACATAATATAGTTCTAGGTTTTACTTGATCGACGTAGGAATTAAAGTAATTTAAATAATTACTTTTGAGAACTTCTCCCTCTTTTTCTCAATATTTTTAACCCCCTACGCAAAGAGGTGGGTGTTATAAGTTTGACGGGTCTGTCTGGGGCACCATAGTTTCTGAACGGAATGTCAAATTGGGTCTCAAATGAAAGAAAATATGGATGACTTGATCAAGAGTGTAATTAATAACTTCACGACCTTCGGGGATTTTTTTAATTTTCAATTTTATGTTATGTTTAGGTAGGTATATAATCACAGCATATTAAGCACTTAAGTTGCACTATAATAATTAATTTTAACTGATCGTTTGATTCAAAAGGATATCTTTATTATACTTTACCACAGTTTAATATTAATACATTGGAGTTGAATAGAGTACTATGTGTTAGGTTTAAACATAGAGCTTCTATAGAGCCTTTGTAGTGGCACTGGAAATTATTGAATTATTTTGTTCAATTGCCAACAATCGGCGCTCGCGATATTAAATGCTTTTTGACTTTTTATTGATCAATTTTATTTAATTTCGCAGAGCAGATGTCGCAAATAATGAAAAGCATTGCCGATAAGAAGTTTTTAGATAAAATTGAATTATATTTCATTATTTGACTAGGTTTTATAGGTTATACATCTAATGTAACGGTATCTTGTGTGTATGTTTAACGTAAAAAAGTACGTTATTGGGATTTTCCTTACAAGAAAACAAATCTTAATAGCGGTCTGGAGTTGGGAAGTTGACATTGTTAGTACACTCCCATACCTCGGAGAGCACGTAAAGCCATCGGTCCAGCGCATGATCTTTCAGCGGTCGTCTCGGTCTGCCGTCCCATCGGACTTTGAGAGTGAGGGAAAAAAGAGTTTACCTGTGCTTGCCCACACACATGTACTAATATCTCTTGCGTTGGTTAATCTCAATATGAGATTGACCGCCGTGGCCGAAAAAAATAACAATTCGGTTGGGAGTATTATACATATCTTATGTATGTTATGTAATAGTATAACCGGTTTCACATCAGAACGGTTGTCTGCAAAACACATTTATTGAATGAAAGTCTGTCAGGTCTAACAATTCCCACTAAGAATATTACCAATAAACCCTAAGTGGCAGATAATGACCTTGAGTAGAGTCACGCACTTGTGAACGATGTGTGTAGGGTTAAAGGATCCTTTGACTGTTAACAAACACTCCCCTTTTCCACTCAAGTCACTCTCCCTGCCTATTCCAATCAATTATATATAGTATAATTTATATACTTACCTATAAGTTTTACGATCATTAGTCATGCAAATCTTGTAATATCTTTAAAAGATTTAGAATTCCGTAGATCAAATAAATACTTTAAATAATATTTAGTAAAATATAAAATTTAGTAGGTACCTTACCTATATACGTAGGTGGAGTAAATTTTTGAGTAAAAAGCCTTTTTTTTCCGGTTCCGGTTTTCCTTTTGAGGCACGGGACCCTAATAATAATATCGCGATAAGAGATAACAATAATGTTCTTTTTACAGTTGGTGATACTCGGTGTGTGGATAACAAGTGCCGCCTACAGCGCTCCCAAGTTCATATGGGTAGAGACTATCACAAACGAATTCGGTGATGGCCACGTGGAGACAATATGCATTCAACACCGAATGAAATACAACTCAGAAATATTCGACATGGTTAACTTCGGCCTCCTCTACGTAACCCCGCTCTGCGTAATGACGGTAAGCTTATAATTCCTTTGTGCACACCGCAAAACTACACTGAGTTTGCAGAAAAAGAAAGCAAAATTTCATTTCCCACTCAAACAGATTCCGGGGAACACAATTGAATGAATAATACAAATTAAGCGCCCGAACCCGCCGGTCTCCAGCGGAAAAAATTTTGGTTTACAAATTGAATTTACCTAATTCTCTCTTTTGTAAATACATAATATTTGTGAAGGCAAAATTTGAATGGCCAAAATGTCATTTTTACAAATAGGAAGTACGCTTTTCAGCTGAATAATTATCATACTACTGACATACAGCACGGCTATTCTCTAACGATGTTTCGTATAACTCGCAAGTGCGAGTTTCGAATTAACCACTATCTTTCTCATTCCATAGTATAGTGTTAAACAGAGAGAATTAGAGGTGAATTCGAACTCGCACTTGCGAGTTATAAAAATATAGTTACAGAATAGCCTAGATGTTTTTGTGGTCAAGAAGTTTGTGATTTCATAACAATAATAATAATTTATGCTACTCTTTTACTTTGTTACCTACGTTATTAATCATGGTGTCTACTTCCGAGAATTCGTGATATGTTGATCCCTTCAAGACGTCGAAATAATTGAAAATGCGAACACATCAGCTCAAATTTCTTCTATATTCCCATATTTTTTCCATTTGAGACAAACTTTTAGACATAAATATGACATATATAGCATAATAGCATTTTTGTATTACGTTTGATATACGAGTTATAGAAAAGCACCTCAATTTTACTCATTGGAAAAACGAATATTAAACGTAAAATACTGAAGAGAAAAATTTTCTTATTAGAAACCAGTAGGTAAATTTTACCAAGCTCAAGCAATTCTGAATATTTTACGTTAACACATGAGTTACAAGATTTATGACGACAATATTCCAAAATGACTTTTTTAAGAAAAAGAAATCCTTTCCCTTTGGCTGTCGAATTGCTTGAAGTTACAGATGGTTCAAGTTTCACTTTTTATACAAACGTAAGTAATACATTGCCTACAAAAAGTATCCTATATGGTATTTTCCACAGCTCCATAAAGATGCAAAGATATAATTCAATTTACGAGATTCATCGATACAACATCCTTGGGATAAATTATGCTTACTTTTGTGTATTATATACAAAAAACTAGGACTAAAAACAAAGAAGCGCATTGTTTTTAGTCCTAGCTAAGATCACGCTTCGGTTAAAGTAGTCTGAAGTATTCCGTATACTTTTAACCCTTTGAACATTGAAAGAGCATTATGCTCTGAAGTTCTGGCTATAAGCCAGCTCGCGTTTTATCGCTAGGTACTGGTAGCAGCAAACTGTAATTAGTAACGATGTCCACAAATGTGCAGACTTCTGCGTTTCCGCAAATTGTCCAACTTGGCAAATTACTACACTGCCATTATCCTATTATTTGTATAATGACAAATTCGTCTAAGTTATATGCTAGTAACCCTGGCTTTGCACGCATAACAACGAAATACATCTAAGAATCATTGGCTGAAATCACTTCACCTGTTTAGGTGCATATAGCGACCACAGACAGACACACAAACCCATATTAGCGGTTGAAATTCTAATACCCCTCTTTTTGCGTCAGGGGATAAAAATCAATTTCTAAAAAGTATATAAAATAGTTTGAGCTATTGATTTCTTAACCCTCGCTTCCAAACTTGTCAGCCGGAATTGAAATCCAAAAGCTCTACTATTGTTATGAGTTGTATTGAATTATTGTTACACATACTCCTAAAAGGCAAGTGGTGTATTAGTTATGTTAAAGAACCAATTTTTTAGAAGAACAGCGCACAGCTGGACATAGGCTTTTTGCTTGGACTTCCAAACAAAACGGTCTCGAGCCACCAGCACCCAACAAGTCCCTGCAACCCGCTTGATGTCCTCGGTACACGTAGTGGGAGGTCGACCAACACTGTGCTTTCCGATGCGGGGTCGCCATTCTAACTTCTTGGGACCCCAACGTGCTTCGGCTACTATGTGCCCTGCAAGCCACTTCAGCTTCGCGACTCGCTGAGCTATATCAGTGACATTGAATCTTCTCCGAATTTCCTCATTTCTGATTCGATCACGCAGAGAAACTCCATCGCTCGTTCTATGTACTTTTTAATAATGACTGAACTTTTTATGAGGGTCAAAGTTATTTTTTTTTAAATTACAATTTGTTAAAAAATAAACTTTTCCCCATTCCGTGTACCAAAATGTCTGTATTAGCCCGGGGGCTTTGGGAACGTACATCTGGTATTTTTATTGTAAAGACGGTTATGCCCACCGGCACCAAGGAGGTTTAGCTTCCGGTCCGCTGACAAAACTTTTCAAATTATTCAAAAGAGATGGAACCACTGATTGGCGGTAGGCTAGTCAGTGGCATACAAAATCGCTGTGTTCGGTAGTCGGTCGAAATGAAAATACAGCAGGCCAATTCACTAACTTTTTTCATTTATTTAACTTTAACGTATGTTAGATGACATATACTAATTTAGCAACTAGCTAACTTTAATTTTAACTTTAGTTAGTCATTCTTAAAACACGTGATTTCGTATTCACTATTTATTTAATACTAACTGATCGAAATTGAGCCTAAAATTAAAAAAGCTCCGTCAGCTCCGACGCACGAATGGAGTTTACTCTTTACATACATTACGTATGTCTCAATACTAACGCCTGCAAAGTGAAAGGTGCGCAAACGAGGAGCGGCAGGCCGCGGCGTGCGCGCCCGCCAACACGCATGTGCACGCTGTTGGCGGCAGCGAACGGTGAAATTCGTTTATCGAATTTTACTGCCCATATTTTTTTCATACCTGGTGCTATACATATGAAAATTTCGACGGCCTCCGTGGCGCAGTGGTATGCGCGGTGGATTTACAAAACGGAGGTCCTGGGTTCGATCCCCAGCTGGGCAGATTGAGATTTTCTTAATTGGTCCAGGTCTGGCTGGTGGCACGGCTTCGGCCGTGGCTAGTTACCACCCTACCGGCAAAGACGTATCGCCAAGCGATTTAGTGTTCCGGTACGATGTCGTGTAGAAACCGAAAAGAGTGTGGATTTTCATCCTTCTCCTAACAAGTTAGCCGGCTTCGATCTTAGACTGCATCATCACTTACCATCAGGTGAGATTGTAGTCAAGGGCTAACTTGTCAAGAATAAAAAATAAAAAAATCGATTTTTAAGGAGTAAACTCCAAAAAATGTCATCCGGTGCCTACTTACTGACAATCCTACGTGGAGTAGGTACATTGTGATTATTGTTAAAATAGGCTTTACGTAATACGAAAAATGCGCCTATTTGATTTGGAGTTTATTTTAGTAGATTGTTCATAAATATCAAATTAGTGAATAGGCCAGGTGACATATTGTATAGATGTCAAATACTATAAATCCATTTTATAGATTAGTAATAGGTCACGCCAAATTTCAAGTCCATCCTGATATTGCAACACGCCGAACTGCGCAACTATTATTAATAGATTTCAGCTAATGGGAGGCTTCGGCCGTGGCTAGTTACCACCCTACCGACAAAGACATACTGCCAAGCGATTTAACGTTCCGGTACGATATCGTGTAGATTTAAACTGAAAACACAAGTTATTATTTTGTGTCTACTAAGCGATAGCATAACCCACCTATTCACCTAATCTAGAAACCTAAATATCTTGGCAGTAACTCTGTTTCTACTGTATAAAATTTCGCTCCGTAAGCGAAACTAACATTGTCGTATTTCAAAATACATGAACCGCAATCGCTTTAAGCAACACTTTTGTGCCCGATGAACTTTATGTTTAAAAGTTTATTTTGCATTGTTATCTTAACAAATAGGTAATATGTTATCTTATTAACTTATAGTGTTATGGTCAGCGATCAAGCGAGTCACAGGGATTCTCTGAAAGCAGGCGGTTCAGTATCGTGATGTTTGGAAGTCCCTACAAAAGGCCTATGTCCTGCAGTGGACGTCCATCGGCTGATATGATGATGATGATGATTATGGCCTATCAGCCCGTGATTGCGAGACCTTCGCCAGATTATAAAAGCAGAAACTTTGTCAGCCCAATTTCTCAGGTTTGAGTAAATGTGCAGTGCAGTATTTACCTATTAGATCTAGGTATGGTTTCTACTTTCAGCCATACCAGGCTCTAGCTCTAGGTTTTTTTTTTCTTGTACGGCCAATCTGCGATCAGTCAGACTATAAACAAATATGTTGCGAGTGTCTTTGTCTTGTGGAGGTCGATCCTCATTAGGAGTCGGCGCTCATTTGGAGGGTCCTGTTTTTCAAATGTCCAGGTCGAGTATGCGTTTACGTTTAAGACGCCTCGGACAGTCATCAGTCAAGAGTCTGTTTGCAAGATATTAGGATGAATAAGGAGTCGCTTCTTGTATCTTTTGGCTAGCCCCTAGTTGATAAGAACATTTTGTAGTTAGGAAAAATAGTCTAAGAACGATATGACGTCACTCGACTATTGTCGGAATCATTCGGTCGGCTTGTGATGACGCTAGATGGCGCTAGTTGTTTCCGTGACGAGTGTGGAATAGTGCTCGCCGTGGAGTCCGATGCAGACTTGCAGTGTTCCGGTGGCGATGGATCCGTCAACATCTCTCGTGGAGTAATCTTTCTAGGATTACTCTGGGCTAGGCAGGGAAAATCTCTCTCTGTCTCGAACAGTGAACTCTGTTGTATTTTGGTTGCGGTTTGACTAGTTAGTTAAATTGTCCTGACACATATTGTGAATGTGAACCTTTGTTCTAACATTGGTTTTTCTTATCTTTTTTAATCCAGTTTTTCTAGAATTATCTATTCGTATTTTTAATATCCGATCTCATTTTGCAAGCCTATAAAGAAGAAAATATAACAATTAAAAGTTTAGTTACTTAGACAATTATGTTTAAAGTTAATTCTAAACAAATATAAATATTACCTCGCTTTATAGTCTATAAGCGAAGAACAAGTCCGATTGTAGATTAAAATGAATGGCCACATCAACGCTGAATTCCCTGTGGGAGGAATGATTCTGACACTTCCGACAGTCCTTGAATTTTACTCTAAGGTCCGTGAATAACTGAAATGTTTGCTATTTGCTTTGCGAAATGGAATTTGGTTTCCGGTCTTGCTCCATTAATAGATAGTAGTATGAGGTAAGAGTATTTATTTAATATGTTTTTATTTATTCTTATGTGCAGACTGAGATGTTTTTAGGAAAATAATTGATTGAACGCGCTAATCTCAGGTCCGATTTGAAAAATTTTTTCAGTGTTAGATAGCCCATTTATCGAGGAAGGCTATAGGCTATATATTATCCCTGTATTCCTATGGGAACGGAACCACGCAGGTGAAACCGCGCGGCGTCAGCTAGTCTTAAATTGAAGTTAAAGATCATAAGAAATCTAAATAAATAACAAATATTAATAAATGTGTTTGGACATCGCTATCTAGCTTCAGACATAAGTAGCTAAACATTAATTTGAGTAAGTATTAATTTTCGAGAAATAACTGATTGCATGACAATAAATTTATTTTGGTACTCATCCAGGATTATAAATCGTACAACGATTGATGTTGTTTCTAAAGACTTCTAAAACAGCGGAAGTTCTATGTTCGGTTCGGTCTCGTTCGTTTTTTTCATGTATGGTCATGGATAGCAATATTTTCGTCATTTGTGGCCCGATTTTAGAAATTCTTTTTTTACTTGAAAGGTGAAACTCGCAGAGTACCTAGTTAGTCATCATGTCAAGATCTGATTAATGATCCTGGAGTAATCGAGCGAACTTTTCTAATTTTACAGCCACGCTATATAGGTAGATGTGATTATGTTATTTTTATTCGTGCATTTGCTTCGGTTCCGAGCTTAGGGATTAATACACATAAATAAATTGTATATTTATACTTTAAATTGAAGCAGCCTAACAAAGCGTCACATGGTGAATTACATAGCAATGTCATTATGTTTTACGCGCAATATTTATGAGCTTCCGCTGTACGAATTAAGTTCGTTTTGTAAATTAAACCTAAATTGCCAAACAGTACAATTACCTGAAATGAGCTCGTTAATTTTGTCAACACATAATTAGTATGTGCAGTATGATTTGAAATAACGTGTAAATTTATTAACTAGCTGACGCTTGTAACTTCGTACCGGTATATAAATTAGCCTATGAATTAGCGTATGTTACGAGGGCCTACGAGTTCCATCTAACAAACTATAAATATACTAAACTATCTATATGTTATTTGCTGATAATAATTCTTCAATGTCATGATTACAGTTTTTCGTTTTTAAGATACTGATTTGACTAAACCTAAAGATTCTATCTTTAGCTTTATTATTAAAACTCAGATTAAAGTAAACTATTTACATTTTATAATTAATTTAAATATTATAATGATATTAATTTCATAATGTTAGACTAAGCCGTAAGATACAGAAACCATTTTGAATTGTAAAACTGTTTGAGTCATAGTCGGTAATTATTTTGTCGTCTGGTAGTCAGTCGAGCGCGATCTTTGTTGGTGATAATACACTTTGTTGGAACTATACGAAGATTTTCATTGCTGAATACACATTCCTGACGTCACGCTGCCCGTCTCAGTAATACGTAGCCGCGCCTCGCGGTTTCACCCGCGTAGTTACCGTTCCCGTGGATATATGGGGATAAGATATAACCCTAAGACACTCACAGATAACATGGTTTTCTATTGATATAAGAAATTTCAAACTCGGTTAAGTAGAATACAGTTATTATCCCCCACCACACCACGAATTTTAGCTCTTTATAATATTAACAATTAGAAAATAAAAATAGACTTTTTTTTAACTTTAAAACTTTCGTGTTTATTGTAAACACAAAGTTTGTAATTTTAGACAAGTTTCTTGAAAGAGAAACGTGTGACAAGGGACTTGAGGAGAATCTGCTCTTAAGGAGTTTATACTGAGGAAAATAACGCTAATTAGAAGGTGCCATTTAGTTGAAGGACTTTATCATCATTGTTGTTAGGTATAAAAGGCATAATATGACATGAACTGAAAGTCTGCGATGGTTAGACATACCTCAGTTAATACAGTATATTTAGGTATGAAGGAATGTGAAGGTATTTGTATTAACCTTCCATGAGCAAGTACAGAAACAAATTATAGAGTTTGGACTGCGGCTTTGGTAGGTAGCAGGTTTCAAGATTCTTGTCTAGACCCTTAACTGTCCAAGTGTAAAGCTCATTTTAAGCTATTATAGCGTAGATTTAATCGAGGGTTCGCACGGCGAGCGAATCAAGAAATTCTGTAACGAAAATAAACCTAACACCCAAACCGTGCATCAAGTTAACACATTTCGACGTTGTCATTAACGACTCAACAGGACATGTGGTGTGAAAAACTGAGGAGCAAAGTTATTAAACCAGAGTTAGATTCCAGCTTAACGTAAAGACACTTTTTTTATTCTTTTCTAAAGAAAAGAATATACTGCATAAATAAAATAATGCACTTACTGCCATGCACTTACCTGTGGTAGGAGCATGGACAGACAAACTCAGCATTCATAAAACGAGGTTTGTCTAGCGATCGCAGGTTCTCTTTCTAACAGTAAAGCCACAGAACTTAAGATGAGTAAAGCTATAGTATTTCCTACCCATTAGCGTATCTAGGATCATTTCCTAGGGTGGGTCTGGCCCCAGACATCAAGTCTATATTAGTATCTTCATAGAATTCCATATTGGTTGCCCAGAATCCTAGGCTAGGCACAGGTCCTTTCGAAGGTGGGATCGGGCCCCCCCCCCCTTCCCCCATTATATCATTATATGTTCCTACCCAAAGTACAAATGACGCTAAAACCTAAAATTACATCCCGACGTAGGCAGTGTTCAACAACATTTTTCAACGAAAACTCGCTTCCGGTCTACAAATATCCAACATTTATTTCGCGGTATTAGCCAAGAGTCGATAACAGATTTCAATAAAACATTTCTCACCTGACCTTGTTTCATTGAGATAACCACTTACCTTTGTACTGAAATCGCTCTAGTTCAAGTTTCATTTATTTATAACCCTGTTACATTTTTGAAACTTTTTCTGGATTTTGGTAATAGCACGATTGCATGAATGAATTAATAATGATGAAAGAACTGTTGCAACGGACTTTAACACGTAAAAAGTTATACTTGTTTCATAGAGCGTGCGGATCACGACGGTGTCGTAGCCACGAATACGTAAAACGAATACATTCTTTGACACTGTAACTGACCTGTAGGTCTATGATAACCACGATATGATATCTCATAAAAAGAAAAAGACTGTCACACTTCGCTCTTTATTTCGTCCAATCGTAACGAAATAGATAGCCATAATTTTGTTTCGACGCTACTGGTCGACAGTAATATATCATTTTGTTTTGACGTCATATGTCGTGGCGCACGTCTTAGACCGAGGGCACACGATGCGTTGCGGCGCCGCATCGCAATGATTTCACCGTATCAGCGGGCACACGAGCGGTGCGGCGTCGCAACGTTGTTACATCGCAGCGTCGTCGTCGAACAGTCTGTTAATAAAATAATATTGTGATACATAGACAATTGAGCGGTGCAACGCATTCACCCCTCCCCGCCTCGTCTCGGTGGTTGCAAGTCCGGTACGGTGCCGGAGCGCTTGTGTGACATGCCACAGATATTTATATGTAAGACGACGCAGCGACACCGCTCCGACCCCGTACCGCCGCCGCAACGCATTGTGGGCCCCGATCTTAGACCTAGGGCAACCTACCGTGCGTCAACAACATAATTATCTTCTAAAGAGAAAATATGGTCGACCAATAACGCGGTCGACCATATTTCTTTCGTCCCAACGAATTATTAATACATTGATGCATAAAATTGGCAACTGTTATACAGGTGCTGTACACAAGAATCGCAGTAGGGTTGTGGCAGAGTTCCCACGGGCTAGGCCAGATGGGCCAGGGCCAGTGCTGCTCCTCGCAATGTCCACGAGCGGACAAACCCTCCCCCGCCAACGACGCCCAAAGGCCACTCGGCACATCGGAAACTAAGGTACAAAAAAATACAATAAGGAACCTAAGATAACTTTAATAGTGGTAAGAACACTGGCTCCATTTCCGCAATGGACAGCCAGGCTTAGCGCAAAAAATGAGCCAGCCCTTCTGTCACCAGTCGAAGCAACTTGCCGCAGTGAAATGATTCAGAGAAAATAGAGCTACATAATACAAATCATTTTTTCAAATACTGTAATAGAAACGGGTAAACGCACGTGAAGATTTTAAATTCGATTGACTAAACTTGGCCGTTTTTCTATTGTACTTACCATGGTTTAAATTCTAAAATGGTTTTCAAACGGGGATGATGACTAGGTTTGATTAAATTGATTTTTATGATTTATTCGGTTAAATAAGGTCAATGTTAACTAATCTATAATTATAAAGCAAAGATTGTCTGTATGTTTGCAAAATAAAAAAAGACAGAAAATTACTCTAAATGATGACTTTGTTTGTGGAAAACCATTTTCTACGAGTACCAATAACAGATTCAACACTTCGCACGACTTTATAGGAACACGTTTACAGGTCGTACAACTCGTCTTAGCCCGTGAACTTGAGGTGTAGGCGTTGACCCTCAATGCCTTTACCGGACACCATATTTAGACTGGAACATACTCGAATGAGCGTCAAAATAAAAAAAAAATAACTAGTACTACATCGGACGAATTCTGGTACAAAAAGTTCTACTGCTACCATTCTATGTTTAAAGCCAAAATAATTTTGTATGTTTTATAGGTACATAATACAAAAGATAATTCAAAACTAAACAAAACCTGCTTCCGAAACAATGAAGGCTACTAGCATCATCATCCTCATTATTTTCTTCAATTTTAAATTATATACCTAATTTGAAAACTTAAATATAAAAAATATATTAAGAGCACTTGTTGTTGTTACAATTAACTCTTTTCAGTAGAATATGCCTTCTGAAACATCCAGGCTTGACTTTTCAAAGGTTACTTAAAATAAACAAATTTGAATTTGGTGAAGTTTCTTGGTATGAAAACAGAAAGAAATATTTGCGTATGTCGATAAATGTTTACTTAAAATATGGTCTGATAATTCTAATAATATAGTTTGATCAAATTCTGAATTAATTCCTCTCTTATCTGAGAAAACAATTTTATAGAAAAGCTAAGTTCAGTTGTAGTCACAAGATTATTTAAAGAACTAATAACCAACCAGACGGCAAACTTTTTACGAATATAAAAGCATTCAATTACTCTCAAACCGATCATTTTGAATATTACAAAACCAAAGTACTTATATTTATTAATACCATCTTCTAACTCTGGACCGAGAATTTTAAATGAAAATTTGTTAGAAGAAAGAAATTTCTTATCGTTCTTTCTTTCTTTCTTTCTTTTAAATACTAATATAAGGAATATAGTAGGTATTCCGTTGAATACCTACTATTCTTGAGGGTCATGACCCGACTCTCGATTCTAATCCAGAACCTTACAATTTGCAGCACATAGGCTAACCAGTGGCGTGCACTTCTCACATTAAAAGAAGAGAAGTCATTACGAACCTGTAAAGTAGAAGTCATTTTCCTTTTTGTATCTTCTATGCATACCCTAGCTAAAAACCTTGTGAACACCACTGAGGCTAACCACTAGACCAGCGAGGCAGTGACATACGAGACATAAATATAGAGTAGGACATTTATAACATGACTTGTAGCTAACCTATATATGCACAAGTGTGAAGAGACTCAACGACATTAGTCTGAATATTCATTTCATTATATCGTATAAGAGAGAGGATTAGCTGTTGGTCGCATTCGCTGCCAAGCAGGCTGATAAATTATTCAACAGTGTTTTCTATTCATTTCAAGATATACTTACAAATAATCTGTAAATGAATATGAAAAAGTGACATCTAATTGCCTGTATTTTATGAATGCCCATGAGAAATTGTTGTATATTGTCTTATTTAAAAGATACTGACGTCCACGACTTCGTATGAATGGAAAATGATCTCAGTTACTGTTTAATCTAAATAAATAAAAGGTTGAAACGAAAATCACGAAATCGCGAAAACTGCTCGACGTAGAAATATAAAATTTGACAGAAAGGTAGTTTAGGCCAGCCGCATACACTCGTTTTCCGTATTCGTTTCCCGAATACGGAATGCATGAAATCAATATAAAATACATTAAAAATGTATGGTTTTTTCGAACGGAGTAAATACCGCGCGTACGTAACGAATGCGAGCCCTGGCGACAATATACATTCCGAAAGAAGAAAAACGTAAAGTCTGCGGTAGTCTCACGGAATTTGAAATCGAAATTACGCATTAGGAAAACGAATACGGAAAACAACTGTATGCAGCCGGCCTTATAGTTAGTAGACGACCGCTAAGAAAGGATTTTGCGACAAGGTCGGATTAAAGAGGTCTAAGGATTGACAAAGTCGCGGACGTCTGCTAGTGATTATAATATAAGCTATCTGCCAAAATATAAGCTATGTGAAAGTCCCGTCCAAATCACTCAATCCATTAAAGTGATTACCTGGAATAAACAGACAAATATTTTTTGAAAGTGAAAGCCTGTTAATTTAAAATTACGAACAGACATTTCTATAATATTATTTATTCGTATGGATTAGTGTATATAGTGGTTATAGTAGATTTATGGATTAGTGTATGGATTAGTGGATATAGTGGTTATAGTAGTAGTTATATGTTTTGTTATTTACTGTGTCCAGCGGCTTCACTGGCGTAGATCCATTTCCCGTGAGAAAATCGGCTAGCAGTAGCCCCTGTGCGTTTCCAGACTACAATCTATATTCCTAATAGCCATCCATTCAGCTGGTGTGGACCTATAAGTAGTCCCGATTTTGTTATTTGAGAATTTTTTTGTAGTCCTTGACTGCTATCTCAGCTGATGTTAAGTGACAATGCAGTCTAAGATGGAAGTGGGCTAACTTGGAAGAGGTACAAGTTTATTGTACCTCTAACAGTTTCTAGGCGGCATCGTGCCGGAACGCTAAATTCCTTGGTGGTACGTCTTTGCAGGCATACCTCGAGCAGGTACCAGGACTTGTGACCTTGAGGGTGGGCTTAAGGGATCAACACTCACCTTTCCTGCCCGACATGTTCTCCATGCCCCACACTAAAGAATTTATGATCAATAATTACAACACAAAACTTTATTGCACAGAGTCACTAACGCAACTGGCAGCGTGACGGCGTCCACGCTGCCTAACAAACAAATGAGCTCAAGTCACCAAATACTCTCTTATTTATACTGATCCAAAAAAATATAAATAATTAATGTTAATATCACCCGCAATCGAGGAGCTTGTAACACTCGCACATGGCACCTTGTAGCAGTTATACTTAGTAGAGGTTTGGAACAGAGCACGTCCAAGGAAATATTGATAAAGCCACAACATGATCCAAAATCCACAGTTGCATACCGTACATACGTATGCAGCCGCTTAAGTGCTTCATGTTCTTGTGGGTAGCAGCATAAGCTGGCACACTTCAGCATTTATAAAATAATTAAGGACTTAGTTGTATATAATTCAGAAACCTTCCGTGTGGACAAAGTTATATCACAATCGAATGGCTTATCAGAATATAGATAACAATAAACGAGCATTCATTTTTATTTACGTATATACATTGAAAGCGGCAATAAGATGGGATGGAATGTAATTTGTTAGAGCCATATTGACTTATCGATGGACACACAACTTTACTTGCTATAATACCTACTAAGCGCTTGGCGATATCCATATCTCCTTTCTCGGATGAAAAGTCTATGTAAAATAACTTGTGTCTCATTAAAATAATTTAAAATATTATAGCCAACGATCAGCGAAATCATCGAAATATTTTTTGAATGAATTTGCTAAAACACAACAAACGTATTAATGAATTTATCAATGACATCTGTCCTTGATAAATTCATTAATAATTTGAAGGAAATTAAATGAACTTTCATCTTTACAAAAGTAAATTTAATATTAATAATTTTATTGTATGGAGAGATTACTTTAATAGAGCAACTGTTGAGTTTCTCTCCGGATCTACTCGACCTTCGCCTTCCAAACCTGTGGCAAAGTTGCTGTAAACGTTTCAAAAGGGTTGTAAATTAAGCCTGCTTGATATAAAGGAATTTGAATTAAGTATAATAATTTGAATTTATTTTCGAGTCCGTCATAACCATAGAGTCATAACCAACCTGACACTACTTCTACTTTGTACCTATCCGTTTGACTTTACAAGTCAAGAAAATTCATGGAATTCAATTAAATACCCGCTTACTTGAGTATTTTAGCGTTTAAGATTACCTCATTTAATATAATAATGCCTAATTACGTCGTAGCAATAGTCCAACTACGTACATAATAGAATTGAAGGCATTGTATCACGTTTATGTAAATTAGTAAACGTTCGCGTTTAAATACTTCAATAGCAGTATTGTAAGGATATATGTTGCGATCTAGTTATATTCTAATTAGCCACCTATGTTTCTTACAAGAAACATGTTGCAAGAGGTAATAATATTTCTTTGTTCACAGGGAAAATTGTCGACACCGTCAAGAACAAAGTCCTGTCGCGAGACCAGAAGTTGCCACCATTTGAGTCATCTCTCCCGCAACGTGCTGCGTGCTCGACGCGGCGTAGTACGAATGCTGATTGTGGTGGTGCTGACCTTCGCCATATGCAATCTGCCGTTCCACGCGCGTAAGATGTGGCAATATTGGTCCAGCGGCTACGAAGGCAACAGCAACTTCAGCGCTTTACTGACACCGCTCACGTTTCTAATAACGTACTTCAACTCTGGCATAAATCCGTTATTGTACGCGTTCCTATCCAAGAACTTCAGGAAGGGTATGCGGGAATTGCTCTTCTGTAACTTTTCTGGGAAAAGGAAGAGCGATAACTTGATATTGTTGAACCGGGTCGGCGGTGGGGGACTACGGAGAAGTTCGACCCGATCTACGCGAGCTAACTGCAGCACGGTGACCACTGCGCCAAATGGAGAGTCATGAGGTTTGCAGCGACGACGGTATCTCTACAAAATCGAGAACACGGACATTTCCTGATTAACGGACAGCACCGACGAGGTAACCGACAGCAGCGGCTTTTACACTGTCTCCACCATATCAAGGAAAGATCTGTATGATTGAACCGTGACATCGAACGAGCCGTTGATTTCTGGTTAATTGGAAATGATGTGTAGTGTGGACATTGTTAAGAATAGTGATCTCATGAGCTTACCATAGTGCATAAAATGATGTATTGGACTATTTATCTATACGCTGTTCATGTGCAAAGATAAATAAACAATAGGAATGTATGATTGTAATATAATGAAATCGTTGAGCATTTTTTTTCATAGTATAAAATGTGACAAACTTTGTACCTAATGTTGTAATTAATGTAAGCTAACATTGCAACGTTTTATTATTAATAGTTTTAATTACGCATATTGAAAAGTTGTTCGAATAATATTTCTAGTTTTCATACAATTTGTACATAAAAAATAAAGTATTAGTGCAAACAATCTGTACAAAATGTATTATAGTTTGTATAAAGTTTATTAGAACCTACATAGATTTACAATAAAGTTATCCCCTCTGTCTATATAACTATATCTATTTTATCGATTTCGATAACCTTTCTCTAAGTCTTTTTTTAAATTTTTATCTCTAACGTTACATACTTCAGTACCTACGAGTAGTTTATAGAATACATCACAGATGGGAACATGTGGTACATTTAATTTCCGATTCGCAGTGGCTTCGCGTGTCCTAACCACGGCGAACGGTAAATATTTATTACGTGTAGCTACGCTAAAGTTAAGGTTAAAAGTACCAATACCATTTCACTTTATAGTTAGGAATCGCTAAATCGATAGCTGTGTATTTGTGAATACATGCTCCAACCTATACCTAAAATAATGAAGTTTACTTTTAAAATATTTTGTAAATATAAAATATCAATATTTTATAAATAAAAATAAATATATTAAAATATTTTATCTTTTGAAGCTTCTCCATTCAATTCTGTTTTATTTTTCTATTCTGTGTACAATATTTTATGAATAATGCCTTGTATATACATGAAGCGATCACGTCTGAATCTATTGAGAAACTCAATGCCTTGCTTATTGGTTCACTGAATGCTTACTGTTTTAGTATGAGAGCGTAAAAGGACGCTTTCTGCCTAATGCATACCTACCCTCAAGCCTTTATTGTTGGGTAGTCGAGCGAACGATCTTAAGGAGTTGTCGTAGATGTACAGATAAAATGGTAATCAATGACGAAGTTCCGTCCTCTCTGTTACATTTTACTTGTTCCGTATCAATACAAACAATATAATGAAACCGGGTGTAATTGAGTGAGCAGACTACAGAGTAACAGTAAGGTAAAGTATAATATTTATTACGCCTTTGTCCAGTGTCAGTCGAATTGAGGTCTTTGAGCAAAGGCAGGCTCTAATTGAACGCATAAATTATATTTAAATACGTATATAATCTAAGGAGGAAATCAAACACTTATTTCCAATCCAAATTTAATTTGATCAAGTCCAAAATCATATTTATATGGCTTTTTATTCAAGTTTCTGATTATTATTGCTTAAGCTCAGTTTTTTATTCTAATATTGAGTTCAAGTTTTAGGGCAAAACCTTGAAAAGCAAAAAAAAGCAAATTCTTATAACAAAGTTATAGAGACAAAATTAAGTGAAGCGGCACTTCGTACCAGAATATAACTTTTCAACTTTATACCATTCTGTAGTTACCAATATGTATATCATGGGAAATTTCGAAAAATTGTTAGAAAATTCACGAAAAGCTTTCGTATCGAAGCGAAAAGTACGCAAAGTTATCGCAGGTTCGTTTTAAGTGTTCAATACGAGCTAAGTACTTATACCGAGTAAGTACGACCCATATTCGCCGACAAAGAATATCGTATATATGCAAAATAAGTGCATATTCTTGCCTGATAATAGGTATGTATTGCAAACAGACATTGTACTAACAAGGTTCCCGTTTATTCGGAACACAAAAGCTGACAACTGAATATTCGCACATAAAAGTAAAAATTGGGCGACTCAGAACCTTCGATACAATAGAAAGGATACCTACAGGCAGTTATTTGTTTCTCTTTTTATTAAACGTAATAATCATTTCGTTACATGAACACTGGAATGAAAGTTTGTAACACAAAACTCTGTTAGGTGTTGTTTGAGAATAAACCCATTGCTAGATAAAAGATCTTCCATTCCCATTATCGAGAAAATTCGGTTTCAGCTAACACAACTTTCAGCCTAATATAATATGATACTGTTGTATTTATCGTATCAAAACTCTTCGTTGATAAAAAGCGAATGAAACATTCTATAGGAGCCACAAATGGGCCATGTGTCACTCTACATTAAAAGTGTTGATTGGCGTTTGCCCAAACTTGATTGTTAATGCGCTACCAACCAGTGCCACTTTATAACTAATTATCATCAAAAGTTCTGCGCCGTAGCCTAAGCCACTCATTGAGGGGTACTCAATAATAAATTTCGAATAATGAAGTTTCGTATAAATTTAGGGGGAAATGAATATTGTATGTGTTTAAAAACACAAAGCAAATTTTCTTTTAAAGAAAATAATAAGAGAATAATATTTATATATTTATCAGCCGATGGAGTACACTGCAGGACAAAGGCCTTCCTTTGTAGGGACTTCCAAACATCACGATTCTGAGCCGCCTGCATCCAGCAAATTCCTGCGACTCGCTTGATGTCGTCAGTCCACCTGGAGGGGTCGACATTCCAGCATCATGAGACCCCAACGCCCATCGTATCTTCGAAAGTAAGTATAAATATATTTAAAATTCCCCCCAAAAGTTTGTGGTGTTAGTACAGCTGCATAAATAAAATCTACTATAAATTTAATATTACAAGAGAAGAAATTCTGAATCATTCTTTATTAATTAACTTTTTGGCTTACCTACTACCTACGGACATTTTTTAATTAATCTCGTCTCTCAATTTCAGCATCAAGTTATTCAATGGTTGGTTCGTTCTAAAATATAGGATCGTAATTTTAATAAGTTCGCATATACTCATAATGGCCTTACTTTGTAAGTATTCCAGCTAATTATTCAAGTTGCTACTCGTATATTTGAGATCAGTGTAAACTTTCATCTCACTAAAGCTACTGTTACACATGCTTATTTCAAGTTCGAAAGCATGCTACTATTAAGCAGTTGCTACTTATTAGCATGTGTATCGCAACGAGTCGAGCCAAATATTGCTACGCATCTTGACATAAAGAACTGTTACACATGTTCTAAAATAGCATGCTAAAACGTGCTATTAAGCACGCTCCATATAAGCATGCTCAAAGCAAACATTCCAATTACACATGCTAATTTGTATCTATCGCTCTCTGTCTATAGTATCGTGTTAGACAGGGAGAGATGAAGGTGAAGAGAATACAGAATAAATGCAATGCTGATCGACTAGCATACTCAATAAGCAAACGCAAAGCAAAGAAGCACGCCCCCTTCCACCCGCGCAGCATGTAGCAAGCTCATAAATCGCATGACTGTTTATTCCTGAGCAAGCTCGAAATAAGCATGCTCATTATTAGCAATGTTGCGATACACATGCTAATAAGTAGCAACTGCTCAATAGTAGCATGCTTTCGTGCTTGAAATAAGCACGTGTAACAGCAGCAAAATTCTAGCGAGCGCTCTATACGATGTTTCCATTTCAAGAAAATCTCGCTAGAATGCTCGCTAAAAATTTCTTGTATTTTTCTGTGATGTAATTCGCACGAATGCTCATTACAAGTGAATGCTCAAGTCTATCAGCACCTTAATAACATCACAATGTCGGGGTTTTCTACACCCGATAACTGACAGCTACACTTGAGACAAAATTGAATTGCTTTCTGTAGAACGATGCCTGTGAATACAATGCCGAGTTGCGTTGCTAGAAATTGAAAAACGCAAATTTTATAAATGTTATTGTGACCTTTAGTTTCAACCTCTTCGTTGCGGTATTATACGTAAGATAATTTAAAATAACTGGTGCTGTGTCGTACTTGTTTCGTGCCAAAAAGAAAACTTAAAATAAACAAAAATCATAAATTACACTTATGCACCTTGTTTTCGTCGTCGACTAGTACCCACCTGGCGCTTACTTACCTAGTTTCGTTGTGGTTGTTTATAAAATTATGAAGTAGTTTTTAAGTATTATAGCCGAACTCAGGTGTTATGTAGTTACATTTTACGAAATTAATTATTATTAATTGATTTCGTCTTTAAAATCACATACGCTTGCCAAGTTAAAAATGGCAGTAGTGAAATGAGCTATCTATACTAATATTATAAAGCTGAAGAGTTGGTTTGATTGCGCTAATCTCAGAAAGTACTGATCCGATTTAAAAAATTCTTTCAGTGTTAGATAGCTCATTTATCGAGGAAGCTATAGGCTATTTATTATTCATATTCCTAATGGAACGGGAACCACGCGGGTGAAACCGCGCGGCGTCAGCTAGTTATTTATAAATAGTAAAATAAGTGATTCGTTTTGTATGTACTTACGTTTGGAAACCTAAAACAACACAGAACCTTGGATGTAACACGATGTCATAGATAAAACAAAGACTAAATTTTTCTGTAAATGGTATTTACCATGCCGACAATTTCCAGAGTAAACTGGTAGGCGATTTTCCGTCAATTTAACTCACATGTTCCTTTATCCAATGCCTAGTTTATTGACAGAGCTCTAGTGGGAAATACGTCATGGAAATGTGGAGATGTGTTATACGTGATCAATTGAACGCCATAAATTTTGACTCTATTCGTAGATACGTTCAATAACTTTTCACTCTCTTACGTATCTATGTGATTTATAATTTTGTTTTTGTACTGTACTTGAAACTTGTGATAGCCCAGTGGATATGACGTCTGCCTTAGATTCGGAGGACGTAGGTTCGAATCGGTCAGTGTGGTAGACTATTGACCTAACCGCCTCTCATTCTGAGAGGAGACTAGTGTTCAACTGTGAGCCGAAATTGGGTTGTTAATGATGATTTTATTGTACTTGTATAGGTCAGGCGGTTAGCCTGTGTGGTTGCCGGTTGGGGATCATGAAGTCGTGGGTTCGAGACCTGGCTCGGGCCTCGGAATCATAATTTTCTTATGCCAAGAACTCGTAGTAGCCCGGAGTTGTGAAACTGGTGGCGTTACACCCTCGTGCCTTCTTGGTGAAAACGTAACATGTCAAACATTACTTTAACTCGCGTAGTTCCCGTTCCATTGAGAGTACGGGGATGAAATATACCCTATGAAAAAAGAATTTTCAATATCGGAATTTAGTAGATTCAGAGATTAACCCCTACAACACCACAAACTTTACCCCTTTATAATATTAGTATAGATTAATAATATTTCTCTTTGCTTTTTAAATTTTTATGTGTTTGTACAAAACTGTTTATATTCACATACCTACCTATCGAGAAAAAAAATTACTTTATAATTTCAAGGGAATACTATTTTAGTAGGTATTTTTACAACAATAAACCTACGGAAATGTATACACTTATATATAAATGATACAATAATGTGTAGTTTATTCCTATATTTGGCAAAATGTTAACCATATCATGAGTAATCTTCCACCGATATCTGTAAATAGTACCAGTAAAAAGGAAATAAATATTTCTTCTTCCAAAGCTTATTTATTCCACGCTATTTTCTTTCCATGCATTGGATTATGTAATTGCAATGGACACTTCAAGGCGCTCTGTCCAACACTATTACACTCTCGATTTGTTCTACAAATAGAATAAATGTGAAAATTTGTTTGTTTCTCACTTTAGTTGCGTATAAGCCCGTCCCGCGGTTTCGCCCGCGTAGTTCCCGTTCCCGTAAGAATACGGAAATAAAATATAGCCTATCACATTCACAAGTAACGTGGCTTTCTTGTGGTAATTTTCAAAATCCATAGATAGTAGATCCAAAAATTACCCCCTACAACACTTTAACTGTTTAAAATATTAGTAGGTATAGATTTGTTAGTTTTGTTACTAAATCGAAGACTTATCATGCTCTCTAAAGCACGGGAGTGTGCACACCACCAACTTCCTAACTTCAGGCTGAAAATTTATACTGAAACTTAGAAGAAGGAAAAACTTAGTCATTTATAGCCCGACCCAGGACTCGAATCTTGGACCTCGTGATCCAAAGCAACATAAATTAACTACTGGACCATCGCCCACGTTGGCCCAGTAGTTAATTTAGGTATGGGTATCGATTATTAAAATAATGTTGTAAGAATTTGTTAAACAAGTGGCAGCGGCTTTTGACCTAACCAATCTTATTCTGATGGCCTCATCATATCAGCCGATGGACGTCCGCTGCAGCACATAGGCCTTTTGTAGGGACTTCCAAACATCACGATACTGAGCCACTTGCATCCAGCGAATCCCTGCGACTCGCTTGATGTCGTCAGTCCACCTGGTGGGGGGTTGACCAACATCACCAATGGCATGATGTCCTCTAATAAAGTCGATAATCGATATTTATTAGAGAATTTAATACAATTTATCACTATCAAATATTTACCCTACGTTGTTTGACCAAATCGAGGGTGTTATTTATGTATTTAAACATAAACACGTGCTTACTGAATTATTTTCCTGCTTACCCAAGCAAGGGTACCAATACTTACCCACTAAGGTATACTGATAAAGGGGATGAAAATAATGTTTTCGCGGACGAAGTTGCGAGATTACAGGACATACTAGGTTTTCATTAGTCATGTCGTAACTGTATTTTTTTTTATAATTTGATTTTTGTATATCAATTCAAATTATAATATTAAAAATACAGTTCACAAATTCTGAAATTGTTTTACACTGTACTCCCAAACGCAACATAACACGGCCGAGCAGTGTGATTTATGTTGGTAGATACTGCCTGGATTCACTTAGGAAATAAGCTCTACAGAACGAACGAACGAACGAACAAATAAACAAACAAACAAACAAAATCGCTTTTTACAGCTAGGACTAAGTAAATAGGTATACAATATGCCAGTATTACCTAATAGAGGCAGAAACTTATTCTTTAAACAGAAGTGGTGATAGCCACGCGGACGAAATCGCGAGCTTACAGGACATACTACATGACAGGTTTTCATTAGTCATGTTGTAACTGTATTTTTTTTTATAATTTGATTTTTGTATATAAATACAAATTATAATGTTAAAAAAACAATTCACAAATTCTGAAATTGTTTTACACTCTATTCCCAAACGCAACATAACACGGCCGAGCAGTGTAATTAATTTGTGTTGGTAGATACTGCCTGGATTCACTTTGGAAATAAGCTCTACAGCAAAATAAATTTAACCTCTCTATTTGATTTTAGCGTATATTTACTAACTTGTTTGTTGGTACTCCATACAGCTGTCTGAAATAGCAATGAGCACTTTACGGAAAATGCTTTTCGATTTACCGGACAAACTTTTGTTGAAATCTTTAATTCTAAAATAAATTTGAAAAAGTTTACTAGTTTAGTAACACGTCGATTCTCTGTCTACAAACGCTAACGTTTCAAAAACTACAAAAATGTATGGGAATGACAGATCCGATCGACAACTTGATCACGTGACCTATCGATAACAAATGTCATTCCTATACATTTTTAAATTTTCGAAGCGTTTGCGATCGTAGAAAGAAAATCACTTGGCTACACCAAGTGGCACGTCGTGGCCCTGGTTGTTCATTTGTTAGTGATATGTTGTATAGTATTTAACTTCCTAGACAGACTACGCAAGTTCAGATGCTGTTTCTACTTACTAACTATTGCTGAATTATCGAAAAACGATTAATATTTGAAATTCTAAAGGTTATTATTGAACAGTTACAAGATAAGGAACTTTTAAAGTGTTATGACGTCAACATTATATTTAACGGCACCCCATTTCTTCCAAGTTTAATACTCATCTATTTACCATGAATATAATTGTTATTACTACCAAAGATTTTATATACTATTAGACAAGTCACTTGTGCGTCGAAAATGAGGTGTACAAAGGTGGCTAATTGTCTTAATTACATTTATACTTTCTTTTTCTTCTTACGACGATGAGCCATAAGCTTTGTGCTCCCTATATTCACTTGTGATACAGAAACGCTTTGATTTTAACCATGATTTTAATTAAATACGAAAGTAAGGATAAATGGATGATAGCCCAGTGGATAAGACCTCTGCCTCCGATTCCGGAGGGTGTCGGTTCGAATCCGGTCCGGGGCATGCATCTCCAACTTTTCAGTTGTGTAAATTTTAAGAAATTAAATAACACGTGTCTCAAACGGTGAAGGAAAAACATCGTGCGGAAACCTGCACACCGCCTGAGTGAAGTCTGCCAATCCGCATTGGGCCAGCGTGGTGAACTTATGGCCTAACCCCTCTCATTCTGAGAGGAGACTCCAGCTCAGCAGTGAGCCAAATATGGGTTGATAATGATGATGATTATGATGATTACCCCAGGAACGCAGTTGAACCGCTGTTTACAGCTAGGACTAAGTAAATACGTAAGTAAACAATATGCCAGTATTACCAAATAGAGACAGAAACTTATTTTTTAAACAAAAGTGGTGATAGCCAACATGTAAATAAATAGAATAAATTAGAAAGTAAATGGAACCAAACTAATTAAAGTGGCTTGAACTTGTAGTTAATTCAAAGTAAAACAATCAAAACGAAAAGTCGGACCAAACATGTAATTAGACGGTAATTTGAAACCAGATCTAATTCTAATCCACCGAGTTAAATTCGAGTCAGGATAATTATACTATATGTAGACTATATATTCAAGCGATGATAACAGTTAATTTAATAAAATTTTATACTTTTAACACAGATAATAGTACCTACGCAGACAGAGAGTTGTACGTTATGTGTACCTTCCCTGTAATTTATGTAATATAGAGATAAATTGAACCTTGGAGCAGGACATACGCAAATTTTTTTTTCCCGAAAAATCCACGGCTTCCTCGGGATTTAAAAAAAAAAGTTTACGCGAACGGAGTCGTGGCCGTCTCCAGTTTCACATAAGAGTTATGACAAAGTTAATGTCAAGTAGGTAAATATAAGTTTGTATGCTCAGTGAAAGTTGCACCTAAATCAATTTTTTGTTTCTCCTGTAAAGTATGAAATAGCATGAATACGAGAAATTTTCATATTCGCGGTAATAAATTTCGAACGACGAAGCATAAACCACACGTTTAAATGCTTTTTAATGGCACTGTTTGCTTAGGTCACAGACTTATATATAGCTAGAAGCCAGTTCATTATTTACATGATGTTGAAGTTTTTCTACCTATTGAAATCTATATAAGCGTAAATTATGAAATATTTTACTGCTCCGTGAATTAACCCTTGGGGCACTCCGCTGCTAACTTTAAGATCTTATTCGTTTCTCTTGCTGTCTTTAACTCTAATGCGTCTGTCATTACATCTTGAGTAGCATGTCACAATAAATATTTTGGTACCAATTTTGCTTTGTAGTGAAAAAGTTAGGGATAAATCAGATAGTAAAGAGATTTTTCGGGATTTGCCGCTCGTTTATTAAGGCCCTTCCTACAACAAATTTTGATACATAGCCCCGCCGAGGTATGCTGCTCCACTGCACCACTAAAGTAAACCGAGTAATGGCTGCGCTAAAACTGAAAACAAAAAAAAATTGATTAACAGGTTTTACAAAATTAATTAAACATTTATTCATAAAAGGGTGCGAGAGCACAGAAAACATATGTACCAGAGAGCTAATTTTAAGGAAATAAATCGGCCAAGTGCGAGTAGGACTCGCGCAAGAAGGGTTCCGTACCATTACCTACGAGTATAAAAACGAAAAGAATAACGTTTGTTAGAATGTTTATTTTATTGTTTTTTAGTATAGAAACTCTAAAAAAGTAAGCCCGCTTCTATCTTAGACTCCATCGTTACTCAAAATCAGGTCGTGTAATAAAACAAAATAAGCACTAACCTCCATCGGATGATACCAACCCTTCATCTGAAAACAAAAGAAAGAACTTTAATTACCTAATAAGTTTTACAAAACTAATTGACATTTCCTATTTTTAAGAAATAAATTGGCTAAGTACGAGAAAAAGTGTGTTTTTTGGAACCCCTCAGTTTATTTTTTATTCTGTTTTTTGTAACATCTATACTCATATTATAAAGCTGAAGAGTTTGTTTGTTTTTTTGATTGAACGCGCTAATCTCAAGGTCCGATTTGAAAAATACTTTCAGTGATAGATAGCCCATTTATCGAGGAACCCTATAGGCTATATGATATTTTCAAAAAATTAGGGATCCTTCCTTAAACTCTAATAATGTAACCCAAGGTGTACAAAAGTTTTAGCACATAGGCTATTTTTCATCCCGGAAAAATCCATGGTTCCCGTGCGATTTTTTAAAAACAGAAGCGGGCGTCCGCTAGTCTTGATATATAAATGCATCACGAAATATCTAAAATCGCTTAACGTACAAAGATAAAGTTTGGCGGGTAGGTATAGGTATCTATAGTTAGTAGGTATCCGCTAAGAACAGATTTTGCGATAGGGCCGGATTAAGGAGGTCTAAGGGCGGGCGAAGTCGTGGGCGTCCGCTAGTTTGTTATAATAGCGGCAACATAAATACGCAATGTGTGACAATTTCAATTGTCTAAATATCATGGTTCATGAAATGAAGCCTGGTGACAGAAAAACACTGTAGTAATAAGGTCCCATTTTACCCTTTGTTTACGGAAGTCTAAAAATCTCAACATAGCTCAACGAGTCGCGAAGCTAAAGTGGCAATGAGCGAGGCACATAACCGATAGACATTGCTGTCGCAAATTGCTGCCACATTAGAAAACGCAGTGTTGGTCGACCACCCACCAGGTGAGCTAAAGCCATCAAGCGAGTCGCAGGTAGGCTTTGGCCTTGGCTAGTTACCACACTACCTGCAACGACGTACCGCCAAGTGATTTAGTGTAGCGGTTAAATGTCGCTTAAAAATCAGGTCATTGAATAAAAAAATAAGCACTAACCTGGAAGGGATGATCTAACTGAAAACAAAAAAAAAATTGAATTAATAAGTTTTATTAGGTGATAAACATTCATTATCTATACTCGTACTTCTGTATCTTCTTGTAGTATAAAGAAGAAAGATTTAATTGTTTGTTTGTTTGCATTGAATAGGCTCTGAAACTACTAAACTGATTCGTGAAATTCCTTCACTGTTGGGAAGCTACACTATCCCCGTGTGATATATGCCTATCATTTGGTTACTACATTCGATACTAATAAATGACAGTTGTTGCAATGGACCGACTATGTGACTTCGGATCACGGTGTCATGTATTCGAGTCCCAGGTGGGGGTATAATCGATAATATAAAATATAACATTTCTCTTCCGAGAAATTTTCAGGGAAAATTCTCAGCCCGGAGTTGGAAAGTTGGTAGAGGTTATCTCAAGCCGTCAGTCCAGTCCATATTATATTTATTACCATCTGCCATTGGGACGATCTCTCTGTCGCAGTTGGTAGTGCTGTGGTTCTCGTCAGTGATCCTGGGTTCGATTCCCAGCTCGGGTTAGTTTAGGAATTTATAATTTCTTAATTGGCTGGTCTGGTGGTAGGCTTCGGTCTTGGCTAGTTACTGCTCTATCGGCAGAGACGAACCGCCAAGTGATTTAGCATTCCGGTATGATGCTGCGTAAAAGCCTTTAGAGGCATGCGTTATCTCATCCAAGTAGCCCATTAACATCTGGTCGTGGAATAAAAAAATTAAGCACTAACCTGGAAGGGCATCTGAAAACAAAAAAGAACTTTAATTAATAAATTTTATAAAAATATTATTATTCATACTTCTATACCTACTAATATTAGAAAGAAGAAATATTTGATTGTTTGTTTGTTTGCATTGAATAGGTTCCAAAACTACCAAACCGATTGGAAAAATTTTTTCAAGTTGGGAAGCTACACTAACCCCGAGTGCTAGGGTGAAACCACGCGGCGTCTGCTAGTTTATTTATAAACGGCGTGCCTCTCATGATTGTCGCGCTATGTTTGGACACGGCATATATATTATTGTCAAGCAATTGTCAAGCAACAAATTGTTACACAATTTTCAAAATTGAAACCTATCATTTAGTTACGAAGTCGCAGGCGTCGCTAGTAATAGTCCACAATGACAGTTGGTGCAGTGGTCAGACTATGTACCTTCGGATCGCAGAGTCGTGGTTTCGAGTTCCAAGTCATTGTATAATATATTAAGCTTATCTTCTGAAAAATTCTCAGTGAAAATTCTCAGCCCGGAATTGGGAAGTTGGTGGAGTTTTATCCCACGTCAAGCCGTCAGTCCTGCTCATATTAAATTTTAATAACATCTGTCATTATGACGATCTCTCTTGACGTTTAAAAAGTACTTGTAAACTAAGCCTTATTAAAATAAATGAATATTGAATTTTACTGGCTATGACGAACAGCCAAGCGATTTAGCGTTCTAGTAAGATGCCGCGTAGAAACCGTCAGAGGCATGGGTAGAATAAATTTTATATTTTTATCTCTTTCTAGTTAGCCTGTTTCAAGTTTAGACTGTATTGCCATTTACCATCAGGTTATTAAATAAAATAATTTAGCACTGACCTAAACTGCGTATTAAATAAAATAATTTAGCACTGACCTAAACTGCGTATTAAATAAAATAATTTAGCACTGACCTAAACTGCGTATTAAATAAAATAATTTAGCACTGACCTAAACTGCGTATTAAATAAAATAATTTAGCACTGACCTCAACTGCGTATTAAATAAAATAATTTAGCATTGACCTAAACTGCGTATTAAATAAAATAATTTAGCACTAACCTAAAGCGAGTATTGGCTGCCGTAAGACTGAAAACAAAAAAAAATAAAAAGTTTTACAAAAATAATTAAACATTTATTATTTATTTGGCCAAGGTCGAGTCGTACTTGCGCACGAATCCATAGGGCAAAAAAGGTTGTTTTATGGAATCCCTTGAAATTTATTATATTTTGTTTGTAGTGCTTTGGTTCTTGTTGTTGTAGTGTGAGGTTCTAGGTCTCCTGGTCCATCATCCTGGTCTGGTTGTAGGCTTCGGCCGAGGCTAGTTACTATTATATTGCCGCCAACCAATTTAGCGTTCCGGTACAATACCACGTAGAAACCTTCAGAGGTATGGGTACAAGTAAGCCTGCTTCTATGCCTATTTCCTATTTTGGTCTTTATTAGAAAACCTATTAAAATAAACAACAAACCAATTGATAAAATGTCATCTACATACTGTGATACAAAATACAAAATGTAATCCGGTGCTCTGGAGGATATCATTTATTATGTAGATGAAATTTTGTCAATTGATTTGTTGTTTGTTTTAATAAGTTGATATTAATGACCAAAACAGTGAAAAGGCCAGCAGGTCGTGGAATAAAAAAAAGCACTAACCTCCATCGGCAGATACCAAATCGTCAACTGGAAACAAAAAGTTGAATTTGAATTAATAACAACTTGAATTAATAAGTTTTAGAAAAAAATATTACACTTAAGACCTTAATTTTAAGAAAGTAAATAAGCTAAGTGCGAGTCGGACCCGCGCACGATGTGTTCCGTGCCATTATCTACGAGTATAAAAACGACAAAAAAACGTTTTTTTTTGTAGAACCCCTAATGTATTTCTTATTATTCTGTTTTCCTAGTATTTGTTGTAATAACGGCAACATAAGTACGCAGTATGTGACAATTTTAACTGTCTAACTATCATGGTTTATGAAATGCAGCCTGGTGACAGCCAGTCATTGTAGTCTTAGTAATAAGGTCCCGTTTTACCCTTTGTTTACGGAACAATATTCCAACATAGCTCAATGAGTCGCGAAGATGAAGTGGCAATAGGCGGGGAACATAGTTCGAAAAGCCAATGAACTTTGGGGTCCCAAGGTACTGGAATGGCAGGTGGACTGGTGACATCAAGCGTGTCGCAGGGAATCGCTGGATGCAGGCGGTTCAGGATCGTGATGTTTGGAATTCCCTACAAAAGGCATGTCTTGCAGTGGAAGTCCATCTTCTGATATGATGATAATGATGATGATGAAAAATCCCAACTATATGTATTTCACATTATGTGTCCATAACATTTCAATATGAAAATATACGTAGACGTGTTTGAAATAATATCGCTGAAATTATTTCTGCATTTTATTTTTTAATATTTCTCTACTAAGGGCGTATCCAAACATAGCGCACCACAACGATAATTTTACAGTATAAATATCGTTGACGCGGCAATCGCAACACACAGCCCTGCGCGCGACTAGTGTACACATACCAGAAACATTCGTGCGCAGCGTGCCGCTCACGATTGTCGCGCTATGTGTAGACACGCCATAACTGTTCCAATTTTATCCATAATTATTTTTGCCAAGCAATAAATTGTAACATAATTTTCACAATTGGAACCTGTCATTTAGTTACAAAGTCGCGGGCGTCTTTGTCTGTCTAATAAGTGACAGTTCAAGCAGCAGTCAGACTACGGCTTCGGATCACGGGGTCGTGGGTTCGAGGCCCGGGTTGGGCTATTATATATTGAGCTTTTTCTTCCGATAAATTCTCAGTGACAATTCTCTGCCCAGAGTTGGTAAGTCCTGTCCATATTATATTTATTAACATATGTCATTGTGATGATCTCTCTAGCGCAGTTTGTAGTGCTGTAGTTCTCGTCAGAGGTCCTGGGTTCGGTTCCCAGCTCGGGTCAGTTTAGGAATTCATATTCTCTAAATTGGCTGTGGTCTGGTCTGGTGGTAGACTTCGCCAGTGGCTAGTTATTACTCTATCGCCAAAAACGTACCACCAAGCGATTTAGAAACCGTCAAAGGTATGGGTAGAATAAACTTACTAGTACGTCTTCCAAGTAAGCCCGCTTGTATTTTAGACTCCACTGTCACTCAAAATCAGATCGTGGAATAAAAATAAATTAGGAACTAACCTGGAAGGGTACCTGAAAACAAAAAAGAATTAAATTAATATGTTTATAAAAATAATAATCATTTGTTTTCAATACTTGTTTGTTTTGTTGTAATGAATGACAGTTGGTGCAGTGGTCAGACTACGTAGCTTCGGATCACGGGGTCGTGGGATCGAGTCCCGGGTTGGGCTATAATATATTGAGCTTTTTCTTCCGAGAAATTATCAATGAAAATTATCAGCCCGGATTTGGGAAGTTGTTAGAATTTAGCCCCACGTCATGCTGTCATTGTGACGATCTCTTTGTCGCAGTTGGTAGTGCTGTGGTTCTCGTCAGAGGTCCTGGGTTTGATTCCCAGCTCAAGTGAATGTGGGAATTTATATTTTCTAAATTGGCTTGGTCTGGTTTGGCGGACGCATTGGACGAGGCTAGTTACCACTCTCCCGGCAAAGGCGTATTGCTAAGCTTAACCGTGAGAGTTATGAGGATAATAAACTTGTATCCCTTTCAAGTTAGCCCATTTAACATCAGGTCATTGAATAAAAAATTTAAGCACTTACTCGTAGCCAAAGCAAGTAATCGCTGCGTTAGGACTGAAAACAAAAAAAGAATTATTAATATTTTTTTTATTTATACAAGGGTGCAAGGCCTTATTTATTTTATGGAAATAAATCGACCAAACAATAAAGAACTTGAGGTCGTGGGTTCGAGTCCCGGGTCGGGCTATAATATATTGCTTTCTACCGAGAAACTCTATAGTAGGTAAATTTTACATAAGTAGTTTTAATAAATATACCTATGATTTACCTTTAAAAAGATAGATATAATAAAAGTCCACTAGTAACTATTAAAAGCGGCAATATTGTTCTTATTTAAATATTATTTTTGAAAAAAAATAAATTAATTTTTTTTCAATATCATCGGTAGTAAAAAATACGTTTTTGTTTTTATATTATTTTGTGGAACTATTTTTTATTTATTTATACTTACGTTGGGGGAAAGCGTCCACAGCCAGAAGGATCTGTAATAAAACAAAAGCAACTGAAAAATTCTGTTATATATCATTTAACATCATTTTATAATATTCATCATTAACAACTCATATTCAGAGAGGGTTTAGGTTAATAGTCCACTATCCTGGCCCAATGCGGATTGACAAACTTCACACACGTAAAGATTTGAGAAAATTCTCAGGTATGCAGGTTTCCTTACCTTCACCGTTTGAAACACGTGATATTTAATTTCAACCCGGCGTCTGCTAAGTTGGGTCATAATGACCCGTGATCACTGGCTTATCGCGGCTCTCAGTTACCTACGCAAAAATGTCAATAAGCTATTTAGCTAGGCTCTCCTGGCCCTGTAAGGAAATTAAAATGAAAAAAGTAATTAATATTACTCACTGCCAAAAAAATCACTGCCACCGCAAGCTTCATGTCTACGTAATTCTTCAATGCAATATGTAATTGTTTTTCAAAACGGCCTCCTTAAATAGTGAAAGTGATGTTAACTCAAGTGTTTAGTATGTGCTTTATTAAGAAAATTCAATATTTGTATAACTTAGAACTACAACATAAGTATATCCAGTTTATATAAAGCTGTGCAAACAATAAAGGTAAAAGAAAAACAGGAAAAATATTCTAGAAACAACTAACGTGCCTATATTATTATCATTAACAACCCATATTCGGCTGACTGTTGCGCATGAGTCTCCTCTCAGAATGAGTAGGGTCAGGCTAATAGTCCACCACGCAGACCCAATGCGGATTAGCAGACTCCACACACGTAGAGATTTGAAAAAAATCTCAAGTATGTAGGTTTCCTCACGATGTTTTTTCAATCTCACCTGATGGTAAGTGAAGATGCAGTCTAAGATGGAAGCGGGCTAACTTGTTAGGAGTAGGATCCATACACCTTTCGGTTTCTACACGACATCGTACCGGAACGCTAAATCGCTTGTCGGTACGTCTTTGCCGGTAGGGTGGTAACTAGCCACGGCCGAAGCCTCCCACCAACCAGACCTGGACCAATTTAGAAAATCTCAATCTGCCCAGCCGGGGATCGAACCCAGGACCTCCGTTTTGAAAATCTACCGCGCATACCACTGCGCCACGGAGGCTGTCGATGTTCTTTCATCACCGCACATGATATTTGATTTCTTAAAATGCACTTAACTGAAAAGTTGGAGGTGCATGTCCCGGACCGGAATTGAACTTACGTCCTTCGTTTTGAAGGCAGAGGTGAATATAGGTTCATCATCATCATCATCATCATCGTCCACTGATCCTCCGCCTTCCCCATCCAGCCACTTCCCACTACCTTCTCGATGTCGCCGAACCATCTGGCTGGAGGGCGTCCTACACTGCGCTTACTGGTACGTGGTCTCCACTCCAGAACACGTCTGCCCCAACGGCCATCTGCTCTGAGACAGATATGCCCGTCCACTGCCACTTCAGTTTGCTAATCCTTTGGCTACGTCTACGATTTCCTCATTCATTTTATCCGGATTTTATCCTTCAGAGATAACAAGTGTTATCCGCTTCATCATCCCCCAAGCGAAAAAGCCTTCAGGTAAGCTCAATTTACAAGCTACTTAATGAACAGCCGTTTATTAAAAACAGCTTCAAACGAGCTTTGTGCGGCATAGCCGGCTTATACATAAAGACGGAGTTTCATAACGTTACAGCTTGAAAGTTAATACATGCAGCATGTTTTATTTTACTTCAAGTGGCTAGTTACCACCCTATTCATCCTCCTCCTCCATTATAACATACATTCAAGAATATAACATACAAACATACATACAAGATACGCGCGAAAAACATAACCCTTCTTGCAATAGGGTAAAAAAGGAACATCTTCATTTGTTTAACAAATGTTTTATTAAAAAGGTGTTTAAAACTACTCATGTAGCTTTATATGTCACCCATTCTCACAAGACCCTGTCGCCACATCAAACAATACTTGATGTTTTGCGAAACTTTCAACAGCTCACAAGGTACTTATATGCGTAGTTTTATATGTACCTACGTCCTACGTAGCCGCCACATCAAAGTGTCATTTAAGACAAAGAGTTCTCTGTTTTAAGAACACTTCCTTTTATTCGAAAAAGGATGCTTGAATTTTAATTAGACTTGAATATATAGTAAGTGAAGGTTTATTTCCATCTTTTTATAGTTTGTAGATTTTTCCCTGTATCGATATAGATATGTACAAATATAATTTACAAAGTTTGTAAAGTTGTATGGGGTAAACTCTGGATCTACTGAAACGATTTTTAACCGACTTCAAAAAGGAGGAGGTTCTCAATTCGGTCGGTATTTTTTTTTTTTTTTTTTATGTATGTACACCGATTACTCAAAGACGCCTGGACCGATTTCAAAAATTCTTTTTTTGTTTGAAACGGTATAGTCCCCATTTGGTCCCATTGCCATCATGTCAAGATCAGATGATGGAATCTTGGAGAAATTGAGGGGAACTTTCGAAAATTATATGGGTGTCTAGTGTGTTCGTAAACTTTTCCATTTAGTACTGTTAAGCACTACAATTTCATTAAGGTTTAAAATCGATCTGATTATGGAGCCATAAAACAGACGAGGGAACTCCTCGGCGATTTACAGTAGTTACCTTGTGTTTGGGCTTGATTAATTTGTATTAATGAGAACTATACACATAGATAGGTTGTGACTGTCATTTAGGGGTTTGGTGATGAAGACCAAGGACAATTAAGGGAACTCCTTAACAGTTTACAGTAACTACCTTGTGTTTGGCCTTGATTAATTCGTATTGCTGAGAACTTTGTACCAAGATGGGTTGTGACTCATTAGGGGTCTGATGATGAAGACCAAGGTCAATTAAGGGAACCCCTTAACCGTGTACGGTAGCTACCTTGTGCTTGGGCTTGATTAATTTGTATTGCTGAGAATTTTGTACCAAGATGGGTTGTGACTGTCATTAGGGGTCTGATGTGTTCGTTTGAGATGAAATTTTACACTAAAAATGGAAAAATAATGAAAATTTTAATAAAAAAAATACAACCGACTTCAAAACCAAAAAACGTACCCAGTAAACTAAAAAGCGAAAAATAACATCATAATATGTTCTACCTGCTGATCAGTATGAAGGCGGTGCTTAGCCGGTGTTGTCTTGATTTAAGCCATTTCTGACAGGACCACATGAAACAACACTGTCTGCAAAATCTAAATGGCTTGAATTAATACATCACCGGCTTAGCACCGCCTTTATACTGATCAGCAGGTAGAACATATTATGATGTTATTTTTCGCTTTTTAGTTTACTGGGTACGTTTTTTGGTTTTGAAGTCGGTTGTATTATTTTTATTAAAATTTTCATTATAATAAATACTTTATCAATAGAACATGTTTGTTTTATCCCCATAATTTATGGGAATTTTGCTAGTTTAAAATATCATCATCATCATCATCATCATCATCATCATTATCGTCAACCCATATTCGGCTCACTGCTGAGATCAAGTCTCCTCTCAGAATGAGAGGGATTAGGCCAACACCAAGCTGGCCCAATGCGGATTGACTTGACTTTACACACGCAGAGAATTAAGAAAATCTCTGGTATGCCGGTTTCTACACGATGTTTTTCCTTCACCGTTTGATATTTAATTTCTTAAAATGCACACAACTAAAAAGTTGGAGGTGCATGCCCCGGACCGGATTCGAACCCTCACCCTCCGGAATCGGAGGCAGAGGTCATATCCACGGGGCTATCACGGCTCTTTATAGTATAAGGCGATATTTCTTGCCAAATAGATTGACAGTGTCAAAATATACATTTTTGTGGCATAATTTGCCATATCTTGGAATTTGATTTATTTCACAACAGCTTTTAAAGGACATTTTCATTAAAATAAACATCAAATCAATTAAAAAGTGCCATCTGTCTACTGTATGATATCCACTAGTAAGCACCAGATAACATTTGTTAGATATAATCTCAATTGCGTATATGTCAACTAGCAGACGTCAAAGATAGAATAAGCCTGCTGAGTACATAATAGATGGTTTTAATATCAACTCGATATCTCCTCGTGATCCCGAGGTAAAGGAACGTTCTTGACAGACAGACATACAGACCGACGACAAAGTGATACATATAAGATTCCATTTTTCCTGTAGGAATACGGAACCCTAAAAAAAGATATTAAACAAAAGAAATATTAGGAACTTCGGCAGTTTTAGGTGAATATGAAGTCCACGAAGTTCTGCAGGTAAAGTATAAAACTCTTTACAAGACAACTGTTTCAAGATTATGCGTATTTTACCCATGATCAATATTGACTTAAGAAATTATATTGAATAAATAGTGTTGTTAATATATAATAAGTAAATTCTGTAATACAAAAAACCGACCAAGTGCGTGTAGGGCCACGCGCATGTAGAGTTCCGTAGATTACGTTAGAACTTTGATCCCATAATATTTAATGCACAAAAATACCGATAACGATACCCCACAACATGGAATAGACCATAAAAAAGTCATCCTCACTTTGCATTTAGCGAAGGAACCCAAAAATTTATTTTTTCAAACTTTCTTTTTACCGCTTTATAGATATAACGTATGTACATATCTGTACCAAATTTCAGCTTTCTAGTTTTATCAAACTCTGAGTTATCTTACTGACAACAGAAATAGTATGCAATTTTCTATTTCCAATTACGTTTTTTAAGGTGGTCGCCTACAACTCTTTAAATAGCAATTGCTGCTTAGCTGTTATAGTTTTCCTTGTAATTTCATTATACATATATGTATAATACTCTTGTAAATTTTTTCACGTATCCATAAATAACCTTTTAGCCGGTAGAGGGTGCGGACACTTGACTCTAACAAAGATTTGCTCATTAATGCTTAATATTTTACAAACGGGTCCCTAAATCGAAAAATTTGGTAGAAGACTCCTTATATCTTTCAAAGACCTATACAACGATACCCCACTAACATGATATAAACAAGTAAAAAAATTTATCCCCACTTTACATTCAGGGGAGGTACCCTAAAAAATATATTTTTTAAGATTTTATTCTACGACTTTGTTCATACTCATGCTAATTAACATCTTTCTAGTAGTAATAGTCTCTGCGCCAAACCGCCGACAGACGTACAGTCAGACATGGCGAATCTATAAGGTTTCCTAGTTGACTACGGAACCCTAAAAATATTAAAAATACATTCAGCTATACAGCTGGAAGATACGTACTGAGGAATGTAGCATAAAGTATTCATTATATAGACATTTCAGTACGTGTATTATATTATTTGCATATACAATGTCTCATCAATATAAAAATACCGATAACGTTGCCAGATGTTTTCTATTAGAATACGAAATACCCTCAGATGAATTATAAAAGGGCCTGCCTCGCTAGATGTTGCCCCTCTGTCAAAGATCAAGAACCAACGAGAGTATATCTTGGCAAATTCGTTGATGACACTCCCATGATATGCGGGCGACAGGGGGAAAGACTGCACTGGTGTGAAATCGTCATTTCACCATCGAAATTTGCCAATAAATAAATAAATGGAATAAAAAACGGTCAGCAACTTTTAGTTTGACGGCCTCCGTGGCGCAGTGGTATGCGCGGTGGATTTACAAAATGGGGGTCCTGGGACCCCTGGAAGGTTTTCTTAATTGGTTCAGGTCCGACTGTAGAGAGACTTCGGCTGTGGCTATTTACCGCCCTACCTGCAAAGACGTACTGGTTTGCGGTACGATGCTGCGGTATTTAATAATTGTGATACAGTAGACCATCATAAAAGCTTGCAGTTTTTCTCTATTTTCTCCTTAACGTTAAATCTCTCGGGGAGTGAAAATAACCCAAAAACTTTTTAGTTAGCGCTATAATGCTCATTATTCGCTGCTGCAAGCCAAGGATCCTTTATTAGATTACTTTCCTATTTTTTTATTATTATTTATTAATATTATTTGGATACACATACCAATTTTTACAAAATGTAACTTGACCCCCATTTCACCACTTCTGATTTTTTTTTTCGCGACAAAATGTATCCTTTATTTTTTTCATATTATGGCCTCAAATCGTGTCAAGTTTCATCTGAATTCATTCACTAGTTTCGGTGTCATGCCCGATCAACAAATACACGGACTGACAAACGAAAATTAAAAAATATTTGATTTGATTTGATGTCCTTTGATTTTCATTGGTATCTATATTGATATTATTTGTAAATTTTCAATGACATTTATTCATCACTGCGTGAAAGAAAGTAGAGGTCGTACGCGATTAGCTCGTATTTTCCACAATTCGCTTCCGTTGTGCCTGTTGCCCATTGAAATATGCAACAAAAATAATTCATAATCAATAAATTTGGCGAACATTATCAATAGAACTTTTGGTTTTTTTTATTGAATATAAAATGGATACTTAGGACCTCCTTTAAGTAACTTCGCGACAATATATAATTACTAGTTTCATCAAGTATATAATTACTAGTTTATTCAAGTTTAATCAGCAAGTACAGCAATAATCCATGATTACCTACTTCTCAAAACATAAAAACGATATCCGAATGCTATACCGATTTTAATATCAGCGTTTTGACCCAATTGAGCTAGTGATCGTTACAATACCTACTGCGTCGATATTGAAAGTGCAATAGGCAGAATATTGAAAATATTGCAAATATTCTAAAAGTAGGCACATTATTATCAATGTTATTAGCTTGAATATCCCTTAAGCACCTGCTAGCTTAAGGGATATCCAAGGTAATATGATAACACTTTATAGGCATATTTAGGTGAATAGGTATGCCTATAAAGTGCTATCATATTCGTAGCAGAGTACTACTGCTACGAATATCAATGATAAATATTGTAAGTTTAAAATATCATTGACTAATACCTTAAACGTGACTATTTGTTTAAATGTTCGTTACTCTTTCACACGAAAACTAGCATGAACTTGGAATTAAAATAGATTAACACATTAGCAGAAAAATTCATGGTTTCCGCGGATTTGTGAAAAACTGCATATGCATGTGGACGAAGTCGCAAGCGTCCTGTAGTGTTATGATATGCCTGCCATCGTATCTTACTAAAATATTGACTAGCGGACGCCCTGCGGCTTAACATGCGTTTTTTTCCGTTACCGTCTAAATACGGGGATAAAATATAGCCTATCACACTATCAATTTGGTAATAGAATTTCAAAATCGTTTCATTACATCAAGAGATATATATTGTTATAGACAACGTTATACACAAATTTATACATAGGCAAAAAGTTTTCCAGACTACGAAGTCAAGATATTACACAACTTTAATTTACGTATTCTCGATCACAACAATAGAGTCAGCGGAATTTATAATCTGCAAAGTCCGGCGTAGTAAGAACTTCAGAGAATAATTATTATCTCAATGTGCAGCCACTGCACATATTCTACAGCTAAAGAGGTCTTATAGTGCATATTAAGTCCATTTTAGTGCTATATTTTATCGTTAGTCGGACGGTTTAGGGGCTGCACTCTTGAAACCTACCTTAAAGTCAATATGATCCAAAACTACACAATAGGCTAGTAAACACTTTTTTAAATTGTTCATTATCCCTCTACTAGAGAGAAAAAAAACTCGAGAGGTGTCAAGGGTCACCCGGATGGAACAAAGTTTGCTATAGCTATAATCGCTATCGCTAGCTATCAAGTCTCCCAGAACACCCGTGTCTGGGAGACTTGGAACAAGAAGACCCTGGAGCTTCATCATCATTTTTTTTTTATTCTTTACAAGTTAGCCCTTGACTACAATCTCACCTGATGGTAAGTGATGATGCAGTCTAAGATGGAAGCGGGCTAGCTAGGAGGAGGATGAAAATCAACACTCCTTTCGGTTTCTACACGGCATCGTACCGGAACGTTAAATCGCTTGGCGGTACGTCTTTGCCGGTAGGGTGGTAACTAGCCACGGCCAAAGCCTCCCACCAGCTAAAAATCATCATCATCATCATTATCAACCCTTATTCGGTTCACTGCTGAGCTCGAGTCTCTTATCAGAATGAGAGGGCTTAGGCCAATAGTCCGCCACACTGGCATGCGGATTGGCGGACTTCACACACGCAAAAAAATTGCAGGTTTTATTGTTTATATTGTATGTCAGTCAACTACCCTATGTTTATCGTGCTTACCTAAGGAGGTGGAGGAAGAGTATAGGCCAACATACTGTAAGCCTTCATAAAGTGCGGTAACTGTAGCTAGCGCAGGCTCACTTACCATATTTGGAATCACAGAGAGAACACAGTTTTAAAAAGTGAGCGTTGCATAAAGCATTGAGCTTTTGTTTTTATTCGGATTCCATGTTTTTTGACACACAAAGCTGCTCGCTGCGTCCATATCCCGAAATGCGGATCAATCAGCTTAGCGCTCTTTTATTTTGTCCAAACAAACCGGCAGAATAGCTCGTTAATGGAGTTTCATTTTGAACTAAAGCCGTTAACATAAGGACGTTAGGTACCTACTACTTCACAAAAAAGAGCTTAAACGCTTCTCGTTCTTACGAGTATATTATTAAGTGTGCGGTCGCGGTATCACTTCAGGAATAATATAATCTTATTAACATTAAAATGGAACCGACTTCAAAGACGTCATCATTATCATCATCATCATCATGTCAGCCGATGGACGTCCACTGCAGGACATAAGCCTTTTGTAGGGACTTCCAAACATCACGATACTGAACAATCTGCATCCAGCGAATACTTGCGACTCGCTTGATGTCGTCAGTCCACCCGGTGGGAGGTCGACCAACACTGCGCTTACTAGTGCCGGGTCGCCATTCCAGCACTTTGGGACCCCAACATCCATCGGCTCTTCGAACTATGTGCCCCGCCACTTCAGCTTCGCAACTCGTTGAGCTATGTCGGTGACTTTGGTTCTTCTGCGGATCTCCTCATTTCTGATTCGATTAGGCAGTTATTTTGTTTTTAACACAAAATTACTAAACCTATTTTCATGAAAATAAAATGGGAGCAATCTCTTTCAAACAAATACTTTTCATTATTGGTTAGTAAATGACGAAGTTATGATGTAACAAACGTCATTATGAGGTAACAACAATATTGTATGTTGACCGGCCATCACGCTGAAACTACTAAATTAATTCAGATGACACTTGGCACAATTTGGGACCATAATACGACAAAGGCAATAAAATACTTTTGTCGCGAAAATTAAATTAGAAGAAGGTGAAACTGGGGTTAAAAGTTTGTATTGTAAGTTTTCAAGTTACATTTGTAAACATTTGTAGGTATGTGTACTACCAGAAATATACTAAAAATAATTGTCATTTAAGATTTTTCTAAATTTTGTTTTCTTTGAAGTTTTTTTAATATAAAGTGTTCATATTTTAAGTTAGTAGACTATTTATTGAATACTAGCAGACGCTCGCGACTTCGTCTGCGTGGAAATCGATGTAAACTTCCAACCCCTATTTCACCCCATTTTATTTATATTTTTTCATGTGTTATGTATAATAAATAGTGCACTGGGTAATTATTTTACAAAATATAACTCAAAACATGAACGATTTATATTAAAAAAACCTTCAACCCCTTTTTAACCGTTTAGGGGAAGATTTTAAAAACCTTGATTAATGGAGGGGGGTGAAATAAAGGTTGAAAGTTTATATCGATACTAGCGGACACCCGCGACTTCGTCCGCGAGGAATTCAGTTTTTCACAAATCCCGCGGGAATCATGGATTTTTCCGGGATGAAAAGATTTAATTTGTTAAAATGTACATATCTGAAGGTACATACCCCAGACCGGATTCGAACCTACACCCTCTGAAATCGGAGGCGGAGGTCATATCCACTGCGCTATTACAGCTCTTTAAAATAAAAACAAGGTTCTACTGATCATGCACTACTGTACAATAGATTTTATAGAAAAATGCCATATATAAACAAAGACATACATTGTTGATATATCGATATCCATTTGCTTGTAAAATAATAAAACTTAGCAAAGTATCGTAATTTTATCATCACAAAACAAAGCAAAGCTTTGCTAGTCTCTTTTATTAAATATTTTATCAGTATTATTAAAATAGCCCGAAGCCAATATTGTTTGTTTGAGAATCATGGACGTGCCGACTTTTATAGGAAATGCATTTTCAGTAACTAATACTCTCTATATTTATAACGTTATTCATATTAAGCTTAGTAATTAATGTATTGAATGCCAATAAAAATCGATTTCGAATTAAAAAGGTTGGTTTTTAACCAACTTCAAAAAAAGGAGGAGGTTTTCAATTCGTCTGTATGTTTTTATTGTAAGTATTCCTTATTACTCGAAGACGCCTGGACCGATTTGATTAATTCTTTTTTTGTTTGAAAAGCTCGTACAGTGTTAATTTAAGCCGTTTCTGAAAGAACACTGTCTAAAAAACCTAATTGTTTATGATATTATTACATGGCATGAATTAATACATCATCGGGCACAGCACCGCCTTCAAACTGATCATCAGTTAGAACATAATATGATATATAGAACTTAGTATGATGTTATTTTTCGCTTTTTAGTTTAGTCAGTATGTTGAATTATTGAAGTCTGAACCGACTTCAATAATGTATAATTTTTTTGATTAATTTTTTTTTGGATTATTATGATGCAGAGAATTAAATTGTCAACAAATAATCGTTATCATCAACTTCTGAGCTCGAGTCTCCTCTCAGAATGAGAGGGGTTAGGTCAATAGTCCACCTCGCTGGCCTAATGCGGATTGGCAGACTTCACACACGCAGAGAATTAAGAAAGTTCTCTGATGTGCAGATGTTTTCCTTCACAGTTTGACGTGATATTTAATTTCTTAAAATGCACACAACTGAAAATTTGGAGGTGCATGCCCCGGATTCGAATCTACGCCCTCCGGAAAATAGAGCCGTGATAGCCCAGTGGATATTCGATGAATGCAGGAATATTATTATAAGGACAAATAATAACAATTAAAATCTAAGTTACAAACAACACTAAGTTTAATTTCGTAGGATATATATATTTCTGTAATGAGGTTTTTTTAACTCACGTTTAGTACGAGTTTCGAATTCACCTATCTCTCTCTGTCACACACAATACAATAAAGAAGAGAAAGATATAGGTGAATTCGAAACTCGCACTAGCGAATTAAAATATTATCGTTACCCATACAAAATATCATTACAGAATAATACTACTGCCCCCTAGCCAAGTGGCATGTTGATTCTCTTTCTACAATCGCTAACGCTTCGAAAACTAGAAAGATGTATGGGAATGACATTTGCTATCGACAGGTCACGTGATCAAGGTCTGTCATTCCCATACATTTTTCTAGTGTTCGAAGCGTCAGCGATCGTAGAAAGAGAATCGACGTGCCACATGGCTAGGCGCTCAGGTCAGTGGACTTTAGGATCAGTGGAAAAGTTTGTAGTACATGAAATACAAGTAAATGTATAAAGACACAACAATTTGAAGTGCAAAAGTTATACGCCGCTTACAGAATATCTAGACCTCAGAAATCGCAAGTTATATCATATTGGAATTCAAATTAAATAAGTTTGAGTGAACTTTACATTGTTCAATAAGTGTTTGCATGCACTCAAGTGCATTGTGAAGTTACTTTATGTGCACAGAACAAAGATCTCTCACTCTTAAGCCTTTAGATGACCTCAACCCATACCATTGATCAAATAGATGTGGAACATCCTTTTATTTTATTTCAATGGAAATGTCAGACCAGTTGATACTAAACGTAGTTACGACCCCAAGGACTTAAGTTAGCAGTGAGACCTGAAGATATTTTGTTACTTTGAATTTTGTCCCAGTAGATTTTTATTTTCATCTGCTTTCGGATTTGTTTGTAACTTTAGAAACTTGTGAAATGTAATAAGCTACAAGTAAGGTATCGATTCTGTTCTTTGAAATAGAGTCCTGTCTATACCTATGCTAAACTATCGGTAGGTACCTACTCTTGTGGATATTATTATGAATTGCAATATGTTAAAATACTTTTTATAACACACTTGCTCGTAAAGTATCGCTTATTGCACCAATTTCAATATCGTAATGCACATGCATTCATTACGCACATGTGCCGTAATATAAAGAAAAATGCACATTTGCAGTAATGTAATATAAAACCTTTATCACTTGTATAATAACGAACGGTACTTTTTTAAATCTTGGCAAAGAGTTTTTATGTCAGAAAAATGCTCAATATTTTATAAATAAAATTAACTTTGTGAGATAAAATGTAATAAAAAATCTATAATAAATAAAAATAATTCTATAATTTTAATAATTTTGACCATAAATGTCAACCATTTATCTTTATCAGAAACACTAAAATATTAATTTACTTTATTAGTAATACTGGCCGTTTTTGGTGCGTTTGTCAACAAACGCTGGTGTGCGCACTTCGTTATCTGTGTAAAAATGACTGGCGTATCAAAATGTCATCGTAAGGAAAACAGGCAAAGATGCAAACTCATTTTCAAAGTGTGTTCAAAGTGTGTATCCTCGCAAATGTGTTATAAAACGTCGTATGACATACGTGCGATTTGATAATTACAGGCTCTGCTTCCTTCCTTACCAAAGCTGGAGCTGCAATATCGCCTCGGCTGTAATTTTCAACTTATCGCTCTTATATCATAATGTATTATATAGTACTCGTAACTTAATCACATTTGTAGAATATATTTTATGTGAAAGCCGAAGTTACCGAATAATTATAGCCATAGGTCTGTGTATACATAGGTAAAATTGCTTAAATCGCAATTTTCGACAAATTCAGAGTATATTAATAATTTGGTTCGCGTATAGGCAAGGTGCTCGTATACGATATGCTAAATAGCGAGGTAATTCTCATTTTCTATTAGGGTATCACTAAATTACAACCACAAACTGTCAAGATACTGCGCATGCATGCATAACTTGACCTTGTTTAAATAGCTCCTCTAGGGGGTGAATTTATCGCACTAACCACAAAACTCCCGTAACAGGTGCCGGGCGTTCTACAGTCTCAGACTGAAATGCAGCCATGAAATTATTCGGGCAATTGAAATACTACAAATTTTGTAAAAACATTTATAGTTAGAATTTACAATAAAGGCGTTTTTATAGATTCATCATCATCATCATTATCATCATTATCAACCCATTAACGGCTCACTGCTGAGAACGAGTCTCCTCTCAGAATGAGAGGGGTTTGGCCATTAGTCCACCACGCTAGCCCAATGGGGTTTGCCAGACTTCACACACGCAGAGAATTAAGAAAATTCTCTGGTATAGCCGGTTTCCTCACGATGTTTTTCCTTCACCGTTAGAGACACGTGATATTTAATTTCTTAAAATGCACACAACTGAATAGGACCGAAACCGGAATCGGAGACAGGTCATATCCACTGGGCTATCCCATCTCTTAATAGAATACTAAGTTCTTATAGAATACTAACGACTTAACGATTTAGATATCAGGGTTTCTATTAACTATAAATATAATATATAGATATGTGAGAATGGCGACCTGGGACTATAGCCATGTGGCACGAAGATTCCCTTTCTACAAACGCTAACGCTTCTATAACTAAAAAATGTATCAGACAGATGATAGATCCGATCGATAACTTGATCAGGTGACCTGTCGATAATGAATGTCAATCCCATACATTATGTAATTTTCGAAGCGTTTGCGATTGTAGAAAGAGAATCTAGCCACATGGCTACAGGCCTTGTATTTAGCAATACTAGCCATGACTCATGGTTTCATCTGTGTAAATACGTAAGATCAGGATAAAAAGTACCGTCTCAACTTCACCAGATTTGAATCTATTTTATTCATATTGATCTGATTGATTGATGTTCTACAGTCTCAGACTGAAATGCAGCCATGAAATTATTCGGGCTATTGTACATACCACATTTTATAAGAATATTTATAGTTAGAATTTACAATAGATCGCGTCTATTATAAATTCTAACTATAAATATACTTATAAAATGATGAATGATGAATGATTTTATAGAACACTATACTAATAGCATTAACAACTGAGTCTTAGGGCCATAAATCATTTCTCTATATCTATCTCGCTTGCACTTATGGGTCTTATGGAGCCGTCTAGTGAAGGGTGTAACAATGAAAGACATATTATCGATAAGTAAAGTTTATTATCGTATCTTGTTCACAAAATTAAAAAAATTAACAATATTTGATTTAATATAATACATATTTCATATTATATAATTATTAACTAAATAAAATTAATCTTCATCTGAGTCTTCATCATCAGAATCTTCGTCTTCTGCCAAATTTATTATATATTAGTATCCATAGTGCGCAACGAGTAACACATGAATGTATTTATTTAATTGCAGTAAACACATTTATAGCAAAAAAAATACGCAATGCAATTACATTAGAAACCGACCAATCAGAATCGTCCAAATCATTATTGACTCATCATTAGCACGTGCGCAGGTAGCCGTTTATCGATAATTAGGGTGCGCAGGTAGGCGCGCTGCACATTCCTATCTTTTTTGACTTTTATGACCGGACGACTCAGATGATAATGCGCATACTATAGCGGACGCCCGCGACTTCTCCCGCGTGAAATTAAATTTTTCGCAAACCTCGAAAGATCCATATTTTTTTTGGGATAAAAGGTAGCTTATGTGTTAATCCCGGGTATTATCTATCTTCGATTTAAATTTCAGCCAAATCGGTTCAGCCGGGGATCGAATTCAGGGCCTCCATCTTGTAAATCCATCACGCATACCACTGCGCCACGGAGGCAGTCATAATCGTATCATAATTAGTATTATAAATATTATAATTATTGATGATAATAATAATAATGTTTCAAAAATACAATTTCTTAAAATATTGCGTATGAAAACATTACCCTCACTTCTAAACCAATCTCTTATAATACCTACACGCCCGTGGTTAGCTAAAAGAGGAATTTTCTTTTCGAGGCTTCCCCAAAATTCCTCGAGCTTATTTATCAAAGGGAGTATTACAACATTGCCAACAAAGTTGCCCGATATTACGTAATTAATAAAACCGCAATATAAATTTTGTTCTCAAACGTTACAAACACCTTCAAAACATTAACAAATAAAAACTTTCGAAATCCGTTTTTCTTTTCATAACATTTCGGTACTGTTTTCTTTTCCAATTGGAAAATTATGGGATTGTTTGTTATAGAACAACAAAGGCGCGCGCGTTACAACAATCTTATATACTTCGTCAAATGTTGTACATTTGACGAAGTATATAAGGTTTTTTTTAGCCGCGTAGGTCCAATCAATCAATCAATCAATTTTTATTTCGCCAGAATATGGTACATTTACATAGGTCTTATATTATATTTAAACACATAGCCTGCCATAGTTGGCGTGCAAAAGTTAACAGATCTTACAAATTAATTTACAAATTACAAATTTACAAATAATAAAAATAAAACAAAGTTCGAATTAATTAATGTTAATATAAATGTCAATAAAAAATGTCAATATAAATGTCACTTTTATGGTTAATGTCCCTATTTCTATTTTTGACTCATGTAATCATTGACGCTATAGTACAACTTTTTCATTAATAAATCAAATAATCCTGTCCTGTCCTGTTCCATTAGATACATATCAGGGTCACAGTTAGATATTAGGGTTTCTATTATATACTATATTATGTGAGAAAAGCGACCTGGGAATAGGGAACGTCATTCCCAAAAAATATATAAAATTTTTGAAGCGTTAACGATTGTAGAAATAGAATCGACGTGCCACATGGTGTGTACTAGCCGTGATTCGTGCTTTCATCTGTGTAAATACTTAAGATTAACTTCACCATACTATTCACTACACATAAATCTAGTTTATTCATATTGATTTGGAATTGTAAATTGTTAGTAACACAATTTATATTTAATTTAATTAATAAAATGAAAATTTAGAAACTCGACTTTACTTTATGTACATTTATATAAATTTAGCACTTTATTTGTATAGAAAGTATTATAGGACTCAAAAGTGATTACAAATATAAGAAAACTAATGTCGAACAAAGGTGATGATTCACAACACCTCTTCTCAGGACAACTTAATTAACAAATCAAACTGTAACCAAAATAAGACTCTAGAATGGCAGAGAATGACCTTGAGTGAAGTCACGCACTTGTGAACGATGTGTGTAGGGTTAAAGGAGCCTTTGACTCATATCAAATACTCCCCTTTTTCAATCACCCTCTCTCGCTCAAGTCACTCTCCCCGCCTATCCCAAGTAACCCATAAAGAATTACACAACAAGAGATGTGGACGGCTCGAACGTCACAAGCACACTAAAACCAAAACGAGATCCAGCGACGTCATAATATCCGTCACAGACTACTATTTCCACTATTTATTAAGAACATGTAAATTTAAAAGCGGCTATCGCGGCGATAAAAAAAGAAAGTCTTTCAGGACGTTACTTGCACTTAAATCCTGACTGTTGTTTTAAATACTCCTTTAGTATTCATCTTCACCGCTAACTAGGTAGATAATTAAGGACCAATATTTCTGAAAGTAATGACATTGAGCCCTGTAATTTTCTTACCCTGTAGTCTTACATCTGTAACACCACATAAGAATTTAAATCTTTCTGCTTTAATATTAGGATGTCTGTAATATTTGAAGGGCGTCATTCTTGACTGTTACTTAAGAACTCATACCGCGCCGTGTCGCAACACGCCTGGTACTCAATTTATGCTTCATATACCTACTTCTTACTACTTTCGTATTACCTATTTTCGTATTAACTGCCTCATTGGTCCCGTGGTTAGCTGGTTCAGCTACGGACCATGAGGTCCAGGGTTCGAATCCCGGGTCAGGCCAACAAAAACAAATTGAGATTTTTCTTACAAGGAAAATCTTAATAGCAGCCTGGAGTTGGGAAGTTGGCGGTGTTAGTACACCCCCGTGCCTCGGAGAGCACGTAAAGCCGTCGGTCCTGCGCCTGATCTCTCACCGGTCGTGTCGGTCTGCCGTCCCATCGGATTTCGAGAGTGAGGGAAGAGAGAGTGCACCTGTGCTTGCGCATACACTTGTGCATATCTCCTGCGTACATGGTTAATCTCACCATGAAATTAGCCGCCGTGACCGAAAAAAAAAATAAAAAAAAAAAGTTGGTCGAGAGCATATTATTATTATTATTACCTATTTTACATCTAATGCTAGCCATTGACGATCAAGTATACCCACGTTTCTGCAGCGCTACCCGCAGCGAACACGTTTCATAGTAATGCTATTATTAATAACAGACGCATGGAATTGGCATGAGCCACGCCCGCGGTCCGCTGCTAGCCATTGACAATCAAGTATACCCGCAGTGTATTCATGTACGCGTCAAGTCGAGCCGTCATGCACGCAGCGACCAACACACGATCAGTTATAGCCGTGGCTGCTGCAGAAACGTGGGTATACTTGATCGTCAGTGGCTACATTTTACAGATACTTCAAGCGTTATCAAGGTAATCTAAAAGCGTTACCCAGGCAAGCTAAATTTCTACAGTATCTTTGATATAGCTTACTTTGAGGTGCAACAGAATGTTAAATAGCTTTCCAAGTCAATATCGTAACGCTTTTCAAGAATATTGGATCAAACATTCTCAGTCATACACCATAACTACGAGAAATAAGCAAAAATAAACCGACATCTGCGTATTTGATACCTACCTACTATCCTAATTAATCTATCCCTATTCCATACACACGTTTTCTTTGTTTAGATTTCTCAGAAAAACAATTTCACAGATGTTTCATAAATATTTATAATTTACGCAAAAAAAATATTTTCGAAATAACTTGAGTAATTGAGGATTGATTAATTCGCAGCCCACACAGTCTCGTGAGAAATTGATATTATAAAAACGGTATTACGTTGAAAAATTTTTGAACATACGAGTCATTATTATCAAGCCATATTCAGCTCACTACTGAGCTCGAGTCTCCTGTCAGAATAAGAGGGGTTAGGCCGGATTGGCAGAATTCATACACGAGGATAATTAAGAAAACTCTCTGGTATGTACAGGCTTCCTCACGATGTTTTTCCTTCACCGTTTGAGACATGTGATATTTAATTTTTTAAAATGCACATAACTAAAAAGTTGGAGGTGCATGCCCTGGAACGAATTCGAACCCACACCCTCCCGAATCGGAGGCAGAGGTCTTATCCACTGGGCTATCACGAACATACGAGTAATTGCCTATAATATCATCATCATTATCAGCCGATGGACGTCTACTGCTGCAACGATCTCGCCTGCAACCCACAAAACACTGCGCTTTCCGGTGCGGGGTCGCCATTCCAGCACCTTGAGAACCCAACGGCCATCGGCTCTTCGAACTACAAGTATGTGACCTTTTCCACTTCATCCACTTCAGCTTTGAGACTTCCTGAGTTATTTCAGTGACTTTGGTTTGTCTCCAAGAAACTCCTAGATAGCTGCTGCTCGCTCCATCGCCGATGAGACATGATTGAAAATATTAATTCTAAAAAGTTATATAAGATAAATAAATTATAATTTAATACGCATAGTTGTGTCTTCTTAGTAAGCCCCGCGATGTTTGATGGATAAATTAATACGATCAGAATCCCTCTCAGGATTCTGAGAGTCCCAAGTATTATTAATTTTATAGATACAGCCCCCTAGCCAAGTGGCAAGTCAATTCTCTTTCTACGATCGCTAACGCTTCGAAAACTAGAAAAATGTATGGGAATGACAGATCTTGCTCACGTGACCTGTCGATAGCAAATGTCATTTCCATACAGTGGCGTGCATAAGGTTGTCAATCAGGGTATGCACAGGTAAGAAAATTAAGCAAAATGGGAAAATCTTCATTGAATAAGGGTCAAGAAGACAACTTTTAGGGTAATAGGGTAAAGATGTATGGGAACAGTGGCGTGCACTTTTTTTTTTTTTTTTTTATTCTTCACAAGTTAGCCCTTGACTACAATCTCACCTGATGGTAAGTGATGATACAGTCTAAGATGGAAGCGGGCTAACTTGTTAGGAGGAGGATGAAAATCCACACCCCTTTCGGTTTCTACACGGCATCGTACCGGAACGCTAAATCGCTTGGCGGTACGTCTTTGCCGGTAGGGTGGTAACTAGCCACGGACGAAGCCTCCCACCAGCCAGACCTGGACAAATTAAGAAAATCTCAATCTGCCCAGCCGGGGATCGAACCCAGGACCTCCGTCTTGTAAATCCACTGCGCATACCACTGCGCCACGGAGGCCGTCATGCCGTCATGCATATATGAAGTGCACGCCACTGTTCCCGTACATCTTTCTAGTTTTCGAAGCGTTAGCAATCGTAGAAAGAGAATCGACGTGCCGCTTGGCTAGGGGGGCTGGAACCTAGAGTTTATTATTTATATTATACACAACAAAATAAGTTATGATTAAATCTTTTTGTGGATATAAATTCGCTTATCTTACCTACTCTGTCATTAGTTTGGAGTGTATATAGAAAATTTAATACGATTTCGCGTCAAAAATTTTAGAAAGTTATATATTTGAAGCATTTTGATAATTTTTGTTCAGGAGTATAACGGCTGGGGGCCTTTTGCGAAAACTGTGAACAGAAAGTTGATAATTTACTTTCTGTCAAACGGCTTTGAATTTGTAACTTTTAACTTTCAATATTATGTTACCTAATTTAGAATCAAAACTTTAAATTTAATAGGTCATTTTCGCATAATTTTGATAAAGTTGTTGGCTACGATCGTTTAGAGAGTTCATAATTTTAAAATAAATGAAAATCAAATTTGACGGCCTCCGTGGCGCAGTGGTATGCGCGGTGGATTTACAAGACGGAGGTCCGGGGTTCGATCCCCGGCTGGGCAGATTGAGATTTTCTTAATTTGTCCAGGTCTGGCTGGTGGGAGGCTTCGTCCGTGGCTAGTTACCACCCTACCGGCAAAGACGTACCGCCAAGCGATTTAGCGTTCCGGTACGATGCCGTGTAGAAACCGAAAGGGTGTGGATTTTCATCCTCCTCCTAACAAGTTAGTCCGCTTACATCTTAGATTGTATCATCACTTACCATAAGGTAATATTGTAGTCAAGGGCTGTTGACTGCTAATGTTGCCTGGTACAGATCGCTTTTATGCGATTAGGCCGCCTTTTGTGTATTACTTATCTATACTTATAATAAAACTGGTCGAATTCTATACATTTATACGCAATTTGAGATTTTACTTATACCATTTGTAACAGCAAACGTTACCATGACATAGAGTACTACTAGCGCCATCTAGAATTTATACTTATAATACGAATTCTGTACATTTTGTACATTCTGTACATTGAAGATATTTTGAAAATTTTTGTTGGGGGGCATTATTTATTCGATACTGAAGCTAAAAATATGTTCATAAATCATAAAAAAAAATACGAAATATAATTCGGATTCAAAATTTTTTAAAATTCAAACTCTAAAGTGGTGAAATAGGACTTAAAAGTTTACATTAATTTCCACGCGGACGAAGTCGCGGGCGTCCGCTACTTTAGTATATTTCCGTTCTATGTATTATTTATTGTGGTGTAATGTACAAATATATGTAAATAAATAAATACAGCCTTTATTAAAGCTTACATTTCCACTTGTTTATCTTAATTACGAACGTTTATTAAAAGAGACGGAAAAATTCCTACATGGTCTAATATCGCACGACCAATGCCAAACACGACAAACGAAAATAATAACGCTAGTGATAAAGTATTGATAAATATTTCACGGGTAATAGGTACATTAACTACTCGTATGTACAGTTATTTTCTCTTATAATATATTTATTGCAACTTTTGAAGTGAAACTTCTTTAGGCGAATGAGGGTAAAATTTTTACAGATGTAACGTCACGCCGGTATGCAGCGGAAGTGTCGAAAAAGAGAGAGGGAGCGATCGAGACCGATTGAGAGAGAGTAAGACAGGGCGAACGTAGCATGAAGCAACTAGCCGTGAAGTGATAGTAGGGAGCAAGAAAGTGAGAAAGATTGAGAGAAAAAGTGAGACAGAGTGAACGTCGTATCACGCACAGTGCTATGGAGTGAGAGGTGGGAGAGAGCTTTAGTGAGAAAGATTGAACGAGAGAGAGAAATCGCGCAATGTAAATATTAAAGAAATAAGAAAGTCAAAAGAAGTTTCACTTCTGACATGTGTACTTTGTACGCACGCATTTATTTTCTTTTTAACCATGTCATACATAATCTAAGTAATATTATAAATTCGAAAGTCTGTATGTCTGCCTGTCTGCCATTCCACTCAACCGATTTAGATGAAATTTGGTATTGGTAGAGTTAAATTGGACTTTGTAGAAGAACTTATGACACTTTTTATCCCAGAAAAGTCTAAGTATCCCGCGGGTTTTGTAAAAAATACAATTTAATAACGAGAACGAAGTTGCAATCGTCCACTAGTAATATTATAAAATATATAAAAATTACCACACCACAAACTTTTAAATATACTTAGGTTTTAAACAATTATCAGATATTTAGGTTTCAGACAATTATTTTCAGTCCTCAACTTTGAAAAACTTTCAATTTGAAAAATATATTCTTTGTTATTGAAGTACAAGCGAAGATATTTCTTTCGCAAGATACACTTCTCAGGCTTACAGCAGCTATCAAAGTCACTTTGCAACTGATTTCGACATGAGTCTGGCAGCCAGCCAGATTTACTTAAAAGTCGATGGTAGCAAAAACTGAAGAATAGGAATCAACAATTGCTTGCTAGGGATTTAAAAAATAAAATACTTGTAGTTATATGTCTTAAAGAGTCGTGATAGTCCAGTGCATATGACTTTTACCTTCGATTCGGAGTTCGTTGGTTCGGATTCGATCCGGGGACTTTTCAGTTGCAATATGCATTTTAGGAAATTAAATACTACGTGTCTCAAACGGTAAAGGAAAAACATAGTGGGAAACCTTCTTAATTCTTTACGTGCGTGAATCCTGCCAATTGGGCCAGCGAGGTGGAGGGCCTAACCATCTCATGGTGAGAGAAGACTCGTGCTCAACAGTGAGCAAAATATATTAGTGATGAATTGATGATGATGATGATGATATAATTGCTTAGAGTTAAATCTATACTTATAATAAATCTGTAGAGAGGTCAATTCTGTACATGAAATATTTTTCCAAAATAACTATCTGGGGGTGATTAGTGGTCGATACTGATGCCAAAAAGGCAATCAGTAAAATTTTTGTCTGTCTGTCTGTCTGTCTGTCTGTCTGTCTGTCTGTCTGTCTGTATGTTCTTTATAGAAACAAAAACTACTCGACGGATTTTAACGAAACTTGGTATGATTATTCTTCATAATCCTGGGCAGGTTATAGTATACTTTTCATCATGCTATGATCAATAGGAGCAGAGCAGTGAAGGAAAATGTTGGGAAAACGGGAGAATTTACTCAATTTTTAAAGCTTCCGTGGCGTGGTATGTTCGTTATAGAAATAAAAACTACTCGACGGATTTTAACAAAGATTGGTACAATTATTCTTCATACTCCTGGGCAGATTATAGTATACTTTTCATCACGCTACGATCAATAGGAGCAGAGCAGTGAAGGGAAATGTTGAGAAAACGGGAGAATTTACTCCATTTTTTTAAGTTTCCGTCACCGTCGCGTGGTAGGGTAGTGGTAGGGTAAAGATAGGGTAGAGGTAGGGTAGGGGTAAGGTAAGGGGTAGGATAGGGTAGCGGTAGGGTAGGGAAGGGGTAGGGTCGGGGTAGGGTAGGGGTAGGGGTAGTAGTAGGGTTTCACGCGGACGAAGTCGCGGGCGTCCGCTAGTTTAACAATAAAACTTTCAGTTAATCTATTGATTTAAGGCTAAAAAAGTACGGATTCGGATGACCTAGTATCGCTTTGACTCTCGATCTTTTGTGATCATTAGGGACTAATAAAGCTCCCTTATATACCTACGAGTATAAGTTCAGTATAGGTAGAGGAAGTATTATTATTGACTGAGTGAGAAGTTTTAGAAAAAACTCCAATACTTCAGAGACTAGCATAGAACTCGATATCAAAGCCTCGTGATCCGAGCATCATTTGAGCAACGAGGCAGTTTTTTTTTAAATAATTGACGTTTCGAAAGTGCTTGTAAACTAATTTTAATTGATATAAATGAATTTTGACAGACTTTATGCTTAGGAGGATAATTACTCACTCCATCCCCATCAATCACGTCTGCTATTATGAGTAGGTAGGTAGGTACGAGTAGGTAGCAGTAGCGTATCAAAATTAGTTTGGGGGGTCCAAAAGTAGGGTAAATTTCTCATAAAACAAACAAAAATACTTGCTTAAAATTTCATTATTTTACAGTGACTTTTTAAATGGGATGTATCCATTTTTGGGGCTCGCTTAACCCGCAAACAAAAGAGATTGCTTTTTTACTTTTATCATTTCTGGAGAGAAACTCTAAATGCAGTTTATATCGGAAAGCAGCAGATTTAGTGTAATTCTGGATTACGTTTTGCACATTTTTGCTATCACACGTAAGGGGCCTCTGTAGTCCGGGCCCCATTTCATTGATACGGCGGTAGCTACGCCCCTGGTAGGTAGGTAGGTACCATTGTAGGCTCTACACGCCTCACCGCACTAATCGGAGCGGGTGCGGGCACATTACACAAAACAACCAGAAACGTTCGTTCACGCTCCTTGAATGGGCATACAACGCAAATTACGAATTTCGTAAAACATTATTTGCGTTAAGTAAAAACATATAAGTAGATTCCGATCTCACCTGATGACGATTTACGTTGATAAGAATTCTTGGAATGACGTAGGTACCTCTAGGCAACCCTTCGAAAAACAATATTTAATATGAAACTTCAAGGGTCTCTAGCGAAGGATTGCCACGAAGTCAAGTGTCTGGCGAATGGGGATAATAATTATCATATGTCGATAGAAATATAAAAAAGTTATACTTTATACTAGTCTTAGTCTCTTGTTCCTATTGTTATTCTAATTATTATTGTTTGTTTATAGTTTACCAACTGAATACGGGGATAAAATATAGCTTATAACAATCACAAATAACGTGGCTTTCTAGTGCTGAAAGAATTTTCAAAATCGGTTTAGTAGATCCAGAGATTATCTTTTACAACACCACACACTTTACCTCTATAAAATATTAGTATAGTATTATTTTCGGTTGTAACGTCCTGGATATTCTTACTGTATAAGTGTGTATAAATACTCCAAGCTTTACACCATAATATGGAAAACTGTGGAACCTTCCTTTTCAAGCTTTTTCATCTTCTAAGCAATACGTTAAATAATTGTCACTCAGATATAGTTCTGTTACTTGTTTAATAATGTGCGGGTTGTGACCAACCATCCTCTTAATTTTCCTTGTACAACTTGGGTTTTTTTTTGTTAAAAAGAAAGTTATGGCATCTTTTAAATATGACCAATATTCCCGTTCCTCTCCAACTAGTCGGAAAAACCTGTGTTCGTTCTGATAGGAGGAGGTACGACAATATTCCTGCGAGCGAGTATTGAACCACCACCTCTCGGTGATGAGTCCCGCCTCTTTACTACTGAGACATTGAGACTTTAATTACAATGTAATCATCATCATCAGGGAATAGGGACTTCCAGACACCACGGTCCCGAGCATGCTTCTAGATCTAGCGACTCCCTGCGTCCATCGACTCCTTTCATCTGACTTGATGTTGTCCGTCCATCTAGTGGTCGACCAACACTGTGGTTTTCGTTGGTCGCCATTCCAGCACCTTAGAAGTCCAACATCCTTCGGATCATCGAACTGTAAAAAGTATCTGTCTAACTTCTTACCATGTTTTTGAGCCAACAAAATAAATTAAGTAACGTTTTATATATTCGTTTTAATTTTCTATATTTATTTGAATGGAAAAATGATTCAGAAACAATGTGTTACTCCTGAGTCCTGACACCCAAAATATTTCGTACAGTATGTGTAATCATATATGCTGACGATATAAGAGACCGCTCGGGCGGTCTAGATCATTCTTGCCGTGGCGTTCCATCCGTTCACACCTTTGATGGTTAATAATCCTGGGTTGTTATGGGATAGGCGTGGAGAGTGACTTGATTGGAAAAGGGGAGTGTTAGATATCTGTCAAATGCGCCTTTAACCCTACACACATCGTTCACAAGTGCGTGACTCCACTCAAGATCATTATCTTAAGGTTTATTTGTAATATTCTTAGTAGGAATTGTTAGACCTGATTTTCATTCAATAATTGTGTTTTGCAGACAACCGCTTCTGATGTCAAACACGTTATCTCCGACATATACTTTTCCACAAAATTATTTTGATTTCATAAATAGACGTAGTAAAGACATGGTAATGAATTGCCCCATTTACACGTTATAATGATATCTTTATTACTCGGGTTTTTTCGTATTTTTCCGCACGGGAAACTTTTAACTGAAGTGGAAGGAACGAACACTGTTCTGCCTCGTTTGGTTTTATCGTTACATGACGAATTTAATTGAACTAAAGCAAGTTCCTTATTGTATTCTTTCTCAATAAAAAAAAAACTAAAGCAACATTATTAAACTGAACTGTTTGAAACCGTCAACTGTCACCTATGTACAGTAAGAGCCGTGATAGCCCAGTGGATATGACCTCTGCCTCCGACTCCGGAGGGTGTGGGTTCGAATCCGAAAGGGTTGGTTTAGAATCCACCTCTAACTTTTCAATTGTGTGCATTTTAAGAAATTAAATATAACGTGACTCAAACGTTGAAGGAAAAACATCGTAAGGGATACCTGCATACCGGAGAATTTTCTTAATTCTCTGCGTGTGTGAAATCTTCTAATCCGCATTACGCGAGCGTGGTTGACTATTGGCCTAACCCATTGGCATTCTGAGAGTAGATTCTAGCTCAGCAGTGTCAGCAGTGAGCTGAATATGGGTTGATAATGAAAGCAACAATAGGCATTACTGACGCCTTGGTTCAGTAGTTAACCTAGGTGTGACTTCGGATCACGAGGTCCTGGGTTCGAGCCTAAAGCTGACTAAACCTAAAAAATATATGGGAATGACAGATCCGATCGACAACTTGATCATGTAGCAAATTTTTAATTTTGGAAGCGTTTGTAGAAAGAGAATCGACATGCTACATGGCTATTTAAATTTAAAAACCTTTCAGTACAAATTCCCACACAAGTTAAGAAGTTAATGGTGTTAAACCCCCGGAGAGCACGTTGAGCCCAGTTAGTCCTGGCTATATAAACGTCTATTTATCCTATAATGGCCGTAGGCTGGTAAGGATGAATATTATAGCAAACCATACATCGCAAGCATGCATCAATTGTTTCTTTATAAATAGGTAATGTGCTCAAGGAAATACCTGTTTAATTTAAAAATTAGTAATGTAATAATTATTTATACATCCGAAACAAAAGAAAATACCTTTATTTTAGTAAACTAAAGGTAAGTACTTCTAAAGTAAAAAAGGTGTTTTAAAAGCAATCACGATACTGACTTAGCATATTCCTTAACATTCTATCGTGCCAGTAAAGTACATTGTGAAAAGTTCCACGCGGCTTGGCCACGTGCCGTAAAACGTAGAGCTGCACGCCGCGATAAGCGCACGTAGTTAAAAATGGATGAGCTTGCCAGTTAAATCCTGAATAATAGTCAGTATTCGTCTGAAAGTTGTCATTAATAATGTCCTTACATACTTTTAAGACTTTGTATAGTAACTTTTTGTACTGCGATGAGACGGTTTTACAAGCCGGCTATGTTAACTTATCACCACAAAGTAATTTGAGTTAAGCTGCAGACGAAATAAAATAGAAATTAAAATACTACATGTCTCTTTCAGACGCTGAAGGTTAAGGTTATACTAACTACGAAATTCGCACTGCACGAAATGCCGTCGTATTTGCCGTACCGTCGTTTCCATCGCTCGTTTCGTGGCCACAACTTCAGTTGCTTTAAGGACACAGACACACAGGCAATAATACCTACGATATTATAATATAAACTTATCAGTTAAATCAATTCTTATACAACAAATAAACAGTCGATTACGAGATAAGTATGCCAACAACAATGTTTGGAAGCATCAGTGTTAAACGCTAGATAAACTACAGAGCGAATAAAACAGAAACCAAAATCATTTCTTAGGCTGAGGCGGTGATTCTAATTGCGACTTGATGTTAATTGCACGAAATGCCCTCCTATTCACAGCGTCGCCGTTTCCATCGCCCATTTTGTGGCCACAATCACGGCACGCAGCCGAAATTAAACACGTCTTTTAAATTATTTGAGTTGCCTCAAGTCTACAAGACACGTCGAATATCTCAGTAAATTTAATACATTGCCTGCTAAAAATAAATAAAGAATAAATGCCGTTATAAGTATAATATATACATAGCTTTTAAGATTTCTCTTCGATTATTATTCTTATGTTATATATTACAGACACGATGTTTTTCTTCACCTACCATGTTTTTCACGAATACGACATGAAAAGTAGCTTTTTGTTTTAAGTCTAAAATCTGTAAATCTCGGATTTTTATTAAATTTTACAACTAATCCATTGAAATGTTACATTTTTAGGCCTTACCCTGCGTTTTATAGAGGGCACCATTTAATTTTTTTAATGTGTAGGGGGGGTCAGTAGAAAGCTAAAACCAAGTTTGTGTGGTCGCCACCCTTGTCCCATGGCCGCTATCTTGAAAATAGGAGTTGAAATGGTTTTTACGAATATCTTAAACTATTTGTCTGATAAAAAAGAATTGTTCATACTTTTTGTTGTAAATTAAATTCTCAAACAACATTTTCTTCATCAAGTCAATTGCGGTTTTACAAAGCTCAGAATTGAGTACTATTTTACTGTACTCAAAACTATACATATTGTAGGAAATGGTAGTCTGAGACGGATATGACGTCACTCGATCTCTTATTAGCTGGTGCCGACGCTAGGTGGCGTTAGACAGGGGTTGCGATTGGTGGGAACGACTTGCGTTATAAGGCACTCGTCGTACGGTCGGCTTCTATATGCTAGTGGCGGTCAAGCTGTCTACATTTCTTCTTGCGTAATTTATTTATGGGTTACTTGGAATAGGCAGGAAGAATTACTTGATTGGAAAATGTTAGATAACAAAAGCGCTTTTAACCCTAAACACAACGTTCACAAGTACGTGACTCCACTCAAGGTCTGCCATTCTAGGGTCGTATTTTGGTTACAATTTGATTTGTTAAATAAGTTGTCCTGACAAATATTGTACATAACCTTTGTTCGACATTGGTTTTCTTATTATTGTAATCCACTTGTGACACTGCTAAATATATATTATATTATAATTGTGTAATAATAATTTATCATAAGTTATTGTTATTTTATTTTTTTATTATAATCATTTTATTATCTATTAATCATTAATTATTATTGACTCTTATTCCCCACCGCCCACGAGGTAGAGTCTGGAGGCGCGTTTTTTTTACATGGTATCCCCAATAGGCATAATCCACGGTGATTTTCTAAGTCTCAACTACTCCGTCCTGAGTCTTTTCGAAAAAAAATGTAAAATTCTGTAATGGAGTGACAGATCAATAACTAATTATTAATAATACTGCAAGATTAATAACTAATTACCCCTACACATCTCTAAAAAACGCAACCCCAAATGAAACTTTCCAATGGACTACGTTATGAACAAAATTTTACACCGTGAAACGTCATTAGTTAATTATTAGCAACGTTATTAAAATAGCCGTAGCCATGCTCGTATATAAAAAAGGTTCCACTTACTTCCACATATAATTTGTATAAAACTGTATCTCGTTACGGTCATCAAGGGAATTACGTGAAATATCAAAAAAGGTCGTGAATATCCGCTTACGTGGGGCTCAACGTATCTATCGTAGAGGGGTCTTTTTCAGCTATTGAGTAGGTAATATAGCTTGTTCAAAGTAAAAACTTTGTTTTTCTTCTTAATTATCGTATTTTCTTAAATCTATACTAATATTATAAAGCTGAAGAGTATGTTTGTTTGATCGCGCTAATCTCAGGAACTGGTCCGATTTGAAAAAATATTTCAGTGTTAGATAGCCCATTTATCGAGGAAGGCTATAGGCTACATATTATCTCCGTATATAGACTATATATATACGGGAACGGGAACCATGCGGGTGAAACCGCGGGTGAAACTTCTCTGTCTTTATTATTAATCAGTCTTTATCTATTACGACAGATCCATCTCAAATGAAGGCATTTATTTTTCTTTCTGTCATTTCTTACCTTATTATGCTATGCCAAATTTCAGCGTTCTAGTGCAAAGACAGTTTACAACAGACGGACATGAAATAGGACTTCTTTGTTCACCACAGAACCCTAAAAATATCTGATTCTATCCGATTATATTGAATCACACCTCCAAAGAAGATATATAAAACAAATTACTTACTCAACCATGCGTATTTACTTATAGGTTTTCATTAAAATTCCTGGCTTTCCCGACCTTATCTGACGTGCATTTAACCAGCTTTTAATAAATTGTATTCGTAATTTTAAATTAATTAGCGGCGTGGCAGTCGTCTCTACCAATCTCATTATGCTTATTTGCTTTTAAAACCATATTTTTACCATTATATTATTTTGAGTCGCTGCCAAATATTCTCAATTATGGCGGAAAGCAGATATGCGAATATTTTCGTCCGTGTAATGGTGTGAAATAAATTTTCACTTTCCGCTATTCTTGTCGAGTGAACACTTTCATGTGTGTCACATGAGTGAGTGGATGCATTTTGGGTAACACACTCAAATGATTTCCTTTCAGCTGTGCCTAGGCATATTCCGTAGTGCACTACAAAGGAAACTATCTACTAAAAGCGCAAAAGGTAAGAAAGCAAGCAAGGAAGCATCTGTCACATTATTTATTCTCTGAAATTGATTTAATGGCTATATTTCACTGTAATATTTTCCTAAATTTAAGGTTGCCTGGAAGAGATAGCAGTGAAGCAATAAGGCCGTATTTTTGTATCCTGCCTCTTTATTTTTTTGTTCTTTGTCTTGTTTTATGGTCTACATTGATAGACTATAAATAAATAACATAAGTACTATATTGTTCTAAGAATTCATGAAATAAATATTTATAACACATTTGCTCGTAAAAGATCTCTTATTTCACCATTTGCAATATCTTAATGTATCACATTACTGACTTGTGCGTAATCGTAAGGTCATCGTTATCAACCCACATTCGGCTCACTGCTGAGCACGAGTCTCCTCTCAGAATGACAGAGGTTACGCCAATGGTCCACCACGCTGGCCCAATGCAGATTGGCAGACTTCACACACGCAGAGAATTAAGAAAATTCTCTGGTGGAACCCACACCCTCCGGATTCGGAAGCAAAGGTCATATCCACTGAGCTATCACGGCTATCGAAACGTAAAGAACAATGACGAAAAAAGAGAAGTTGGTCAGATTTATGACACAGTAAAAATATCTATATTCTGTGGTTATGACTAAGCTATACTTTTTGCGTTTTTATTAAGTGGATATCTAGGGCTTGTGGAGTCGATAAATATTTTAAAAAGGTTTCCCACGTAAAAAATGGTTTCTAGATACAGTGCGTCAATCTCACCACTATACTTAGCGTTTTATTAGATTCCCAGGGGACTGCGTAGATGATAAAAATTCAATAAGGTTTCAGGCGAAAATGGCTTCTTCTAGATATAATGCATCAGTTTTACCGTGTCATTTCTTCAATGACGGAAAAAGGGTAAGTTATCACTAAGAATACTTAGCGTTTTATTAGATATCTAGGGTTTGCGTGGATGATAAAATTTAATTTATGCGGGACCAAGCTCTGAAATGAATGGAGCGACGCAGTTTACTTACCAAGTAAATGGATATTTAAAGTTTATTTTACGAGCCAAGTAAACGTGTCGCATTTATAGAGGATACCTGAATGTAATAAATTTGCCGTTTCTTAAGGCATCACGTAAAAACTACTGTGTACATTTTCATTTTTTTTGCGTAGTTAATGTGCAAGTTGGATGGATCTTGTTGTACACTGTACTGTATATGTAAATAATAGGTACACTTTCATAAAAGATAGGCGTATATATTATTATTATATATTATAGACTATAATAACGCCTCACAGAAAGCAATAATGCGGTATATGTTGGAGCGCGCTTGTCTAGGTGTTCAAATTGTGTTAAACTTTGGTAATGTACACAGTTTTGTACCTTTTTTTGGGAATTCCATAGTCTACAAGGAATTGTAGACGAATACAATATATACCCAGGACACCACAGTCCAGTTAGGTGCGTCCAATTTGGAGAAAGAGGTGAATCGCAAACTCCGCGACATCTTTGCGTCCAAAATTCCTCAGCCTATGTCCAGAAGTGGACGTCCATCGGCCGATAAGGTAAGGTAAGATAGATACCATGCGGTTAATCAAAGATAAATAATACGCTCGACATTTTAATATATTATATCCTCATATCGAAATTAATGTTAATCTGCCTATTTGTATCGTAGTCGGTTCAGTATATTCTTTTATTATATATCTACAATATATCTTTGAAATAAATAATATATTAACTTCTTGCAAAATGATGTGCACATAATTTTGAAACCTTTTTATATTGTTTAACCTCAGCAACAAGGAGTGAGGGCTATTTCTCTTCCCGGGAAAACCATTAGTGACACGTGTTTTCCGAGAAAAACACTGGCGAAGGGTACACGTTTAGCTTGTAAAAATGTACTTCCAAAATACTTTGTTTTTTAATATTCTATGCGAGATTTTTGAAGGTAGGGCCCACAAACGTTATAATGTAATCATTAAATTTATATGAGATTACCGAAAATAGGCAGTAAAAATAGTACCCACCTACATGTAATGTAAAGTATGCAAAGACGGTTTTGCATACTTTACATTACTTAGGTTGTATATCTACTATGTTTTTGATTGTTTTCTGTGTTATTTTCTTTTCTTTGTGTGTAATATCTATCTATCTATCTATACTTATAATAAAACAGCTGTAGCAGTTCCAATTCTGTACATTGAAGATTTTTTGAAAATTTTTGTTGCGGGTTATTATATAATCGATACTTAAGTTAAAAATATTTTTTTTTCGATTTTTTGTCTGTCTGTCTGTCTGTCTTTCCGTGTTTTTTAGTTATTCGGGCATCACGCTGAAACTACGGAATGAATTCAAATGAAACTTGGCACGGTTTAAAACCATAATACGGAAAAGGTTTTTTTTTTTTGCGAAATTGCAAACTTTTTATTGCGAAAATAAAATAAGAAGGGGGTGAAATAGGATTTGAAAGTCTGTATGGAAAGTCCTTCATTTTCAAAGTTATAATTTAAAAAATTTGTTCATAATTCATTAAAAAAAATACAAAATACAATGTGATTAAAAATTTTTTAAAATTCATCCCCTAAAGTTGTGAAATAGGGCTTGAAAGTTTACATTGATTTCCACGCGGACGAAGTCGCGGGCGTCCGCGGGTAAATAAATAAAAATAAAATATATACAGAAGATAGAAAGATGACGCTTTTATAATTCCGCGCTGTATCTAAACAGCGTGTAAAATCATAATTATGCTATTTGCTGCGATAAACCTGCAACACCAGTGATATCAATATAATTCATGAAAAAGCTCGACAGAATATTGAACACGAAGATAAACTGTCGCGGAAAACCGGGAAGCCAAGGCGGCCGCTACTTAGTTTGATATATCATTGTTCTGAATGTACCTAATGCTGAAATATTGTTATATGGTAGTACTGTTAGATATGGTCATCAATTCTATGCCGCGAATTCACACTGAAACAAAACTTCAGCAGTAGAAATACAAATGACGCCAGGACAACGTGTCGCTGTACCACTTATAAAAGTGTACTACTTATGTTTTATTGCATTTCTTCTTAACCTTCAAGAATATGCTTTGATTGATCATATCCATGGCCTTGATTGACAAGAACGTGTTACTAATACAAAATATAAACAAGTACATGCATGGGAAACATTAATTATTATGATTAACTTAAGCCTCATATGCTGCATATACAGCTTCCGTTGACGTGCGGAAAGCTCCGTTGACGTGTGGAAAGCTCCGTTGACGTGCGGAAAGTGCTGTTGACGTGCGGAAAGCTCCATTGACGTGCGGAAAGCTCCGTTGACGTGCGAACTTCGCAGACATATTTTCTTGTACTCTGAGTGAACTTACAAGGACTGCTCAGTGATCTATTTGCTATTGTAAGTTGTAGGTATTAATTTTTAAAACACATTTGCTCGTAATGTATCTCTCATTTCACCAATTTCAATATCGTAATGTATCATTACGCACATGTGCCGTAATATAATGTAAAACGCACATGTGCTGTGAAAAACGTTTATCGACGAATGGTACTTTTTTAAATCTTAGCATAGAGTTTTTAAGTCAGAAAAGTGATTTACTTTGTGAGATAAAATATAATAAATAAATATTTAATTAATTAATTTTAATAGTTTTGACAATAAATGAATACCATTTATCTTTAACAGAAACAAAGAATATTTATTTACTTTATGATAGTATGTAGTATGTACTGCCTGTTTTTGGTGCATTTGCCTAAAAAAACGCTGTAGCGCGCACTTCCCTATCTGTGAAAAAGTAAAACTTATTCTGTTCACTTTTTCTTTTCGTCGTATTGTTTTAATTTTAAAATATCAAGTAATGATGAATTTATTGATTCGACACCGTTAGAAGATCCTTAGGTAGCATAAAAAGGCTACTCTAAACCTCGTGCCCAAAAAATCGACCGATAGATACTTACATGGGTATCAAAATGTCATCTTAATATGGAAAACAGACAAAGATGCAAATTCATTCTCAGAAAGTGTGTTCAAAGTGTGTTTCGTCGCATATGTGTTATAAGCGTCGTATGGCATACGTGCGCTTTGATAATAATTAATTACAGCCTCTGCTTACTCGCCTTAGGCCTCGGGCCAGCAGTATTACCTCAGCTGTAGTTTTCAACTTAGCGCCCATAAATCATAATGTACACATTTAGGCAAATATAATTCAGTTAACTATAATGTAGAGGTAAGCTTGCAAATTAGGAATCCCTACCGAAAAACCTAATATATACCTAATATATAATTTTTTTTACGGCCTCCGTGGCGCGGTGGATTTATAAATCGGAGGTCCTGGGTTCGATCCCCGGCTGGGCAGATTGAGATTTTCTTAATTAGTCCAGGTCTGACTGGTGGGAGGCTTCGGCCGTGGCTAGTTACCATCCTACCGGCTAAGACGTACCGCCAAGCGATTTAGTGTTCCGGTACGATGCCGTGTAGAAACCGAAAGGGGTGTGGATTTTCGTCCTCCTCCTAACAAGTTAGCCCGCTTCCATCTAAGACTAAATCATCACTTACCATCAGGTGATGTTGTAGTCAAGGGCTAACTTGTAAAGAATAAAAAAAAATAAGTATTACAAGGCTAGTTTAAGTAAAGAAAACTAAAAATTTAATAAACTTCTTTTATATCTTCTCCATTAATATAGGTATCCAACGAAATTCTGAACCATGATTTTATCATAACATTTACTTAATAACACCAATACAAATTTTCCGCAATTTCCAATTAAGTGGTAATTAATAGCAGTATTTCCCATGGCTATCCTATTCATTATTACGAATATAATATGTTTATCATCAAGATATCAAACAAGGCCTATTAATTAATTAATTAATACTGTTAACTATTTTAAGCGCACTGAAATATATCTTACCCAGCACTGTAAACACTTTTTGGCTGGTGGGAGGTTTCGGCCGAGACTTGTTACCACCCTACCAGCAAAGACGTACCAAGCGATTTAGCGTTCCGATACGATTTCTAATATTAGTATAGATTTATCTTCAGCTTTATAATATTAGTATAGATTTTTCTATAAAACCTATATGTATAGTAGTGTATGATCAGAAGAACCTTGCTTGTTTATATAGAGCCGTGATAGCCCAGTGGATATGACCTCTGCCTCCGATTCCGGAGGGTGTGGGTTCGAATCCGGTCCGGGGCATGCACCTAAAACTTTTCAGTTGTGTGCGTTTTAAGAAATTAAATATCACGTGTCTCAATCGGTGAAGGAAAACAACGTGAGGAAACCTGCATACCAGAGAATTATGTTAATTCTCTGCGTGTGTGAAGTCTGCCAATCCGCATTGGGCCAGCGTGGTGGACTATTGGCCTAACCCTCTCATTCTGAGAGGAGACTCGAGCTCAGCAGTAAGCCGAATATGGGTTAATGACGAATGTTCTCTTTCTTCTTCTTTCAATATTAAAGAAAGTTGCTATAAAAACTGTATGACATCAGGATTATTATCACAACACAATAGCGCAAAAACGTCAAGCACACCTACTAATGTTATAAACGCGACAGTTTGTATGGATGTTTGTTAACGCCGTTACTACTGAAGTGATTTGACTGAAATTTGAAATGGAAATAGATTTTACTCTGGATTAACACGTAGGCTACTTCTCATCCCGGAAAAATCCATGGTTCCCGCGGGATTTGTGAAAATTTTAATTCCACGCGAACGAAGTCGCGGGCATCCGCTAGTATACATATATAAAGGAAAATTATTTGCCAGATATTATATTAATACAAGCGCAAAACTTCAGTAAACTTACCACACTTTTATCATATTTTACCTATATGTATAAATGTTTTTATTATATTTTATCAACTTTACAATGAGTAAAAAACTAGTATTTATAAACAGAGTTTTATTTACGTGAAAAACTAAGTCCGCTTTATTCGTAGTTGCAAGTAAATTACCTGATAAAAACTTGGTTGTACACTTTTACCTAGTTGGAAAACTAGCGCCCAAAGTAGATTTTGTATAACAAGGTTTCTCCGACGAATCTCAGCAACCCAGCTAACATTACAAATTTGACATTTTTAACGAATTTAATTTAACTGTACAATCAGAATGTAATGTATAGTTTGTATATTTTTGGAAGTAAATAAAGCTTTAGATGTTGTGATAAGGTGGACAACGCGTTAATTAGTATCTAAAGAAACTTTCTTTCACGAAATGAATCTTCAGCTTATACACACAAACACGCTTGGCGTGTCATCCAAAGCTCTAAAGTCACTATTACGCCACGGACGCGTTACGGATACGTATCACTCCGCCGTCACCCTCCCATCCACTCGCCAGCAACGTTTTACTTCACTTCGAATGTCCGAGAGCTAGTGGACATTTTTAAATAGGTAAAACGGGTTTAGGAGTAGTAGGATTTTTTTTTGCAAAAATATCCTTGAAGCAATCTGAAATATTAATATCAATTTTTTAAACGTAAAATTATTAAAACGTTCAATTTTAAGCTTTAAAAATTACAGATTGCCTAAAGCATATTCTATATAAATCCCGAATGATATTTTTCAACAAAACGAAACAATTCAAACTACTCCCCATACAGGTTTCTAGTTCTCAATACAATATACAATACAATATATTAGAAGGTCGTTTCTAATACGGATCTTAGACTAATAGGCGAATGGAAAGGCATTTCAGTTACGTATCCCAGGCGTAATAATGAGTTTTGACCATTACAACTAAGTACTCGTACATCCCAAGCCTTAACGGACTTAACGGACAAAATGTATTTAACCAGCGATAAGTACTAGCGCAGACAGTAACCGATAACGATTTCCAGTCAGCCGTAGGTATATTCAACATCCTTCGCTAGGGAATAGAGGAGATATGGAACGTAGACCCACCTCAGAACTTAGACTCCTGCTACTTAAGCCATCTGCATATAATTGAAAAAACAATTTGAACATCAATAGCTCAACCGTAAAAGGGTCACCAAAGGCGGTGGTTCGATACCCGCCGCTGGAATATTGTCGTACCCACTCCTAATACAGTCTTTCTCGACTAATTGGAGGGGAATGGGAATATTGGTAATATTTTAAAAGATTTAGCAAATATTCTTTTTAAAAATATATTCTTTTTAAAAATTGTCATCTTCCTTTGTCTCTATTTAATATGTAATCTCAGGAACTTCTAGTCCGATTTGAAAAATTCTTTCAGTGTTAGATAGCCTACTTATCGAGGAAGGCTATAGAGTAAATATTATCCCCGTATTCGTAGGGGAACAAGAACCACGCGGGTGAAACCACGCGGCGTCATTACTTATATTACGACATGTCATCATATGATGTGCTCGTTATGGAGCATACATCTTTTTCTGCCTCGCTCTTGTCTGGAGCAGACCAGACAAGAACTTTCATTTTCAGATTACTAACAAAAATACTAAAACCTATAGGAATGCAATATTTATGATTAAAATAAAAACTCGATATTGTTACGGCAGTATAAAGCTCTATACAATCATCGAATAAAAAAATACCTTCGTAAAGCCGCGTTAGAAAATTCATCAACGAAATAACTTTGGGATACTCACAAAGGTATTTTTATTTGTTTTCAGTAAAGCTTAAAATATAGAAAATAGTATGAAAAATGAAAAGTGTCATCTCGAGAGTTGTTAAGCTTGATTACATTTAAATGTACAGCAGGATTATTTAAATGAAATCAAGTTGAAACGCTTGTTTACGGTTGACCTTTTTTCCTCAAATGAACAAAAATAAGGGTCCTAAATAATAATCTTGTTCGTTTGTTTTAATGAGAACTTGTAAAAGATACTCTACGACACATAATTTTAAATATCAATTGATTATTTTGGCCTTAGCCCAACTATACACTGCCGACAGTTTTTAAACTTTTTACAGAAGAATTTACTTTCTGAACAATTAGTATACACAGATGCAGATAGTATAAACACAGTTTTTACTACAAAGTAAAAACTGTATTTAACTCTATGGTATACTTATACCAGTAATAAATACTCCTACTGAACAAAAACACTTACATTTAATGCAGGCTAACACTTACCACACTAACACTGATGCAGGCTATATTGAGTTAGTTTCACTCCTAACTACATTACACTATAAATACTCCTACTGAAATAATCGCTCACCTACGATGCAGGCTATATTGAGTAAAATACATAGTTTACCCACAAATACGTACCGCCAAGCGATTTAGCGTTCCGGTACAACGTCGTGTAGAAACCGAAAGAGGTGTGGATTTTCAACCTCCTCCTAACAAGTTGGCCCGCTTTATGTGATTACATTTCATCATCACTTATCATCAGGTGAGATTGTAGTCAAGGGCTAACTTGTAAAGAATAAAAAAAAACATAGTTTTACCTACTAATGTTATCGCCGTTTAGTGTTGGAAATAGTAGTCTAAAACGGATATGACGTCGCACGATCTCGTGTTGGGTGTTGGCTTCAGTGTGCTCGTGGCGTTCGAACCGTCCACATCTATTGTTGTGTATGTCTTTATGGGTTACTTGGAATAGGCGGGGAGAGTGACTTGAGTGGAAAAGGGGAGTGTTTGATATCACAAGTACGTGACTCCACTCAAGGTCATTCTCTGCCATTCTAGGGTCTTATTTTGGTTACAGTTTGATTTGTTAATTAAGTTGTCCTGACAAGTGTTGTGAATCATAACCTTTGTTCTACACTAGTTTTCTTATATTTGTAATCACCTTTAGAGTCCTATAATACTAAGTATCTATAGTATAAGATTAATTACGCTATAACGTAATACGGTATAGTGTATGTGTAATGTTATACTGCTGTAATACATTTTCTCTAGTTAGATAGTCTACGCTTGTGGTACTGTAATTTGTCTCCTTGGTTTAATTATGTTTGGTAAATGCAGCGGCGCACGCATACTTCAAAATACGGTTAGTATTTAATGAGATGTTATTAACCCTAAAAAAGTGGTATATTCATTTGGAAATCGTAACTATTTGAAAAACAGTTTAGTCACTACCCTACTAATATTATAAACGCGAAAGTTTGTATGGATGTTTGTTTGGATGTTTGTTATTCTTTACCGCCACTACTACTGATCCTCTGGAATAATACCATCAGAAGCGAAAAAAGACGCCAAATGCACCGAATACGATATGCCATGAAAATTGAACTTTTTTGATATCAATACTTATTAGAATTAGATCAATGTCAAAATTCAATTATTTCAAGCTTTCGCTTAACTGTTGGATCAAGAGTCGGATACAGAAGGCAGTGATGCTTGAGAAGGTGCGTATTGTGAGGAGGTTTCTCACTCTGGAGCCCTGACCACCGGTTGCTTGGGCACTCAAATGTCCCGTAGCGGGAGGGTTATTTTTTTATATTTTTTTATTAGTGTTTTGAATATTTGGTATGTTTAACATTGTTAAAAATTAAAAAAAAACAAATGAGAGATCAAAATTAAGTATTTAGTTTATAAGCACTTTTGAATCTTCAGGTTGTGTTAAGCTATATGGTGTTAGTAAAGTTGAAAACTTAACATGTCACTCAGAATTCGCCGATTTCAAAGCTCGTAATTGTTCAAGTAAAGTCTATAGACACTGGCAGGATAGCGCAGTTGAGAGGTCACAACATCTCAGCAGTCATGAAATATAGTTTTGAGCTAAGAAAATTGTAAAGCCGCGTTAGAAAATTCATCAACGAAATAACTTTGGGATCCTCACAAAGGTATTTTTTCAGTAAAGCTTAAAATATAGAAAATATGAATGAATGAATGAATGAAATATACTTTATTGTACACCAAAAATAATAATAACAGACAAGAAATTAACTTAAAAACTAATGTACAATTGGCGGCCTTATCGCTAATGAGCGATCTCTTCCAGACAACCAATCGAAAAAGAGAAAATAAATACAAGGAATAATGCATAAAGACGGGTGTACACATAAAAAGAGAAGTAGAAGATATATTACACTTAGATAATAATATATTAAATCAAAATCAATATATTTATATATATATATATATATATATATATATATATATATATATATAAACACATACGAATATACATACATACCTATCAACAATTACATATATTCCTACATAAATAAGGATACATACAAATAAGTATATATATAACATAAGCATACATACGAAAATTTTACTTAAATAATTTAGATGTAAAAAGTAAGAAACAAGACAACATCAACAATTTTTAAACATGAACAAATAAATAAAATCATTTAAACGAAAATAAATACGGAATGATAAAAAGGTCAAGGAGGAAAGAAGTGCATATTTACCAGTTGTTTGAAAGAAGCTAGAGATTGCGCACGCCGAGCCTCGAGAGGTAAGGAATTCCAGACTCGAGCAGCTTTTACAGAGAATGATTTAGAATAATAGGAAGTATTATGGGAAGGAATTTTTAGAATGAAATTATCCTCAGATCGAAGTGAGCGACAATGAGAATCACTGAGAAAGTTAAATCGCTCCTTTAGATATGGGGGAGTAGTAGGGTTAAAAAGGACGTTATATAAAATAAAAAGAATGTGAGTATTCCTGCGAAGGCGAATTGAAGGCCACTTGAGTTTATCGCGAAATTCGGAAATATGATCATATTTGCGAAGTCCAAATATGAATCTTATACAAATGTTCTGAATGCGCTCAAGCTTATCAAGCAGTTCCTCACTCAAATTAAGATAACACGTGTCAGCATAATCGAGAATTGGTAATAGGAGTGATTGTGCAAGCGCAATTTTAGTAGATACTGGAAGGAAATTTCTTAATCTTCGAAGTGACCCTATAGATGCAAACACCTTCCTACTGACCTCACTTACCTGGGGTGCCCAAGTAAAATACTTATCGAAAGTAACACCGAGGTTTTTAACCGTGTCACTAAATGGCACATGCGTTCCATCAAAAACTACACTAGGAATAGAAGCCCAATCAATGCGTGCTACCAAATTATGACTACCTATAACTATAACTTGAGTTTTAGAAGGATTCACTTTCAGACCGTATGAATTGCTCCATTGTACTATCGAATCTAAATCCTTATTTATAACATTTATTGCATTAGGCAAATCAGACAGTTTGGCTTGAACGTATATTTGGAGATCATCCGCATACAGGTGGTAGAGAGAAGAAAGCTGAAGAGTGATAGAACTAATGAAAATTGAAAAAAGGAGAGGAGACAACACGCCACCTTGTGGAACACCGGCAGAAATCGTGCACCAGTTAGATACAGAGTCATTGACTCGCACACACTGCCGGCGACCAAACAAGTAACTACGAAACCAGTCAATCACTTCAGGAGATATGTTGAGAGAACCTAGTTTAGCCAATAGAAGATCAAAATCAACATTATTAAATGCATTACTAAAATCAAGTAAGGCCAACACCGTAACACATTGATTATCCATACCAAGGCGAATATCTTCAGTAATTTTGATTAATGCAGTAGTCGTACTATGACCAGTCCGGAAACCCGATTGAAATGGGTTCGAAAGATTTTGTCTAGTTAGGAAAAGGCTTAATTGACGGTGAACTATTCGCTCAAACACTTTAGAAAGAAACGGGAGGATGGAAATGGGTCTATATTCAGAGAAACTGGAAGGATTTATTTTCTTATTTTCTTTAAAATATCATAAAAAATGAAAAGTATCATCTCGAGAGTTGTTAAGCTTGATTACATTTAAATGTACAGCTTTAAGGATTTACAGGATTATTTAAATGAAATCAAGGCGCTTGTTTACGGTTGACCTTTTTTCCTCAAATGAACAAAAATAAGGGTCCTAAATAATAATCCTGTTCCTTGGTTTTAATGAGAACTTGTAAAAGATACTCTACGACACATAATTTTAAATATCAATTGATTATTTTGGCCTTAGCAACTATACACTGCCGACAGTTTTTAAACTTTTTACAGAAGAATTTACTTTCTGAACAATTAGTATACACAGAAGCAGATAGTATAAACACAGTTTTTACTACAAAGTAAAAACTGTATTTAACCCTATGGTATACTTATACCAGTAATAAATACTCATACTGAACAAAAACACTTACCTTTAATGCAGGCTAACACTTACCACACTAACACTGATGCAGGCTATATTGAGTTAGTTTCACTCCTAACCACATTACACTATAAATACTCCTACTGAAATAATCGCTCACCTACGATGCAGGCTATATTGAGTAAAATACATAGTTTACCGACAAATACGTACCGCCAAGCGATTTAGCGTTCTACTACTGATCCTCTGGAATAATACCATCAGAAGCGAAAAAAGACGCCAAATGCACCGAATACGATATGCCATGAAAATTGAACTTTTTTGATATCAATACTTATTAGAATTAGGTCAATGTCAAAATTCAATTATTTCAAGCTTTCGCTTAACTGTTGGATCAAGAGTCGGATACAGAAGGCAGTGATGCTTGAGAAGGTGCGTATTGTGAGGAGATTTCTCACTCTGGAGCCCTGACCACCGGTTGCTTGGGCACTCAAATGTCCCGTAGCGGGAGGGTTATTTTTTTTATATTTTTTTATTAGTGTTTTGAATATTTGGTATGTTTAACATTGTTAAAAATTAAAAAAAAACAAATGAGAGATCAAAATTAAGTATTTAGTTTATAAGCACTTTTGAAACTTCAGGTTGTGTTAAGCTATATGGTGTTAGTAAAGTTGAAAACTTAACATGTCACTCAGAATTCGTCGATTTCAAAGCTCGTAATTGTTCAAGTAAAGTCGATAGACACTTGCAGGATTGCACAGTTGAGAGGTAATAACATCTCAGCAGTCATGAAATATAGTTTTGAGCTAAGAAAATTGGCGAAAAGCCAAAATGTAACGGTTAGGTTTCTATCTATAGTTTTCATTTTTAAAATATTTATTTAGAATTTTCACTTACTACGAGTAGGTATATACCAAAGTAAAATATTGACAGGATTATTATGGAAAACATCACCACGGCAATATTTATATCATCATCATCATCAGGACATCACTGCAGGACATAGGCCTTTTGTAGGGACTTCCAAACATCACGATCCTGAGCCGTATTTGTATACTTATTACTTACCTATTAAAATTGCTGAGTCAGAGTTTTCTCTCAAAATCAATTTTCTCTTCTTTAATCTCTGTTCAGATTTATAATATTCGTTACTGTTTTTGTATCATTATACTATCCAAAAGTCATAGTAAAATTAACGCGTTCAATTTTCTTTCTGTTGTAACTATTTTTCTCAGGGTTCTCAACTTTCGATCAGAACAAATGTTGGCGCTGAAATGGCCGATATAGTAATATTTTATATTGAAAAAGTTTTGTAAGAGTTTCCAACTAAAAAACATATGTTCAAACGCTCAAGTGTTCCACTTGGCTTAGTGATGAAACTTTTAAGTTATAACGCTTTAAAGTATTACGTAGATGAAGCAAATACTACGTCTAAATATAGGTACCTACTAAAAGTACTTGTAGTATAGGCAGTGAAAGAGTTGTCCAAAGAATCTAAGAGAATACATAATTACATATTTTAATAGGTATGATATGTAAATAATTATATGTACATTTAAGACGGTTTAACGGAAGTTTAACTTAACACCAGATAAAGTAACATATAACAATAAAAAATGTTAATAAAAAAAATTCAACCGACATCATAAACATAAAACATACTGACTAAACTAAAAAGCGAAAAATAATACCATTCTGAGTTCTATATATCATATTATGTACTAACTGATTATCAGTTTAAAGGCGGTGCTAGCCCGATGATGATTCAAACCATGTAAGAATATCATAAAGATTTAGATTTTTCATCCAGTGTTCTTTCATGTAGTTCTTTCAGAAACGGCTTAAATAACACAACACCGGCTTAGCAGGGCCTTCAAAATGATCATCGATTAGTACATAATATGATATATAGAACTTAGAATGATATTATTTTTCGCTTTTTAGTTTAGTCAGTATCTTTTATGTTTTTGAAATCGGTTGAATTTTTTTTATTAAATTTTTTTATTGGGCCCGTGCCTGAATATCCATACCATTCTTTAGGTGGGCTTCAAAACTGTCGCATTTTTCTACAGAATAATACTTCTTAAGTCCCATCGATCGTAGATCGTTAGATGTGCCCCGAAGCGTCGCGGAATTGTCATTGGTTTCACAAATACTTACGAATTAAAAGTAACAACTTTTTCATTATATTCGTGTTGTAGTTTGTGATTTTACACTTCCAAAATGACCACGAAGGCATAATTAAGAGATTAAACAAGAAAAAAAAGCAGTAAAATATTTTTTTAAGTCACAGCATGCGCTTGTCTTGTCTTGTATTTGTCTTGTCTTTGTCTTGTACTAAGTCAAAATGTGCGTGCACGTCTTTGAGTAATGACATAATATTGTGCGTTCTTTAATATGGAGGGACCCATCTAACCGCAGTATATCGATGTTAAGTCCCATTTTGTTGTGTGACGATGGGACCTTTAAATTTAGATGTTTAGATACGAATCTTTAGATGTTTTAGCCCGTCTCAACATAATTATGAATCTTGATATAAAAAGTACAGTCCTTTCAAAACATAGTGGAAAAGGAAGTAATAAACCTAAAATACAAGACTTGTAAGTAGGTACATTGTTTGAAGTCTCTACCGTACCGTAGTGCTAATGACTAAATATATAATGAACATTATCGAGTCAGCCCGGTCGGGATTACCTATCGGGTATCGTGTAATCAGCCCTTTGCACAGAAGCCCATTATCCCACTGAGACAATAAAGGTGAATGAAGGAAATTTTAATTAAATACGTTACGTTTAATTAATACCTATTTCTATGCATTAATCTATTAGCTATTATGTTATCGCCGCGTTTGCCGCTTTTAAATTTACATGTTGTTAATAAATAGTGTAGGAAATACTAGTCTGTGACAGTGACGTCGCTCGATCTAGTGTCGGCTTCAGTGTGCTCGTGGCGTTCGAGGCGTCTACATCTCTTGTTGTGGAATTCTTTATACATTACTTAGGATAGGCAGGGAGAGTGTCTTGAGTGGAAAAGGGGAGTGTTAGTCGACTGTCAAAGGATCCTTTAACCCTACACACATCGTTCACAAGTACGTGACTCCACTCAAGGTCATTCTCTGCCATTCTAGGGTCTTATTTTGTTACAGTTTGATTTGTTAATTAAGTTGTCCTGACAAGTGTTGTGAATCATAACCTTTGTTCGACATTAGTTTTCTTATATTTGTAATCACCTTTTGGAGTCCTATAATATCAGAAGTGGGATAAAGAACTTGTGCCCACATAGTGAATAAAGAGATCGACGTAATTTAAAACTACCCTAAATCAGGCCAATCGTTTTTCATTTCTTTGTTAATATGGCATGAGAGCATTTTTTATAAAAAGAGGGTAACAAATTAATTTAGTATAGTACACCGATGAGTTTTACATTACGGTATTGTTAAATTTGAAAGTTAATAGTGTGTGAATCGTGATTTCAAGTTTTAAGTATTGACGGTATAGGCAGAAATTGTGTTTCACGGTGTTCTCGATGAAATTTTGCGTTTTAATATTATGACAAGACGCGAAATGTTGCCGTATAGATTTTGTGTTAATTTAATTGCAATTTATAACTATTTGAAATTTATGAATTTTGGTTACCGGATTGAAGTAACCCTACTGCCATTTTTCGATAAAAATAAGTCATACACGACCTTAAATACAATGGTGACTTGAACTATACATAACCCTAGATACACAAGGCCCATACACACTCATTCGATTAAAAATGAGTCATACACGACCTTCAATAGTGGTTTGTACACGCTCAAGTTTTCATAAACGCAACTGCACCAAGGACGGACGCAATCCAGGGACGGATGCGTTACCAGGATGGCCGAATGTTATCGCCGCGTTTGCCGCTTTTAAATTTACATGTTGTTAATAAATAGTGTAGGAAATACTAGTCTGTGACAGTGACGTCGCTCGATCTAGTGTCGGCTTCAGTGTGCTCGTGGCGTTCGAGGCGTCTACATCTCTTGTTGTGGAATTCTTTATACATTACTTAGGATAGGCAGGGAGAGTGTCTTGAGTGGAAAAGGGGAGTGTTAGTCGACTGTCAAAGGATCCTTTAACCCTACACACATCGTTCACAAGTACGTGACTCCACTCAAGGTCATTCTCTGCCATTCTAGGGTCTTATTTTGTTACAGTTTGATTTGTTAATTAAGTTGTCCTGACAAGTGTTGTGAATCATAACCTTTGTTCGACATTAGTTTTCTTATATTTGTAATCACCTTTTGGAGTCCTATAATAATTACAGGAAACTGATGTAAGTATACAGATTTAGGAAACTGTTAAGTGTATTTTCTATTTATTCAGGACACGAATTATTGTTTAGGCGGAAACTGGATTAGGTTTATTTGTATTATGGACTCTATTAAAGATTCCCTCCTTCTGACGCAGTCGGGTAATTATGTCAAATGGTCACAGGCTCATGACCATTTTTCTAAAATAAGATTTGTATGAATGCTCCCCACACGTAGGGTACTTACGCATTCGTACAATTCTTATCTTAAAAAATTTTAATAAAAAAAATTCAACCGACTCCCAAGTCAAAAAATAACTAACTAAAAAGCAAAAAATAACATCTTACCTATGGCTACCTTCTGATCAGTTTGAAGGCGGTGCCAAGCCAGTGATGTTTTAATTAAACACCGTTTAACTACAAAATTTCTGTGGTTCTTTCAGAAACAGCTTTAATTAAAACACAACACTGGCTTGGCACCGCCTTCAAACTGATCAGAAGGTAGCACATAGGTAAGATGTTATTTTTTGCTTTTTAGTTAGTTATTTTTTGACTTGGAAGTCGGTTGAATTTTTTTTATTAAAATTTTTATTTTTTTATTTTTAGTGTTAGCATACCTACTGCGTGTGTACAGTCACAACCTATCTAAGTGGAAAGTTCTTATCAATACAAAATTATCAAGTCCAAACCCAAGGTAGCTACTGTGAGCCGTCGAGGAGTTCTCTTCACTGTGCTTCGTCTTCATCACCAGACCCTTAATACAGTCACAATCCATCTAGGTGGAAAGTTCTCATCAATACAAATTTATCAAGTCCAAACACAAGGTAGCTACTATGAACCGTCGAGGAGTTCTCTTCACTGTACCTCGTCTTCATCATCAGCCCCTTAATACAGTCACAATCCATTTAGGTGGAAAGTTCTCATCAATACAAATTTATCAAGTCCAAATACGAGGTAGCTACTGTGAACCGTCGAGGAGTTCTCTTCACTGTCCCTCGTCTTCATCACCAGACCCTTAATACAGTCACAACCCATACAGGTGGAAAGTACTCATCAATACAAATTAATCAAGCCCAAACAAAAGGTGACTGCTGTAAATCGTTGACGAGTTCCATCGTCTGTGTTTCGGCTCCATCATCAGACCAACTCCAAACCTTCATAAAGTTGTAGTGGTTTAAAATACCTTATGGAAACACTAACAAACGCACTAGCCGTCTCTACAATTTTCGAAAGTTCCCCTCAATTTCTCCAGGATGCCACCATCAGATCCTGACATGAAAAAAATGGGACCACCCTGGAAGTAAACCCTTCAAAACAAAAAAAGAATTTTTAAAATCGGTCCATAATTGACGGAATTATCGCTGGACATACATAAAAAAAAAAAAAATAAACCATCCATACAGCCGAACGTAGAACCTCCTCCTTTTTGGAAGTCGGTTAATAAAAATGGTCATGAGCTTGTGTACATCGACGTTGAGAACTCCCTCAAGCTCATTTACGATTCTTCAGATTCTTCTGAAACTTCATCGCTGCATTAAGTTCCTCTAAACTACGTTTACTGCTTTAAATCTCGCTTTCTTATCTTGTTATGTTTTTTCAACCATTTCTATTCTACTTCAATTTCTAACAAGTTTGGCCTATTTATAGTTTGCGTATATTTTTTTCATAAACATCGAATTTTGCTGAATTGGTGGTCAAAATAGTTTTAGTGAGCATAACAACTTTATATAAATTCTAAGTTAGTATTAAGAAATATCATAATTAAAGCTTAAAATAAAAAACATTAACATCAATGAATTACTGGTCAATCATCTGTCACCTCTGTTTTGTAAAAAACACAAGAATCTCACTTTCATTATTAATTTACTCAACGTGCTCGGAAACACGACGCCTTGTCAGCAGAAATATCATCAGCAACATGGTGGCCGGTATACACACATGCAAAAGCGTGTTTTAGTCCGTTTAGATTCTTTGTTATAGGCACCGTACGAAGGTGCCCCACGTACGAAGGGTGCGACTTTCCCCTAAATACTTCTGATACATGGCATACGATGCTATACATAGATAGGATATCTGGTTTACTATCCAAGTGTAAACTAGATAAGATTGTAATTATGTAAATACTGTAACAATCACTAGTGGACCAAATAAATAAATATATAAATAAATAAAGAGTACATTACATTTTTATAGGATATCTTTCAATTAGTTGTCATGAAACAAAATAAGAAATAAATTTCTATTTTTGCTAGTAGGTACCTAGGTATTCAATTACAGAAAAAGATAACATAACGTTAGCGAATAACGACATTAATCCGTTATTACTGCGAGATTCGATTATTTATCTTATAGGTCATCCTCAGTATAGAGCAGTCGTGTATTTTTTTCTTCTGTCCCTCGGGTTCGTACGTGTTTTCATTGATGAAATGTACCGGTATTTTTGCACCCCTGACAATATGTATGAAAAAATTTATGATGATTGGTTTTAGCGGTTAGGATAAGAAAACGGAACAAACAAACCTTTACATTTCGCATTTATAATATGGAACATGGATGTAGGTCATCATCATTATCAACCCATATTCGGCTCACTACTGAGCTCGAGTCTCCTCTCAGAATGACAAGGGTTAGGCCACGCTGGCTCAATGCGGATTGGCAGACGTCACACACGCACATAATTAAGAAAATTCTCAGGTATGCAGGTTTCCTCACGCTGTTTGTCCTTCACCGTTTGAGATCGGATTCGAACCTACACCCTCCGGAATCGGAGACAGAGGTCATATCCACTGGGCTATCACTGCTTTTTGGCTGTAGGTAATTAGATATAACGATTGTATTGAACCGTTCAACTAAGTAGGTAGTAGGTACTAATAGTAAGTAGTAGTGTAAACTTGGCAACAAGAATTACCGCATCATCGTAGTGGCCATGTGACATTTCCTGTACCTAATTGAACAAGCGGAACTTCTCGCATACATCACTCAAGATCTTGTAAAGGAGTCTCACCCATTATCAAACTTCCGATGTCTATCATTTCACTGTATTTAACCCGTAATAGGTGATTAAAAAGCCAGAATAGCCCAGTGGATATGACATCTTCCTTCGATTCGGAGCGCGTAGGTTTGAATCCGGTCCGGGGCATGCACTTTTCAGGTTAATTGAGTATCACGTGTCTCAAACGGTGAAGGAAAACATCGTGAGGAAATCTGCAAACCTAAGAATTTTCTTAATTCTCTAGTTGTGTGAAGTCTGCCAATCCGTGTGGTGAACTATTGGCCTAACCCCTCTCATTCTGATGGGAGACTCGTGCTCAACAGTCGGCCGAATATGCGTTGCTAATGATGATGAGGCGATTAAGTTAGGGAACCTTTTTACGAGTACGTACCATAAAAACTCAACTAATATGGCTCCTTAACCTTCCCCCGGGTCACAAGTACCAAGTTCTGCTTACAGATTTTCTTTTTTTTCTGCCAAACGATAGACTTCCGTCTAAAACTTTCTGATAAACGAGAGATCCAATGCATGGAATGCTAAGATTCATCTCATTATTACACTAGCTAAATACGGTACATATTATGACAAAACAGAAAATTAATAAACTAGGGTTTTTATGTAGAAGTGTAACAATCAAACAAACTTACTATCGTATTTTTAATTTTAGTTGGTGTTAGTATATTCCGAGTGTGATCGAAGAGAAGACCGAAAAATGCGCAAAATTGTGAATTTGGGGTGGTAGTCCAGCTAAAATCTTTCACTCAGCCAAATCCAAGTTGAGTGAGATATACTCGTAAATTCTGAATCCCCAAATAACTCAACGGCTTATATAGAACGAAATCCATTAAGTCGTAACGGCAAGTCGCACTCGTAGCATTATTGACGTTCCTAATCCTAGCATATCTGTACGATATAAAGGAATACGTGGGACGAAGGAAGGTATGGTTATATGAAATAGAGGCATAAATTCAATCATAAAATACATTATACAAACTGACAACGTGAACGCTTCAAATGGAAAAATCTCTAGAATTTGGCTTAGATTGCGACGCGAAAATGTTTTACTTGAAAATGGTTTATTCATGAAGGAAATGCACTCAAGGCATCGATAAATCGCACTTTTCACGGCAATACTTTCGAGAAATTCGTTACATCTGAGAATTATCTAATTCGAGTCGATCGTACGGACCACTGTGAATATTTTACAGGTTAATGTAATGTGAAATGACTCTTTTATCACTAAGAAAATCCACTTCGTGATTTTAAAATCAGCGTCAGCAGTCAGCCAGTCACAATACCTAGTGCAAAAAATATTACACGAAAGAAAGTTAAAATATGAAAGTTAATAATTTACTTAAAATCCGTTACTAAAGATGTTACATAATACATATTCGTATCTTTCATATTTCCTAAGTCTTTTAAAAACTAAATAATTATGAAACTAGATTCAGCAATAGATTGGCTATGTCTTAAGAATAGCATTATACCTACTAAAAAAATTCGTCACGTGTAATGAAAGTTTTCACCGACTATTCTCTTTAATAACAACAATAGGTATTTTGGTGAATCATTTGTGTCAATATTAATTAATACACATAAATAAAATTAAAGTATCCGTCTGAGATTTCAAATAAGTATGATTTATCAAGTGTTTATAGTTATTTACCACAAACAACCTTTATAAATTATCGTCTGTCTGTCGATCTTTCTGCTTGTCTCTGGAACGGTTGAACCTATTTTAATGGTACTTTCACTGAAAAATAGAGGAGCTTATAACAGATAGACTACTTTTATCCCAAAAATACAGGGGTCCCGCTGGATTTATGAAGAACAGAATTTCACGCGGGCATCCGCTAGTATTACTTACAATACAATTAGAGTGTTCATATTTGTAAAAAAATAAATGTAGGTAAATAATAGACATTCATCGATAGGTACTCATATTATGTTCTTTCAATATATATTTATTTACCAGGCAATTGTATTTTTCAAATTTGTAAAAAAAATAAATGTAGGTAAATAATAGATTCATCGATACTCATATTATGTTCTTTCAATATACCTATATTTATTTACCAGCCAATTTTATCGCAGTCGATAAAAGCCCAATATTGTTATACGGCAACTACGAGAACAATAATTGGCATCTGGTATTTAACAATCCTCGTCAAAGTAAATATCGTCATTACGTCCTTTATTGAAATCACTCGCGGTTGTGTTGCATTTATACATTTACTATTTTTGTGTCCTATACTTTGCAGATGTGCCTGTGATAGACCTTTGGGATTTTGTATGTGCTAAAACTTTGTCAGTCTAATAAAGTCTCTTTGACTTAACAGCCTGTGTGCTGATACTGAGCTGGTAGAGCCCAAGTTGAAAAGTCTGTGTTTATAATACACCAATACCCTGGTACTCATTGGGAGACGTTATCGGAAAATCACTGGTTTCGCATTTTGCCCACCTTTCTGGAAACTTTTTGCTGCCGGTATCGAAGAATTCCTTGGGCATGAGCGTGAGACGCGGTTTTGCGGCGTTGAAAGAACATTGGGTGCTCAGGAAATCGACGTAAGTACAGCATGCCGCATGTAACATGAGTTGTTCTAAGCAGCGAATATTCTTTGGTGTGATACTGGTTCGCATCGGTTTATTCAGGCACTCAATACCGAACTGATTTCGCTAACGCTGTATTCTGTTTACGGCTTCCTATATTAAAAAACGAATGACAATACGTTGAGAAACGGTGGTCGGCCTTGACGTTCAGTCATAGTGGTAACATGCACGTGAAACGTGCGCTTTCGACGAAAACTATGCCACACTTCTCTATAGAGACCCAGCTATCACATACTCAAGCTACGACCTTCAAAATATACATGCGCGCAATTAACAGCGTTTGTTTCCATCATATTTGAACCGCCCTAATACTAGTCCGTGCGATCTATTTTTCCTTTCCATCCTAACTTGCAACTTTCAACAGCTGTACCTTTCGTTTAACTAGACTATTTTTACTATGAAATTTCAAAAGGTTATTATCGATAGCACAAAAGAGTTTAAAGTTTATTCTTTAGCACAATATTTGTTGTTCGGAGATTAGACATTGTCAGCCAGATCCGATGAATAAGCGGAGCGCCTAAAGTCATTCACTGGCAATATTACAAATTGTTGCTTTGGCTTTGAGTTTAGATGCTTCGCGTTCAACCTATCAATAAATTATGACATTATATTTTTCTTTTCTTATTTATAAATACGCAATGACACTATGTTGGTATTTTGCAAATAATTACTAATAAATCAATACCCTCAAACATCCGAGTACAAAGCCTAGGTACCTAGGTATGTATTTTTCTCGGCATAGTTTTACAAACTTTTCTCTCTAACAAATAAGAGAAAAGTCTCTGATTCTCTCTTAAAGTTCTCTCTAAAGAATTTATACTTCTTTTATTATTAACAACGAGGCAGTCGTTGTCTATATGTTGCGACTTGTGTATCATACCGTCCTGAGCTTGATTCCTAAGACGTATATTGTAATACTAGCTGACGCCACGCGGTTTCACCCGCGTGGTTCCCGTTCCCGTAAGAATACGGAGATAAAATATAGCCTATAGCCTTCCTTGATAAATGGGCTATCTACCACTGAAAGTATTTTTCAAATCGGACCAGTAGTTCCTGAGATAAGCGCGTTCAAACAAACAAACTCTTCAGCTTTATAATATAAGTATAGATTGAGCTTATCTTTCTTGCAAAAAATCTCCATATACAAACAAATACACATAATATGCACATAAGCGCGTGGTAGATTTCCACGATGCGACTTCGTATCATGAGTGACACAAGGGAAGGGTATTTTTGCCAAATTAGCAACCTATAATAATGATTGATCTACCCAAAAACGTTATTTGCACAACAAACATTGGGAGATCTGTTTGTTGAGCGGTTATATGCCTCTGTTGAATATACGATCTGGATGATTGATGATGCATTGGATAAAAAAAATTAACAAGGGTTTTGATATGCCTAGTCTATTTTCCGCTTTCATCCTCACCTAAATATTTTGTTACGATTTTACCCTTTATGTATAACAATATTTTATAAAGCTTAGGGCATACTTTTAGCCTTAGACCAATGGTTTAAGCTTGTAGCACAGAAAACATATGTACTAATAGTTAATATGTCTGATTTGAGAAAACTGAATCAGTAACGTTGATAAAAAGTTTTTACCCAAGCACTGGAAAGATCTAAAATGACTTCGTAGCTCCCGTTTCTGCTTCCACCTTCGAGTATAACGCCACCATAATTGCTATAAGTTCTATAGCATAAACTATTATGTTAGCCACTCACCATCCAAAGCTAACGGGCTTGCAACGCAAACGGACATCCGATAAAACTGATCGTGTGTTGGTCGCGATGTGCATGACGGAAGCAAAAAATATTTATCAAATAGCTAACGCCGCGCGGTTTCACCCGCGTGGTTCCCGTTCCTGTAGGAATATAATAGGATAATATATAGCCTATAGCTTTCCTCGGTAAATGGGCTATCTAACACTGAAAGAACTTTTCAAATCCGACCAGTAGTTCCTGATATTAGCGCGTTCAATCAAACAATCTCTTCAGCTTTATAATATTAGTATAGATACGCAGCGTTTCACGCAAAAACCGTACGTATTTTGGGGCCGTTAGTCAAAATTGAACAGGAAATAGGAACTCAGGCAGGTACGTTTTACCTTAAATGATGATGAAAGATATTGTATACCTACTTGATTTTTGTGTTAAAAAGATTAATTTTTCTGTTTTTAGTGTGTCCTAGCATAAGTAACGAAAGCGCCACGTTACTCATAAAAATTATTTTTCATAAAAATTAAATGGGACCAATCTGGAAGTATACTCTTTCAAGCAAAAAAATAATTTTCACAAACATTTAAAGAAAAAAAATATACGCGCCGAATTGACCTCCTCCTTTTTTTAAGATCGGTTAAAAAAATATTCTCGACGCTACGCGATCAGCATAGATAATACACTATATTCAGTAAAAAGTTCGACGTGGTGTGACTTAGAGCCACATTTCAAATAAAATTACATTTACAAACTGGTAAGTGTCAGCAATATGTGAGCGAGAAGAGTAGAAAGCCTGGGTGAGCGATAGGCATATCTCCGATGTAATCTAAATTCCCACATCCGAGTATATCCAACAAATATAAATATTTTGTAAGGGGAGTGTAGCGATACGGATAACACGATTCCTTCCCTGTCACTTTGTGGAATATAAAGTATGCAGAACTGAAAGTGTTTCAGTTGGAGCGTGCGTGCGTTCCCTCCAAGGAAACCCAGTTTTCCTCGTACAGTAAATTACTCCTGAGTTTTTCAACACAATTTGATTACAAGGCCTTCAAAAATATTACCGAAGTTCCTGTAAACCACCTGCTTATGTGAGGGGCATAAACAACCTTACATTGTATTATATTCTGAGTAGATTGTTTATTATCTTCTAGTAGCACCTTTCATTCGTATTTGTTTTTAACTAAGTACATTTTTTTTTAATATTTTAAGTTAAGTTAGTCCTTAACTACAATCTCACCTGATGGTTAGTAATCTAAGATGAAAGCGGGCTAACTTATTAGGAAAAGGATGAAAATACACACCCCTTTCGTTTTCTACCCGACATCGTACCGGAACCGGTACGTCTTTGCCGGTAGGGTGATAACCAGCCCGACGTGGACCAATTAATAAAACCTCAATCGGTCCAGCCGGGGATCGAACTCGGGACTACCACTGCGTCACGGAGGAGGTGAAAATAATTAATTTGGTATAGAAAAAAAACTTAACATACACATATTTGAACCAAGTATATAATAGATACCTACTTCAAAATATCATTTGGGTGTGTAATTATGTACTAACCGTATAAGGTACGAGTATGTTTTTAATATAAAATGAAATATTTGACTAAGCAACTTTTTTTTATAGATTTCAAATAAATAGTATTAACAAAATGTGTAATAGTACTAGTAGTAGTATTTAGTACCTAGACTATCAAGATCAATAAATACCATGTAAAAGTAGAAGATTAATTTTCAAAATTATAGCTGTTAAGTATTGAATAATGAAATCATAGACAGCCCGCAGGTAACTGATCTCCACGGATTTGAATATGAAATCCTCAAATATTTTTATTCCTATTAGAATATAAATTAGATTTGAAGCCATCTTAATTAAGGCTAAGTTACACAAGCAAAGGTTCTCAAATGCTATAATTTCTGGGCATTGAAGTATCAACATTATTACTATAAATCTCAATAAAAAATACTATGGCGATAACCAAAGATTACCGCAAAAAGTGATCCGAATTTAACTACTCCACTAAACGCACACATGCACAACTTTGTGTTTACTTAGTGTAAACACTACTCGAGTAGTGATTAACACATACGAGCGAGACAATGAAAAATACATGTAATAATTGTTTGAAACTACGTGGTTTTGTGTGTTTTTTTTTGGTATTGCAGATTTCATCATGTTGAAATGCATCTGTAGGCACACACTATTAACAACACATATTCGGCTCACTGCTGAGCACGAGTCTCCTTTCAGAATGAGGGGTTAGACCTTAGTCCACCATGTTGGCCTTATGCGGATTGGCAGACTTCACACACATAGACTATTAAGAAAATTCTCAGGTATGTATGGTAAGGTTTCAGGTGATATTTAATTTCTTAAAATGCACATTCCTGAAAAGGTGGAGGTGGAAGGCTGAGGTAATATCTACTAGGCTATCACGTCTCAAATTGACGTTACCTATATCTCCTTATCATCATCATTATCAACCTTTTATAACTGTCTATGACATAGTCAGGCTCAGGCTTTCTTCCTCATTGGAGAGGGGATATAGAGCTTAGAGCCTTAGACCCGTCACTTCCGCTATCCAATAAGTGTTGGTACGCTAAGGTTGATAATGTGATAACTCTTATGCACATCATAAGAGTTAAAAAAAGCTCCGAAACTGATGACTAATTTCTGAGGCACTGGAGTATTAAACCACAAACCTCTCAACTATGAATAGAGAATGTCTTGGAAGAAAGAAATCTACAATATTTCGTAGCCCAACCCAGGCCTTGAATCCAGTCATTGTCCTATGTTACATAGATAAATCACTGAACCAACGAAGCTGTAAATAGTATACCTATATGTACCTTGTACCTATGTAACCAACTAGTATACGTGCATACTCATTACGAAACAACACATAAATCAATTCTGCATGCTACACATTAATGCGCTGGAAATATATCGATCCCATCTAGATTCAACAATACGTGTTGATGTTTACGATGCACGAGAAAAGCATTGGTCGGTTATAGCAACCGGCGTTTTTATTGTGCTTGGTTGTTAGTTGATAACCGCGTGCCGTGCGCCGCGCTCGTGCCCAAATCCGAGTCGCATGAGTTGACAAACGTTAGTTCTTTGACCCATTTTCGCCGCGTAATCTCCCGTATAGCCGCTTACATTGTTCGAGACCATTTGTGCTCACAGCTCACCCCTCACTGATACTGGCTCAACAGATTAACAGATTCAATATAAACAGCCGCCGGACGAAATTTTAAGCGCTGCTGATAGCAATATTTTGATCAAGGTACGAGTATTTTACTTCCTAGTTTCATAGATGTTACAGTTGCAAATCCAATTTAACACGTTTATAAAATAGAAACACTATTGATTACAATCAATCCCAATAGTGTGATCTACCTGTTCGATCTTTTGTTTACGATTTAAGGTATCGTTAAATCCCTGCCGTGAATGCAAATGACTCGCTAAGGTTAAAAGTAAGGTAGGTAGTCGTTATGGGCTAATGCTATAGTAGGTACTCGTTGTTTAACTCGACATATGGTTTTATGAAAATTTTTGTTATCACACCTACGATAAATCTAAGTTAATTTATGTAGGTATTAGAATATTTTTTGAATTAGTTATTTCCTCAAACGCTACAGAATAGAATTTGTTCGTAATTACCCATGTAACTACCTACCTATTGAGTTTTTTTTTACGGTTAATGGACTTAAGATTCAAGATGTTTTATTGCAAAAAATATGAGTGGATGATGAAATTGCACAAAGCATGTAGTTTAAGTAAGTAATGAGGTATTTAAATGTTTAGCTTTATTTATATATTTTAAACATGTGTTTAGTTTTCTCGTTGATGCGCATCGAACTGTGAATACACTTTTGACCAAAGAAGAAACACTGTTGGAAATTAATCATTTTGATGCTGTGTACATGGACATACCTACTTCCCCTTTGTATTTTATTGTAAAAAATGGAAACAATAATTTATATTCAATTCTTAGGACAGCTTTCCAAGAATTAAAGTCCGTAGTAAAGTAAAGAAGCCCTAAAATTATCGTGAAGCCTGGATCACAGAAAACATATGTATAGGTACCTGCACAGAGAAATTCTGGCTTCAATTGTTACTGGTGATAAAACCTTGTTTTCCTTTAGTGACTATCATTATTCTTTATATTGAAATCCGACTTTTAAGAATGAGTCTGAAATGGCTCATTTTCAGAGCAATATTCCGTGGGGATAGATGTATTGAAATAAAAGACTGCTTTGAGATTTACTCTTCATTTTATTGGTTAGGTCGAAAACTTTTAGACCTTACTTAGGTATATCATGCAATATACTTTTCCCTCCGATGTTCCAAATTCAATTCCCGTATATCTACAATTTTTATGATATCTTTGTTAGTACAAAATAACCGATCAACTTAGATTAAATTATATTAGATCCCCCATAAATATCTTAGAAAGCCTTTTGTCATAAACTACTCACAACTTGTGTCAGTGACCGTATACCCTTTGATCCCTTAAGACACTTTCATTACTTAGAGTTATTCAAGTATTGTTCTGAAATCTCGAAGATTTATTGTGATTCCGTGCCGACCCTTCCGCCGGTTTCTTTGACATTTAATTGTTAGATCACGGAATCCTACGAATAAAACTGAACAAAATTCAAACAAGGTCTTGTTCATAAATCAAACTTTTTTTTAAAAAATGACAAAGCCTATTTAAAAATCCATCATTCATTCTGCTTTATTCTTTTATTTCATTCAGAATAGATAGGCACAAATTTTGCTGCCTATTACATTCCAGGGGGTAGATTCGAATCCGGTCCTGGGCATGCACCTCCAACTTTTCAGTTATGTGCATTTTAAGAAATTAAATATCACGTGTCTCAAACGGTGAAGGAAAAATGTCTTGAGGAGACCTGCAATCTGCATACCTGAGAATTTTCTTAATTCCCAGCGTGTGTGAAGTCTGCCAATTCGCATCTGGCCAGCGTTGTGGACTATTTGGCCTAACCTCTTTCTTTCTGAGAGGAGACTCAAGCTCAGCAGTGAGACGAATATGGGCTGATAATGATGAAGATGACATTCCAGGCGTATTCGATTTATCCATACAAATATGACGTGAATAGAATTAATGGCGTGGGGCACTTCAAACTATATAAAGTACAGAAAAACTATGCAGTTCTTTAAAATAGTGTTTTATAATTTTCTACGGTTTTCCATACATTACAGTGTGTGCAGACACATAAACAGTGCAACTTAGTTAAAAATATATTGCGCAAAAATTCTTAAACCCTTACATACTTAGGTACCCACGTGTACTTGGTCGTAAAATTGTATTGCACTAGAGTCGAAATTATTAAATACTAGCGGACGCCCGCGACTTCGTCCGAGTGAAAATTAGTTTTTCACAAATCCTATGCCTATAACTATACTAAATTTCAGCCAAATCGGTTCGTTAGTTGCGGCGTTAAAGACAAACATCCATACAAACTTTCGCGTTTTTAATATTAGTAGGATTAAATACTGAATACATGCATACCGATTGTCGACCCTAACTAATAGGTACTTAGTTAAGAAAAAAGTCGAGTCAATCCCCGCGTTAGCAATTAGTTCTTATATCACAAAACATCGTTATTTATTTCCAATTGTTATTTTAAATAACCCGAGTCATAGGTTATATAATTATATAATATAATGTTGTTATTTATATTCTATGATTACTATCGGAACAATGGTTTTGGATGTTTTTTAGTGTAATACTTTATGTTCATAATAATCTAGAATTACTACTTATTACGACTTTAAATTGCAGTCTAGATGATACCTACTGATGATAAATAAAACTTACCGAAATCATTATTTGACCAATCATGTAATTTACTAACAGTTTCTTCATGTAAAGCTAAAGTAACAGTAAAAGTAGTAAGTAGTAAAGAAGACTTTATTTTTCAGTGAATAAGACCGTGACTTTTGATTTATGACGTTACTTTGACTGTTACTTGCGATGAAGGAACTGGCCGTAAGTCTGTATAATATGTTGTCTAACTTTGGAGCCTAACTTAGTAATCAATAGTTAGATAAAAAACAATTAATCTAAAACCTAATCTATACAATTAATAATAATATATATTTTTTTTTAATTTTTACATTCTGTGCAAACCTAATTAAAAAAACTTTCATACGTCAATGCATACTTTATATAGTCATAACTTTCATCATTATCAACCCATATTCGGCTCACTGCTGAGCTCGAGTCTCCTCTCAGAATGAGAGGGGTTAGGCCAATAGTCCACCACGCTGGCCCAATGCGGATTGGCAGACTTCACACACGCAGAGAATTAAGAAAATTCTCTGGTATGCAGGTTTCCTCACGATGTTTTCCTTCACCTTTTGAGACACAAGATATTTATTTTTTTAAATTGATGCACACAACTGAAAAGTTTCGATTCGTTTCGATGCACACAACTGAAATTCGAACCCACACCCTCCGGAATCTGAGGCAGAGGTCATATCCACTGGGCTATCACGGCTCTTCACCATACATACTCTTCATTATATCACGGGTCATAACTTTAGATAGGAATAAGCATTGAGAGCAATTCCTTTATGGGAACAATGAGGCAAATGACTAAGTAGGGACAGTAATGTCTCAAAGTTTAACTTATCTACTCGTCTTACTGTTAGTACATGAAAGCATGCACCGTCACCTTAAAAAGCGTTTTATGACATGTTATTGCGAACATCTGGTTCATGTAAAATAGGTTAGTCTTTCGATCGGAGACAAAGGCTGATTTGAATTCAACTGCTGCTAAATTTCGACGATCTCCGTGGCGCAGTGGTGTTCTGTGGATTTACAAGACGGAGGTCCTGGGTTCGATTCCCGGTTGGGTCGATTGAGGTTTCCTTAATTGGTCCAGGTCTGGCTGGTGGGAGGCTTCGGCTGTGGCTTTTAATAAGATGGATAGCTAATCATAAAAGTATTTGACGGCCTCCGTGGCGCAGTGGTATGCGCGGTGGATTTACAAAACGGAGGTCCTGGGTTTGATCCCCGGCTGGGCAGATTGAGATTTTCTTGATTGGTCCAGGTCTGGCTGGTGGGAGGCTTCGGCCGTGGCGAGTTACCATCCTACCGGCAAAGACGTTCCGCCAAGCGATTTAGCGTTCCGGTATGATGCCGTGTAGAAGCCGAAAGGGGTGTGGATTTTCATCCTCCTCCTAACAAGTTAGCCCGCTTCCATCTAAGACTACATCATCAAGGCTAACTTGTAAAGAATAAAAAAGAAAAAAGTATCCAAAATTATTATTATTCTAGCAAGGTAGATAATACCAACGTCCGTCTTTTAGCATAGTGTCACACAAAGTGAGGAGCTAAACGAAAAGTCGAAAACGTAGTGATTCTCTTTTGGAATGAACGAAGATAGCGCTTGCATAATACTTTAAACAATACCTTCTCTGAATAGATAAAAAAATATTTATTTTATTATCACCAGCGAAAAGCCGACGAACACATGCAACAATGTCACCCAGTTCCGACAAAATACTCTCTACCTACGTTTCACCCCGAAACCGGAGCATCCTCAGGAGATGTTGACTCTTCAACGTGTAATTGCACGTATTTTACAATATGACAAAATACAAGTATTTTGTCGGACCTAATAAAAGCACTTTTGACACGTCAGTTGACTATTTTTAAAGATTCTACCACCGGTTCGGAAGGCAGGTTTTGCTGAGAAGAAACCGACAAGAAACTCAACAGTCGCTCTTTTTAAAAAATCATACAGTATTAACAATTGATGATAACATTACAATTTCTTAATAGTTTTACTTTTTGTGTGAAGGTGGAAGCTGATCGAATGGTCTCCAAGCGCTTTTATCTTTAAGGAACTCATCAATGTTGTAGTAACCTCGACTATGTTTTTTAACACATTGCTTAAAGCTATGCATTGGCAGGTCCATCACAGTCTTGGAGATCTTATTATAGAAGAGGACACTCAAACCTACTAAAGATTTTTTTACTCTTTGGAGACGATATGCAGAAATAACTAACTTACGCCCGTGTCTACTGAGACGTGGGTTTAAATCTCCTTTTCGTCTGTACAAATTAATATTTTGTCTTACATAGATTATACTGTTATATATATATTGACAGGCTTGACAGGCTACTGTTAGTATACCTATTTCTTTAAACTTTTGACGAAGGAACTTTTGACCTAGGTGACGTTGTCGCATGGGTTCGTCGGCTTTTCGCGGATGATAGCAAAATAAATAAATTTTTATCTATGCATGATGAACTTCTGCAAAGTAACGCCTGCTTGTATCCAATACATTCTCTCAAATATATATTTATAAAATAATGAAGATTAGTTTTGTATTTATTTGTAAAATAAACCAACAGTATCGCTCTCAGGCAATTTCCTCTATATTTATTTTAAGGAAAAGCAATTTCACAGTAAATTAGGATAGAAACGAGCCGACATCTGTATCCATCCAATTTAACAGCAACGGCATTGTAACGAGTACCTACTTAGTCATTAAGGACTGAACTTTTAAATACCATGAGAATGCTCGGGCGGATGAAACAGAATTATATATTGGTTAATTTACTTTCAAGTCGTCTGACGAGGCGTCTTTATACTGGTTCTAATATTGTAAAACTAGCACTTATGACCCATCTGTCATTTTCGACGACAATAATTCTCTAGTTCTAAGCCACAGAATAGAGAATGATACAGAATGAGTCCTCGCAAGTCGCGCAGTGAAGCCGGTGAAATCCATAAAAAACAAACGTCACGATTGCGTTCTCCTTGACTTCCGCATAATGTTGATATCTACCATATATGACATATCTACAAACTTTTTTCATAATTTATATATCACCAACAACAATTACGTAAATTAATATCATGTTAAACAAATAATAATCAATCTTTAAAAATACTCCATTTTATTTTTTTTAGGTTTTGTAAACAGTTTTTAAAATACAGACTCTTCTCGGAGCGTTTGGAACCCTCATAACTTTAATTTTAAGTTTTCGAATGATTATTATCACCATTATCTTAAGTTTAATATTATTACCTGACGTTTCGAAAGAGCTTGTAAACTAAGCCTATTTTAAATAAATGAATTTTTACTTTGAATTTTGACTTTGACTTACATATTTAAAACATAAGGCGCCATTTTTCTTGAATAATATTGAAAATTACTGACGCGACGCTTTGTATCCTACTGTTGTACTAACTTGAGAATGTATCAGTTTTGGTATTTGTATTTGGGATGGCTGCATCACTGCCGTATTCCGTGCGGTCTATCTGCCTACTTATTCTTTAATCTGTGTTCTAATCTAATTGGTTATTAACAACTAGTCTATGGGCAGTTAACATATTTTCGCACTTAGATACATAGATAATTTTCGCAATTATTACTCTATACAGGTACAGAGTAAAATTATAAGAAGAAAAATGTTTGTCGTGGCATAAAATATATTGTATGGGACGCCGTGTGGCATTACCCGCGTAGTTCCCGTTATTGTGAGAATTATAAAACGCCTATGTTTTTAATATTATTCGCTGATGAATTTTAATAGAAATTTAACAGACTCACTTTCGCATTTGTAATATTAGCTAGAATATGTGGTATGCTGCTTTTTTGTAAAAAACTGAGATAAGACCATGCTTTTGAAAAGCTTTTAACATCACGTATGTTTGCGGGAAATTATCACGCTCTATAGGTATTGGATGGAGCTCGGGTCATATATCAACGCGGTGCGAACGATATGGGATCACATAAACTAATATGTTTGTTTGTGCAAGACACCACTTTATATAAGACTAGCGGACGCCCGCGACTTCGTCCGCGTAAATTTCGATGTCAACTTTACTACTACCCCTACCCTACCCCTACCCTACCCTACCCCTACCCTACCACTACCCCAACCCTACCCTACCCAACCCTTACATCTACCCTACCCCTACCCTACCCTACCCCTACCCCCACCCTATCCCAAACCTACCCCTAACCTACCCCTACCTTACCTACACCCTACCCCCATCCTACCCCTACCCTCCCCGTACCCTATCCCTTTCCTACTCCTATCCCACCCGTACCCCTATCTCACGCCTATCCTACCCCTACCCTACCACTTCCCTATCTTACCCGTACCCCTACCCTACCACTACCCTACCCCTACCACTACCCTACCCCGGCCCTACCCTACCCCTACACTACCCCTAGGCTTCCCTATCCGTACCCTACCCTACCCTATAACTTCTCTATCTTACTCCTACCCTTAGCAAAATCGGTCCAGTCCTTCGAGAGTGGTGATATGACCAAGTGAAATAGAGACTTCTATGCTAATAATATAAAGAGGTAAAGTACGTGTGGTTGTAGGAGGTAATCTCTGGATCCACTGGACCGATTTGGAAAATTGTTTTACCAATAGAAAGCTACGTTATTTGCGAGTGTCATAGGCTATGTTTGATCCCCATATTCACACGGGAACGGGAACTACGTAAATGAAAGCGCCGGGCGTCATATAGCAGAATTTCTGCGTCTTTTAGAAATTTTGTATTATCTCCGAAACTATTTAAGTAATTAACATACTGTAAAGGGCAAATCTTATCTCCATAATATCCTTGTGATTATTAAATAATTTATTTTAATAAGGATTAAATTTTAGTTGTATAAATAATGACGTAAACCTAAGTATATAAAATTAATAATTTTTAAAACACAAAAGGTACTATATCTGCTAATATATAGAAGATATATATATGGTGTCGGGAACTTTTTTGTAGAACTTTTAAAGATACATAAAGTCTCTATACATTAATTTCAATTTTACACAATAGTTAAGGCAGCGCATGCGAATAAGTCTGTTTAAGAGGATTTTCAGTCCGACCTGTATGACAAAAACTGTGATAACTCGGCTAATATATATGATACTAATATAAAATATAGCCTATAGCACTCCCCGATAATGTAGCATTCTACTGGTGAAAGAATTTTTAAAATCGGACCAGTAGTTCCGAAGATTACCCCATTTAAAAAATGTGACAAACTTACAAACTTACAAACTTTACCTCTTTATAATATTAGTATAGACTAGCTGACGCCGCGCGGTTTCATTCGCGTGGTTACCGTTCCCGTAGGAATAATATATAGCCTTTCTCGATAAAGGGGCTATCTAACACTGAAAGAATTTTTCAAATCGGACCAGTAGTTCCTGAGATTAGCGCGTTCAATCAAACAAACAAACAAACTCTTCAGCCTTATATTATTAGTATAGATTTTTGATGTTTATGTGAATGTCATCGTCAGCTTACCTATTTTCGGAAGTATCATCATTTTAATCATCATTATCAACCCGTAGTAGGCTCACAGTTGAGCACGAGTCTCCTCTCAGGAGGCACCACGCTGGCCTAATGCGGATTAGACACAAGTAGAAAATAAAGAAAATTCTCAGGTATGTAGGTTTCCTTACGATGTTTTTCCTCCACCGTTTGTGACACGTGTTATTTGATTTCTTAAAATGGACACTGGACCGGATTCGAACCTACGCCCTTCAAATCGAAGCCAGAGGTCATATCCATTGGGCAGTCACGTACGAAAGCATAATTCTATCTAATAACCAATCACTATTTATTCTTCCTAACAACTAATCAATCAAATCTAATCGGTCCCCCATGACGCTTTAGTACATTTCGGACTCCCCTACTATACTATAACTCGTATTATAAATGTAATAAGTTAGCAAACGCCCGTGACTTCCTCCGCGTGACCTCATGAAAATCGATGTAAACTTTCCACCCCTATTTCACCCCCTCCTGTAAACATTTTTGCATGTTTTATATATTTTAAAATATGGAAAAATGTTTATTATGATTCGAGGTGAAAAAAAAATATTTTTTTCGAATTTTGCATTTTGGGTATCAAATTAATCAAGAGGATTTCGAAATGGTATATCGTCTATACAAATAGACGACAATTAATCATGCCCTTATTCTTCGAAACTACTGTATGTAAGATTTTCAAAAAAATATAGAAGTTAAAAGTTAAAGTTAGCTTTTTACTTGAAGATTTCATCTTCAAGTAAAAAGCTAACTTTGAAACTCTGAAATTTTTGAATATGAAGGTCAATTCCGGGGGGCATTCTATAATAACGAAAAAAAATACAACCGACTTTTTAAACATTGGTCATATCCACCAGTAAGCACCGGATGACATTTTAACATAGAATCTCAATTTCGTATACCATACCTACGTCAAAGATAGCGATATTAGTCTACAGTTTCATCGGCTGTCATCATCAAGCCGTTAGCGCTGCAGGCACGTGGTCGGATGGAGAGCGGCTAGCATTATATTAGTGTACCTATACTAATACCAATATCTTCATTAAAGCATCTAACTAATGACGAAGTATTAATTAATATATAAACAGGATATGGTACAAAAGCGAGAAGTTAATTATAAAACAGTGTTTCTATTGTTAAGATGAATGAAGCCTTTTAAACTAATTACTATAAGTTTGCAAAGTCAAGAAAATGGTTCATTAAGTTCAGGGCTACAGCGGACGTGGTGAATTTTACATCTAACTCGTTGCTTTTGCTCCACTTAGACACAACGTTTTCATACAATCTTTAACGATTTATGTGTAAAATTTGTGTAAATATCTATATATATAACGGGAAATAGGCTAAATTTCAGTTCTGATAACGGAGAAGCCGTATAAAAGAGCACGTTCTAAGATTGACGTGTCAAGGATGTCAGATACACAAAGTAACACTATCAATCATCACCGAATCGATCGTTTCACTTACAACTACAGTTCTACCCTCTAACTACAATATTGATCAAGTACAGCGCTATTACTATCAGATGTAAAGATTAACTAGCGTATGGCAAGGAGTCAGCCACCAGCGGATCTCGGACTTGCAACCGATTCCAGTAGGGTTGAGGGGTTACAACATGTAAACGCTCCCCTTCTCCGCTTGTGTTGGCTCTCAGCCAAGTAACTAACAATGCAATAGGTACTAACCGGACCGGACGATAACTCACTCACTATTATCTCAATAATTAACGTAGATTTTGCTAACCAATCAAATAACTCACTTGCCGGCATATATAAAAGCAAGCCGTGTTAGTTACACTATGTACAATATAATGTGTACCATCATTGTCATTGTTCGTCTCAGCCGGTGGATGCTTGCTGGACGCAAAACGCTTTATTGTTAAGAATAAAGGTAGAGGTAGATTTTACCCTGGATTAACAAATAAACTACTTGTCTCGAAATCTTGGGAAAAATCAGTACATGATTAAAATGAATAAGCCAACATACATTGTACCTACGGTACATATACTCGATGATCACTGTCATTCGCATTGGGAACAAGTTTTGTGAGCTTTTATGAAAAGCAAATGCAGTCTATATCATCAAGTATCAAGGATGGTTAAGGTCTATTTTAAGGTTCTATAAGGCTCCTTTGTTAATATGATCGTGTTGGTTTTAAATTCGTGTTAACTACCTTTTAATATTTATAATTAAATTAGAAACTCCGTACAATAACGTAGCTTATATAAGGATATAACCGACAGGCTATAGAATTTAACTGAAGACGGCTGTAAATCACCCAGTCTGACATGACACGACACTGTTTTATGTCTGACGTCAAGTTTCCAAAATATCTTTATAGAATAGACTTACAGAGGCCGAACGAAATTCGGGCCATCAATTCCATAGCACGAGTGCCGTGAGCTTCCATTTTATAACAACTTTGAATTTATCAAGGGAAATCTTGGATGTCATTGGGGAGTTTCTCGACGCAATAGAGCTCTTAATTTTGTCTTAATGTGGCAACTCGACGCTTGAAGGACCTTTGAGGGCGTACATGTGTGTAATCCACTTCAACTCGTACCTTACAATTAGATCCTCATTTAATTTTAATTATAACGACAATTATTAGGTACAGCTTGTTCTGTCAGTTCTTGTTCAGACTTTGTTGAAAATTTATATAAAATTTACAGACAATAATGAGAAATCATCCCCCATTTCATTCCCTATTTCACTAACTTTTATTTTTACAATAAAACGGCTTATATTAATTTCATTTCGTTTATAATAAAAATAACATCTTCATAAAAATAACAAAAAGCAGAATGCGTTGGCAGCGTTTTCGAAGAAAACTTCTGGTCGTTTCACTTTTTCCGACACTTTCAACTGTTATTGTCGTATTTTAACACAAAACCTTAACCACAACTACCCAAACTAAACTACACCCAAACCTTCATCATCAATCACTATCTACTGGTGAAAACCACATAATAATCCATTCAATAAGTAATTTTAAAATTTTGGGCCAGAGTTTGTATGGAGACTGGGTTTCTCCTTTAAACAGACAAACAGACGCAAGGAAGGACTTTGTTTTACTAAACTGTGATTTATGTACAACATTCAAAGCTCAACACTCATAAACTGTTTAAATTTATGTTCATATACTGATCTACGAATCTATTATTCATAGAAACAACTAATTTCAGCGTAGTTTGATCTGGTAGATCGGCTATACTCATTATGTGAAGATCATATATAACACCGTAAAATTGTAGATACCGTTAGATTATAATACATCTCGCGAGATTGAAAACAGTCGATACTCCAAAGAACCGGAACTTTAGTGACTCAGAAACCAATGGTTAGGTTAGGTTAGGTTATTTTTTTATTTGTACGATCTTTCTTACAATCTACCGAATAATAATATAAAAAATAACATGTTAAATTGTAAGCAGTATGTTGCGGTTCACGATGTCTCGACAGTTCACAATCTCGCGAGATAGATTATAATCTAACGGTATCTACTACGGTGACATATTATACAGGGTGCTCGGGAGTATTTCCCATAACTTAAAAGTGTTGACGAATCCACTTATAGGAGCCGAACTGCATAACTTTTTTTTTTAGTAAAAAAAAAAGTTATGCAGTTGTGTCATATAGAGTAATTCAAATAATTCCGACTATCCATTTAACGAATTTAGGTTAAATGAAAAGAAATGTTTTTTTTATTTAATGACAAGTTGATGATGAAGAAGATGATGATGACAGTACTAGACTACATTTTTACGAGAGCGACAGACCTCTGTGGTGCAGTGATTTTCTTGATGACTTCTGGACAGGCCTAATATAAGGCCTTGCACTTTCTGATAGTGGTATGGAAGCAACCTGTATCTGACTTAGTCGATATCGACGAAATAGTTGCAACTGGCATTCCGCACATCACTAGCTACTTCGTGATATTTATCAATGAATAACATTCGCTAGGTCAATATTATAAGGATACAAGGGACACATTTTAAGATCTATTTACAAAAGATATATTATTTACTCCGAAAATATTCATTTTAGAACACACGTTCCTTGAACATATTAAATAAATTTTCCTTAAAGAATATAACCCTAGAGTTATGGGAAATACTCCCGAGTACCCTGTATAAGTCATAGCTCTGCGCCTTTGCTCCTTCAGTTGTACACTTGCTGTCCGCTCCACAGTGTAGTGCACATTGTGTTAATGGATTTGCATTGTTAACAGTACAGACGCTATGAACTGTTTGCTAAGCTCTTGATACTAATGTATGTGGAACAAGTGGAGCTTGTACGTAAGTTATTTTCACGCAGATTGAAAACGTGTGGAAGCATTGGATTTTTAACCGACTTCCAAAAAGGAGGAGGTTCTACGTTCGGCTGTATGTATGTTTTTTTTTTTTTTTTTTTATGTATGTCCAGCGATAATTCCGTCAATTATGGACCGATTTTAAAAATTCTTTTTTTGTTTTTAAGGGTTTACTTCCAGGGTGGTCCCATTTTTTTCATGTCAGGATCTGATGGTGGCATCCTGGAGAAATTGAGGGGAACTTTCGAAAGTTGTAGAGACGGCTAGTGCGTTTGTTAGTGTTTCCATAAGGTATTTTAAACCACTACAACTTTATGAAGGTTTGGTGTTGGTCTGATGATGGAGCCGAAACACAGACGATGGAACTCGTCAACGATTTACAGCAGTCATCTTTTGTTTGGGCTTGATTAATTTGTATTGATGAGTACTTTCCACCTGTATGGGTTGTGACTGTATTAAGGGTCTGGTGATGAAGACGAGGGACAGTGAAGAGAACTCCTCGACGGTTCACAGTAGCTACCTCGTGTTTGGACTTGATAAATTTGTATTGATGAGAACTTTCCACCTAGATGGATTGTGACTGTATTAAGGGTCTGGTGATGAAGACGATGGACAGTGAAGAGAACTCCTCGACGGTTCACAGTAGCTACCTTGTGTTTGGACTTGATAAATTTGTGTTGATGAGAACTTTCCACCTAGATGGATTGTGACTGTATTAAGGGTCTGATGATGAAGACGAGGGACAGTGAAGAGAACTCCTCGACGGTTCACAGTAGCTACCTTTTGTTTGGACTTGATAAATTTGTATTGATGAGAACTTTCCACCTAGATGGATTGTGACTGTATTAAGGGTCTGGTGATGAAGACGAAACACAGTGAAGAGAACTCCTCGACGGCTCACAGTAGCTACCTTGGGTTTGGACTTGATAATTTTGTATTGATAAGAACTTTCCACTTAGATAGGTTGTGACTGTGCACACGCAGTAGGTATGCTAACACTAAAAATAAAAAAATAAAAATTTTAATAAAAAAATTCAACCGACTTCCAAGTCAAAAAATAACGAACTAAAAAGCAAAAAATAACATCTTACCTATGTGCTACCTTCTGATCAGTTTGAAGGCGGTGCCAAGCCAGTGTTGTGTTTTAATTAAAGCTGTTTCTGAAAGAACCACAGAAATTTTGTAGTTAAATGGTGTTTAATTAAAACATCACTGGCTTGGCACCGCCTTCAAACTGATCAGAAGGTAGCACATAGGTAAGATGTTATTTTTTGCTTTTTAGTTCGTTATTTTTTGACTTGGAAGTCGGTTGAATTTTTTTATTAAAATTTTTATAGATGATCAGCTTCGTTTGAGCGACGTATTTAGCGGAGTTTTGATAAGTTAGATATACCATTTTTTTCCTTACATGGCAAAAAAGGTAAACAAAGATCCGTCGTCACGACATTCACATATTTCTCACAAACCGTCCGTTTAAACTAAATCATTTATATACACATCACTTCATTTAACGCGCACACCGCGAATTACATAAAAACTGCTTGTAATTAACTATTATATCACATTTATTTCACTAAAAACGAAATCACAACAAGTTTTATTTCTACAGATTAACGAAAATGTTGCGAATTTGACATTTCGTAATGCTAGATTGTCTATGAATTGAAGAGACGGGAAAGATACATGAAATTATAACTTGTCGATAATTATGTACATATTTTTTAATTTTAATATTTGTGTCCTTTGTGGCTTATAAATAAAATAAATGTGTATCTTTATTAACACAGCACCAAAGAATATATTATACTCCATGGAGAAGAAGTAAATCTACATACATGAAAACGTTGGACATAGCAGCGACATTATTTCCGCATACGAATATTTTTTCATAAAGTCAGTGGCAATTTTAAATGGAGATTTTTGATTTTAAAATAGTTGAAGGACCTAATTGAGAAAAAACAAATAATGATTTAAAAAAATATATACAACCGACTTCAAAATATTAACGTACCCACGAAATTAAAAAAGGGAAAAATAATATCATTATATTTTCTGCCAAGCCAGTGTATTCAATCTATTAATTCAAGGTGTACCCTATCGTAAAGATTTTTGTTTCTCAGACATTATTTTTGTCTGTCATGTGTTTTTTTCAGTAACGACTTAAGTCAACATCAGACGGGCTTGGCAGCGACTTCAAAATGATCAATAAGTAGAAAATATAATAATGTTATCTTTCCCTTTTTAGTTTCGTGGGTACGTTAACATTTTGAAGTCGGTTGTATTTTTTCATAATATTTTTTTTTTATATTTTTAATATACCTAATAAATAAATCAATCCATATGAAATTCAACCTAAAATCCACCCATCTGAAAGTCGGAATTTTCGGTTAGTTATATTATTGTTAGTCATACACTACTCAGCAATCAGCAATAATATAACAACCAAACAACAAATAAATAACAAGACTAACAATTGCAAACGAAACAAATAAGTAATGATGATATGGAACAAACATTGACACGACCTCACTGTGAGCATGGAAGCGACAATGTGGCACTTTTTGCTCGCAGTTAACTCATCCTAAACCGAGCTTAACCGATCGCGGCGCGAGTGCTCCCGAATGTTTGTAATTATATAGCACGATCAAAAATTATTAAAAACCGATAAACCGATTCTTCAATCACTTGCAAATTTTTTAAATTAAGAATAAAGAAAACAATACACAAATACGACTTGAATATTATGATTGCTGGATCAGAAAAATAAATAAAAGATTTGAAATACTAATGGAAAAAAAATTATTACTTTTGTTTCGCAACATGGTGAGATTTTTATTTTTCTGGTATACGTAAATCGTGATAGTCAGAGTTATTAGGATATTATATAAAGAAGTTTGAGAGATAGTGATGTACAAGGGGCCGAAACTTTAGTACAAAGATTTTTGAATATATGACATTATGCGGTAATAAATTTAGTAGGTTCTAGAGCTAGAAAAATGTTACGAATTATAATTAGAGACAGACAGTAAGTGTACATTAATTCCAATTATGTTCTACATAGTCATTTGGACTAGTGGTGTATAACCAAGGTAAAAAAAGAAAGAATTAATAATCTTTAATTCAATAGAAAAATATTTTTGTCGCTTTTTTGTTTTTCTCAATTGTTTTCTTCAACAATTTAAAAATTAAAAATTTCCATTATAAATTGCCACTGACTTTATTTCAAAAATATTCGTATGCGGAAATAATGTCGCTACTATATCCAACAAAATGAAATGAAATGTTAATGTTTTTTAACTTTTGTAACTTTTGTATCTTTTGTAATTTTTAAAAATGTAAACTGTAAAATTTTTGTAATTTATGTACTTGGAAATAAAGGCTATATTATTATTATTATTATTATTACTATATCCAACATTTTCATGTATTTCATGATTCACTTCTTCTCCTTGGAGTATATATTCTTAAAATTATATTTAATTTCCTAAAATGCACACAACTGAAAAGTTGGAAAACGAAACGAATATGGAACGTATTCGTTTTTTAAGATGACGTATAGTAACGGATATTTTAGTTTAGTTATTTCAGATATAACGATACCTACTTGATATCGTTACGATGCCCGCGGTTAACTTCTCAACCCTACTGATTGTCTTTGGTTCATAGTCAGCCATTATTGTTGTTTAAAATTGACATCTAAGAAAATTTCAAGTATACAAAATAAATATTACCTGTTAGATACGAATTAAATATATACTCACGAAACTTTGTAAATGTGCAAGTTTGTTACTCCTTCACTCCGAAAATACTGCATAAATTTTACTTAAATTTGAGAAGAAGATAGATTTCACTCTGGAACTCAAAATACGTTTTTTGTAGACATATATGGCTTACAAATATCAGCAATATTCGTACGTCCATAAAATCTACCCACCCCTTCATGTGATACAGCCTGCACTGTGATAATTGTTATCAGAACTGACGGTCACATGTAAACCATCTGCCAACAGTTGGCAATAACTGTGGCAGAGGGGTCGACAGTACAAACATAATTATTATATTTACAAGTGCGAACTACTCTATAGATTTTTAAATATTTTCGAAATCTCGTAAGATTGACTAAGTCCGTTATTTGTTGATGGAAGGTACATGGACTAATAGCCTGCAATAGACTAGATAAATAGAATGAGGTTTCATTTCCTAAGCCTGGTTTCTAAGCCAATTCAAAAGCTCCCCCACCCCCTATAGAACTCAGTCCTTCGATATTTGGAATATACATCTATCTAAATCGTAATTGCTTCAACAACAAAGTCTTCCTGATCAGACGTGTTAAGGTTGGGTACGAATAAAACTCGAACCTCCCACATTAATTAAGTCGCTAGACCCTTTTCTTTTAGATATAAATCGTGTTAAGAGTAAGGTTTATCTTAAAAGACATAATATATTACGCTTCAAGTCAAGAGTTAAAATTGAACCCGTACGTATCCGTTTAGTCGTGAACGCGGTTATTTAGGAAAATACCGGAAAAGTGCAATTCAGAGTCGTACTCTGATGGTTCTGTACAAATCAGTACCTATTTTTTTAACCTCTGTGAATGGTACATCTATTTTTTATGATTTAATTACAAATCGTTTAGATTTTTCCCTGTATATTTGTAGTATAATTAAGACACTATTAGGTCGTATTACGTAGTAATACGACCTAATAGTGTCTTGCGTAGCTTTAAGTCAACGAAAAGTACCCTACAAATTTTGATTCTCTTGAGAGTATCGGAATTGAGATTATCTTGAGATGATTCCCTTGTGAGTATGCCATTTTTTGCGGCATAAAAGGCCGTATTTTGGGGATTCGTAGTAAAAACAAGGAAACTTTATAAATTCGACTAGTCCGTTTGTCCGTTTATCTCGCAGCTCAGAGAAGCACACTTCACACTAATATTATAAAGGCGTAAGTTTGAGTGTGTGTAAGTGTGAAAGTGTGTAACTACTACTAAAGTAATTTGGCTGAAATTTGGAATGGAAATATATTTTACTCTGGATTAACACATAGGCTACTTTTCATACCGGAAAAATCCATGGTTCCCGCGAGATTTGAGAAAAACTGAATTCCACACGGACGAAGTCGCAGGCGTCCGCTGGTAATAAATATACATTAAAAACGCCGGCAAAGCCAAAAAAATATAAAATCATCAAACAAATATTTTATAGGTTGGTGTGGGAATCGAACCCACTCACACTCAACTCACTGCAAAAATCTGCACTGCAAAAATCGGTCATCAAAAAATCAACATAAAGTAGCAAAAAAATTCTAGTAATAGTGTAAGCTACATGTAGGCCATAAACATACACGCTACACAGCGCATCTTCAATTTCCGTTTATGAGCGCAAGTAAACATCAGTAATTATCACATCAAACAAAGAACAAAGGATATTACGTAGCACACCGCTACCAGTTTTCGGAATAATAGATCTAAATTCTAAGTCTAAATAGCTTCTACTGTTTAACAGCGAAAATCAGAATCGCGTTAGATCGTTACTCGATTGGAAACTATGTGGTTTGTCTAATTAAACCACGTTTTAATTTCCGACAAACCAACGTACTGATCCCCTATCAATATCTATTAATCAATCAAATGTGAAGAAAAGTCCGCCGTGATAGCCCAGTGAATAGGACCTCTGTCTCCGATTCCGGAAGGCGTGGGTTGGAATCCGGTCCGGGGCATGCACCTCTAATTTTACAGTTGTGTGCATTTTAAGAAATTAAATATCACGTGTCTCAAACGGTGAAGGAAAACATTGTGAGGAAACCTGCATACCAGAGAATTTTCCCAATTCTCTGCGTGTGTGAAGTCTGCTAATCCGCATTGGGCCAGCGTGGTGGACTATTGGCCTAACCCCTCTCATTCTGCGAGGAGACTCGAGCTCAGCAGTGAGCCGAATAAAGGTTGATAATGATGATGATGAAGAAAAGTCCATGGAGTAAGGCAGGCAAAAGCTGATACATCAATTCTAAGAATACTGAGTCTAAAATGCAAACGAGTAGGTTTATATTATAATATAATTATCCACCTCGCAAGAGCTTTTGAAAAAATTACCTTTAAGTGAGGAACTTTGTGTGAAAGTCTTTGTTCTTGGATCAACATGAAAATTTTATTAACAGCTGCGGAAAATCTAATAAGAAATGATGCGTATTAAGTTATTTTGATTTCCACGTTTTGTGGGAGAGGCAAATTTCCCATTTTAACTTTGTGCATAGTTTTCCGTGCGTGCAAAGTCACAGGCTTTTTAATTACAATACAGCTTTTAAGTCCGCAAATAAATTCCAATACAATGGTAGAATCGATTGTCGTTTTAATCAAGTTCATGATTTGAATGGAATAGAATTATTTGAGAGAGAATTCTAATTTAACAGATGACTTATCAAGAGATATGTTGAAACTTACAAGGAGACTACAAAGAGCTTAAAACGAAATCCATGTGAGCAGATAGCAGTACCGTTGTTAACGCATTTCCTTATCGCGGTACATAATGATAGGCCAGAGCATTAGTTTACGACCAGTCAGACTAAAGTACATAAGTCAAAAAGTCAAACTTTTCAGGAACTTCAAAAAACTAATTAAAAAAGTATTATATTAATATTACTTTTATTTTACTGATTTATTTGTATGTACTAAATACATCGTGTCTTTACAAGTCATCAAACATAACTTTAAGAAATAGCTGTTATTGTGACTTTAAAATCAAAATCAAAAATCGTTTATTTCAATTATGTTCAGTTTACAAGCACTTTTGACACGTCAGTTGCCTGTTTGTAAAGATTCTACCACCGGTTCGGAAGGCAGGTTCTGCTGAGAAGAAACCGGCAAGAAACTCAACAGTTGCTCTTTTTAAAAAATCATACAGTATTATAATTTACAATTGATGATATTTTTACCTTTACCTAAATCTATACTAATGACTTAAGCGTAAAACAGCACATAACAGATAGCAGTTTATGAAAATTAGTACAAGCGAGTACAGTACAAGGTATTTTCAAAGAAACGACTACCTAATTTCAGAAAATACAAGTTAAATGTGACCTTTATAACACCATTCGGGAAACCATTGCAATGTTACTTTAAACATTCTTTGATGTTCATTGTATGTTTAGTGTATTTTGTGTGATTCTCCTATAAAAAAAATGTTTCACGTATTTTTACGTGTTGTATTCACGTTTTAATAATTGTGGATGTTTGTTCCGTTTTACTGCGTAAATTATGTTATTTGAAATGGCTTGCTACTATTTATAAAAATGTTTTCTAAGTATTAACACCTACATCCATGGAATATCTTGGGGCAAATTAATTTGGTATTTGGTAGGTGAGTCTATCAAAGTCTAAATTGGTCATAATAGACCTTATATTATTCTTGGCTAAGCTCATAACAATTAATTTTCTTTTTCTCGAGCTACGCAACGGTTGACAGATATTCAACGTTTTGAAACCAAAAATTCCATACTTTTAGAATGATATACAAAGAACCACTCTTAATTATTTTAAGGAGTTAAAATAAATAGGGTAGATACTTACTAAAATACAAATCGTCTTCTACAAATAAGACTTTCCCAACATTAAAACAAAGTTACTTAATCAAGAAGAGAACAAAGTTGAACAAGAATATCCAAATTAAAACATGAGTTACAACACTCAGGAGAATTTACTTTGTATTATTAATTAATTAATTGCTAAAAGGCCTGCAAAATACTTTTACAATTACTACAAACGAATAACAGTCATATAGTATAGCGACAAGCAGGGGCGTAACGTGCCTTGCAGAGGTCCTGTATCAAAATTAGTTGGGGGGCCCAGTAGACGAGCGGCAAATCTTTTGATTTACCCTAACTCTTTCACCACCAAGTAAATTTGGTACCAAAATGTTTGTTGTAACACACAACACACGATGCTGTTGGTTTTTTTTTTTTTTAGGAACATTGAAATAAACAAAGAAAATGCCTGAATTTCTAATTTTCAAATTTAGTGAAATTTTGACACTGTGAAAAAAGATTCCTTTTGTGACTTTGTATTTTCTGAAATGAAACTCTTTAAAGCGAGGTTACATTTTATTCTTTTTTTATTTCACACGTAAGGGGCCCTATAGATATGGCTGATACAGCGGTAGACATGATAAATTCATCTGATTTTACGAGTAGTTTATACAACTTAATAGGGTTAGATAAGTGTACTTATATGTATACCTATTGTTATATGGCTGGCATCCAAAGAGGTACCTATTTCACTATAAAGCGAGCTTACCTGCCCTTAGTAGAAGATTGCACACCTCGAGGATTTATGAGCATCGGAGCACTAAATTTTAAGGTCGGAGGAAAATAAAACCGGAAAGCCGGATTACGTTAACCTTAAGGGTACCCGCTGTACAAAGTCGGGATCCGCACCGGAGAGAAATTAAAACAACCAAGGCACTCGGCCGCTCCAATGCGAATCTTGTTTATTGTAAAAAACTTCACAATATATACCTTTTGTACGAACCACTCGATATCGCGATACAAAGTTGCGGACTTCACATACACTGCCATCTATCGGCACATCGCGTCGAATGGTCGATTATACATTCCGCCCACCATGAACCAACGGTTCATAATACACCATTAACTTTAAACACTTTAAAAAACTTTACACCTTTAAATAATTTGACAAAGGTTTGGTTCAATATGAAAAAAATGTATAATGAACTCACAACATTTCAAACTACAAGTATAACAAATGTGAAATCTGAACTAACTAAATAACTAACACAATTAACAATTCTACAGAAACGCTCAATGCAAAACTAAACTCTAAAGAAAGTTCAAAAAAACTTCAAAGGAATAATAATGACTCTTGAAGACAAAATAACCGAAATCATTAACTGACAGATACAATATTTGGAAACGAGTCTTTAATTACAATGCCATTGCATCTTAAACTCACACCGCGGGTGACATTGTCCGAACCAGTATGCTTTTAATAATTAAACCATCAACCTGGAGGAAGATTATTTTCCTTGAATAAGACCACGTCTCCAACTTTCAAGAAAATGACGATTCCAACGGCAATGGTGTGGAAACTAAATTATATCATTTATTTGACCATCGTCGTGAAAGTCTTGCGTCATTCTATGAATGAGCTGCCATCTAAGGAGGATCCGCACCGAAGCGAAATAAAACAACCAAGGCACGAGGCCGCTCCAATGCGAATCTCGTACACTAATGTTTGATAATTGACGTATGGATCTTGAGCGTCATCTTTCAATCTTGCTTTGAGATGATGCTTGGTTGACTGGATCTCAGCTTCCTATGATCCATCGAAGTACAGAGTGTAGGGTGGGATTCGATACCGGATAATTCCATTTTATCTCAACCAAGCAGCGTCCTACACAGATACTTTGCGTTTCTTTAACGAGATGCAAGTAACTAACTCATAAGTTACTAAATTAATTGAAAAGAATGACGTAAACCTGTGAATCAAAATCCAATACTTCGACCAAATGAATTTTACACTAGTTAAGGTCTTCCTTGTTTTCTTTTATGTGCTTCAGCGATGATGAGTTGTGCCATTCAAACCTCCTCTAACTCGTAATAAACCATCGCTGTCTAAAAAGGGATTGAGAAAACCACGACTATACTCTTCTTACCGAAGAGGATCCGATTTTAATGATATATTCTATTTCACATGAAAGAACCCTTGCTAAACTGCTTACTACTCGTACTTTTCTATTACGTTTTGCAATGAGAATCCTGAATAAACTACTCTTCTTTCATTAACTTTACCAATAGCTCAATTCTATCAAACTTTCTTTCTAAATTGGTATCTTGGCATTCTTGATGTGGACTGTAATTAATAACTTCTTCGCTCAGCCAAGATTCCATGTTCTACTTAAATCCTATCACCATCGGCAGATATCTTTTATCCTTGATCGTACGTGAGCAAACATTGAAGACAAGATAGTTGGGGCGATCCATCCTAAAGGATCGAACCAACGTGAAATGCCCGGAATAACCTTCTTCTTCGTTACTAGAAGTTGTATAGGAGGGAGACGAATACTATATTTAAACTGGTAGGTACTGCTATCCCAAGTAAGTCCTAATACTTTCTGTGTAACTTCAAGTTCTTTTTCAGTTCCTATTTCTAACTCTGCCTGCTTGTTTCCTCTTCCCTTTTCTAATTTCTCCATAGTTGCTTTACTACTGCTAGCTCCTTTCTGTACCACTATTCCTCCCTTTTCTAAGATATAACTTATTTCATTTTTTAATTGCATGCACTCTTCTACTGTTTGATAGCCCGTCATGATGTCATTCGTGTAAATGTCTTGCAGGATTTTCTCTACAGCAGCAGCGTTGTATATATCTTCATTTGTGGCTAGTTGCTGCAGGACATTAGCAGCAGGGCAGGGTGCATATGCTTTCCCAAACGTACCACGTGACATTATGTCCTGTTGTGTTGTTTTAAATTCATCTCTCCACAAAATACGCTGAAACTGGTCTGCATCCTCTAGTGTAACTTTAACTTGTCGATATGTCTTAACAATATCCGATACCAAACGGAGTGGATGTTTTCGCCATCGCATAATGACATGCCTCAGAAAAGGCTGCAGTGGTGGACCTACAGGAAGATCATTGTTTAAGCTTACATCTGCAATGCCAGAGCAAGACGCATCAAAGACAACTCTTTCTTTAGTAGTTGCTTTATCTTTACGAACTACGTCGTGCGACTGTAAATATACTACGTCATTGCTTTGCTCATCGGGAATCAACTCCGGCAATTTATTTATGGCAATTTCTCCAAACTTCCGATGTATACCGGTTGGGTTGTCTTCACAAAAAGGACTCTTCACCACGTATCGACCACCATTATTTCTAGAAACCGTTTTCTCAAAATTGTTTCCACACATAACTTCATCGCCAGTCAGCATTTTCTTCTTGTCAGAAACCTCATCCGATTCTAATTCCCAGAATTTTCTTACCGTATTGTCCTCTTTAGACTGGGCGTGCATGCTGACGATGACGTTCGTAACCTGGTGCGATTCAGACTCATCTGATTGAATTTTACCAGATAAGATCCAACCTAGTAGGGTTTTCTGCGCTACAGGCCACCCGGGCGGGCCTTTGATAAGACCTTCAACTAATATCTGGCTATATACCTCTGCACCAAGCAACAAATCTATTTTATTTGGTATGCCAAACCTCGTATCGGCTAACTTCAGACTAGAAAGTTCTGGCCAAAACGGAACGTCAACCCGTTTTGCAGGAATAAATGACGTTAATTTGGTAAGCACGTGGGCTTTGACAACCAAAGTAAACGTAGGGTCATAAAATGACTTTAGCTTTAATTCCACTACCCATAAAGAAGCTAAAGACTCATTTCGACCTCCGATTCCAGAAATATAGACCTTGTTGGGTATCTTCTTCAGTCCAAGAGCTTGGACAGCGGCCTCCGTGATAAGCGAAGCCGTTGAACCTTGATCCAATAAACATCTATATGGCAGAAGCGCACCTGTTCTTGACTCAATCGGAACCTCTGCCGTAGCCAGGAGCACTTGGCTATGAAAATTAGAGAAACAGGTAACCACATTGGTCTCTGATTTGGTTGGCGGAGATACAACTACACCATCACCATTGGAATCACCATCACCTAACACTTTGTGGCGGTGGAGGATAGAATGGTGTTTTGCTCCACATATTTTACATCTCGAGGATTGACGGCACTTAAAAACATAATGATCCGACAAGCAATTAAAACATAACCTACTGGCTCGGACAAAATTCAATTTTGTATCATAATCCGACCTCGCAAACTCTTTGCAATTTATTAATTTGTGATTTTCTTTACAAAATTGACAAACTAGATTTGTTGTACTAACAGAATTAACATTTGCGTACCTTTTTGATACATTCGTAGTAGATTTTGTTTGATTGTTTAAAAACTCCAATGACCTGAATCTACTATGTAAATATTCTCTAAATTGATCTAAGGTAGGTAACTCATCCACTGTACTAATTAAAGACTCCCATTTAAGTCTACTATCACTAGGTAACTTAGAACTTATAATATGTATAATAATTATATCCCAGTGCTCTACTGCGATTCCCATATTTCTTAAACCGTTTAGACATTCTGAAGTAGTGTCTAAAAGATTTTTTATTGATCTAGCTGTTTCGGTAGCATTTGATTGTCTTAACAATTTATCTAATAAACAAGTAGCCAAATGTTTCTTGTTTGAGTATCTAGACTTTAAGGTGGCCCATGCAGACTCATAGTTGTCGGCAGACACAGCAACATGCCTGAGAAGTTGGGCTGCCTCCCCGTCCAGATAACTCTTTAAATATTGCATTTTTTGAACATTATCTAAACACGCGTTATTATGAATTAGGGATGTATATAAATCATTAAATGTGGTCCACTCCAAATAGTTTCCAGTAAATTTTTGGATTTCTATTTTTGGCAGTTTAATATTACTGCTACTACTATTACATTCCTTTGGACTTGATACAGAAACGTTCAATTTAGATAATGCATCATTGAGATCGCACTTATACTTAATCCAAATTTCTTCAACTACCGAAAACATATCATCTGAAATATACTCATTAGTTGTTAGATCCGAATCTGAAGCTAGTTGTATTATTTTCTGATGATTGACAAAAAATGTTTTCCATAACTGTTCCAATGACTCTAATCTAGCCTTAATGTAAATTACTGTTAAACGATCCTTAGGAGATTTTTTAAAATTAACATAATGCTTTTCTATTAGATTCTTAGAATTATTTTGTACTCTAATCAGTCCTTCCATTTTATATTAAAATAATACAACTACTTACCAAATAACTAAATCACAAAAAGAGAAGAAACAACTATATAATTTAACCAAATATTCACATTAAAGTTCGTAAACTACCTACCTACAAATTAAACGCAACAATCACATTCAATTCAAACAAGCCAAAAAACTATCCGCAATCATGAAATTGTAACAAAGTCACAAACTTCTAGGTTAAATTCAAACAATCCAATTTACTGTTCACACAATAATCAAAGTCTATATAAAACGCAAACATTTTACAGTGCAAACGTATGCAAAATAACAAAGACAATGTAAAATACTAAAATATTTTCTAAGTCCTGAGGTAACACACGAAAATTTTACAAGTCTTTTTTGATGCGAAATATTCTAAGTCAATGTAAACAACGAATATTTTCTAAGTGTTTGACAATTGTGAAACAGACGAAATTTGGCATGGATTCCCCGTCACTTCACTTTTCTTCGTTTATTAGTCTATGTCCATGCACTACTTTAATTTTCTAAGTTAAATGTCTTCTTGACTTTGACAGCTGACGTTGACAGAAGGTCCAATCTTGACACTGACAGCTGACGTTGACAGAAGGTCCAAATCTTGACATTGACAGCTGACTTTGACAGAAGGTCCAAATCTTGACATTGACAGCTGACTTTGACAGAAGGTCCAAATTGACACAATACTTCTTACTTGACAGTTGACGTAGTCGGTTGCTCTCCCTCTCGCTCACTCACTGACGTCACTGCGCTGCGCAGACGGCTATTCTCCCTCTCGCTCACTCCTGCCGCTGACGTATCCGCGTGACGTAGTTGGCTGCCGCTGACGTCACAACTGCCTGGGCCTGATGGCTGCTCCAAACCACCAGCCGATCAGGATGCACACTGGCTCCTCCTCCAAATTATCCGGCTCGAAGGACCATGTACAAAGTCGGGATCCGCACCGGAGAGAAATTAAAACAACCAAGGCACTCGGCCGCTCCAATGCGAATCTTGTTTATTGTAAAAAACTTCACAATATATACCTTTTGTACGAACCACTCGATATCGCGATACAAAGTTGCGGACTTCACATACACTGCCATCTATCGGCACATCGCGTCGAATGGTCGATTATACACCCGCACACACTCAATAATATTATTGTGACAATATAATAAGGGTATAGGGTTGTCAGCCGTGCTATAAAATATAGTATTTTACTATATTTTAGGTCTACGTCTACGGACTGTATACTGTTGAAGAAATTTATAGTACGCAAAAATTCTGTATTTTTTGAAGCAAAAGAATTAATTTTAAAATTAAATGTGAAAATCCATGTGACACTCTTATTTTAGAAAAATAAATCTTTAAAAAATGCAAGAAGTGATAATAAATGTATATTTTAAAAATAAATAGACTACGAATCTTCGTATATTTTAGTGTACCTACTATATTTTTTACAGCTTAAATATGAAAAATACTATATTTTTCTGAAAACTGTTAGCAACCCTAATATAGATTGACTGATGATGTATATAGAATAGACGGTAAATGTTATTTCAATTGCTGCTATCCTAACTTATGTTGTTATCTTGCAAATTCAAGTATTAAAAATGTTACATATGGTCGATAATTTTTTTTTTATCTTTCTCATTAATTATTTTTTGTGACAGCCCTTGCATCATTTGTAGAAAAATTCCCCAATTCCCCAAGGAAGCCTTTTGTCTTATTATTTTATGAATTTTAAAATGCAACGGTAGATAAAGACGTGTGTTATGGATAGTCGAAATTATTTGAATTCCTTTGTATGAGAACATAAAAACCTTTTTCTTTAGTTAAGAAAAAATTAGTTATGCGGTTCGATTCCTATAAATGGTCTCGTCAACACCTTGAAGTTATGGGTGATACTCCCGAGCATCCTGTATATGGTATTGACAAAAAATTACAATATTACCGACTGTTTGGGATAGGAGTAAAATTTCGATAAATTCTCCTCGTTCAAAAATATAAACTAAACCAAAACAAAAATAATAATTGCTTTGAGGACGCTCTAGGGGTATGCAGATTTAACAATGGTCATCCAACATCCATTCAAAATAAATCGCCAGCGTGAATTGTAGCTGGATGGATGGAATTTATTCACCTAAAATTAAAATATTTTGTGTAACATGTGTGTTACTTTTACCTAGTAAATCATCACGTACTTATGTTGTGGTGTACAATAAAATGACACTTGTCTATGAATGGACACAAGACTTAATTTCTAATCACTTTGCAGTGCAACCTCACGTCTTTACAGTCCTTGGGCCCATAGCAAATATATTTGTTCATGACATATTACCTAACTAGGCATCGAGAAGTCTATACAACCTGATTCCTTGTGCTGCTGTGATTTTGATTAATCTAAGAAGATCTATTAAGGTAAACTTTAATTCTTACGTGAGTAAAAATATCAAATAAACTTAGAATTCTTTTTCTTTTTTGTTATTCTTTAACTCCACTTATAAGGACGTAAATAATAATTTAACGTAGGCAGGTACTCAATTTCAGACTAACAAAACACATGATCGGGATACCTATTAGAAAATTTCAGCCCTCGGTACTGCTACCTCAAACTACATGGTAATCATGGCGAGTCGGACAAAATTCTGACTGTAACGAACCTTGGTGGTGATGCAATTGGACGACATGACATAGCATTTAATTTTTAAATATCTTTCTTTAAAAATGTTTGAAAAGTATGGCCAAAAATAAATATTATTAATAACTGCATAGACACACAATGTGTGAAAGGGTTTATTGAACTCTGGGGCTAAGCGATGCTATTTGCCGGGTTCAAATCTAGGCTAGTCAATAAAGTAATTTACAATTTCAAAACTGGCACAGATTTGGTTTTGGGAAGACTTAAGCCGCAGTTAGGTTGTAGTTTACCTTGTTAGTAAAGTCGTCATTGAAATACGTCCCAACTCCCAATTATAGACAAGACACACTTCAGATACCAATTGCCAGCCTCAATTTATTGTAGAAGCAAATAGAAGTTCCAAATTAGAATTTAGTTACACTATTTATAAGTCACGAACGCCTGGACTAATTTGGCTGAATATTGGTGCAGAGGTAGCTCAGAACCCGGAGACGGACATAGGATACCTAGGGTACGGGTAGGGTAGGGTTTCACGCGGACGAAGTCGCGGGCATCCGGTAGTTTGATATTAAACATTTATCATTCGTTAAACAGATGGGTGAAGGTCGTGTCTAATACATATCTTAGACTATGTATAAAAACTCAAATATGTAAGCTTATGGTATATACGGTACAAACTACCATACGTACGGTCCATGTACGGTAGACAAATATGTAGGTACGAAATTGTGATTCTATATAACAAATGTCATTCGGTGCCAACTGACAACCCTTCGTGGATATCATACAGTAGGTAGATGAAATTTGTCAGATGATTTGATGTTTATATTAATAAGTTAGTAATAAAGACTTAATTAGTGAATAGGCCAGCTGGCCCTGTAGTAGGCTTAAATAAGTCGATAATGACGAATTGTAGCAATGTTACTAAAATATCAGCTGTAGGTACTCACAATATTTTCAAAATGTCGCTATACCCATACTCACTGGCCCGGAGCAAATATACGAAGCAAACGCTTTCATGTTTATTTATTTGTGTTTGAATACAGGATCATTGACCCGTGTCATGAAATCCACACAATCGAAATGAGACAATTGACAGCTTGTACTCGTATACCTACCTACCAGAGTACCGATTTTTTACAATAACGTATTTTCTAAAACTCGTATGTGTGAGTGTGTTTAATATGTCTCTGTCTCTTTATCAATATCATATGAAACGGAAACAAAGACGAAGTCAAATTCTCATACTGTCAAGTTATAAAAACAATTTATTTTTTTAATTTACATTATGTGCTATGCTGTAAAATTCTGTGTTCTGATGCTAAGTGGATAACAGCATCACTTGCAATACAAGAACTAGCCGAATTTAAGTATATTATTCTTTATTGTTACTGAATTTTATAAGAAACGTTCTTTATTGACAAAGAGGTTGTCTGGAAATTATCGAAACAATTTCATAAATTCGTAAAGAAAAATTGATCAAATACATTCAATAAAATATTCATTATATTATTTTTATTTTAAAAACTATACTAATAGCATTAACAACTGAGTCTTAGGGCCATAAATCATTTCTCTATATCTATCTCGCTTGCACTTATGGGTCTTATGGAGCCGTCTAGTGAAGGGTGTAACAATGAAAGACATATTATCGATAAGTAAAGTTTATTATCGTATCTTGTTCACAAAATTAAAAAAATTAACAATATTTGATTTAATATAATACATATTTCATATTATATAATTATTAACTAAATAAAATTAATCTTCATCTGAGTCTTCATCATCAGAATCTTCGTCTTCTGCCAAATTTATTATATATTAGTATCCATAGTGCGCAACGAGTAACACATGAATGTATTTATTTAATTGCAGTAAACACATTTATAGCAAAAAAAATACGCAATGCAATTACATTAGAAACCGACCAATCAGAATCGTCCAAATCATTATTGACTCATCATTAGCACGTGCGCAGGTAGCCGTTTATCGATAATTAGGGTGCGCAGGTAGGCGCGCTGCACATTCCTATCTTTTTTGACTTTTATGACCGGACGACTCAGATGATAATGCGCATACTATAGACAAGTATTTTTTACTTTGAATGGTGAGGTTGTTAGGAGATTTTCATCCATTAAGATGCTCTATTGATACAACAATATAAATACAGCATTATTATAAATGAAAAATGATTTTGTTAACTCTATTTGAATACAAATAACAAAGAAGAAAACGTGATGCTTTCCACGCCACTTTCTAGAACAGATTGTATTTTCTTAGAGCCTTACTTGACGTAATCTAAACGTATCGAAATTCCGTTATTTTATAGCCCAAAGAATACAGATACTATATCGTAGGATACAACGGAAAATGTCTATTCTACGGCCATTTTGCTAATAGAATTCATGTTTATAATAGCCAACATAATTTACCATTGTTATGTTAATAACTACGTATCTAGTATACTTAAAAGCCGGCCATTACGGAACATTTAGTAAAATGCACATGAGTTATCTAATTATGCAGGACGCAACCGGTGCAGTGTTGTTGATAACATACTCGTAGTACAATACCCTTTATTAGAATATTTGAATGAAAGTTGTAAGGCAACTATCATATTATATCATTTTTGACGGCCTCCGTGGTGCAGTGGTATGCGCGGTGGATTTACAAGACGGAGGTCCTGGGTTCGATCCCCGGCTGGGCAGATTGAGATTTTCTTAATTTGTCCAGGTCTGGCTGGTGGGAGGCTTCGGCCGTGGCTAGTTACCACCCTACCGGCAAAGACGTACCGCCAAGCGATTTAGCGTTCCGGTACGATGCCGTGTAGAAACCGAAAGGGGTGTGGATTTTCATCCTCCTCCTAACAAGTTAGCCCGCTTCCATCTTAGACTGCATCATCACTTACCATCAGGTGAGATTGTAGTCAAGGGCTAACTTGTAAAGAATAAAAAAAAAAATACTTTGTTGAGGATTTCGTGGAAATTTCAACTTTGAAGTCGCGGAAGGACTCTATACATCATCATTAACAACCAATATTTGGCTCACTGTTGAGCACGAGTCTTCTCTCAGAATAGGATGGGTTATGCCAATAGTGTTATCGACGCGATCCAACGAATTGCGGTACGGACCGCTTCAGTGTGCTCGTGGCGTTCGAGCCGTCCACATCTCTTGTTGTGTAATTCTTTAAGGATTACTTGGGATAGGCGGGGAGAGTGACTTGAGTGGAAAAGGGGTGTGTTTGATATCAGTCAAAGGTACCTTTAACCCTAAACACATCGTTCACAAGTGAGTGACTCCACTCAAGGTCATTCTCTGCCACTCATGGTTTATTGGTAACATTCTTAGTGGGAATTGTTAAACCTGACAGACTTTCATTCAATAATTGTGTTTGCAGACAACCGCTTCTGATGTGAAACCCCTTATACTCTGACAATAGTCCACCACGCTGGTCAATTGCGGATTGGCATACTTCACACACTTAGAGAATTAAGAAAAAGAAAAGATACGTGATATTTCATTTCTTAAAATGCACATAACTGAAAAGTTGGAGGTGCATGCCCTGGAGCGGATTCGAATCAACGCCTTCCGAATCGAAGGCAGAGGTCATATCCACTGGGCTATTACGTCACTTATATACCTCGTTATTGATACAAGTTGGGATGAGGGTAGTGTATCAAAAGTTGTTACAAAGCGATGTTATTTTTACTGATGATTAAATTAATAGTTATATTCGCGCCTCGTCCTCGAGATTAGTAGCAGATATTACACATGTAGTTACGCATAGACGTCACCACTCATCACTTAGTTGAGAAAAAAGTATTTTACCCTCTCCCTTTTGTGTCGTCCACTTGTTGGTTGGACGGTTGTCGCCAGTCATTCGCATTTTAGTGCTCAACCACTCAATACATTGTAAGCGTTCTTTCGCAGTGTGTGTTATTATAATAAAGTTTATTTAAAATACGAAAAATTCACAAACGACAAAGTGTTTTAAGTGAAAGTGTATCAAGTTCAGAAGAAACTGAGGACGTTCTACACGACGAAATTGAAGCACCGTTTTATTGTACTTACGTATATAGCGTAAATAATACATTATTAATGCACCCGGGACAGTCATTGGGGCTGTTCAACGCATTAATAGACGGTTGGCGTTTTACAAGGCGAAATTGAAGCAGGTGTCTACTCGCTTATCTATACTTACGTAGGTATCTACGTAAAAAGTATATTATTAATGCAACCAGAGCAGTCATTGGGGCTGTTCAACGCATTAATACGCCGTTGGTGTTCTACACCACGAAATCGGAGCAGGTATCCACCCGCTTTTCTATACTTACGTATCTACGTAAATAGTATATTATTAATGCAACCAGAGCAGTCATTGGGGCTGTTCAACGCATTAATAGGCCGTTGATGTTCTACACCACGAAATTGAAGCAGGTATTTTTTCGCTTTTTTATACTTACGTATCTATGTAAATAATACATTAGTAATGCAACCGGAGCAGTCATTGGGGCTGTTCAACGCATTTATACGACGTTGGTGTTCTACACCACGAAACTGAAGCAGGTATCTACCCGCTTTTCTGTACTTACCTACGTATCAACGTAAATAATATATTATTAAAGTAACCTGAATAGCCGCACAGCTACAACAGTTGGGACTGTATCGAAGCACGGAAGTACGGCTGCCGTTCCTTCCACTGGGGACTGTAACCTAATATACTCGTAGATATGACAAATCTTTTTACCTAGCTCGGTTATAATGTACAACATCATAAACTACTAAAATTTGTCAGGGGCTTCTAAAAGTCCACTTTTTAGGCACTTAAGTAATTAAGTTTATGAATTTACATATCATACCTATTTATGATAAATTTCAAACACTCCCGCACTGGGGCCAGATAGTTGTCTACCAGAACGGCAGACTAATAACACTCTTCAGAGCTTGAATTACATCTGTGAGCCTCAGCCAGGCCATAGTACTCCGGCAGATTTATAATTGCTCATAATACAAACGTCCCTGAACTGATACAGAACCTTAGAAGAACATTAATGACAAGTATTGGCCAGAAGTATGCAACTAACTTGCAAATCATTTATTTAATATTAACAAAGACCATTACAAAATTTGGAAATTAAAGCGGTCATTAATGAAAGCAGTTAACAAATCCAGGCTCAAACGAGAATAAGATTCTGATAACAAGACAGTAAACACCAATAATAAAGTGCCAGCTTCAAAAAATTTAAACCATAAGGCGCGCGGGCGCTCAATGAGCCGCGAGCCCGCAACTCGCCGCTGACGCACTGTCTGCGACCACCGCACGCGCACTCCTGGAGGAGGCCGTCGCGGGGTCACCAGGCGGCGTGTCTACGTCGCCGCTCCTAAATACAAACGATAATACTATTCCATCCTGGATAGAACATTATGAAATACCATTACATATCCTGTTGTAAAGATAGCTATCCCAAATGTTTACCTTGGGCCAACGTCCTCATTGCGCTATGGCTATCAATAACCTACTCAATATATGAAACATAAATCACTATGTTTTTTCCTTGTATAAATCTATATGCTTCAAGTACCTTCCTGGTACCAAAACCATGTGGAAGTGATATACTTTGAATTATAAAATACTAATTTGTTTGTTAAAACGAATCATTTAAAATGAGAGTATTTAAGAACAACACTGAAAGTTGTAACACGTCAAGTGGCGACAATTGACTTAAAAGATGCATATTTTTTAATCAAAATCATAAAGAATCATGAAATATTTGAGATTCCTTTTTTATGGGAGCACGGCCCTATTCGTTTTTACTAAGATAAAAAAAAAAAAATGTGGCTATGTTTTTGTGCTCCAAGGATGTCTAGTCCGCCGTCTATTTAGACGATTGACTATTGTTTGGTTATTTCTGTTCAGAATGTTTAAGCTAATATCGATCTCACTAAAAGTCTATTAGTATCACTTGGTTTAATTAATTATTAACGAAGTAAAAAGCGTACTCTAAAGAGTACTCATAAGACTCAAGTTAAAGTAAATTTCGACAAAAAAAAAAAAAAAATTATAATAATAAAATAATACTTAGTGATGATCACACAATTTTTGTATTATCTTACCAACAAATTATTAATTACGAATTAAAACGCAGCTCCAAATGTTCTCAAAATATGGAATTATGTACCTAAATATCTCAACTTGAAAAATCATGATGATTTTAACAGCGTTATGAATTCACCTAAATCAAGTCAACCTGATTTCGACTGGTGGATTAATAATAACATAGAACATTCTGTCCATTGAATAAAGATTAATTAATGTCTACAAAGTAGAAATATTTTCTGACGCCTCAACGACGGGATGGGGGCCGCATGTGAAGGTAGGTCGGCAGGTGTACCGCGGTGTAATACTGAAATAGAACATAAATGAATAAAGAGCTGATAGCTCCATTTGTTGCTCTAAAGACTATTCTTCTTCAAAGCTTGCTACGTGTTGACTATTCAACGGCAGTAGCATACACTAATAAAATGAGAGGTATCTATATACTGGACCCTCACCTCACGAAACTTCTCGTGATAATATTACATATATTATATAGAAGTACGAAGGCAAACGTTTTTTCATTTGCGCCTTTAACATAAAATCTATCCGCAATATAATTGCAGACTATGAATTCCGTAGAACATATATCATCCAACTGTCTGATTTTACTTTTTACGATCTCGCTCATAAATTCGGACATCTAAATATTGATTGGCTTGTAGTCAAAGAATTTTCATTTCTCTTAAGGAATTTACAAAATTTCACTGTTATAAATAATATAAATACTTCTCACAATCGTAAATATATCTTATTAATTATTTTACAATCAGCTCGAAATAAACATTTCTTTGTTTTTTCGTTCTACCTACAGACACGTCCGATGCGGTACGGAAGCATTACCTCAGTGTAAGCGTTAGTGGTAATTACCACTGTATATATTTTCTTAGTTTCGTTTTAAATGTGATTAACGATTTGGATTTGGCATTCTTCGCATACGCAGATAATTTATTATAAATTTGCACGCCTTCAAATTGTAAGTCTCTTACCGAGACAAGTCCTTTGATGAGGTAGCAAAATGTGGTCTTTTTTTTCTACGACTAATTGGATCCTGCACCTGATGTACTTTCGTGAAAGTAATAGTGTGTGAATTGATTTATCTTTAATCTTCTTTAATTCATATAATATAAGTACAGTGGGCATGTAATTGTTTGATATCCATGATGTCTGTCTGTATTTTTGTGTAATTTAAAATATGTAGGAGCTAGTCATAAATAAATAACATTTGGAAGTCGCATAAACAACAAATGTGACACACTTATCCTGGGCACAGGAACCCAGACGCTTTCAAATGAACCTATACATTTACAGTTTAAATTATGATCTCAACGCATTACTGCTTTTTGAATATTTACAGACAAGGCACGAGCATCATGGTTGTACCCTATTGGCTTACTCAGCCGTGGTACCTCCGTGGTAAGATTTTCACCTAAAGGCCAGGGGTTAATGTCTCAGTCCAACTCTTGTCGTATACAAATCTGAATTATTCGAGAAGAAGACTTAAGAAGACGTGATGCACACTAGAATCACTTCTTGAAATAATGTTGCGACGTTTATTTAAAGAAGAAATGGTGGTATTTCTGTCAAACTAAATTGATTAATATTTAAGATGCATCTGTACCCACAGAATTGGTAATTAGTTATAAATTTGTTTTTTCACGGAAACTGAGCCTAGACCTATTTAATGATGTCGCAAAAACTTCTTAAAGTTCCTACGTTTTGTCGATTAAAACCGCCAAGAACCCAAATATGTTGTTGCCTGCCAATCTAGTTTCAGATAAACTGAGTAGGTACATAGCACCCCAATGAAGAAATAACCTTAGATTATCTTACAAACAAAACTATTACTTTATTCGTTATGTCCAAGGTAAAGGTAAATGTAATATTCAAAACCTATCTCGGCACAATTAATATTCCCGACGTAACTAAGACTCCAAAAACCTGGGTTTCAACAACCCATTATTAATTTACATTTCTTTGTAGAAATAGCCGTATGTCCAGCCACTACCATACTGTTATCTAGAACACACCTCAACATCAAGGAAGTGTGATGACCTATTCATTAGAATTAGGAAACCTCATGAACCAGAGGGATGGAAACACTCAGTGAGTGTGGGGTCAACTCGAGCGGTTCAGTGCTCACAACATGAGACAGGCCACGTCGCGGCACGTAGCTCGGTGTTAGCCTAGATAAGATCCGTAAAACGGCAGGCTGGAGTAGGATTTCCACAACGTTCGCTAAATTTTATCAAAGAAAGATCATACTGATAATAATGATACTACTTTAGGTGAACTAATAATAATAATAAAAAAATATTATAACAATGATCACTCAATTACATAAATTCAAGTGAAGTAAGGCATACTTTTTTACCTAATATAAAAATACTTACAACTAGCTAACATAGCTATTATAAACATAATTAATGTCCATTTATGATTCGAATTAATTTTAATTATCCTAGAATGGTAAACTTGTCCCATAGGGCTAAGACAGACAAGCTCTTAAGAGCAAGAAGAAGAGAAATCTTTGTTATTAAAATCTCAAGTAGATATGGATAATATAATTTAATAATAGAATAATGAAATTATATTTACAGATTGTTCATTGATGTTATTTCCGCAATACTCTCAAAGTCTACATGTGTAATATCTGCTACTAATCTCGAGGACGAGGCGCGAATATAATTAATGATTAAACGAACTTACCTGTAAGTGAAGTTCTATCATAATTATATGAGCGCCGAGTCCGAAGAGATTAGTATCCCGCCCTCCCAGTGATATACGAGTATATGCCCCAGGTGTCACGGAAATACATCAATGAGTCAAGAATATCTTACTCTAAACTAAATGACTGGCGACAACCGTCCAACCAACAAGTGGACGACACAAAAGGGAGAGGGTAAAATACTTTTTTCTCAACTAAGTGATGAGTGGTGACGTCTATGCGTAACTACATGTGTAATATCTGCTACTAATCTCTTCGGACTCGGCGCTCATATAATTATGATAGAACTTCACTTACAGGTAAGTTCGTTTAATCATTAATTATACAACTTAACAGCTACAATTTCCTACAAATTGCGTGGTATATTATATCGTTCCGATGCTTAGAAATTTTAATTTCCTGGTAACTCAGTTAGCTACCAGAATCAAGAATTTTCGTAAATAAAAAAGTTGATCGTCTCATCGAGTTGAAGCTACTCACGAAAAATTAACTTGTTACTAATCAGACGTAAAGAAATATTTTACGGATCCATGACTATCAGTGTTTTTTCTTGATATTATAGTGTAAATGGAAGCCGATTTCAACAAAGAATATCTATCAAATAACAAGAATTCAATTTTTTTATCACATTAAAGTGTTTTAAAAATAATATCATATATATTATGTTCAAAACACTTTAATGATGATAAATATCAAGCAGTAATACTGAAAATTTAACTGTAATTTTTGCTTTTAGAGGCTCTAATAAACATTTTTCTTTAAACGTATCCATAATTAAATACCATATGTACTGTATATATAGGCTTATTTTTTTTTTAATTAATGTGCGTGCATTTGTACTTATTATACCTACCTACATAATTAGAATTTTTAAATTCATTGCTTTAGGCTATATTACCTTATGAATACATTAGCCTTTTGCAGAGGTAGAATCTTAAAAAAGGTAATAAAACGCTACACATAAAAAGGAAAATCTTCATATGAAAAGCTGTTTGTTTTCGCGTGACATTTCGCTTTAGTATATAATTTTCTCCTATTTTTGCAAATATAAAACAAATTAAGCGTGCAACGAATGCTTCTTCAAATCCATTTTTCAGCCAAACCTACCAGGTACATACCATCAAAACCCTTCATTAACGTCATGTCTTTTAACCGACTTCAAGAAAAGGAGGACTTTTTTCATTAAGCACTTTACAAAATCGAGGAAGCCATGCCCAACGCCAATTATATTTTTTTACCAAGTCTTGTTAATTATTTTATTTCTTTTGTCATGGTCATTGTATTGTATGCCACTACCGTAATTAGCGATCGTATCACTCGTAATGTCTATTGTGCAATTCTGCTTGAATAAAATCTCTCGTGCTACAATCAACGTAACAAACATCTAGCCATATATAGCTTTATTATAGAAGTATGATGAATTTGTCTATGACCGCTCTAAACCAATGATGATGCCTCAAAGCCGATTTCGGCTACAGCGACGCTTCAGACTCCTCAAATCAGGGTAAGGAACTCGGATGTATAGTTCTCTGGTGTGCTTTCCAGTGACTAATGTACCCTATTTTGGCCTTAAAAGTGCGACTACATAGGGCACAGGTTAGCACACCATCACAGTAATTGTATGGAATTGCGGCAGGTGGACGAAGCTTAAGATCATCTCGCTGCCGATCTAAGTCGAGTCGACGTTGTTGTTCAAACTCCTTTGTCTTGTCTTTCACCGTTTGTCTCCACTTTGCACGATTTGTAGTCATGTCCTCCCAACGCGAGGGATTTATATTACAACGTTTTAAGTGTCTTTTCAGAACATCTTTGTACCGAAGGTACTGGCCGCCAGACTTGCGCTCGCCATTCTGGAGTTCTGAAAAGAAGATGCGTTTAGCTACCCGCTCATCCGGCATTCGCAGGACATGCCCACACCAACGTAGTTGTCGCTTAATAAGGTAAGCCTCAATTCCATCCACACCGGCCCTTCGTAGCACTTCAGTATTGCGCACTTGATCGAGCCATCGGATCCTCATTATGCTCCTGAGACACCGAAGGTGGAAACGGTCGAGTGTGCGTATGTGATGACGATATAAGCACCACGTCTCAGCCGAATATAAAAGGTTAGGCAATACAACAGCCATATATACTGACACTTTCGTAGACAGTTTAAGGTCGTGTGAGCTGAAGACCTTGGCGTTCAGCTTACCGAATGCTGCTGCCGCCGCGCTAATTCTGCTACTGATTTCAATATCGAGATCACACTTTGTTGTTACGGTGCTCCCAAGGTATCGAAACTTATCAACTTGATTGAGAATCTTGTTGTCAAGTTGTATGGACAGGTCTTCGTGTCCCACACCATACATTACCTCTGTCTTTGTTGTGCTAACTTTAAGGCCATACTTACAGCAATAAGTATCCAAGACGGATACAAGCTGTTGTAGGCCATCTAAAGAATCTGCCACGAAGCAGAGGTCATCTGCATACATAATGTCAGTAATCATGGCGTAAGATACTTTAGTTTTTGCTTTAAGCCTAGCTGGATTAAAGAGTGCACTATCTGTCCGAAAGCGAATTCTGACACCTTCATTCACAATTTGCAAAACTTCGCGTACTACGGCTGCGAAATACAAAGCGAACATGGTGGGTGCCAGAACACACCCTTGCTTGACCCCGCACGTAACATGAAAAAAGTCCGACTGCTCGCCATCAACTGCTACACAACACGTCATATTGTCATGGAGGAGGCGCAAAAGTTTCACGAACTTCTCTGTGCAGCCCAGTTTTTCTAACAGCATCCACAACGCAGTTCTTGGTACACTATCGAAAGCCTTCTCAAGGTCTACGAAACACAAGTAGATGGATTGCCCTTGTTCTCTGCTTTTTTCTTGCAGTTGACGGACACAGAAAATAGCTTCACATGTACCACGTTCAGGCCGGAAGCCAAACTGAGTTTCTGGTAGCAATCTTTCTGACAATGGCTTTAGGCGGTTCAAAAGCAACCTGGCAAAGATTTTACCAGGAGAAGATAAGAGAGATATACCCCGATAGGAATTGCATTCAGAGCGGTTACCTTTGTTTTTGTAGAGAGGAATAATCTGTGATGTCTTGAATGTATCTGGAACAAGTTCCTCGTCCCACATACGCCCAAAAAGATTCCAGATGACTTTGTGAATCTCCTCGCCACAGTATTTTAGAAGCTCCCCTGATAAAAGGTCCGTACCCACCGCTCGACCATTCCTTTGTTGATTAATGGCAATGACGACCTCAGACAATGACAGCGGCTCGTCCAAATTTGTAAATACGGGAAGCTGTGGCAACATTGCAATATGCTGAAGATCCACTCCTCAATCAACATTGAGCAGCGTTTTAAAATGACTTGCCCATCTGTTCAGTACCTCTTCCTTGGTCTTTAGTAGGTGGTCACCGTTGACAGTCCTCAACGGTACTCTGATGCGAGGGGTGGTACCAATCAGCCTACGAACATTGTAGTAAAACTCTCCGAACTGATTTGTATCAGAAAGCCACTGTATGTGACGTGCTCTGTCCTGCCACCATCTGTTCTTCGTTTCACGACAGAGCTTGCGCAGCTCCACACCACTCATCTTGATGTTAGCAGGTAACTCCCCTTGCCGCTTGCCTGTATGTTGTTGTAGAAGAGATCGGTGCCTACTAATAGCAGCCTTTAGGCATTCATCATTTACGTCAAACCAGTCTATGTTCTTAGCCGCTTTACGCCCTATTATGGATTCAGCTGTGTCCAGAAGGTGAGAAGAGAAGATCGTCCAATCAATACCTACAGTATCTGATCCGAGTATTGAAAACGTTTGTTCCAGGGATTGCCGATACTCCTCTCTCACTCCTGGGTTTCTAAGCTTTTCTAAATCCAAACGTAAGGACTTAGCGTTGCAAGATCTTCGAGGAGCACGTAAACAGAGCTTCAATTTAGTAATAACCAGGCGGTGGTCAGTCCAGCAGTGCGCACTACGCATTACGCGCGTGATTTGCACTTGGGATAGATCGCGATGTCTTACTATTGCATAGTCAATTAGATGCCAGTGCTTGGATCTTGGGTGCATCCAAGTTGTTTTATACTTGGCAGCTAACCGAAACATGGTATTAGTAATTGCTAGGTCGAATTCAGCACAGAAACTTAGTAACAGTTGGCCGTTACTATTTATGTTACCAACACCATGTCTTCCTAGCACTTTCGGCCACGCTGTATAATCTTTCCCCACTCTGGCGTTGAAGTCCCCTAGAATTATCATTTGCTCTCTAGAGCGGATACTTTGGACATAGCGAGTTAAGTCCTCATAGAATTTTTCCCTAATCTCAATAGGTTTGTCAAGCGTAGGTGCATATACACTGATGATATTCAGAAAGTTGTCATTTTCTAAGTGAAGGCGCAGAGTGCTCATGCGATCAGATATATGTATGGGGTACTCCCAGAGGCGCTTTACTAAGTTATTCCTAATAGCAAACCCTACGCCTGACCTTCTTGTTTCAGTCTCCGGAGTGCCTTTCCAAAAGAAAGTATAACCACCACCATGCTCCGTTAACTCTCCTTCATCAGGAAGATGCGTTTCACTGATAGCAGCCACATCTATGTCAAAGCGGCGGAGCTCTCGAGCTACGATAGCCGTCTTTCTTTCAGGACAGGCATTATTATCGTGATCAAGAAGCGTACGGACATTCCATGCGCCTAAGGTTATGCTAGAAGTTATAGATCTATTGTTACGTTTGTAGCGTCGACCACGATATTTCAGATGTAGAGGCAGCCGTGGTTACTACCTTCCCTATATAGTGGAGTGAGCATTTGTTTGGAGCACCTTTTCTAGCTCCCTCCCTGGCGGCGCAGGGAAAGCAGTGCCTCCCTAAATAGGGCTGCTTTGTCACCCCGGGTGTTGCCGAGTTCACACTGTCACCCCAAGCGCAGTGCAAAAGCGACCACGGTGCATCACACACCCCCGGAGCCGCCTGTGTGTAGGCATCAGACAAAATCCAGTAAACATCATACCGAACTTCTCTACTTCAACCCATCGCCACAGGACTTAATTTAATCGGAGTCCAAATTTCGGAAGCAGTCAGGTGCGCAGGATATATTAGGGTGCAGCAGTGTTTGCGCAGGACACAGATGCACACACTCGTCTTCACTTCTCTGGGTCCAGTGGAACGGAAATCCGCTACGATTGGAGAGAAGATCAGATGTTGTGTCTGGCCGACGGTTTCTATCGCCCTCTACCGCCGCCCTAGGCCATCCACCTTGCCTTGCTGCCTCGCCGAGTCCGCCAATTCCGTTGCATGTCTGCGTTGGGTTGCCTTTCTCGCCAGGGCAGACTTTATGCACTTTTGCGGGAGGGATCCGCTGAAAGCCTTTCACTGAAGTGTCAGGCCCCCTCTTCCAGGTTTAGCCCGCGCATCAGCGCGGTTTACCGGGGTGTGGCCGCCGCGTGCAATACGGCTGCTTGGAGCCACTGGAGAGAGTTTGTGGGGTATCAACGCATTTAATACAGGCGCTAATACTCCACTACACCCCAAACAATGACTGTGATAAATAAACTAAGGTGACAAACGATCTAAATATGCAGATTTCATTTGAAGTTCGCAACAGCTGCGTCACACCGCAGTGCAGCACCACAGTCGATCTATCATAATCGATTGCACGGCGGAAAACTAAATTATCCATTTTTATATTATTTACCGCCTTTAGAGCCGTGATAACGCATTGCATATGACCTTTGCCTTCATTTCAGGCGTAGGTTCATCTGGTCCGACGTATGCACCTCCAACTTTCTGTTATGTACATTTTAAGAAATTAAATATCACGTGTCTCAAACCGCGAAGGAAAAACATCGTGAGGAAAATTGTGTGTAAAGTTTGCCAATCCTCATCAGGAGAGTGGGTGTACTATTAGCCTAACCCCTTTTATTTTGATAGCTTGTACCAAATCTTAAATCTATGTGCTCAACAGTGAGATGCAATTGCATATGGGTTGTTAATCTATACTAATATTATAAAGCTGAAGAGTTTGTTTGTTTGTTTGTTTGTTTGTTTGTTTGTTTGTTTGTTTGTTTGTTTGTTTGTTTGTTTGTTTGTTTGTTTGTTTGTTTGTTTGTTTGTTTGTTTGTTTGTTTGAACGCGCTAATCTCAGGAACTACTGGTCCGATTTGAAAAATTCTTTCAGTGTTAGATAGCTCATTTATCGAGGAAGGCTATAGGCTATATATTATCCCCGTATTCCTACGGGAACGGGAACAACGCGGGTGAAACCGCGCGGCGTCATCTAGTGATAATAAAATTATTTACATGAAATACTCAACTCCGATTTGCGGACGGCGTGGTCATTTTAACAGCAGAGTCCCTCAACAGGTGGTCCTTATTCATGTTCAATAAGTTAAGGAGCATAATATCATGTACTGATTCACCCAATTATTGTTAAGGACCCTGCGCTCGAAATTGTAGACGAGTTTAACTACACACAGTCCAGTGAATTTATATCTATACTATCTATATTATTATAAAGCTGAAGAGTTTCTTTGTTTGTTTGATTGAACGCGCTAATCTCAGGAACTACTGGTCCGATTTGAAAAATTATTTCAGTGTTAGATAGCCCATTTATCGAGGAAGACTATAGGCTATATATTATCCCCGTATTCTTACGGGAACGGAAATAAGCGGGTGAAACAGCGCGGCGTCAGCTAGTCATAAATAATCAACCTATTTCGTACTCATTATAAATTTATTGTCCGATTAAAATTACTAACCTGTTGTGTGTGTGTGTGTGTGTGTGTGACATTGTGACTTTTGTTACAATGGTCTTGGAATTTGAAAAATGCGTTTTTTAATGATAGTGGGTGGGTAACAGACCAAAGATACTGAATAGGCCATAAGGTTCTAGGAGGCACAGTTGTGTAGATACCTACTACCATCAATCCTTCTTACTCAAGGATACTACTGTATTCCTTCAAAGAAACAAACTCCATATTTCATAAACCCGCCCAGGACTCGAACCTCAGATCTTACTTTTTAAAGCTACAATCTCTGGAGCCACTTTAAACAAAGAACAGTATTACGAAAATAGTCAACATTTATTACTCACACTTACAAAGGTTGTCCGTTCAAGCAAGGTACGATTGCTTTAACTGTGGAGATAATTCGGTTCGGTCGTTAGTAGAGACATTGTTATCAAGCTAAAGCGGTAATGTCGGTGACGCTGTCGGTAGACGGTGTGTAATACTCTCATGTAACGGGGTAAAGACCATTGGCCCATTAAAAGCTCAGCTCTTAGAGCGACACATTCCATAAGCAGTTTGTTAAGTTGATGACCCGTGATCGCGGGAACGCTGAGAGCCCTAAAAATGACTATCATTCCAAATATAACATGAGCTCTTAGAAAATTATTATTAAACTTTACTTGATAAACTTGATAGCGTAGTAGATATGACCTCTGCTTTCGATTCGGAGGGCGTAGGTTCGAATCTGGTCCAGGGCATACACCTCCAACTTTTCAGTTGTGTGCATTTTAAGAAATTAAATATCACGTGTCTCAAACGGTGAAAGAAAAAACATCGTTAGGAAAACTGCATATCTGAGAATTTTCTTTGTGAAGTCTTCCAATCCGCATTGGGTCAGCGTATTGGACTATAGCCTAACCCGTCTCATTCTGAGAGGAGACTCGTGCTCAACAGTGAAACGAATATGGGTTGTTAATGATGATGGCGATGATGACTTTAGAACACGTTGGACCTTGCGATATCATACAATGTTAAGTGTAACGATGATGTATAACGGGCTAAATTTAAACTAATTTGTCGGTGTAGACAAGTCACGGAAGCCTAGTAGGCTCGTTTTATGTGGGGAAAATCCTTATAGAAATCATCACGACAAGGCGAGCAGCAGCAGTGTTCGGTACATAATAAATATGTTTTAATAACTCGACAGTCTGAGTTTGTTTGACTTTGACCTTGAAAGCCTTAAGCTACGTTTTCAAAGACAAAACGTGTGTTGAAAAGAAAGTGAAAAAGACAAACTCGAGACTATCACTCAAACATCGTAACAAAATAGTGATACATGTTATGTTGGACCGGCTAACCACCAACCCATTTCACCTAACACAGGCTAGGTGCTGCGTGAATGCCTGACCAGACTGGAAGCAATTTATAAAAAAACTAGCTGACGCCGCGCGGTTTCACCCGCGTGGTTCCCGTTCCTATAGGAGTACGGGGATAATATATAGCCTATAGCCTTGCTCGATAAATGGGCTATCTAACACTGAAAGAATTTTTCAAATCGGACCAGTAGTTCCTGAGATTAGCGCGTTCAATCAATCAATCAATGAGACAAACAAACTCTTCAGCTTTATAATATTAGTATAGATTAGAATCCTACGTTGACTCGAGCTGGAAATTAAATCCAAGATCATAATGTCTTGGACATAAAGAAATGCATTGTGACAATTACGCCAGAAATAAAAGTATTATGCGTATTAGGCCATTAGGTTAATGTAAGTGACAAAGTACAATGTATTGAAATCACTCAACGGAAACTGTGGTATAGATTCAACTATCAAAGAGGATATTGTTAGATTCGCCTTTTCGTTCCGCAAAGCCAGCACTTACAATAAGTCAAAATATACTCGTAATATACTGCTGAGAATATAATTTAAGATTTTGAATTATAAGTTCAGAATTTGAATAACTGTATTCTTTAATTATGATTTCGTAGGCAAGCGAATTTTAATAATGCTTTAGAACATTTATACTTATTACGTTAATGCTTCGATCGCCTTCTGAACATAAATAATAATTGGAATTAGGATATCACAGCCATTACCTGAAAGCTTTGCCAAGATAGAGGTATATAGGTACATGTATAGGGTTGCCATGTGGCAGAAATTAAAAGCCGGACAGTCCAGCCACTTTGGTCTGACATTTGAGTAAAAAAAAGTAAAAAGACGGACAGCCTACATTATTGAGGATATTTGTGTAAGTACATCAGTAATAATAGGTACGACAAAATTTTTTTATGTAATATCAAGCATTTACGATTATCAATGTAAATTTTGTTTCCTACCGGAGAAGCCGGACACCGTTTATTTTGGCTGGACACGGAACTGAAAAGCCTAACTATGTCCGGCTTTATCCGGACACCTGGCAACTCTATACATATACCTACTTGACTGCGGCAGATTTCATTTTACAATCCCTTGCGATTTCTCAAGTAATAACCTGTCCGAAGCAGTTCATTCTCTTGCGTCTCCAGTTTACTGGGATATCTTGTATAATACGTATTTGTTTCAATTTAATAACTCCTGGTGTCTGTAAAATGCGAAAGGCGACTTATTTAACGACGTCTCTCGGTACGATAGTAATAGGCATTTGGCTCGTAAACTTCTCTGGGTCTGTATTATACCTTGCCTAATAAAATGAGTATTTCCTTTCTTAAAGCCAGGACTGGATCTACGCTAGGCGCAATATTATACATATATTTAAAAAAATGTCATCCAATATAGCTTGGCAAATTCGTTCATAACACTCCCAATCGTCTGCGGGAGATGGGAGGGGGGTAGCGATGCCCCGCGCGCACGACTGCATACCTGCTCAGTCTGTTCCCTCCCGTCACCCGCATATCATGGACCAGTCATCGACGAACTTGCCAAGCTTTAGGTAATATCATTCATCATCAACATCACACTATTAGCCGATAGTTTGCAGTGTTGGACATGACATCTTCTATGGACTTTGAAACACCATGGTCTTTAGCCGCGTATTCAGCGGCTCTCTGCGACCTGCTTAATGTCATCAGTCCACATATTGGGGGGTCGACCAACAGTACGCATTCCAGTAAGGGATGAGAAGTGCAGTTGGGAACCCATACAAGGCTCTTCTTCCATACATTACATTACAACTCATTATGTACGTATATGTGTGTAATTTTAACAACATAAGTATAGTTATCTCAAACACTGATGTGAGAGGTTGTTGATTATAAACTGCTCCAATCGGAAAAATTGTAGATAGAGATGTACATCGGGATACTCTCTACTGCTTTAACTTTAAAGTTAAAACGAGCTAGCACATAAAATAATAAAAAAACTTGGGCTTACGTATTTAAAAACGTCAATGAAGCATGTTCTCTCAACTCGATTGGCGCAAATTATCCACTTTTCCAGACCGACCAACAAACTCACGTTTCACGGTTTATTAGCTTTCACATTATTATGCGGTATCAGTCCATTTTGAGTGGCCTTAATACCGTTTATCTAACAAAACACTTGATAAGTGTTTATATACGCACGAAAGCTTCAAATATACCATTTTATTTCAGCGGACGCGCGTTTTCACCGGCGTAGTTCCCATGCCCATGAGAATAAGGGGGTAAAATATAACCCACGACACTAACAAATAATGTGGCTTTCTAATGGTAAAAGAATTTTCAAAATCGGTTCAGTAGATCCAGAGATTATCCACTAAAACACCGCAAACTTTTCCTCTTTTGGAAGTATAGTAGTTCGAAAAAACTGGTTCGAACGATTTAGCACCGGCAAGCCATTGAGTCTCATTCGCTACATCGACGTCACATAATATCTTTGATTGTTTAAATTGCTCTTATCTACTACGTAATGTTTTCGTAATCGAAGTTCCGACACGAACACTGTTCTAGAAGTAGGTACTTACTGGTATTAGTAATAGTTCATAAAAGAAAGATTTTATTTGTAACTAGTGGACGTGGCCGTGACTTCGTCCGCCCTTAGACCTCTTTAATCCAGCCCTTACAGTAGAATCGCTTTAAAAATGGATTAACTTCTCCCGTTTTCTCAACATTTCCCTTTACTGCTCTGCTCCTATTGATCGTCCTTATCAACCCATATACGGCTCACTGCTGAGCTCGAGTCTCCTCTCAGAATGAGAGGGGTTAGGCCAATAGTCCACCACGCTGGCCCAATACGGATTGACAGACTTCACATACGCAGAGAATTAAGAAATTCTCTGGTATGCAGGTTTCCTCACGATGTTTTCCTTCACCGATTGAGACACCTGATATTTATTTCCATAAAATGCACACAACTGAAAAGTTGGAAGTGCATGCCCCGGACCGGATTCGAACCCACACCCTCCGAAATCAGAGGCAGAGGTCATATCCACTGGGCTACCACGGCTCTTATTGATCGTAGCGTGATGAAAAGTACACTATAACCTGCCCACGAGTATGAAGAATAATTGTACCAAGTTTCGTTAAAATCCATCGAGTAGTTTTTGTTTCTGTAACGAACATACAGACAGACAGACAGACAAAAATTTTACTGATTGTATTTTTGGCATCAGTATCAATATCTAGTCACCCCCTGATAGTTATTTTGGTTTTTCATGTACAGAATTGACCAGATTTATTAGGTACCTATAGATTTTCTTTTTTGATATGACCTGTAACTATTCTCATCCACGTCGTACATATGACGATTGTTTGACGAGTGAGGGTCGATTCCTCTTTAATTCGAGAGCAGTTGATATTTGAGAGAGGAATGCACATATTAATAGTTACAATATTTTCTATACTTGTACTATATGAAAATTCATAAATTCAAATACGTGTTTATACAACATGTTATAGGGTCATGTCAGTCAGTCAAAATATTTCATGATATTTCGTCGTAGTTCGCAAATATTTAACAACTATAAAGTTTAGCTCTTGTTTAATGCTTGAACGTTTAGAAGATCGTTTTATTGCTCGAATGTATAAATAAACATACCTTCGAGTCCAAATATAAATGCAATAATACATAATTGATTTGCAGTATAGTACGACACGCTAGAACTATACTAGTGAAATGTAAAAATATATTAAAACTAGCTAACGCCGCGCGGTTTCACGTACGTGGTTCCCGTTCCCGTAAGAATACGAGGATAATATATAGACTTCCTCGATAAATGGGCTATTTAACACTGAAAGAATTTTTCAAATCCGACCAGTAGTTCCTGAGATAAGCGCGATCAAGAAAAACGAACAAACAAACTCTTCAGCTTTTAATATTAGTATTAAAAATAAATAATCTTAAGTAAGAAAAATAAAATACAGAAATAAAAACCAATAAAGTAGAAAAAGAAATATCACAAATGTATGGGTAATTAAGTTTAAATAATAATACTAACAATACATTTTTTTGCTTTCGATAGGATTCCCTTTTATCATTGTTATTTAATACCTCGCTCATTTAAATCTTTAAACATTGCAGAATTATCATTCATCATCAGTGGCGTGCATAAGGTTGTCGACCAGGGTATGCACTAGTAATAAAATTAAGCAAACTGGAAAAATCTGTATTTAATAAGCACTAAGAAGACAACTCTTAGGGTATGCAGTATTTTAATGCATCTATGAAGTGCACGCCACTGTTCACCATCAATCATCATAGTTTTTTTGCTCTTGTTTGCTAGCATAACTGTGCAAGCGAAGCTTTACTGGGTCTTCTGGTACATTTTAAGCGAGTGCAGCCATGTGGCACAGTTAGTTAACTATAAAACAAACTAGCACATTAATCTTAACTTAACTAGGTTCCAAACAGTAAACATATCCTGTGCAAGGTGAAATTACAACGTTCTGTATGCTTATTAGCTATTCTGGTAGCGCTGTGGTTATCTGCAACATTGAAATGTTGAATTAACATTGCCAACGCAGCGGCGGCCACGGTCGTCGCTCGTCACCGTGTCTCGGATTACATGAGTCCTGGCGCAGCATAGCTAATGTTCCAGCCACAATATTAATCATTATTGCATTTATCATCATGAATATTCATCATAATAACATCTATATCCATATAAATATTATAAGACTGACGTGGCGCAGTGGTATGTTATGGATTTACAAGACAGAGGTTCTAGCTTCGAACCCTGGCTGGTCTGGCTGGTGGAAGCCTTCAGCCGTGGTTAGTTACCTACCGGCAAAGAGATACCGCCAAGCGATTTAGCGTTCCGGTGCGATGTCGTGTAGAAACCAAAGTGTGGATCCTCCTCCTTACAAGTTAGCATTTTAGATTGCATCATCACTTACCATCAGGTGAGATTGTTATCGTCGTTATCAACCTATAATCGGCTCACTGCTGAGCTCAAGTCTCCTCTCAGAATGAGTGGGGTTAGGCCAATAGTCCACCACGCTGGCCCAATGCGGATTGGCAGACTTCACACGAGAGAGTCATATCAACATCTTCAAGAGAGAGGGTCATATCCACTGGGCCATCACATATCTAAATAACATCTGATAATGGTTGCTAATAAATTTAACATTATCAACCGTCAAGCGGCAATTCGTTTCGTTCTGTTCAATCGGCGGGTCCAAGCTCCATATCCCCTCATACACAGGGTGCTCGGGCGCATTTCCCATAACTTCAAGATATTTACGAGTCCACTTATAGGAGCCAAACTACATGACTAATATTTTATTAACTAAAAAATAAAAACTTGTTTGTAAGTGTTTTCATACAAAGTAATTCGATTAATTCCGACTATTCAACGAACACACGCCTTTATCTATCTGTTGAGTAAGGGCCCCCCGAACTACAGGGGCACCTTACGAATGAAATTAGTAAAATGTAATCCACAATCTCACTTAATCTGGTGTTTCCCGGAAATAGTTTATTTCAGTGTTCCACAATAGAACTCATAACATCGTGTGTAAGTACGTTACAACGAACATTTTGGTACCAATTTTACACTGTGGTTAAAGAGGATAAAATAAAAAAAAAACATACATACAGTCGAACGTAGAACCTCCTCCTTTTTGGAAGTCGGTTAAATACTAGATTTGCCGCTCGTCTATCAATGGGCCCCCAAACTAATTTTGATACAGGGCCCCCATTAGCCACTCCACGCCACTGAGTTACAGATAATATATTACGAATCATTTTATTCTACTGTAACTTTATTAATCTACTAACACTAAAAAGGTTAAAATATAAATATATTTTTTTAAATCTTTTTCGATGTACGAAAAATACTGACGCGCGTGTAATGTATGTCAGACATGGATTTGTTGAATAGATACCTCCAACATGTCACTCGCTGTGACATGTAGATGGATGGTACGTACCTACTACCTACCTAAAACTCAGGTAGCATCCGTGATAGCGACGTAAAAAAATTTGGACTACTTTTACCGAATAAATCAAACCGTTTTACCAAAAAAAAAATTGGCCAAAGATTATTTCGAACACTCAGGTAAAAAGCTTTGCACGATTTTAGCAATTACTACGAATATAATGAACTAGGAAAGGAGAAGGGTATACCTACATATGAAAATACAGCAACATAATTTCTATAATAATATAAATGCCTAAAGCGACAACCTAATCACGGCCAACTGCTAGTGATATATTAATTTAAATTACCAATTTTGAACTTTACAAAAACATTGCACATAATATGAACCTCCCTAGTGCCTGTACAATCCGATGGAAATGTAACGGGAATGGAATTGAGCAGATGAAATATTCAATTGAATTGGCCAAATACTGTATTGGCATTCATTACTGGTCCACTTCGGTTTAGTTAATTATTTCGAAAATAGTTTGTTGAATTTTCGACTTCAGATCCGACGTTTATTGGAATTAGTGTGACTTAAAAATGCCCCTTGGTTTTTGCGGCAATACCAATTTAGTTAATTCTTTTTTGTTGTATTTTTTATTTTCTTCTCTCTTTTTAAAGAAAATATCAAAAAACTAGCGCGGAAAATCATTAAATTTAATTAAGTATAATGCCGATGATGACCAATTTAAGTTTAGGGTAGGGGTAGGGTAGGGTAGGGACAGGAAAGAAGTGCACATAAGTCATAGCGACGCTTGGCCGGGTGCGTTAGTTTTATAGATTTTTAAGTGACCGATAAATGAACACACATATAGGCGTATATTATCACTCTAAGGTTTGTCTCTTTAGAACTGTAAGGCAATAGAGGTTGGGTAGGGTAGGTGTATGGTAGGGAGTAGGGTTTTTACTAGGTGACCCGGCAACTTTAAAACATAAGAAAAATTATGGGAATGTGTTGAGATATCGATGTACCTACTAGTGGTACGTCAGTACAAGCTGACATTCTTATCTTACAAAGTACATACTATAATCCTACCGTTTTATGTAGCATCTTAGCGTGAAGCGTTTTGTGTAATACTCAAATCGAATCTTGGGTCCTCGCATTATTTTTAACGAGGTATTCGCCCAACCTTCATCCTTTCCAAATTGAATAATGGAAGGATATTGACAAAAATATTCATGGAGAGTTGCCAACTATCTTCCAGACAATTAGTTTAACGACAGGATTTGCTTACAAATGTTTACATTTGAGCAATGAAACAAAAAGAAAATCCGCTAAACTTCACTTTGGTTTGGACTTGCTTTAGAAAATTATGGTACAAAATATTACTGTTCGTTACGTTGTTACAAACAGACAAATCTGACGTTTTTTCTGTATATTCTGTATTATTTACAAGTAATCCCTTGACTACAATCTCACCTGATGATAAGTGATGATGCCATCTAAGAGGGAAGCGGACTAACTTGTAAGACGGAGGATGACAATTCACACCCCTTTCGGTTTCTATATACACGACATTTTTTCCGGACCGCTAAATCGTTTGGCGGTACTTCTTTGCCGGTAGAGTGGTAACTGCCACGGCCGAAGCCTCCCACCAGCCAGACCTTGACCAACTAAGAAAATCTCAATCTGCCCAGCTGGGGATCGAATCTAGGACCTCCGTTTTATAAATCCACCGCGCATACCACTGCGCCACGGAGGCCGTCAAAAGTGCTTGTAAAATAAGCTTAGTAAGGTGTGATCCCCCAGTTTCTAATTTAATTATTTATGGATTTTTTTCCCTGGCTGGCTTAGTGAGATACAGTTCCAGAAAAAGCGCGGAGTGCTTAGGGATGCATAAAGCACCCTTTTCAAATTACTGTGCCACCATCTTAAACTTTGATTGTACTTTATCACATTGCAAAATGTATCTATTAGAAGATATTAAAGAGCTATTTAGTTTTACACTGCAGATATACTGCGGAAATGTCTCCAGTTGCCACACATTGTTAGAAGTTAAAACTACAGGCACCGCGATGCGACGTTCGAACAATCGTGACCAATTTGTGAAGTGCTTACTCGTAAGTTAATACGAGATTAGAAATAGCAATACAATTTGCGCACATTAACTGTTTTATTGGCAAGACTAGCAGATACACGCGACTTTGTCAACCTGACAAGGGAGGTAAAGCCATTTATGGCTTAACTTCTAAAGACTTTTGAATTCATGCAACACGCAGATGGCCCTTCTGATGTTTATATAGAAACAATGACACCGTACGACAACAGCCGGCGGAAAAATGTTTAGAAAGTTATTCAAAGTTTTTGCACGCGTAGTACCTAACTATTTATCCTAAGCCATTAGCGTAGTCCGACAACACACAACAAAGAAATACCTGACAATGTAAATTAAAAGAAAAGAAAATCGAATATTCAACAAGTGGTTGATTTGTCTGGGTAATTACATAGGCTTCGCAAGTTTATGTCGCCGATTATAAAGATGTAAACAGCTGAAAACCATCTATAATAACAGAGCAACGCTTAAGAACCTTGCTTATTATGCCTATGCCGCCCCGCATCCTTCAACATTAACAGGTGTTAAGCCTTCTATATATATGCCTGTGTCGAAAACGAGTTGACATCAGAAGCGAATTAAAAGGGTAAAACACTATTATAGAATGATTCCCACCAAGAATGTTACCAATAAACCCTTGAATAGCAGAGAATAACCTTGAGTGAAGTCCCGGACTTGTGACCGAAGGTTGTAGGGTTAAAGACATATTTTAAAACTAATTAACACTTCCCTTCTCCACTCAAGTCATTCTTCCTGCCTTTCCCAAAATAATTAATGAAGGATTATCCAACAAAAGGTGTGGACAGATCAAACGTCACAACAAGAATGAGCTATTCCGCCGAAGCGGCTTACCACTACTCCCCACCTAACTCACTAATCATTTCGTACTATCTCGGCTCATGACGACCGATCGAATGACTCACTCGCGCCGACACCTGCATTTGGTTCACCAGCAACTACGCTCTTTATCCCGCAACTGTTATAATTTTGACTTGGCGACTGAATAAACATGGCAGTTATTCGCAGTTCGCATCGAAATCCTCAAGACACGTTGATTTGCAATAAATAGAACAGCGAGACGCCGTGAACAGTGGCATTCTTTTATTGTTGATACCTAGTCGACTCGCACGAAACGTTTCGCATCGACGTTTCTAATAAGAACAGCGAAGATGTGGAATGCCCTTTCGGATTCTGTTTTTCCTGATAATTTGTGCACCTTCAAGACGAGTACATAGGCATCTTTTGGGCAAGCGAGTTTCAACTTAAACCTCATGAAGCAAGCAAGCTAAACTAATTTCAAATAAAAAAAATTAATAATAATAAATTGTCTGCGTTTTATATATACTAGCAGGAGCTCGCGACACGAGGCGAAAACTCTGACCCTTCTAATTTCAAATTTAAATTCACATTCACTTTATGTATTGTTGTAAACTGCACAAAAATCTGTTCTTTAGATTTAATGTTATCAAAGAAAAAGTAGTAAAGACAGACAGACGCGCCCGAGGTCTTTCTTTTATAGTATTACTAGCTGACGCCCGCGACTTCGTCCGCGTGAAAGTCGTTGTAAACTTTCAACTACCCCTACCCTAACCTACCTCTACCCAACCTCTACCCTACCCTATCCCAACCCTACCCCTACCTTACCACTACCCTACCCCTACCCTACACTACCCCTGCCCTACCCCTACCCTACCCCTACCCCTACCCTACCCTACCCTACCCCTACCCTACTCATTAAGGCTGTACTTCTTTATTTATTCCTCCCACCGCGAGTCGCGTCGAGCGCGGCAACGGTTACACAAAAATAATCCTTACAGCATGAATTAGTATTCACGCGCGATGGATTAGCGTATTTCATGTATAACTTTGGTGTTTCTTTACCGATTTTTACGATTCTTTTTTTATTGAATAGGTAATAATGTTAACTTTCTTATTAGGGATGACTGATGAGTGATATAAACATAAGAGTAGACAAATATAACTAGAAAACTCCGAACTGCTAAGCTATCGGGAGTTACACGTGTTATTGTGAGTCAACCATAAAAGATAGACATATATATGCTGTTGTGTTTTTATACATAATTTTAAGGAGAACATTTTCGTCATACATGATTTCTATGTAGCTTTAACCATTAAGGCTGTACACGCGACGGAATCTTGAAAAATTGAGTAACTTCTCCCGTTTTCTCAACATTTCTCTTCACTGCTCTGCTCCTATTGATGGTAGCGTAATGAAAAGTATACTATAACCTGCCCAGGAGTATGTTGAATAATTGTGCCAAATTTTGTTAAAATCCGTCCAGTAGTTTTTGTTTCTATAAAGAACATACAGACAGACAGACAGACAAAAATTTTACTGATTGCATTTTTGGCATCAGTATCAATCACTAATCACCCCCTGATAGTTATTTTGGAAATATATTTCGTGTACAGAATTGACCTCTCTACAGATTTATTATAAGTATAGATGTACCTACCTCATGTGAGAAATATTAAAAAATAATAACTATTCCGCTGTTCACGAGTACCTAATTGATAGTAAAATGGTTGTACTTATATAGAAAACTTATCGCACCTGTGAATTCGCTGAAGTTTCAGCATGATTTAGGGAGTTCGGGACACTTAGCGCATATAAACACTGGACGAACATATTGGTGCGAGAATGTAGGAGACTTTTCTTTCCAAATCTATATACCTAGAAATCAATTATAAATCAATTTTGAACGCGCTCTTATCGAAGTTGTGTGTCTAATTCCTATATACCACGCAAAAAATCAATTATTATCAAAATAAATTAAACTATACCGAAATCAGTAATCAAGTTATGACACATACTTACAGATCTTAGTGAGTGTCTCATAACCACGTGTAACTTTGTTAAAAAAAGCTTTTTTTAACAAACTTACAGTTTCATTATTTATTAGTTCCTTACACACTATACAATACATTACCAATATTAAAATTGGACGCTTATACAACGGATTGGTTCCTTGTTCTTTTTACACTACGAGTATGAAGATTATATGGAATTCCCTTTCGCAGCTTTTACTTTCTCTACCACTTACTATGTATCTGTAAGACAAGAGTAAACATGCCTAGTTCGGGCTACTTTAGTATTTTAGTCGAGTACGAACAACTTTTGGATTTACTGCCCAAAAATTGTTCGTACTCGACTAAAATACTAAAGTAGTCTGTACGACGTATAAGTTCTAGGAAAGTGTTTTCTATCGTAACGTGCATGCTTGCTGCATCAGGTTGATGCCTATAAAACAGTGTAAAGAATAAAGACAATAATTTATTATGTAAATAATATTTTAAATAAATAAATATGTTAATAAAATATCGCAATTCTTTTGATATCGATAGGTACCTACTCGTGTACGAGTGTCAATATCAAAAGAATTACAATGTTTCTGATATTCACCTAACGACTTCAATATTGATCCCAACGTGAAAATAACTTTTCCCATGTAAAATTTATGTCATACATAAAATAAAATGATACTTATTGCAATAAGGATTCAATTTCTCGAAACTTGGGGTACATTTGTGACTTTTGATTAAGTACGTCTTGATCTAAAGTTTCTTTGCTTACTTTCACAAGTTCCAGAAGCAATCGCAACTCCTTACAAGTTCGAGATCTCGTGTCTACGAGTTCGATCTACCACAGATATATTCTGTCTGTACCTACTCGTACAAATTGCCTCAGAGCCGTTCAGTTATACGACTTCCAAAAGGTAAGCGTTTCAGACTAGCGTTTTATACGTGCGTATGAGCTCGTTTTTGGAAGCGCAAGTGGGCGCGTATAGGCGCGCCTTTTGGCAAAATCTCGACTCGTACGATCGTTGACGTGCTTCTTATTTTTTATTTATTTATAATTCTACAAAAAACACATTTAAATTAAGTCTAACCATAGTGCAACACAAACCACAGTTGGTTTTACTATGCACTGGTTATTATTACATAATACAATATTTGAGAACAAAAATAATTAACAAACAAAAGAGAAGAAAAGAAGAGAAGAACAATCATTAGCGGGTAGTTAAATAAATATCGTAAAAGTGTGAGTAAACCGCTGCTGCAAAGCTACACAGGCTGTCCCAAAAAGTATTGCTTTAGTTTCCGCTTTTGTGCGTTCGTAAATATATTAGTATCTTTTAAAAGATTTTTGTCTGTATCCGGAAAATCGTTAAAGATTGTTGGAACAATATATTCCAGCCTTCGCATCTAAGCGCGAGCCGCGAGAGATACCTCCAAGAGGTACTAAAACGACACCACCAGTTCGAGCGACCTAGCCGAAATATGCCCATTTACGCGAGTCCGGTTTTTTGAAGCGCGTTAAGCGCGTAGCGCGCGTATAAAAGCAAAAAAATACGCTAGTCTGAAATCACCCGACGAGTTTACTCGTCGCGTATTTTATTTCTTTTTTTGGCGATATTAAGCACTCCATGTCACTCACCGTCATATCAAAAACAATTTCAAAGATCTTCAGAGGTAATATAGAATGAAACTCTTCGAAAACTGAACAAATATCACTCAAGTTCCTTAGTTGGTGAATTGTTCAATCTATTTCATAACATACTGGTTATAAATAATGTGACTTAAATATTTTACAGGTAGAAATAATTGTGTGTTATTACTAAACTAAGAGTACGACATTTACCTTGGCTTGAATAACCTTAAGGTTAATTTAATTTAGAGCCTCAATAGCTCAACGTTTAGGGCGGTCGGACTCATCACCGAGGTGGCGGTTCGATCCCCGCTCCGCTGGACTATTGTCGTACCCACTCTTTCGTACACACAGTCTTTCCCGACTAGTTGGAGGGGAATGGGAATATTGGTCATATTAAAAAAAGATATGACAAATATTCTTTATAAAAAAAAAGAAATTTTCTACCCTACTCTTGCTCTACCCCTAACCTACCCCTACCTTACCTCTAGGGTTAAGGGGTAGATGTTAGCCGATTCTCAGGCCTACTGAATATGCAAACAAAATGTAATAAGAATCGGTCAAGCCGTTTCGGAGAAGTATGGAAACAAACATTGTAACACGAGAATTTTATATAAAAGATGATGATAATCATGCAAAGACAGAAAAACACATAAATATTCATTTGTTATCTGCTTTTATACCTATCTCAAAGATAAATCTTTATGCAGATTGTTTTGCAGTCATCACGCTAGCCATTTATAACTAAATGTACGTAATCAAGACGTTATATGCACATAACTACAATAAAATCATTGTAATGAGTTTCTACGATGTTTCTAGTTGCATAGAAAATATTTATGAAAAACTTAAACATTTTGTCATTTTGCCCTACATCAGCCTATTTATACAAAACATTAATAAATAAAAAACACACATAAAGCCGAATACAGAACCTCGTCCTTTTTGGAAGTTGGTTAAAAATTGCTGAAAATCGTAAAAAAATCCGTTCAGACATTACGAGTAGCTCAGACTGACAGATGTACCCTGGCATAGGTATACCCCAACCATCAACCATTAAAGAGCCGTATTATAGTATAGCTTGGATATATCTGTCTCTGTGTCCATTTCTGGTATCGTAGTTTCTAAACGAAGTGACCAATAATTTTGACGCGGCGTTTTTTTTCTTTGAAAACTGATCTGTTTATGCTTTTCTTCTTCCGCTAATTTTACTTGACTAATACACATAGATTTTCATGCGATTTTCACCAATAGATTGAGTGAGTCATCAGGAATGTGTATAATTTGTTGAGATTTGGCTCAAACTATGATGAAATTTTCGGAAGTGTTTTCTGAAAAAGACAAGCTAATTAAAAAAAACCATGTACACGTACAACATTGTAAGTATTTCTCAGAATTGTTTAACAGTCTTAGAAGGAGGTATATTATACAGTGTAGATTTTGATTTCATTATGTACCTACCTACCTGTAGATATTTATCCTATGGACACATAAAACTAGAAAAGTGGATACATAAAGATTGGACAGTTAATACTTTGTGTACATCGTACATACGAGTGTACTAATAAAAGTTATCTCAAAGAAAATTGTGTGACGTAGAGATTGGTAGAGATAACGAACAATCAGTATTCTGGGCATTGAGGTTTCCGTTCCAGACTATTATATTGATACAGAATGATTGTTTCGTGTGTGGCTTACCCGATATTAATAAGCAAACTCAGTAAACCACTAATTTGACGAAGCCCTTTCGACCTCTTAGTGCGGTTGCAAACTAGCGTTTTTTCTACGCGTATAACTACTTTTGACTTCATCATCATCATCATCATATCAGCCGATGGACGTCCCCTGTAGGACATAGGCCTTTTGTAGGGACATCCAAACATCACGATACTGAGCCACCTGCATCCAGCGGATCCCTGCGACTCGCTTGATGTCGTCAGTCCACCTCGTGGGGTCGGCCAACACTGCGCTTACTAGTGCGGGGTCGCCATTTCAGCACTTTAGGGACCCCAACGTCCATCGGCTCTTCGAACTATGTGCCCCGCTCATTGCCACTTCAGCTTCGCAACTCGTTGAGTTATGTCGGTGACTTTGGTTCTTCTGCGGATCTCCTCATTTCTGATTCGATCACGCAGAGATACTCCTAACATAGCTCGTTCCATCGCCCGCTGTGTGACTCTGAGCCTTCTTATGAGGCCCATAGTTAACGACCAAGTCTCGGAACCATAGGTCATCACTGGCATCACGTTTTGACTTGCACGCTTACAATAGGGATGATGACAGTTTTTAAATTGTTATATAAACGAGTAAATTCAGAGTATGCTAATAGTAAAGCAATTTTGAAAAAGGAACAGGGTATCTGTGATCATTACTTTCGGAGCTACAGAGATTTAAAGGGTCATATTTGCGGCGCTGCCACAGTCGCAAAACCGTTCCACACGAAAGAATGACATCGCTGCTTCGTGAGATTATTAGATTTGTATGGGCGTTCAAACAAAATTACTAATATCTTTGTTATTTGTTGGTTTATTATACTTCATTCTATAAAAAATGTCACACTGAATAAGGAAGCTAAAAATGTATGAATTTTCATCTAATAACGACATGAGATTTTTAATTAATTTTAAAATTTTATAATCTTATTTATATTACAAACATCCCGACATCGACACCGACCGACTTTGTGCTTTATCTTTTAATTAGTTACTTTATATTGATCGTATTTATTCGAATGTCATATAAAAAATAATATAATCAAATCAAAGCCTAAAACATCAACATGGAATACGCGATTGTATAAAACGCTAATCGGACTACACTTTAGCTACCTAGTATAGCTATATTGGAAGCAAAATAAACCACTTTCTCTAAACAAAAGGATTTAGAAAAGTTGCATGCTTTTTCACTTCAGGTGACAATCCTGCTATAAATGCGGATTAAGTCTGTCTGTTTTATTTTTACTGCTAAGCCACTGAACCGATTTGAATGAAATTGTATATAGATAAATAGATAAAATGGATTTAATGTTAAAAACGATTAATACATTAAAATAAATTAACTAAAACACAATTTCACGTGAACGAAATTGCAGGAATCCGCTAGTATTTCTTAAAAAAATCTTTCATATTCTTATTATTTTCAGATAGGGCCAATAGCGGACATAAGATGGCAGACAACTGTCAAGAGGACTACAGAGAACAACAACATTGCAATTCATGTGATTCCACCCGATGGAGAGGAAGATGACGAGTTCGTGCCGCCGCTGCGGCCGCGGCGCAAGCTCAGCACGCCGCTCAGCGCTCTGCCGGGCGCCGTGGACGGATTGTCACCAGGTAGGTGTACACGAAGCCGTGATAGCCCAGTGGATATGACCTCTGCCTCCGATTCCGGAGGGTTTAGATTCGAATCCGGTCCGGGGCATGCACCTCCAACTTTTCAGTTGTGTGAATTTTAAGAAATTAAATATCACGTGTCTCAAACGGTGAAGGAACAACATCGTAAGAAAAACTGCATATCAGAGACTTTTCTTAATTCTCTGCGTATGTGAAGTCTGCCAAGCCGCATTGGGCCAGCGTGGTGAACTTTTGGCCTAACCCATCTCGTTCTGAGAGGAGACTCGAGCTGTGAGCCGAATGTGGGTTGATAATGATGATGATGATGATAAGGTGTACACTAATGTTTATTTAATAGAAACTTTTATGGATACGTTCATACTAATTAGAGCGAGCTTAACTGCTGCTCTCCGTTGATACAGCTTTTGTGGATTATGAGGTCCTGGTATTTCTTACAAGCTTTTCTATAATGTAAGAAATTTTCAATTAAATTTTTTTTTTTCGTTGGGTTATAACTGGGAATGCTATATGCCTAAGAAAGCACTCCCGGTTACTATCATTAACATCTGATAATGGTCGTTAATGAATTTAACATTATATTGTCACCCAAAGCCCGCTAACCCGTTTTGAAGCAACGAGGTGGGTCTAGTCCTTATTTCCTCTCTTATACGGAAGGAGATACAGATGAGGAAGAAAATCCACACCCTTTCCGGTTTCTACACGACATCGTACTGGAACGCTAAATCGCTTGCCAAGTACTCTTTGCCGGTAGGTAACTAGCCACGGCCGAAGCCTACCACCAGCCAGATCTGAACCAATTAAGAAAACCTTCATCGGCTCAGCCGAGATAAAAACCCAGGATCTCCATCTAGTAAACGGAGGCCGTTGAAACTCACCGAGTTCCTAACTCCGACCTTAGAATTTCTTTCATAGCCCGAGCCACTCGAACGCAAGACCTCGTGACCTCGTGACCACTGGACCAACGAGGTAACAATATAGTTTATTAATACCATTTATTATCTGCAGATCTCCTCCGTACGTCGCCGACGCGGACCCTCTCTCCCTTCGACAGAACCAAGCGTCGATTCAGCACTATGGTCTCGAGTGCCGCAGCAGCCGCCGTCTCCCGTCGCTTCTCTGCCACTATAGGCTGGTGCCTGGCCACCCCTTCGGACGTCAAACCGCAAATCGTTCGCCAGGGGCGCGCTCTCTGCCTACAATACATAAAAACTCAAATACGAAGGTCATCGACCTGCCCCAAAAAGGTAAATTGCTTTAATTCCTTCGTAATCCCCTGTCGTTTACGATGTATGTGCGTTTAATGTCAACATCCCGAAATGTAAATGAGATAACCCCTTCTCTGTTTTATTGTAAATACCAGTCAACCAAAAAGGTGCCGTAGGTGTTGTGTTTGACAAGTTGCCAACAAATGGTCTCCATACAGACACGTGTTTTAACAGCAACGGTTGTATACAAAAACTAATAATTCATTTATTTCAATTAGGCTTAGTTTACAAGCACTTTTGAAAGGTCAAGATTATGTCATAATTTATTTTAATCTAATGGTGGTAATAATAGTCGAATCCTTAAAATTAAAGTTACGAGGGTTCTAAACGCGCGTTGGTCCGAGAAGAGCCCACAACAAACTCAGCCAAGGTTTTTTTTTTTGTTTACCACCATTTTACAAACTTATTTAACACTAAGCACACAGTCGTATAATTCAGTTTAACACCAAGCTTTTTTATCATTAATATAATCATCAACACTATAATAAGCCTTTCCCAACATTTTTACTTTTTACATTTTCTAAATATATGATAGGAAATACTGTCGCCACCGATTAACAGAAATTGACATATTAATTACTTAGCAAATTCTCATCTCATCATTATGCTATCGCGTTAATGAGTCGACGGAAATCAATCATTTTAAAATATACTACTATTAGAAAATATAAAACAGCTGCCCCTGTAGCCAAGTGGCACGTCGATTCTCTTTCTACGATCGCAATAGCTTCGAAAACTAGAAAAAGTATGGGAATGATATTTGCTATAGACAGGTCACGTGATCAAGATCTGTCATTCTCATACATTTTTCTAGTTATCGAAGCGTTTGCGATCGTGCCACTTGGCTACAGGACTGGTATTTGTATGGTTGTACCTAATTTTCTGCTAGTACCAACACCTACTAAGGAATATTATAAAGCATGAGAGATTTTTCGTTTGTTTATTTGTTACAAACTGGCTAATCTCTGAAATAGATCTCCTCCGTATTCCGTACAAGATCTGACTGTCAAGTCAGATAGTAAAAATTTCGTATCAGATCTATACAGGATGTCCCGTAAATAGTACTACATCTCTACTACTAAAATAACGTAATATTAGCAAAAATTTTACAATTTTAAAATTATATTGACTTTGTACAAAATACAAAAAATCCTTACCTTTAGTGCCGTTTAGTCATCCCGAAAAATTACTTAAGCATTGATTTTATGAAACATGATTTTATGAAATGATTGTACATAATGAAAGTTTAATTTTTTCAACTGCAAATTAAGTTTTTTCCAAAAAACGGGACTAATAATGAACAGGGAAAAACGCTCCTTGTTCAAACTACATTTAATATTTGACGGGCCGGTTCTGAAAACACCGTTCATATGAAAGTCGGTGAACTCGGGTCTAAGTATATGTTTTATGTTTAACTATTGTTTGTTGGAAAAAAAGTAGCAGGTAAAGTTGTACATCTAACTTGAAAGCATGTTCAATTCATATACAGATTTATGAGGAGTGGGTACTAGCTTTCTTTATAAGATTAAGGCAGGAGGAATAGGAAACGTAATGAAATTCTGCTAATAATAGGTATTATAATTAGATATGATCCTATCTATCTTGAAGCAGGTTGCTAACAATAGACGCAGAGTGCAGTGATTAGGTAACACGTGTTAAATATTCACTTACAATATAACAACGCTCTAATTTGAAATTGTAATTTCCCTGACGCCATCCTATCCTTTACCTAGTTACATCTGATAGTGTCTTCTAGTAGTATGTTAATTTGTAATCGTACATCATCTTGTACAGTACTGTCTGGCCTCAAATGCCTCATTTGTATTATAAAAGATATGCGAGTAAGTACTTTGAAAACGATCCTTTGATTTTCAATATAAGACCTTGACATTTATAAGAAATTAAACAAGGAAAATCTCCATAAGACGCGTACTTACTTGCGTATTCTTTTCATCTCTTACAGGTGTCTAGATTCTCATCTTAACGTAGTATAAAATTATATCATAGCAAAATCGCTTCCCAGTCATTTCTTTGTAAGTATAACAAGTACGCTTCAATCTACGCAACGGATTTTAATGCGATTTTCACCAATAAATTAATTAATTCAAGAGGAAGGTGTTCTATAATAATGTATTTTGTTAATTTGTTGAAAGATGACTATATTTGGTAAAGATATCAGAAAAAATCAACCTGACGAGATCATCGAATTTCATCGAAAGCGCTGTTTAATAGTCTGATTCACAAGTGCTCTTTTAGCCAACTTTTTTCACGGAACAACAAACAATGAGCAAGGCATCATCTAATTTTGGGGAAGCAAAAACATAGACAAAACACTGATCATGCGGACATACAATACATACATTGCTTTTCTTTAAAGTCAGTTAAAACATAACCTTACCTTGTTTTTAACAGAAGACAATCATATCCAAACAGAACTTTGTTAAAGTTCAGAGACAAGATTTCTGACAACATTATAGAAACGAATTAATTCCTTTCAGCAAATAGTAATGAAACGTTTACAAAGAATGCTCGAAACCGAATGCGGGGAGGAAGCTGTGAACAATGTGGAAACTGGCGTGTTCACTGCGCTGAGAGCTCTGTGTGCTGCTTTGGAGAGGAAACGACCGGACGCATTTAGACACGTCGCCCGTCAGGCTACGCGAGCACCGTCTGCCATGCTACGCTCTGACACTGCTCTAGCAGAACTTACACTGGCACTAGCTCGCCGCATCACAAGGGATAACGTCACTTGGTCCAAGGTATGGTAACATTATGCATTAAAACACATCATTAGTTTTTTAATGAAGCAACTATGTGGTACCTGGCGTACTGACTGCGCTGCAAGCTCTTTGTGCTGCCTTGGAGAAGAAACGACCGGAAGCATTCAGACACGTCGTCCGTAGGGCTACGCAAGCCCCTTTCGCTATGCTTCGCTCTGACACCGCTCTTGCAGAGCTTACACTGACGCTAGCTCGTCGCATCACTAGAGATAATTTGGTGGTATCTAATGCCTATTGACTTCATTTAAAACTCTATTAATTTAATGAAGCATTATTGTAAACTAAAGCGTTCGTCCGGGAGAGTACCACCTTGTTAATTTTGCAGTCAAGCAGTAATTACAGACACATTAAGCCACACCTAAGCCACAAATAGGTAGACACTAGACAGACTCAGGGCAGGATATTATGGAGAGTGTGTCTTACACGCACGAAGTCTAATATCGTCACAGTTTACAAAAATCTCAGAAACACATTCATATTAGACATGATTTCGTATCGGTAACAAAAAATATTGAAAGTACTTACTACAATTTGTTTCCTACAATTGATTTCACAGATCGCAGCCGTGTTTTGCATATGTGGTGCATTAGCCAAAGAAGCAGCTGAGTCAGCGGACGGCGAGCCGGCGCTCGAGCTGGTGGCAGCTCCTGCGGCGGCGCTTGCGGATCTTCTTCACGACAGTCCGGGCTCTTGGATAGCTAATAATGGTGGATGGGTAATGTTTTAATAATGTTCAAACTATGAAAATAATGTGATCGAATTTCGACCACTCGGCGAGATGATGATGCATAATAACAACATCTATGTCATGTTTCTATTTCATTAATCGTATCAAGAAAAGGATTATTCGTGATAGCAAATATTACCTGAGTAGAGGTACCTATCAAATAGGGTATTTTAAATAGGTAGTTTTTAAACTTAATTATTGAAGTATTTTAAGCTATATTTTAATTTATCCCGTCAATAATAACTAGTACAAAATTATAATATAAATAAAAAAATATGTATACGTAAAATTTTTGCCAACAAAACACAATAAATGGACAAGGGACATCATTCATAAAGACTCCGTTCCAAATCCGAAATGTTTATATTTACAGTATGAAGGTAGCTCTATACTTTTCGTTCTAAATAAAAAGTTTAGAACTCAGAAGTCGTAACGTTGTTACTTTTCCGCTCATCGTAAGGCGCTATAATATATTATTTTGTATTTTTACATCATTAAGATTGCAATGTTCGCAAGCAAGGTAGGTACGACTGCAGTTGTGAGTGTGATCGTTAGGAACAGACTATGGACACAATAGATATAACAAGCTATGGATAGCAGCGTAATATTATCACGTCACCGTAAACGCCAATCACAAACCGATGTCATTAAGCACATGACGTCACAATTTATGATTGGCGTTTCCGGTGACGCGATATAAATACAATAATTGAGTTTAATAAAAATATTACAAGTTCGGGATTATTTTCACAAATAAAAATGTGATTCGATTTTCTAGGCATCTAAACTGTCTATATGCAAAAAATCTTCTTGTTTTAGAACCTATTGCAGGCAAGTACCCTATTATATTACAGCCCTACTCGATGTGTACTGTTTACAAACTTTTTTAAACTTTTAATTAATTTAATTATTTACCAAGTTAATTTAAATATATACGCTACAAATAAGCCAAATCAAATAGAAACAGTAAAATGAATTTGAAGAACATTATAAACCATGGAAAATATGCGACGAGTTGGCGGCCAGAGCACCAGCGCACGAAATAACATCTTCATATCGTCGTCGACGTCGCCGTCGTCGTCTGAGGAATTTAAGACCCCGCCAACATCTGCGGGGGATGAGACACCCGTGCGGACGACTCATCGGGGTGTCACCACACGACGACGGCAACACCAACAACAACAGCAACAACACCAGCAGGACGTCGACGAGATACCACTACCGGAGAGCTTGGATCAAGAGGGGCTGCGGGCTCCTGTGAGTGCTCCCGCTACCGGTGGTGTAGTGCGTCGCATGAGATGGTCTCGTCCACTCAATGAGAGCGTCATGCGAGCGTACTGTGGGGCGACAGAGGGGGGAACTAACCTTACTGCGTACCGGTCAAGGATGTTGTCTATGTTTCAGACTCTTTAGCCAACAGTGACCGTGACTGCGCAGTACCAAGTTAATTATTATTATTGTAAGTTATGAAAAGACTACTCATTTGTACCCTTAAATTAAAATTGAGGGTATACACGTCGAGTAGGGCTGTAATATAAATACTTCGTCAACATTAGGTACTTATTAAGTAATATTAAATTGCACACAAGGTTTTTTGTGTTGATAATCTTGGAAATTAATATTTTAAATTAAATGTGCTATATTACAAAATGTGCTTACCTAGAATGTTTGTGGAATGATGATTATGATGTTATTAAGCCTTTAAGTGGATTCTCGAAGTAAAGCAATTTACCCAGATGATATCTCCGTGTACAAGCATAACACACACTTAGATGAGCCTATAATAGCCAGACCTTCGTGTTTTTTTTTATTTATTGTTTCTGTTGTAATAGACTTATTTCAACAGAAGTTCCATTTCATAAGATTTCGATCTGGCCTACTTTAGTGACTAATTAGTAGTTTGACTAGAACCTAAACTTACAATATATTCTTATTATACTAAAATAACCAAAAACTTCCAATAACTTAATCTTAATCTTAGGCTTACTTTTCACTAACTATTTTTAAGTTTAATTCACTTTTGTGGTTCCCTACCGTGCCTAGCTTTTTTTTTTATTCTTTACAAGTTAGCCCGTGACTACAATCTCACTTGATGGCAAGTAGATATTGATGCAATCTAAGATGGAAGTGGGCTAACTTGTTAGGAGGAGGATGAAAATCCACACCCCTTTCAGTTTCTACACGACATGGTACCGGAATCGTCTTTTTCGGTAGGGTGGTAACTAGCCACTGCCGAAGCCTCCCACCAGCTAGACCTGAACCAATTAAGAAAACCTCAATCGGCCCAGCTAGGGATCGAACCCAGGACCTACGTCATGTAAGTCCACCGCGCATACCACTGCGCCACGGAGGCCGCTAAACGGATTCTTTTGAACTTTTAACTTTATCTAGCTTATACATTTTAACGTGGTAGATATTTACAAGTACTTTTGGCACTGACAGCTGCTGCGGAGCAGACAAACTTGCAGCTTGTATAAAATGACGAAGTTCTGGCCATAACAGGCCTTTAAACTTCAAGCACAATCTATGTAAGCATTTAATTTAATGTACATAATTCCAAATGGAATTTAGGTAAAATTGTTGCGCTACGTATCACGAAACTATTAAAATATAAATACACTAATATAAACAAAAATATTTTTTGTTTGTTTGTTTGTGGCGATTAGGCCCTGAAACTACTGGATCGTTTAAAAAAATCTTACACCAAAAGCTACATTATTAACAAGCAACATAGGCTATATTCTATCCCCGTCTTCCCGTGGGTGAAACCGCGGGGTTTACGCTACTGTTATTATAACTACAAAGGTGAGTTTTATTTCTTCGCCAAACCTTCACGCTTTAACTAGATAAGTACGAGTACATAGGCGATTGATTGATTTTGGTGGGAAGTCCCGATTTTTAAATCAAAATTTCCCGCGTGGGACAGGCACAGTCCCGCTTTTCGGGAATTACTCGACCGTGCGTGCAGCGTACTGAGAAAGGGCGGAAAGGTGGCATTCACGTCTCAGACTATTATTTGAAACGCCATATTATTGCAATGAATAAAACTTTTTCGATTTTGATTTCTGTTTTTTTTTCTTTATACATGAATTCTGTTTAGATGAATTAGACTCATTTATATAAGAATATGCTAAATCTGATTTACAATATCGTATTTTTATTAAAATACATTTTCTATGGATATTTTTACGTTCAAATTACGTTTACGTGACAATAGACTACACGTAATCTGAACTCAAATAAAAAGATAAATGTTACAAAACTTTTAATTATATAGGTTTTTTACGAAGTCTCGCTCTCGACGAAAGAATCCCGCTTTTTTTTTCACTCAAAAAGTTCCTAAATCCCGACTTCAAAAAACCTGACAACGCTAGCCTTACCTTAACCTTACCACCTTCCAATACAATATACCTTAACATCTAATAGACGTCCACTGCTGGATATAGGCCTCTTGGCTCTTGCATGGATCTCCAAGCACAACGGTCTCGAGCCGCCAGTAGCTTCGCGACTCGCTAAGCTAAATCAGTAGGACTTTGGTTCGTCTGCGGATCTCCTCATTTCTGATTCGATCACGCAGAAAAACTCCAAGCATAGCTCGCTTCATCGCACGCTGAGTGACTTTGAGCCTTCTAATAAGGCCGATAGTCAGCGACCAAGTCTCGGATCCGTAGGTCATCACTGGCAACACGAACTGATCCAAGACTTTCGTCTTTCGTCTGAAGAAGTCCTTCCAATGTGCCTAAGTTAACGTTACATGATATACTCGTAGTAACTGAAAACAATTTTTTTTCAGAATGGGCTCATCGATCGTCTACGCGCCAGTGATCGAGATCAGAGAACCGAGAAGACGCTCCGAGTGTTGGTCTCATTCTTTGTATCGAGTTGCCTTATACTTCTATTATTGCGATGGGTGTGGTCGTAACGTGAAAAGTACTTCGAATCACGGACTTGTAATTAACTAGATACCGTCCGCCGAACAATATATTTTGTACTTGCATAATATTTGCCATGTTTCTTAGATTTTTAGAACAAATCGACGACGTGTCTATACGCGCGTTTAGGATGGGAACCTAACAAAAAGTTAAACGACACAACTTTTGAGTGAGCTAGAAAGAGTGTCAGAGAATGGCACACATGTTTTTTTTATATGTAGCTCGCTCATAGCTGACCTACCGTGGCAGTACCGTAAATATTTTTAACCGATCTCAAAAAAAGTGAAAGGTTTTCAATTCGAGGCGTACCTATGTTTTTTTTTTTATTAAAAAATCAAACAACACAAAACCCGTCCTAATATAATCCCGCAAAAAGTACTATCCTATCTCTCAAGATGAACTCAACTGAACACTGCAAACATTCATTAGAACAGTATATTAGGTAAGACTAGAGAAGTTCATCGCGGGTAAACAAAGTGTTAAATAATAATTTTAATGGCGCTTAATATTTTTGATAAAAAAAGTATTTATACCGTCGAATTTTATACTATGAAATGAAAAAGAGGTGTCTAGATAAAGTTAAGTCCGTGCTTCGAAAGCTATCAAGTTTTTGATTACGCCTATAAAGTTGGCCATAGATTTATTTTTATCAGTAATAGTACAAATTTAAAGCATAAAGGTTGTCACTTAGATTACTTAGATTCATCTATTGTCAGTTGTTTAAGTAAATAAAGTACGTATTTTATTTCAGTATAAAGTGTAGTTTAGTCAGTAAAGGTCAAGTCACGGAACATCAAGTGCGCCAGTAGCAGTTAGCCATACAAGCTCAAGTAGGCCTAGGGGGGATAACTGTCAAATCTGCAGCGCACTCCTTAACTAGAACATGTGTGGCTATTGTATACATGAAGCAAAAATTGGATTTCCACTCTGCCGACTTGATCAACTCTGCTGTATCGTGCAAACTTGATCGTGTGTACATAGTTTAATAAAATAGGCAGACGGTATCTGTCTAACATCTGAAGCAACATATTGGCACCGAGTATCATTACGTGTGTGAAATGTATTGCCAGTTATAGGAAATTAATAGTCTTCATAATATTATGTGCAACGGTGTGCGTGTCGACGTGTATGATTACGTAGGTATATTATCTATCATCATTATCAGCCGATGGACGTTCACTACTGGACATGGCCTCTTGTATAGACTTCCACACTTCACGGTCTCGGGCTGCCAGCATCCAGCGGCTCCCTGCAACCCACTTGATGTCCTCGGTCCATCTATCTTTCCTGTGTAAGGTCGCCATTCCAGCACCTTGAGACCTCACCTTTGAACTATGTCATAGAAACATAATATGTACAGGTACTATGTGAACGCAGATAAACTCCAAGTTTAACTCGCCCCATCGCCATATTTAGCGACCAAGTCTCAGATCCTTAGGTCATCACGTAGGAATAATATCTATATTATATGCGAAACGGCAGAATTGGGGTGCTTTTTTCACGTTAAATTTTATTTCTCGAGTCACGAGAGTCCATATTATAATTATAAATTGTGCCAAGATTTATGTTACACCTACTTGGTAAGTAAAAGTCAATTAAAAATGAATTAAAATGGTACTATAGTATTTGAGGTTTTACCTTTTGAAAGTATTAAGATATAATATATAAGTATATTAGTTCGTAAGTCTATAAATTAATTTATTTAAATAGTTAAAAATATATAAATGATTCCTGTTTGTTTACTTGGTTTAATTTTTCCCTGTTTCCCAATGCCAAATGAAAATATTAGCTACGAATAACTAGTTTAAATTGATATTAACAATATTTTACATCCGAATACAACAGAAACTAGATCACTCGCATATCACCGTAGATATTTTTTTTCGAATCTACTGAAAAGATTACCTAAAATGGTTCTAACAATTCATCTATTTATTAATAATAAACTTCCTGTGACCAACGCCGAAGTGTAGCGTGAATAGATGAAATCGGATTATATTATAAAATACCTTTGCTTAGGGGTAAAGATAGCAAATAAAAAATGCAAATTGCATCGTGGGGAATATCAAATAAAAGAGATCTAAGGAAGGATAAGATAAGAGATCTAAGGATCTAAATATGTATATGGTTTTTGTAATTTTAAAATAAAAAGATTCAACAAAACTACTTCTTTTTCTTCGACTTTCATTAAGAATATCTACTTAAATAAGTTAATATGAACATACATATGAATATACTCGTGCAATCTTTTAAAACATTTTCGATGTTCAAAATATCTTAGCCGAAAAAGTTCCAGTTTAAAAGTTCGCGCACGAAATTTGACAATATTTTTTTACAGACTTCACGGCTCTAAGTTCTTAGTATAATGACGTGACAATGTAAACTATCACGCGGAAATATGTAACACCATTATTATATAATCTGTGTCCTTACATAACACGCTCTTGTTCATTGCACTACCAACATAGAGGTATTAGAAAATGGAGATGCATCGCACTCAAATTCACGAACAAAATTGTCTGTCGTTTTTTGCGGGGGGACGAGGTAAACTCACACATCGAAAATATTTAACACCATTAAAAATATTCTATGTTTAGCCGTTTGTGGTCCATACACACACAACTATAAATTTGACTCCACACTAACAAACACATTGCTTAGACTATCCACAGATTAAATACATAGAATATTCGATTACTGATCGATGTTTGGCTGTTTCGTCAAAAGAATCGATTCTTTTTACTACAAATTTGATAAAATTAAGGTTTAAACACTTACAAATGAAACTTTACTCCATCTTTTACTAAATTACAAGTTTTTGGCCGTTTTTTTATACCATTTAACTACACAAGCCGGCATTTTTAGGGAGCTCTTTAACGATATATATAAAACGATTACAACAATGAAACATCGATTTTATAGCAACAGGTCTCATAAACGCGTTAGATCATAGATTTTTTATCTTTGCCAGAGGGGTAACGGTTAGCGAAGCAGGTCCTGTTATTTAAATAGTCTAGACTACCAATGAAAGAAGCTTTCTATCTTTTTATTGTTTTTTCCTTTCTTTTTTTCATTGGACTACACACAACAGTATGAATCGCCAGACTCACAAGTGTAGTTTTTACACAGACTAACAATCACTACTTTACCAACTAGGCGTTACCTAGTTCGAACTATTTAGCATTTTAGTCGAGTAGCATACTAGACTACTTGTTACCGCCCAAAAATCGTTCTTACTTGACTAAAATACTAAAGTAGTCCGAACTAGGCTTAAGGCCAAACCGGCCAGAGGTCCAGTCTTAGACCATTAAGGGTCCAGTCCTTATAGGCAAGTCTTGGATTTGATGCCTCAGATGAATTATATATTTGATGCATATCAAAGATCAATGACGATTTATACGCAGAAGAATTTTAGTCTGTGTATCTGTCTCTCTGGTCTATGGTAAAAAATGAAGTACTCAAACTCAATCAAATAAAAAACATTAAACAATCAAGAATTTAATTGTTTTAGATTAAAAAGGAAATTATAAATAAATATCAAAGTGACTGACTAATCGTAGGATTGATCAGTAAATATTCACACGTGTGTAAGTTGAAACATTTTTACCAGATTCAAGGTATAAAAAACGTCATAGCGTGAAGTGGCGCTGTGACATATTTTGCCTTCGGTCTTGGCAAATGGTTTGGGATTGGTTTCCATTTTTCAGATTGCCGCATTGAATCTAGTTAAACCAGTAGGTATGGTCCTAAAATAAAACATCAGTATATGGACAATTTTCATCGATGTTTACTAGAGTAGCCTATGCCGCAAATTTAATGACGTTTAATGAATGTGATAAAAGACACCCTTTTTTAATTACAGATGGAACGTGAGTGTAACAATGAAGTATTCTTGTGACTGAATGAAATATTTAAAATAGTGGAATATTTATTACATTAGTAGTCAAGTTCTTGGCCGTAATGATGAAAAGTACATTGCCTAAAGACAAACCTGGCAAAATGAGGATTCGAGCGTTTCCCGTAAGTTTTACATCTACCAAAAATATCAATAGGTATAAAAATATTTGAGATCTAGTGGTCTCGTTTATTCACTGACAAATTATAGATTTTTTTCTCTATCATTTTTAATAATTGGTGTTGCCAAAATGCCTGATAGTGAAATCTGACAGATTATCTGTTTATTGTTGTTGTTTTTTGTTAAGGTGTACTATGAAGTGTATAAATCAATAAGCTATCACCATACCCTACAATTATGTTATAGAATGTTGCAAAAATTTAATTTTTATCCATGTAAATTATCCTAAATGCTGAGAACCTAGCAAAACCAAGATGTCCTAACTTTGGCAAATCTGTTTTTTCCTGGAAACTAAATTTGTAGATGATTTTGAGGTTTACCTCATTATAGTTGAATTGTATTTTTAAAGCGCTCAGGGATCCACACAAATAAATAAACATACTAAATTTATAATTATATATTATTTATAGTATGGACTACTAATATTGATATAGTCCCTACTCCATCAATAGACCAGCACCTTGGAACCATATGTTTGCATTATCACTGATTATAAGCAAAATATAAGCTTTACCAAATGTCAGGAAGTTATTTTTATGTGTGTGATATTATGTGTATTAGTACATGTATTGAATTTTGAAAGATTAAAGTTTTCCATACTAGGCCAATCTGAAACAGACAAACATGTGTCAGTCCAGCTTGTATATGTGTGCACACTTGAAACAACCACATTAGTACATCCTGCTGGAATTGGTGGTCATCATTAAAAAACACTGAATTATTATGTTCTTTAACAAAGGATTTTAAATTATTATTGTGATTGGATTTTATAATCCCTGTTTTTTTCCCATCAACTACATAAAGAGGTATTTTTACAGAGGTCTATAACTGAGAGAGAGGTCTATAATCATAGATTCTATGTTTTTATAAGCACATTAGATTTATGATTATATAAATAAAATAATAACATCTAGCGAGGCAGGCCCTTATGTAATTAGTGTGAGAAGGACACAGAAGGTCTCATGTTTAGAACAAAATATTCTACTAAAAATTTCTTTGACCATGATATAATTTCAATTGTTTCATTATACACATCCATATGGCTGTAACTGAAGTGATGCACCATACTGTCATTCGCCATTCAGTTAGGTGGATGTGAATGATAAACAGTACTTTAGTCACTCCGGTTGATATAATATGTGCTACGCACAGACTGAGGTTGGATTACCCACACATGGTACAGATTTATATTTAGTTCAGGCAAAGCTTAATGTATTTATTTATTCCATGTATTTATTATAGTACCTTTTTCATTGCACCTCAAATTAATATATCTGTCAATGTCACACAAAATCAATTTGATAGATTGATTCAAAATTAGAAATATAAATTCAGTTTGTTTGGAATGAAATTTTTTGTATTCAGTATGTCATAATTACAGTTTTATTTGACAAAAGATAATATTGTACAAGCATAACATTTTGTAACTTGTTGTATTTGTGTTTTATATACTTTTATTTGTACAATGTTTATATGACACCTTATGTTATCTTTTCAACATGACCAGGAAATTTCAAGTATGGAACTATTCAGAGCCCTATTACCAAATGTATCCAGACAGTTGGGTGTGTAATCAATATGTCAATATCAATATGTATATAAAAAAGTGCCTGTCTGTGTTTTAAAAATAACTGTGTTTTCTAAAGTGCTCATAGTTATTTACATGATACTATGAGTAAAACACAAAGAAACTCTTGTCAAAATTTTTGTCGAGTCTAGTTTTAGCTCAACCTGAATTTATTATGTTTTTGTTATATGAATTCAAAAAGATGGCTCTGTATTTGACTTGTTTGAATGTATGCAACTTTTGTATCTCAGAAATTGACCAACTGATTGAACTTGGATAGGGTTCTTAGTACTAGAATACTAATACATTTATTAGACCTTCCAATTATATTCAAATATAATTGGAAGGTGATTTGTGTCTTCTTGATAGAAATTATTGTTTACAATAAACATCCAATTATCCATACTAATATTATAAATGTGAAAGTGTGTGTGTCTGTCTGTCTTTCACAGCAAAATGCAGTGACGAATTGACAGTGATTTTTAAAGTGGAGATAGTTGAATGGATCACTGTGCATATCTTTTTTTTTTTGAAAATCTTCCCCAGACCTTCTAAAGAGGGGTTGAAATTTTATATGGGACTTTTCACAGTTTTCAACATAGGAAGCTAAAAATTGGACACAGAGGTAGGGTAGGCGTATGGTGGGAGTAGGGAAGAAGCACACGTAAGTCAAAGCGAAGCTTGATCAGGTCTGTTAGTAATTGACATAATTGTTTCAGATGACTATGGACTCAAAGTATGTGGAGAGTATATGGAGTTTACTAAAAAATGCAATACAAGAAATACAAAAGAAGAACAATTCTGGCCTCTCATTTGAAGAGTTGTATAGAAATGCATATACCATGGTCCTCCACAAGTATGGGGAAAGACTGTACACAGGTTTGAAGGAAGTTGTCACACAACATTTGGAAACTAAGGTATGAGCAATATTTATTTACCAATAATAGACGCCTGCAATTAAATTATTTAGATAATTTAAAAAAAACATCTTGTATTGATAAATCCAACCATTGCTGCATACTTTGACCAGTTGCATGAATATCTGTTGATAAAATTAGTTGATTAGTATCAACAGATAGAGAAAACAATTTTAAGATTTATTTTTTATTATGTACTACCCCTCTTATTTTTTGTAATTGTGGAAGCCTTGAATTAAATTCTCTGATACTCTCTGGTCTTTTGGGAGTAACAAAACTAATTCGTCCTGGAATTTTGTTAGGATAGATTAGTTTTGGTAACTCTAATTTTGTAGAGTTCTGAACTATTGGTCATTTTTGAAGTGAGTGAAGATATTTCGTTTCTACTCTCCTATTATAGCACAGATTTGATTGTAATAACATATCAAGTTTTCATTGCATTTTTGTAATTGTACTTGAAATAATAAATCAATGTTTGCTTATATGACATGTACGCTAAAAATACTAGTATGGAAATTACTCACTGTTTTCCTAACTTATCTATCAATGTTACAGAATAAATAGACTGGAAGTTTTATCAATATATCATGACTGGTTTTATCATTGTGTTCGGAGAGTGTGCACAGAAACTTTATAATCTTGTTCCTCCATCCCCATTCTACCACACAACAGAGACATTTTGGAAAATGGCATCTGTGGCATGGCAATTGTCTATTAGTCAACCTGCATGAAACGTTTTGTGTTAATGTTTCTAATTAGAACTGCTAAGGTGTAGGAGTAGGTGTAAGGACCCTTCTGGCGTCTGTGTTTCCTGACACCTATAATTTGTGCACCTTCAGGCAAGAGTGAATAGGCATCTTCTAGGCAAGCGCGCTTCATCTTATACCTCATCTTTGCTTACCATCAGGCATTATTGTAGTGAAGCACCAGCCTCTCCAAGATAAAAAAAAATGTAAAAACTTCCTTTACCTACGCTTACCTTGGGGATTAGCTGGTGAATGCGTTACGAAAACTGTAATCGCGCGAGACGAACAGACGTTGAGAGGAAGAGCTTAAGAAGTTTTACTTCAGTTGTGTGGTCTAAAGCACACTGGTTTTTTGAATCAAAGAAATAGCTAACATATTTAATGCAATTCATATTTATTTTTTTACATTTACATAGTGTTTCCTTCTAAAAGATCATGTAAATGTAAAAAATAACATATATTTAAGAAATTAAATATCACGTGTCTCAAAAAACGGTGAAGGAAAACATCATGAGGAATCCTGCATACCAGAGAATTTTCTTAATTCTCTGTGTGTTTGACGTCTGCCAATCCTTATGGGGACAGCGTGGTAGACTATTGGCCTAACCCCTCTCATTCTGAGACTCGAGCTCAGCAGTGAGCCGAATATGGATTGAGAATGATGATGAATGAACATATATCATGTTTCTTAGTGAGGCATATTTTTTTTCTCTCTCTCTCTATTCTCTCTTTCATACAATGGCTTAGCCCTTCTCAATTGTTGAAGTTGGTTATTTTGTTTTTTCAAGTATTAATATAATACATTTAGAACAGTTATTGTTTGCTGTAACAATAACAAATTGTTTGCAATTATTATTGAATAGAAAGAATTTGCATTAAAATTTCACAAGGATGTTCATTTCATTACATTTATTGTTTAAGCAATACCTTATATATTTGACATTATATAATATAATAATACTAGTCACATTTTTATTATGTAATGCACAACATGGATGCCCAGTTAGGGCGTAGCCTTATTTGTCAAGAGAGTTGTAGTGCGACCAATTTTTGATTATCACTTCTCGATTAGAAACACACTATGACTGTGTATCTCCTTATTACTGTTTGGTTCTTGGTATGATTTCAAGCTCAGAATAGTTAAGGAATTTAATAATTTCTATAATGATGCAAATCTGGTTTGGTGGGAGATCAGCAACGAGTCGGTTAATTATGATGATGAGGCTTCTCTACATTGTTTAGGCTTGATTGCAATCATGCTTGATGGTAAGGGATGATGTAGCCTATAGGGGAACATGCTTGCCTAGAAGGTGAATATTTACCCTTGACTTGTGGTTGCGGATAATGATATCCTGGGTTGGAATCCCAGGTTAGGCTATATGACATACTGAGTTTTATATGCCCGTCAATATGCCTTCGTTTTTTTCCTTCCTAACATTATCACCCTAATCCCTCCAACCCACATTGGACCAGCGTGGGTCATATCCCCTCTCCTATAAGGAGGGAGTCCTGCCCCTGTAGTGGACCATAAAAGTAGGCTGATAATGAAGATTCACCATCCAACCAGACCTAAATATGCCCCACCCCTAAATAGACCCCACCTACCCTAAATAGGCCCCACCCAGCGCCCCGCCTGTCGTTGCAGGCGGCGTTGAACTCTACAGAGAGGGGCCAACGCCCCAATCACTGTAACCCCGTGACCCGTGAGGGTTACCGAGGAAGACCCGGTCGTCGTCGATTCACCATCAGCCTGTAAACATCCATTGCTGGACATAGGCCTTTCCGAGAGACAGTGACGAATATCTTAGCATTCCATGGATTCACCGTGCAGGTGCCGGGTCCATCGCGTGGTAGAGAGAAAAACGCCTAACAAAGTCCAGGACTTGTGACTACACCGACACCACATACAATCCTCCATATTCCTCATCCAACCACTTCTTACTACCTTCTTAATGTTGTAGGACCATTTAGCTGGAGGGCGTGCTACTCTGTGCTTGCTGGTACGTGGTCTCCACTCCAGAACACGACTGCTCCAGCGGCCATCTGTACTGCGACAAATATGCCCTTTGGGCTACGTCGATTAATTTAGTTCTCCTACGACTTCCTCGTTCTAGATTTTGTCCTTCAGAGAAACTCCTTACATTGCTCTAATATATCAATTATATTAGGGCTATGTTAGTTATGATTATTAAATTAATAACCTGGATATTATTTTCAGGTGCGTGAAGATGTTCTGAACTCTTTGCACAATGGTTTCTTGCAAACTTTAAACAATGCGTGGACAGATCACCAGACTAGCATGGTGATGATACGAGACATACTCATGTATATGGATAGAGTGTTTGTGCTACAGAACGATGTAGACAATGTATACAACTTAGGACTCATTATATTTAGAGATCAGGTAAGCTTAGCAAATAGACACTGTTTAAAACAGAAACCAAATAGTTTGCCTATCATATCAGATAGCTAGGCCAGGGGCGTAGCTACCGCTGTACTAGCCATATCAATGATTCGGGACCCCCGGGCTACAGGGGCCCCTTACGTGTAAAAGCAAAAAGTAGGAAATTTCAATCAACAATCTCGCTTAATTCCTTGCTTAAGGGTGTATCCAAAAGATGTAAACATCCTACACATATCATCGTCATATTTATTTTAAGCGAGCATTTTGTGAGAAATCTACCCTTCATTAATTGGGCCCCTTCAACTAATTTTGATACAGGGCCGCTCCAAGGGACGCTACGCCACTAGTATAGCAGTATGGGGATGATGACAGTTTTTAAATTGTATATAAATTAAGAGTACGCTAATAGTAAAGCAATTTTGTGAAAATAACTGGGTATCTGCGATCATTATTTTCGGAGCTACAGTGATTTAAAGGGTCAGATTTGCGGCACTGCTACGTATCCCTGAAAAACGCCCCATACAAAATGGTACGAATTAATGACGTCGTAGTTACATAATGATCGTTAGATTTGTATGGACGTTTATGTTTATACTATAAACTTTATAGTTCGTATATTAAAAAATGTCACAATTAATGGACGAAGGAAGCTTAAACTATGAATTTTCATCTAATTACGATAAAAGATTTTTAATAGTTTTTGAAATTGTATAATCTTATTTATTTTGCAAATATGTATAAATTAGTTGAAATTGTCTTTATTTACCCGAATGTATCATAAAAATCAATATATTCAAACCTAGTCATCATCCCCATTGTTTTGAAACCATCAGGTGGTTCGCTACGGCTGCATCCGCGACCACCTGCGGCAGTCGCTGCTGGAGCTGGTGGCGCGCGAGCGGCGCGGCGAGGTGGTGGACCGGCTGGCCATCCGCAACGTGTGCCAGATGCTCATGGTGCTGGGCATCAACTCGCGCTCCGTCTACGAGGAGGACTTCGAGAAGCCCTTCCTGCTGCAATCTGCTGAATTTTATAGGGTAACTAGTTTTACACCCTTTCTCCCCAACTCCCCAAACTCCTCTCGTCAAGACTTGGAGAGTATGCTGGTGAATGCGTTACGAAAAGTATAATCTAGTTAAGCGAACTGACGTTGAGAGCTAAGGAAGTTTTACTATATTTGTTTTATCTCGTTTTTTTTAAACTAGCGAACGCCACAACTACAAAAAATTTCAAGTTTTGTGAATAATTAGTAGATTTTATCCTCTCAAACTCATCCCGGTTTTGCCACATTTTATATTAACGCTCCACTTTTAAGGTCGCGTAAAATTATATTTCTTTAGCAATTAATTTCTTCGAAAACTGGACTATTCAACATGTATATAATATTTTTTCAATCTGAACCTGAGATTAGCTGACCCCAATTGATTAAACTGCAGCTTTTCGTATACATTTTATTTGAACAATGCTTGGTTTATGTAGGTTACGTCATTCTGAATCCAAGTAGGTGGACCAGTATTTTTAGCATTGCTATCTATAAAGTCAATATTTATTATCTTGAAAAGTTATAATCTAAGAATATGAGGCAAGTTGTGCTTCATCATATGCTGCATCATTGCTTACCATACAGTATGATTGCAGTTGAAGTACATGTCTAAATAAAAAAAAGTTGGTTAACAAAGAGTTTGTATATCCAGATGGAATCTCAGAAGTTCTTGGCGGAGAACAGCGCGGCGGTGTACATCGCCCGCGTGGAGGCGCGCATCAGCGAGGAGGCGGAGCGCGCGCGGCACTACCTCGACGAGAGCACCGAGCCGCGCGTCGTGGCCGTGCTGGAGCACGAGCTCATCGAGCGGCACATGAAGACCATCGTCGAGGTACGCACACCACTGCGTGCGAGTGTACGGATGTGCGTACGTGTTTGCGTATGAGCGTAAGTGTGTGTCGTGGCCGTGCTCGTGCTCGAGCTCATCGAGCGGCACATAAAGACCAAAAGACCATCGTCGAAGTTCGCTAACCACTGCGTGGGCGTGTATGAACGCGCGTGCGTGTTTGCGTATAGACGCGATTGTTTGCGTACCAGCATACGGTTTGCGTACGTGCGTGCGTGTTTACAATTAATTACTTTTCTAATATGATGTGTGAATTAGTTATTGTAAATTATAATGTAAGGTGTTTTGATATTGCAAGCTGGAAGGTGGAATTTGGATTTAAAGAAGATCTGTCTGTAACCTGAATTCGCAATAATTATGTTTTGATTTCAGTTGATTTGCGTATGAGCGTGAGTGAATGAATACGATTGTTTGCGTACCAACATACGGTTTGCGTACATGCGTACGTGTTTACGTGTATTTATAATAATTAAATGTTATGAAAATTGATGCTTTATTTTATTATTATTGCATTATTTAAAGATGGAGAACTCTGGCGTGGTGCACATGCTGATGCACACGCGCACCGTGGAGCTGGCGTGCGTGTACAAGCTGCTGTCGCGCGTCAGCGAGGGGCTGCGCACCGTGGCCGACGCCGTGTCCGCCAACCTGCGCGAGCAGGGCCGCGCGCTCGTCACCGACACGCACCACAACACCAACGCCATCGCCTACGTGCAAGTACGACCCTGACTGCATCATCTCAGCCAAGGGATATCTAGCGTTTGAGACCAATATCTTAGCATTCCATGGATTCACCGTGCGGGTGCGCGCCCATCGCGTGGTAGAGAGAAAATCTCGCGAGCAGAGTCCTGAACTTGTGACTACAGGACGTAGGGTTAAGGAATTCCTTGACGATTACACTCTCCGTTCTCTGCTCGTGTTGTTGCCCTGTCTAGCCAAATTTGGTAAGATCCTATTAGAGCACCTTTGGATACTTGTTCTGATATGGAACTAGCTGCACTTCTAGAGAGGCCAAGGTCTTTAAGCAAGTTATAGAGAGATTTTGCTGGTAATCCTCTCGCACCTACTTCTACGGCGTACAGACTAACTACATAGCCATTTTTAGTTACTTCATTTGTTAGGTCATAATATTTATTCACTTTTATACTGTGGTCCTTCGGAATGTTAGTCTCCCACGGCACAGTAAGCTCTACAAGTACTATTCGCTTAGTTTGGACAAAAAATCATTGTTCCTCACAATTAATCGACTGAAGCTCGCAATCGTATTCTGGCTCATCCAGGGAACAATTAGCCCTACATTTATTCCATTAACACAAGCACAAGGAGGCAATTTATTCTACACGCACCACAACACGTATGCCATCACCTGAGTGCATGTATGTTCCTGACCAATCGGCCCCACCGGGAATCGAACCCAGGACTTCCGTCCACCATAAACTCAATAATTCAATAATTCGTTACCGATTTCGTTCATTGAAGGCCCATCCCTAGAGGTGTTGTGGCGTCATCAGTACGGCCATATTTGTTCAGGTTTTCGATCAATTCAATCTAGACGAACTTTACTTACAAGGTTGTCAAAAGTGATATAGTTTATTAATAACATTTTTTCCTTTGTTACAGAATCTCCTTGATCTGAAAGATAGGTTCGACCATTTCCTCCACAACTCATTTAACAATGATAAAATATTCAAACAAATGATTGCTTCAGACTTCGAATACTTCCTTAATCTTAACAATAAATCCCCAGAGTTTCTTTCACTATTTATCGATGGAAAACTGAAAAAAGGCGAAAAAGGGGTAAGCAGCCAATTTATTTATATGATCATACTGAATTATTATTTACAATAAACACCATATTTTCTAGAAACACTAAAAGATTGATTATTTAAAGAGTGGTTCTACTAAAAGAGGTTCTAAATATAATTTGGAATTAAATCTGGAAGTCTTTGTGTTAAATCCTCGCTTGATGGCAAAACCGACTCCTAGCTCGTACACAATGTAGTGGATATAAAGCTAATATTTAAAAAAGGCAACTCAATCTGTTAATAAAGTTGACACTTTTTTTTTAATGGTCTTAAATAGTTCATTATCGTTCTACTAGACAGAAAAAAAAATATGCATAGTTTTTTGAGATTACATGAAAATTTTAGTTTTTAAAAAATATGTTTTTGACAATACGAGCCAAAACGCCTGTCGGCCATGACAGTCTAAATTTCAACTGTTTTATGACATCACTATAATAAATCCCATACAAATGGAGCGTTTGACAAAATATTACTTAACAATTAGTTCGAAGTTTAGTACACCAAGTTTGTTAGTGACGTCACAAAATGGACGACAGCGTTTTTGACGTTTGGAAAATTTAAAAAAAAATCGTGATATTTAAATTAAGTTGTATAAGAAATTCTTAACATTTATTAATTGATATCGATATATTTCGGACCCTTATTCTATGTACTACACTACATTTTAGATGAGCGAACAAGAAATTGAAGCGGTCCTGGACAAGACCATGGTTTTGTTCCGTTTCCTGCAAGAGAAAGACGTATTTGAACGCTACTACAAACAGCACCTCGCCAAACGCCTCCTGCTCAACAAATCTGTCTCAGATGACAGCGAGAAGAACATGATCTCCAAACTCAAGGTAAACTGAAAGCTATAAATGCCATCAAATAATCTATAAAATAAAATAAAATTCTATTCTATAACTAAAGCCTAAATCAATGTAGAATGTTTATCAACAAACTAATTAGAAATGAAGGTAGAAAACGCATAATTCAAAATTTATTTATTTCAATTAGCTTTAGTTTACTAATAGCAGTAGTAGTAGTAGTAGTAGTATGTTTTGTATTTTATACTTATATTGTTAAAAATTAAAAAAAAAAGAAGTAATAAATAAATGAGAGTAGTAGTAGTAGTAGTAGCACTTTTGAAATGCCAAGTTATGTCATAATTTGATTTAATGCAATGGTGGTAATATTAGTCGAAAACTTGAAATTAAAGTTACGAGGATTTCAAACTCGCCTTGGTCCAAGAAGACCCCTCAGCGAACTCCGCCAAGGTTTTTTTTTATTTACCATCATTTTACATACTTACTTACTAAGCACACAGTCATATAATGCAGTTTAACACTAAGCTTTTTTATCATTCATTAACACTATAATAAGACTTTCCTAAAAGCTTGCGTTTAATAAACACTTTGAACTTTCATGTGGTAGTTTATTATAAAAACGTTTTTTTAAATAAAAACGACATTATTACATATCATTTCATATCAAATTTTCTTGTTTTTTTATGAAATGTTATTCAAAAGTTATTAACTATAATATCTAACTGTTCTAAGCATATTATCTAAAATTATTATTAGGTATAAAATGATTAGCGATTTTTACTCTCATTCTTAATTTGTTTGTTGATTAACATTCCACATTAAGTTTGGCTTTAGTATAGGTTAGCGTGCTTCAGATTAAAGATCATAACTCATTAGAGCCACCCGCGCCCGGCGTATGATCAGACCCGTAGACCAATGTTTAGTTAACCAGAAGCTAAGGCCAAACCGCGGCGTTCAGCTCGCGTCGGCGGCAGCGTGCACGGTGGCGATCAGATATAATGTACAAAGGCGTTTCTACACGTTCGTACACTTTTCGTTCGTTCGACATATCTCGTAAGAGAAATAAACAAAATGTTAACCTATGGCGGCGGAGCAGACCTAGTCCCATTTCTTTCGACCCTACTGAATAGAGAATTTCCGGTTGCGCTGCTATTGGTTGGCGTAAGTCCATATCTCTTCACGAGATACGTCATTTGATATCCTCGCATATTGGGTCTACTGGTCGCCACTGTGCATGGCTGTAGCATCTTGCGTGCAGAGGTGGTGGTGTTGGTTTTGCCTAAGCTTTAAGAGTCTGATCAATTGATGATGATCCATTGGGGACCGAGTATAAGTGGGCAATTCGCAACGCAAGGAAAGCGGGCAACCAATTAATCACACGTAGTTCTGATCACGTGCCGAGTGGGTCTAATGTGATGTGATCTTAAGACCGCGTTATTTTTTAAACACTAACTTAAATACCGAATATATTATTTTGCTTTACAACATTCCCCAGAGCGAATGCCTGTTAAAAGACGTGGAGCCGCGAGACTTTCACTGTATTATTGGTGATGTCTCGCAAATAGAAAACAGGATAACTGTTTAGTCATGTTACATTCCTCTTCCTCCATACATTTCTGCAAAATTCTTTACCAGTAATATTGGACATTATCTTGTGAGTGTCCTTGAAGTTTATTAAAAATATTTGCAGTATATCATTCAGATATCTTGCTTAAAGTCACTTTTACATCAATTGCATAGAAAATCAAGTAAAGAATTTTGCAGATTTTAGCAAGACTTTAAGCAGGATATTTCGTAATTTGTTTTAATAGTTGTTGCACTAAAAGGTTTTGTGTAGTATGTAATGTGTTTAGATGTATGTACAATTTTGTAATTTATTATTAATACTCTGTCTTTTTACTTTACTTTTACAGTATTTAATTATTTTATTAAGTTTATTTTGTATACATAATACATATATATAAAGTACAATAAGAAATACTTAAGACTATTATACAGGTTACTCGGGAGTATTTCCCATAACTCTGGGTTTATTATTTTTGTTACCGAAAATTAATTAAATATGTTCAATATAATTAAATTTTAATTTATAATAATAATTAATATTGTCAAGGTAAATAATATTTCTTTTGTAGATAGATTTTTAAATGTGTCTTATACGCATCCTTATAATTATGACGAAGCCAAATGTTGCGTATTTTTTGTTTTGTTATGCAAAGATAGATAAAGGCGTGTGTTACAATAGATATCCAAACATAAAATATTTTTATTTGTTAGTTAAAAACATATTAGTTATGCAGTACGGCTCCTATAAGGGGACCTTGAAGTTATGGGAAATACTCTCGAGCACCCTGTATATATAATAATTGTGTGTCGGTTTTTCTTAATAAATTGTTATATTTTTGATCTTTGATTTCCAGACTGAATGTGGGTGTCAGTTCACATCGAAGCTGGAGGGCATGTTCAAAGACATGACGGTATCCAACACAATCATGGAGGAGTTTAAAGAACATGTGCTGTCGTCTGGGGTAATTTTTTATTTATTAATCCGATAATCTCTGTGCAATTATTTTATTACACTAAAATGTTTGTTTGTTGTAGAATCCTTAGTAGTAGATTCAAAGGCACAATAAATATGTAATATTGCCACTGTCATGTAATGAGGGCTATTATGGCAGGAGTCATTTTGCATTATATGCTCATTGCACAATACACAGCACGGGTGACACAATGGCTAATTACGTGCAATGGCACACTATATATTCTCTAGCTTTGTGATAATTATGGTTTGAAGTTTATTGAGAAACAGTTTACTTTTAACTGGTAGTTTACTTTAAACATAAATAAAAACTTGGCAACAAAATACGACCGCAATAGGCATTCATTCAGGTCATTTGGTTGCCCACCCAGTGCATCAAATGGTTGTCAATATTTTAAATAATATTTGCTATGTTTTAAAATATGACCAATATTCCCACTCCCCTCCAACTATTTGGGCTAACTGTCTTAGTTAAGAATTTGACAAAAGTACATTCACTCCTAACACAGTAAGGGATCGAACCACAACCCCTTGGTAATGATTGATGAATGGTCCGGTCCCTTTACTGTTGATTATTGAGGTATCAATACTATTGAGATCAAAAAAATTAATTTAGATATATGTATGCAATAAAAAGACAATTATAGGAAATTGGATTCAACAATATCTCCGCTAAGGTTGAAATTCCACTGAAGTTACTGACCAATCACCTTACAGATAGATATCACGTCATCACCCAACAATTTGATTGGTCGTTTGGCGCGCAACGCGTCATCATTGCGATCCGCGTCTTCAAATAGTCATGTGTTGACAGAGCAACCTGCACGGCGTGGACCTGTCGGTGCGCGTGCTCACCACCGGCTTCTGGCCCACGCAGAGCGCCACGCCCAAGTGTAACATACCCACCGCGCCGCGCACTGCCTTCGAAGTGTTTAGATCGTGAGTATCACCACCATCATCATTATCGTCACCACCACCACCACCACCATCATCATCACCATCATCATCATCATCATCATCATCATCATCATCATCATCATCATCATCATTGTTACCACCACCACCATCATCATCATCGTCACCACCACCACCAACATCATCATCATCATCATCATCACCATCATCATCAGCACCGCCATCATCATCATCATCATCATCGTCGTCATCGTCACCACCACCATCATCATCATTGTCACCACCACCACCACCATCATCATCATCATCATCATCATCATCATCATCATCATCATCATCATCATCATCATCATCATCATCATCATCATCATCATCATCATCATCATCATCATCATCATCATCATCATCATCATCATCATCATCATCATCATCATCATCATCATCATCATCATCACCACCACCACCACCATCATTATCATCATCATCATCATCATCATCCATCATCACCACCACCACCACCATCATCATCACTGCTAGCATGCACTTCCAAGCACAACGGTTTCAAGAAGCCAGCATCCAGTGGCTCCCTGCAACCCGCTTGATGTCCTCAGTCCACCTAGTGGGAGGGTCAACCAACACTGCGCTTTCCGGTGCAGGGTCGCCATTCAAGCACCTCATGGTGCTTGACCCACGTCCATAGGCTCTTTGAGCTATGTGGCTTGCCTATTGTCAATTCAGTTTCGCGACTCGCTGATTTAGAGTATGTGTTCGTATGCGTTAGGTTCGTCTGCGGATATTGTCATTTCACATGATTCGATCACGCAGGGATACTCCAAGCATAACTCGTTCCATCGCCCGCTTTGTGACTTTCTTATGAGGCTCATAGTTAACGACCAAGTCTCGGAACCATAGGTCATCACTGGCAACACGCGCTGTCCGAAGGCACTGAGGAATTTCGGACGGGGTCGTCATGTTAATAATTATATATTTTATTTTAGATTCTACCTAGCGAAACACTCTGGACGCCAGCTATCCCTACAGCCGCAGCTCGGCAGCGCGGACCTGCACGCCACTTTCCGCGCGCACACGGCGTCAGCGTCGCCCTCGCCGCCCGACGCGTCCGCGCCCGCGCCCGCCGCCGCCTCCGCCGCCGCCTCTGCCGTGCGCCGCCACATCATACAGGTGTCCACCTTCCAGATGTGTGTGCTGTTGCTGTTCAACAAGCGCGAGAAGTTCACCTATGAGGTACTATAATTTGTATACTTATTAATAATAAAACATTATATTATTTATATAAAACTGAACTAATACATAATTTGAATACTGGTTTGTTGACTAGTAATCTCTATTAGTGTATAATCATTTTCCAAGGTTATCATTGTATCAGTGTTTAAAAAAATTTAAACGCACTGGCCATCCCTCCGATTTTATTTCTTTTTTATTTGATTTGTCCATTGTAATTTTTTACTATTTTTATTATGCTGTAATATTTTTGTAACTCTATGGTAAATTTATCCTGATTGTCAATTTGACGGATTCACTTCCGATAGATTATAATATACCGAAAATAACACGTTAAATTGTAATCAGTATTTTCAGTTCACAATATGACGGCAGATTATAATACGTGAGATTATAAACTAACGTATTCTACAATTTAACGGTAACATGTATATTGATTTCATTGATACGTTGTTTCTAGGAAATATTGAATGAGACTGACATCCCCGAGAAGGACCTGGTGCGCGCGCTGCAGTCGCTCGCCATGGGCAAGCCCACGCAGCGGGTGCTCATCAAACAACCCAAGACCAAGGAGATTGAGCCTTCGCACCAGTTCTACGTCAACGACGCGTTCACTTCTAAGTTACATAGGTACGATACATAACACAACTTAAGTGTTTGAAGGGGAAAATGTATAAAAATACTTGTACTTTGCTTACGAGATTAAGTACTTTACTAAAGCCACATTCAAAGAGTACTGTTTACTAACAAACAAATTATAAATGAGGGTAGAAAACTCATGTCATTTCATAACTTTTTAATTTTAAATTCTGTGTTGTTGTTTTATAAAATATTATTCAAAATATATTAACTATATCTAATTGTTTTAAGCTTATTAATCAAACTTATTTTCATAAGTATTTTCATAATGATTGTTTTAAAACACCCTCACTACTTGATACACGTGACCAGCATCTTGAGAATCATTCGCTTGACTGTTGAATCAAGAGTCGGATATCATCATCATTATCATTATCAACCCATATTCGGCTCACTGCTGAGCTCGAGTCTTCTCTTAGAATGAGAGGGATTAGGCCAATAGTCCACCACGCTGGCCCAATGCGGATTTGCAGACTTCACATACGCAGAGATTTAAGAAAAGTCTCTGGTATGCAGGTTTCTTCACGATGTTTTTCCTTCACCGTTTGAGACACGTGATATTTAATTTCTTAAAAAGCCCACACCCTCCGGAATCGGAGGCAGAGGTTATATCCACTGGGCTATCAGTTGGATATAGAAGACAGTAATCCTTAAGACGGTGCGAGATTTGAGGAGGTTCTTCATTCTGGAGCCTTGATCAACAGTTGCTTGGGTACTGGGGCGCAATAGTAATAATGATTTGTCTATTTCAGGGTTAAAATACAGACAGTAGCGGCCAAGGGAGAGTCAGAGCCAGAGCGACGCGAGACTCGCAACAAGGTGGACGAGGACCGCAAGCACGAGATCGAGGCGGCCATCGTGCGCATTATGAAGGCCCGCAAGAAGATGGCGGTAATATTTTGTTATAATATTTAACATTATGTAGGCCCGCAAGAAGATGGCGGTAATATTTTGTTATAATATTTAACATTATGAAAGCCCGCAAGAAGATGGCGGTAATATTTTGTTATAGTATTTAACAATATGAAGGCCCGCAAGAAGATGGCGGTAATATTTTGTTATATTATTTAACAGTATGAAGGCCCGCAAGAAGATGGCGGTAATATTTTGTTATAATATTTAACATTATATTAGCCTCAATAACTCGACGACCTCTGTGGCGCAGTGGTATGCGCGGTGGATTTACAAGACGCTGATTGAGATTTTCTTAATTGGCGTAAGTCTGGCTGGTGGGAGGCTTCGGCCGTGGCTAGTTACCACCCTACCGGCAAAGACGTACCGCCAAGCTATTTAGCGTTTTCGGTACCACGAATTTTACTGCCCATATTTTTGTCATACCAGGGGATATATATGCAAAATCGATTCTTAAGGAATAAACTCCAAGAAAAACCTTGTAAATGTTTCAGCACACTTTGCTAGTGGCGGAGGTTACGGAGCAGCTGCGCGCGCGCTTCCTGCCGTCGCCCGTCATCATCAAGAAGCGTATCGAGGGGCTCATCGAGCGAGAGTACCTGGCGCGCACGCCCGACGACCGCAAGGTCTACACATACGTTGCATAGGTTGGTAACACCTGCCCTGTGCTCATAAAGATCAACTAATCATGGCACCATTCACATTTACGCGGTTCAGTACCCCCGACCCTACAAGGTCTACACATATGTTGTATAGGTTGGTAACACCTGCCTTATGCTCACTACCTACATTTGCATTTGCGCGTCTCTTTTGACCCCGAAAAAGTCTACACAACCGTCGCATAGGTTGGTAACACCTGCCCTGTGCTTACGACCTCCTTTTACATGTACGCGGTTCTTCACACCTCTGACGCCAAAAAAGTCTACATATACGTCCAATATATTGTGCTCACGACCTCCATTTACATTTGCGCGGTTCCTTAGACCTCTTACCCCGAAAAAGTCCACATCTATATCGCATAGGTTGGCAACACCTGCTCTATGCTCATAAAGATCAACTAATCATGACACCATTCACGTTTGCGCAGTTCAGCACCCACGACCCCACAAGGTTTACACGTACATCGCTAAGGTTGGTAACTCCTACCGTGCCCTGTAATGCTCATAAAGATAAACTTCTCATGACTCCATTTATAATTGTGTGGTTCAGAACTCCAAACCCCACAAGATATTATATCTACGTCGCGTAAGTTGGTAACCCTGACCTGTGCTCCTAAAGATCAATACATTTGCAGAAGAAAAACACATACGTTGTTTAAAACTCCCCATGGTTTCTGTTAACATTAACGCTGTTCTTCAAACCCACACGAAAGTCTACAACTATGTCGCATAGGTTTGTAACACCTTTTTATAAAGATCAACACCCATTTACATTTGCGTCGTTCAATACCCCGACTCCACAAGGCCTACAGTTCTACACATTCGTCGCATAGGTTGGTAACCCCTGTGCTATGCTCTTAATGATCGACACTCATTTACATTCGCGCGGTTCTTCAGAACTTCTACATCTACGTCGTATAGGTTGGTGACCCCTCCTAAAGATCAACTCTCCACAGATCTTACATTTCATGAACTGAACATGGAACAGGTCCCCAAATTTCATTTCATGAATTATGAAAAAAGCAAATGCATTTCATTTACTAGTGCTAAAAATAGGTTTTCCCCAAACGATTTTACATTACATGTGTCCATTAAAATATAGTAGTAGATGCAGCGAGATAGTTTTGTGCACAACTTTTAGGCTGACTTCTAAATTACAGACAAGTAGTGCGACAAACGATATTATCTCTTCAAGAGAAATAGACAAAGGACATGTCCAAATGTTGTATGGGGGCTGGGCCTTTATTCAGAGTGTCAACTAAGCAGAACAAATTATTTTTATTTTAAAAGAACATAAAATAAAGGGCTTGAAACCCAAAAAAAGAAAAAATATTGGAACCCGCATTTTTTTTTAATTAATTAAATAAAATGTATTTTTTTCATTAGTTGAAAAAATTAATTAAATTTTTTACCATGGCAACATGCTTATAACTCAAACCCAGACAGACTGTCAGTTATCTTCGCGTACAAACGTTACGTTCGTGGCGTTTTTAAAGCAATTACGGACTTTTTTGTTTAATGCGTCACAGTCTAAGATTTAATGTTTCATTTTAACTTGTGTCTTAATGACATTTGACAATATTACATGACATTGACAGCTTACACTGAATATGAATTCAATTCCAGGTGTTTTATTGGCTGTTTTGAACAATTTTACTGTATTGTCTATGTTTAATTTGTAGACAAGGGAGCAAAACAAAAAAAAAATATCTAATTAATGCGGGTTAATAAAATTCTGAAAATTAACTTCTCAACAGCAATTTGTATCTTCTATACGTAAAAAATACTATCGACCTGCTTATAAATTATAAAAAATAAAGGCCCATTTTGAAACATGTCCAAACCAACCGGAAATACCGCAATAATCTTGTTCGTTGCGTTGGGACAAAAGAGCTGGGACAGGAACAACTCAGCCGCCGTTGAACGACATTTTGTCTATTTCTCTTCACTTGGTCGCATGTTAGCACTAAAGGAGGATAATCGTGTATGTAAACCTAAAAGTTCACTCCTCTAGTTCCCTTTAGCCTATGAGTTGTGTACAGACTATCATAAAAATATATATGAATTACAATTTTATGTTCCGAACAATATCAATAACCATATAATAATAGATTGAATACATTTGGTTATTACGTACCTGTATTTTTAATTATATTTATGATATGATTTTAAATGAATAGTTGGCCCATTGTATTTAAATGAGCTTAATATAAACTTGCAGAGTATTTCACCATATTATCCTAAGATTCATTAAGTTATGCGTTCGTCACGTAAATGCTCATGAATGTAAACGAATATTTTTCTTAAATAAATGACAAATTAAACATAAGTACAGATTGGTTTGTAATCGCTGTAAAAAATATTGTATATATTTACAAAAAAAAAAAAATATTGCAGCTTTAGTCTGATCTTTTCAATGTGTACTATAAGTGTTCCTTATAATTTGATAGAGTAGTTATGTTAAATTAAATTCTCTTTTATAAAAACTGTTTCATTACATTCTCTGTTGACCCCTCCTAGGATTATTGTTTTATTTTGAATTTTCCATCAGTTAGATAATTTGGCTTATTCTATTACAATTCTTCTTTGGCTTCCACTGGTACCAAAAGAGTGGAGTTATACATGTCACCGTAAAATTGTAAACCTCTAGGTTATAATATATCTCACGAGATTGTAAACTGTTGATACATTGTGAACCACAACATAATGCTTACAATTTAACGTGTTATTATTCGGTAGATTGTAAGGAATATTTTTATTTGTAAGTCCACAATAAAAAATATGTAATTTAACCATTGGTTTTTGAGCCACTCAAGGTCCGGTTCTTAGGAGTTTGTTGCAGTTTACAATCTATCTACAGTTCACAATCTCGCGAGATAGATTATAATTTAACGGTAGTTACAATTCTACGGTGACATACATAAGACAAGTCATAACTCATTTAAGCGACGCCTCTCCTGCGCTGTATTGCGTATGTCTTTGGATGGATCTGACCATGAATATTCTCTGTTTTGAAAATTCAGTTTTATGATAAAAAGATACTTGAAATTGACATATGACTCTGATTTAAAAAACACAATTTTCTCTTATTTAATACTAGGATGCCAAACATCCATACAAACTTTCGCGTTTAAATTATTAGTAGGATTTGTGATATCACTTTATTACGTTGGTATTGTTAGGTAAGTGTATTGTGACCTTTGAGGTCGCATTTGGATCCATTGATTGTGTTACCGGATTCTATTTGATCTCAAACAGTTGAGCTATTTTCGTAACCTAACCCAGACTTATTTAACTTGGAGAGAAAAGTGAAATATGAATCGTATTTAAAGTCATGCCATAACATTACTCATAATTTAAAATATTGCTACAGCCTAAAGCGGTTTGTTTGAAGACGAGGTATGATAGAAGTCAACTATTGACCAGTTAGACTATACCTTAATATAATAAGCTCATAATTATTAGATCATTATTTTGTAGAGCGAGAGCGGTGTCGTCTAAGTGTCTTTGAACATTGTATCAATTTAATTAATATGTTTAGTAATAACATAATATTAATATTTATAATATCATAGGCTTCATTATTTACTGCATCATTACGTCGATTGCAGACTGCCGTCAGACACTTTAGGGACCCCATTTTTAAGACAGAGCTAGCCGCAAATGTGACGTAACGTTACGTTAGTTACGATACCATGTGTAAATTATTTTGACCTAGCACCTCAACATTTTATTTACAAGGCGAAGGACAACAATAAAGTGACTTAAAATGTCACCTAGCGTTCATGTAAGTATAGACAATAATGTCTATGTAAACGTATTACAAACGCAACGTGTTCATACCAAGTCGAAACTATGATATTCGCGAACGTTGGCTGACTTACGCTGAAGAGCAGTTTCAAATGGATTTTGTCTCTACTTTACACACTAGGTAGGAAAGTGACCTTATTAACAGACGACGGCTTAATTTGCCGCATGTTGTGATGCTTCGTTCAAACGAAACGCATTATAATGCATTTACTCTATTATTTCATGTAGAAAAGATACAATCTCACTTGTCATGAAAATCTAGAAGACTGCAGTCTTGTAAAAAGCTGGTCTTACCGACAGTCTGCGATCATCATTAGAATATTCTAGGATATTTAAACATTTGTAACCTTCACATTATTCCAATGTCGAGGTTACAGGTATAACGGTGTTTATTTTCAGGCTATACAGTTACAAGTCTTTGAAGATTGAACCGCCAAGTTAAAGTGATTGAAGGTACTAAAAGTATTTAAATTATTTCAAAAATAAAAATTATTAGTTAATACACAAGTTATTTTATTTGCAATACGAAATAACACAAAAATAATACAATATTTTGGTATGTGACAAAGCTTCCTTTGCTAGAGGATGAAGGATAGAAGAAATCCTTTGGTAAGTGAAAATTAAAGTGTGCTTCAATATATTCGTGTACAGTTGTTTTACTAGCGTCGATAAAATTTGTGTCAATTGTTATGACGATTGATAAATCTTCAATACTGAATGATATATTTTTTGTTGTGCTGTCGACTCTTGCGCTAATAATTTTATTTATTTCTTTATTAGCTTCATTTGTATCTGTGTAAGCTATTGTGAAAGCAATCCGGGTGACCAAGTTATAGCAAATCAAATTGGCATCCTTACGATGGTATTCCCCATGTATGTCCCTTTTATGATGATTTTGCAAACTTATCCAGTTTTCATCACTAACGCCTTGTGGGTTTCCGTATGGAGAGATATATATATTTTTACTAAACCCATATAAACCATCGATTTTGGTCTGAATGTTCATACATCCGTCTGTCCCATTGTTTATTGTGAAATTATGTTTGAAATGTGTGCGACACTTTATTCTTTTATTATGGCCAAACTTTAGAATGTTGTGTGTTAAATTTGTGAGCACACACTCACCGTCTTTGTTGGAGGGCAATAAAATGTGATTATTATATTTGCCAATACTGGTGTTGTAAAAATTTTCCGTACGATTGCTTTCCAATGACGTTACTATAATGGGCAGACCTTTAATATAACCAGGATTTCCACTAAATTTTATAATACTCTCTATGGAATTATTCCCCATGTAAAATTTGACAGTAATCTCCTGGGATACATATTCAAGATCCATAGAGATTATTTGTACATGGAATTTGACGATAACTCTTGTTATTAAAGACGCATTGCAATAGAATTCATATTCAACTTTGACACCAATATTATTGCAATGGCTGTCTGAACATGATGGCTCATGCAGTTCATTATTATATTCAGTACATCTATGTTCGTCGCATATAAGAAACGTCCTGTTAACGCAATGTAGTGTTGTGCAATCCTGTAACCAAAAGCATTATTAATAAAATATTTTACGAGACTTTTTCGCTTGGTCACGAGTCACGCCATAATTTAAGAACGGATTAACTAAATGTTTTCCTTTTTTCTAATCAATAATCATAGTCAATTGGACTAATTACGCAGAAAATTTTAGAAAAGTTATATTGATGTCTGTTACAAACAGCTCAACGACTGGATAACGGATCTGGATGAAATTTGCCACAAATTGATTATTATAGTCATAAATTATAAATCACAGAAATCGTATTAAACCGCGGGGCACAACTAGTTGTAAATAAAACAGACGAATGAGATGATATGTAGTATAATATATGGTATCAATAAAAATATGTTGTACGCACATCATTTCAGAACGGCGTGACTGATTTTATTATTGACATTGATTTTTTTTTAATATTTGTTAAGTATGAGATGAGAAGGTGAAAAAGACTGATAGGCCTACATGAAAAATACTTTACTATTTTTTCCCAGTCTTAAACCTACCCCGGGCCTTTTCGAAGGCGTGCGACAACAAACGCATGACTTCAGATTTTATATAGTATACTTATTTACTTATTAAGTAATATCATTCACAAATTACCAGTTTTGTGCTGTTTATCGTACTTTCTTTGGGGCTTGCAACTTTTGTGTGGCCGTAACTTTTAATAACATCCAACATGTGAAGGTCTTTCAACTTAACATAACATTTAATGTTATCATTTCTTAGAAATTTTAGAGTCTTCTTGCTATTGCAGTACTCGTTGGTCAGTGTCATTGGGAGCTCTGAAAATCCATCGTAAGCATAATGAGTTAAATTAATCGACAGCGAGTGGCAGAATCGAAAATATCGCTCTCCTTTCGTTACAATGCATCTTCATGAAATAATATCTTGAGCGTAAGATGTTTTAAGATAGATAGAGCGCCATCTGCCTCGCGTTACAAAGGCTGGATTCTAATCGGAGATGTCTAGAGTTTGATCCCCACCCATTGGAATACTATTCTCCAACGCCATAGCACAATATTTTCATTTCACTTGGAAGGTACTTCCAATATTTTTATCCAAGTAAAATTGTATACTGACCTAAAGAATGAATACCGTCCTTTGTCACCAACAATACTGGTTGACCGGTAGTGTAACGATTTTTAGTAAGCTGCATATTATTTGTCCTATTTTTCTCAGAAATGTGCCATTTTAGGTGGTTATCGACATCCAAAGCGTAAGGCTGCAAAAAAAACATTAAATAATAAAAATAAACAAGATGAAGGTACATATTTAAGTATTATATTCCAAACTCTCTCTAGATTTATTATCTATCAAAATATGATGTAGATATATAATTAATAGGTTAATACAAAGGTACATACCATATGTTTTATTGTTTTTCTTATATCAGGTAAATTAACTTTTCCAATACAAAAAAGATATCCAAATATGTCACTCTGCAATTGTGTACTACAAGAAAAGTGTGAAGAACACATGTACAGATTATCTTTCTTATGGATCTCACATTTATCTTTTCCAATCCCTTCACAGCTCTTCAACACACTCTTTTCCAGATCCGAGCAATCATTATCACAACAGCAATTGATATCACAAGTTTTATACTGAAAATGAAGAGACATTTTAGTGACTTATAAAAAAATAAATATAAAAGTTCGTTAAAATTTAAGTAAATAGAAGTATTATATGTAAGAGTATCGATTCTACACATCGTACCGGAACGCTAAATCGCTTGGCGGTACGCCTTTGCCGTTAGGCTGGTAATTAGCCACGGCCGAAGCCTTCCACCAGCCAGACCTGGACCAATTAACAAGACCTCAATCGGCTCTGCCGGGGATCGAACCCAGGACCTCCGTCTTGTAAATCCACCGCGCATAGGACTGCGCCACGGAGGTCGTCAAAATATAATAGTAATAATCATTATTACTTACCAAGAGATTACAGTAACATTCATTTGTGCTTATTTTCTTTGGTTTAACTGTTGGCTTTTCAGTTGAAGGCTTTTTGTCAAAAAATGTGATCTCCGTCACATTATCGAACTCTGAACTGGTAAAATATGCATCTGTTACTAAATCACTCTCCGTCACTGATACATTCTCATCATACAGCAAGTCAAATACTGTGCTTACTAATTCTGTTGAGCTTGTTAATGAAGTTTCACTTAAAGACTCATTTTCATACTTAACTGGAGACCTCTTTATTTGTAATTCATTTTTATCTTTGCGGTAATATAAAGCATGAGGTTTTTGTTTTATGGTATCAAATATGTCACTCGAATTCTTCACAACGGTGCTGTTTGAATTAATTACAGTGTTGTCTACTCTAATTTGTTCATTTATAAAGTCCATAAGACAGAATTGTATAACTATAGACAGTAGTGTGAAACACAGGTAGGTGATGGGATTCATTTTTTTTTATTTATATTCTACACCAAACTGGTTAAAGTTTCTTAAAATAATGTAAATCCTTAGTTCTATATCTCCTTTAGATTGAGTGTTCAGCTTAAATCTGTAATAAATTACACAATTTAAGGAATAGGTAAGTAAAATTTCTGATTTTTAAATTAGTTTATAGATACTGGGTATACCCAAGTCCAGAAGATGACAACTTTGTTTCCAGTATATAAATTATGGGTTTATCATAGGTACTCTTATAATTCAAGCGCAATTAGAATGGGATTGAACCTTGTTTAATAAAACTATGTAACATGTGTAGTTTACTTTGAAATGGTTCTATCACATTCTAATAGTGCACAAATTTTAAGTAATATCTCTATCCTCTTTTTCTCCTTTAGCGAGAGAGACCTGGCTCCCGTAGTTGGTTATTAAAACAAGTTAATAATGGTAATAGCTATGAGTAAAATAAAACAGAAGATAACATCCATCTGTACTTTCATAACATAGGTAGGATTTCATATTTTGTGTTTATATATTTGTTACTCATTATGTAAAATGGCTGAATGGATTTGGATGGAGCTAAGCAAAAATATAGTTTTTATTCTCGTTAATTGTATAGGGTATTGGTAACAAAATCTGTATCTATTAGCTCTAATCTTCATAACTACTAATCACATTTATTCTATCTTTCTGTCTCTAATAACTCCTACCCTTTGAAATTTAAAAAGCAGACTTTAAGGTATAGCCTATGTCACTCCTCATAAACGGCTATCATAATATACAAGAGTGAGTTTTACTATCAGACTAGAAGGAATTTAACTTATTTAAACAAAGTTCTTTTGCTTTAATATTAGATACAGATGTATATGAAAACCTGTCACAGCCCAAGTTGACAATATCTGTTTGAGATAGCTCATGTGCTCCTCCAATAAACATCTGCCTTAGTTTATCAGTCACAGTTGTAGCAGCAGGAACCCAGCATGGTACTTTGATGAGATGCTGTCCCGGAGCTGCTGGTATGTTACAGGAGCCGTACCCCACAATCCATGAACGTCCAAGTGAATCTAGACAGTTAACCTGCAGTACTATCTTTGGCCATCCTGGAACATAAAAATTAATAGTAAATGACAGGAGAGAAACCCTGCAGTTACACCTATATAGTTCTCGTTTCTGTGGTTCTCCTCTAAGAATAGGAGGGGTTAGGCCAATAGTCCACCACGCTGGCCCAATACGGATTGGCAGACTTCACACACACAGAGAATTATTAAGAAAATTCTCTGATATGTAGGTTTCCTCACAATGTTTTCCTTCACCGTTTGAGACACGTGATATTTAATTTCTTAAAATGCACACAACTGCAAAGCTGGAGGTGCATGCCTCAGACCGGATTTGAACCCACACCCTCCGGTATCGGAGACAAAGGTCATATCCACTGGGCTATCAGGGCTTATTTCAGTTTCTGTTTGTGTGGTGTTGTCTCTGTGGGATTAAAGGTATTATTATGTTCAATATAGATATTAATGTAGTTTCTGAGATTACCTGTACCGAACAAACAAAACATCAAATCTTACATCTCTATATTAGTTTAAATGAACACCTGATTTAATACTGTAGTTCTGTAAATTTTTTTTTAATGTGGTGAAATCCTCATGGATAATATCTTCTTACCATGGGGAGGCAAAAAGGTTATGTTGGACTTCAACCAACTAACTAACTAACATGGTGTTTGACTTGATGCTTGATGACTGAGCCTCGGGAACATTTCGTAAACTACTGCAACCCAGCAATTAATGAATGCCTGACCTGACTTAATAGCAACAATGCAGTTAGTGTATTGCTTTGTTATTTATTGTATATGATTTGCACAAGTCAATGACATCACTACTATTCTACCATAAGACTATTTTTGCTTCCACTTACCATAAGTTGCAGCCTGCTGCCAAGCACTTGTAAAGTATGAGATCAGATTTCAGGGTCATTCAATAAATTAGGTACTCAATCTGTACTAATATTATTTAGGAAAGATTCGATTGTGTTTGTTTGCATTGTATAAGCTTTGAAACTACTGGAACTACTTGAAACATTCTTTCGCCATTAGAATCCTATATTATTCCTTGAGATCAGGCTATTTTATCACCTTTATGGGTACGGGAACGCGGCATTTTATTAAATACAATTAGAATAGTAGTCATACATCTCCAGACTATGGGATACGTTATTAGTTATTACGTTGAATGATGTATCATTTTTAAAGCCTGGCTGTCACAATGTAAGAATTGTAAACCTATATTATAAATCCACCTACCTTGAATTCCTTTACTGACGTAATGTAAATCAATAGGTTGGTTCCAAATTACGTTCTTTTTATAATCTGCCTTAGCCGAAATGGTTTGTCCTTCGGAATATCCTGATATCAGACTCCAGTTAGGACCTATAATAAATAAAATATTATAAACATGACGACTATTTAGTAGATTCAATTCCAGACAACTTTGCTTACCAGCCTGAAAGGAATAACGACAGAACAGGGAATATGGTTCATTAAAATTGTAAGAGCGCTGTAATTGACCTAAAATGTGTATTTCTGCCATCGAAATCTTGAAAATCCATATCCATAGTGCTCTGACACCAGCCAAGCATTGTTGTTTATTTGTACTATTGGTTACCATGGAAACTTCAGTCTTTATATTTTTCTCTATCTGTCTTTAAAGTTCTGGCCCTAGGTTCTAGTGTTCTACATCATATTTTGTGACTGCAACCACAGAGTACAGGACTACATTATATATAGGTGTCAAAGACTACAACTATGTACACTACGCTGACATAGAAGAGTAGAAGTTAAATAAAAATGGAACTAATAAACTTGTTGTGTGGCAGCACCAAATTTACTAAACCACAAAGATCTGTCAATAAAGTGCAACCAATCAATATTGATAAGTTTTTAAAATCGTAGTGGTAATTCAGATAATTACCAAACGAATTACAATAAATATAATTTATTTAGATGATATTGGCTTGAATTTATTTAAATTCAATCATGTAAATCATAAAAATCAGCTATCTTAGCACCCATACCACGTGATGTTTACTTTGGAGCTATATAGTAAATACAGTCTGTCAAAAAAGTCATGAAGTTTATTAAAAGGGAACTAAATAATTTTCTTGCTGGTAACACTAAAATGTTGCATTGTTTACATGTCGTATTGAAATGATGGATGTTTACTGTCTAATCAGTACGTTTTGATACCTACTTTTGAAAAAGTTACATTATGTCTACACTTTTGTTTACTTTAAAGTATCCCAATTTTGTATGGAGACTAAGCCTTTGTTCCTGTTCAATTTCAGGTGTTTAAATTGGCTGTTTTGAACACCTTTACTGTATTGTCTATGTTTAATGTTTAATTTGAGCGAAACAAAAAAATATTTATCTAATCAATGCGGGTTCCAAAATTTCTAAAAATTAGTTTATCAACAGCAATTTGTATCTTCTATCCTTAAAATATCTATTGACCTGCTTAAAAAATTAAAATAATTAGCGGACTCCCGCGACTTCATCCGCGTGGATTTCAGTATTTTACAAATCTGGCGGAAACCATGGTATTTTCCGGGATGAAAAGTAGCCTATATGTTAATTCAGAGTAAAATATATTTCCATTCCAAATTTCAGTCAAATCGCTTCAGTAACGAAAACGTAAAAGAGAAACAAACATACTTACACACTTACACACAAACTTTTGCCTTTTTAATATTAGTGTGAAGTGTGTGATAAAAGCCCATTTTGGGACATGTCTTTTAATTTAAGTTCAATTTAACACTTTCAGGAATATCAAAAACTACTATTCGTCGTATTGTTAATAAAGGGACGTCAAATGGTGGATTAATTGAAACACCTGTAAAACATAGAATTGGTCGCCCATGAAAAGTATTGGATGATTTCCACCCGTGTGCAATTCGGCAAAAATTGCACTTTTTTACACTAAGTTCCAACACTCAGAAAATGATGAATATTTAGATGTTAATTTTACAGATTCTGATTAATTTGAGTTTCACTGCAGGACATAGGCCTTTTGTTTTTGTTTTGTACGCGACAAAAGGCGTTATGTTATTTTGTATAAAATTGTTGAGTGTAAATAATTAATAAATTTAAAGTATCAAACCTTTTTGGTTGAAATAAACAGGGATAACATGTAAGCGACAGTAGCGACCTCATTAATTTCCATCTCTTTTTTGACAAACTGTATAGTCCAAATATATTTATTAATCAACTAGCGGACCCGGTCAAGCTTCGTTTTGGCATAAGTGCACTTATTCTCTATCCCTACTCTACCCCTCTATACCTCTACCCCTACCCTACCCCTACCCTACCCCTACCCTACCCCTACCCTACCCCTACCCTACCCTACCCTACCCCTACCCCTACCCTACCCTAGCCCTACCCCTACCCTACCCATACCCTATCCCCACCCTACCCTACCCCTACCCTACCCCTACCGCTTGACTCTTAAACGTTTGTTTGGGAAATAGAAAAGGCCAGTTTTTAGGGTTTTCCCGGAAATTATCTGATTTTTTCTCACCTTTTAAACCTTCCCTGTACCTCCACGAACACTTCAAGACCAAGATAAGATAAATCCGTTAAGCCGTTCTCGAGTTTTAGCGAGACTAACGAACAGCAATTCATTTATATATATATAGATACTTATAATAAAACTGGTCAAATGCTATACATTCTATCTATACATTAGTTCACATTTCACAATTTGAGATTTTACGTATTTATACCATTTGCAACACCAAAAGTTACCATGGCATAAGGTACTACTAGCGCAATCTAGAACTTATATTAAAACTGTAACAGGTACATTCTATACATTGAAGATATTTTAAATTTTTTTTTGTCGGGGGCATTATATGTATATCGATATTAAACCTAATAATAAAATATATATATATATATATATACGGTCGAATTGAGAAACCTCCTCCTTTTTTTTGAAGTCGGTTAAAAATATATTTTTTCGATTTTTGTCGGTCTGTCCGTGTCGTCTCGGTTTGAGACCATAATATGGAGAAGGTTACAGGACACTTTTTATTGCGAAAATAAAATGAGACGGGGGTGAAATAGAGGTTGAAAGTTTGTACGGAAAGTCCTTCATTTTAGTTACATTTTCAAAAATTTGTTCATAAATCATAAAAAAAAACGAAATATAATGTAATTCAAAATTTCAACCCCTAAAGTAGTGAAATAGGGCTTGAAAGTTTACATTAATTTCCACGCGGACGCGGTCCGCTAGTTTTTAATATAATCGAGAAGATATCAAGATATTTAATAAGATTAAAAACAAATTACTACAAAATACTATTCTACTAATACAGTATCACGAGCACTGGCATACAAAAGCCTAACTGAGTCACAGTATCCAACTCCTCGACGTAAACTTGTTACTACAACATAGGCATCGCCTGCACGCAATATTCTTTTAGCTTTACAGTAATCGAGAGCAGCGTGTATACGTGCTTCAACTTCCAATATCCAACTATTCTTAGGAACTTCAAAATAATGCACCGCCCGCACCCCTCTCCAGAAACGAAGTTGTCTAGCCGTGTGACACGTTCTGGTGACTGCGACGATTGAGCAAACAGGTTTAGCATGCGATAGCATTTTTGCTGTACGGCCAGAATTAGTTAAGCAAATTATTACAGCAGACCGAGATCGCGTAGCTAATTCTACTGCGCTAACACAAATGGCCTTTGTAGGCTCTTCAAGAGGGCTCTGCATCAATTCCAGATTGCCATAAACTTTTGGTTGCCATAATATTCTCTCTGCTTGTCTGCATATAACAGCGGCTGCTGCTACACAATGTTCAGCCATTCGAACCACATCGTAAGATGGCGAAAATTTTGTCAAAGGTGAATCATAATGTAATTCTAACGAAAGGACATCAGCTCCATCCAAAACTAAATTAGCAATGTCAGTGACACATAAAGTTGGTATTTGTTCATTTAAAACAGCCTTACATATACATGGCTTTCCAGCGTTATTGCACTTAGACACTATAACTTTTTGAGCTATAAAAATTTTCTCAACCGGTAAATCTGTACTTAGAATGCATCTGTCAATAAATATACCATCAGCTTCTGAAACTAACTGATCTATATTGTCCAATCCTAATACGGAATCAATACATGCAAATACAAGAATATGCTTTCCTTTTTCGGAAAGAATGATTCTTACGTGTCGAATATCTTGAGCAGTTTGCGAATTTGGAACCAAAACTCCATCTATATCAGAAGCAACGGCCCATGCTATTTGATTTTCCATATATTCAAAAGGTTGTGGTAAAGAATCACATGATACGGAATCGAGACTCTCACGTCCTTTTTTATTGCTACTATCGTTTTCACGAGGAACTTTTGACAACCTTACTGCCATTTTTGGTCCAACCGCACCTCCTATAACAATTTTGCATTCAATAGAATCATCGCCAACGGCTAAAATAACTAATTTAACTTTTCCTGACATGAGACTGTCAATAAACAAAATATCTCCCGGTTGTAAATCTGTTAAATGATCGTAGCCAACAAAAAGGCATTCGGCAGTTCCACATTCTCGCCAACTCGGATCAGTTGTTAGTCTTATAGTTTCGTGTTCAATGAGTTCAATCATTGTTTTTGGGCCACCTTTAAGATCACCAGTGACTATGTCAGGCCCTCTTACATCTACAATTAAAGCCAAAGGGTAAACATATTCTAATTCAGCGCTGTAATTATACACAGCTTGTCGGATGCTCTGGATCAAGTGATCACATGAATCCGGTTCTAAGTCACGCAAATTTAAACGCGCTACAGTCATACCCGAAGCTATAAGTCTCTGTAAGACGGCTGGTTCTCGATTATTCATGCCAATTTCGCACATAAGACCTGTTTGAACCTCTTCACTCGGATTTTCATGTATGTTTAAGTTGCAATAATGTTTCAATTGTGTTGTTTCTATTGGGCCTTCCTTCTCTTTTAAGCTTGGTAAAGACTCAAGAGGAATGTGCCAAGGTAAGGACATATTTGTACGTTACTAAAAAAACGCGTAGTTTCTAAAATTGATCTAATTATCGTAAATAAGTAAGTTTATCTAATTCAAGCAATACCTAAGCCAAGAAGCTTTTCACAAAATAATAAAAACATTCATACAGATATATAAAAATTGTATCTGTGTAAATGTCTACTTTGACACAATCATTTTTCTTAAATTATTATTGTATTAGCAAGTATTAGCCTATTTTATTTAGTATAGGTAACAGTGGTAATGAATAATGTTACTAGGTATGCCAAATCACTTTAAATGATAATAAAAGTAAAAAATAATTAAGTAACGTTTTTTATTTTTGGTTTGATATAAGTTTTATACACTCTTTCATTTATTTACTTATCATTATTTTAAATATCAATGAAAGAGGAATACAATTTATGTCAAATTATTATCCTTTAATCCCTTTACATCGAAAATAAAAGTAAAAATTATGGGTAGGTTATTTATAGTATAGCTTTATACTCAGGTATATAGTCTATTTTTTTAAAGCAGAGACTGAAATGACAATTAGAAACGTCAAACATAAAAATAATGTGACAAGCATATAAAGAATAAGGTTGTCCTAACGATTCTGATTCGATTAAAATCGATAAAAAATATACAATGATACATATGAAGTAAAATATTTTTTTTTAATGTGTAATTATGATATCAAATGTTGCATAAATCATATAATATAATTATATTCTTTTTGTAAATTATTAATACTTAGTATTTTTTATCATATTTTGTAATTTATTAACATTATTAATAATTAAAAAAAGACAAAATTTACCAAAGAGATTCAATTATTCCTTTTTTAAAATAATGACAGTTCTGTCACATTATGATAGCTAATGACATTTTTTTTTCATTACCTTGAATGCCCAATTGCCCCATTGCCCATGGTCATCTATTTGTTACAAAAAATGTAAACTTAACTTAAATGACACTAAAAGAAATTAAAAAGTACAATAACAAAAAATCGAATTATACGTTTTTTACATAATATTATAAATTAACAATTTACTTTATACTATCCATTGATTAATATTTTGCGAAAAATACTTTACATTGTAATTGAATTACAGATACATTTTGTTGAATACATTGATAAAATCGTGAATTAGTTAAATATTTTCGTCGATAATAATTATTTCAATTAAATGATAATTATTTTATTAAAGTTTTTGGTCCATATCTGACAAATCGATATTATGCAATCATTTAATTCCTGAATATCGATTTTGTGACGTCCCTATTTACATCATATAAAAATCAGGCAACACTTGAAACGTCATTTTTGTCTCTATAAAGAAAAAACACGCTTTAGTTATAAATTGCTAAGAAGTAGGTATGCACCTCCAACTTTTCAGTTGTGTGCATTTTAAGAAATTAAATATCACGTGTCTCAATCGGTGAAGGAAACCTTACCACACGCAGAGAATTATCTTAATTCTCTGCGTGTGTTAAGTCTGCCAATCCGCATTGGGCCAGCGTGGTGGACTATTGGCCTATACCCTCTCATTCTGAGAGGAGACTCGAGCTTAGCAGTGAGCCGAATATGGGTTGATGACGAAGAAGTAGTTCTGTCACAGATTGCCAGGGGGCGCTACTTTCTTTGTTCGTTTGACTGTCCAGAGCGATGACTCTATATTCCATATACATTCTACTCTATGCTCTGTGGCGTGAACACAGAGTAAATTAACAGACACACAGACCATTAAATACTATAACTTAGAGGAATTTCATTTTCTTTACGGAGACATCGTAGCACTTTTAAATTTAATTAATCGAAGGTGGGTACGTTCCCTTTTATTTTAATTATTTATATTATTGACAATAAATTGTTTGATAGTAGTATTTAATTAAATTCAAGGTAAAGGAGATTAAAACAGTACAGTTTTGTACCAAAGAAATATTACTTCAAGGATAAGGATATGTACAGTACGAGTATCCAAACGATCGTAATGAAGATAACACGCCGCGGATTGTGAAAAATTAAAAAATTATGAACGAGGTTGCTTGACTGCGTGTCACGTTTGTTCTTTGGCGGAATAATAAAACGCGTTAGTTTATTTTGTTTACCCTTAGTGGCTTGTTTATATTGTCCGAAGTGCATTTTATAAAATATAAGTGGTTTGTGAAAAGTTTGTGAATAGGTGGTCACTGTGTTTTGTGTAAATCAACTTTCGTAGGTACTGTGCGACCGTGAAGGTTGAGAATGTTACGTCATTTTAACACTAGTGGTGTCTGATAGGAACATATTTGTTTTTTCAAAAATAGTACCAAGTGTGGATTTTACAACGAGCAAATTTGCAATAGCCGAAAATTTATGTAAGTGTTTTATGATCAAAATATTTTTATGCCCTTTAACACCGGCTGCAGCAAGATGCCGCCATGTTATTTAAGTTTTGCTGTCAACTACTGCTCGAGTGCTCGCGGATAGCCCTGATACACTTGGGTATTTATCTTTGTTCTAAAACTCGTGAACGTATGTACGGAGAATTACATTAGAATTGACTGTTATCAGCTGTTGTTTTCTACTAGTACCTACCTACTAACTCTCTAGTGAGATGGTTTTGTTTACTGTGTTTTATTGACTGTCAATGTAATGACGTCATTCTGCGAGATGTCCACAATCCATTACATGGGGACTCCAAATTATTACATGTACTATGTGTGCAGATTTATAGAATTCCAATAGATATATGATTTTTCTTATCAAATAATTATTGTATAGGAATCCTATAGTGGTAACAATATTAAGGTTTTTCTTAAATAAATAAATAAAATAACAAAGCCATTTATCCTCAAATCTCATTACATTTCACAGTGATGTTAGTATTGTTAGTATGGGAATACATTTAATTATTTAATACACCTTAGAAACAAGCAATTTAAACTAATAAGAGACAAAACTAAAATCAACTATAAATAATTAAAACTAAGAATCAAACTTGCCAAAATTTAGCACCTGAAGTGCACTCATCATGTATGCAGCACTGAATTGCAATTAAAAGTTGTTGCTCGAGATTGCCTGTTGCCGTCCTAACGAGCATAGTGAAGCTGAGGTAGACCTTGCTAATCATCTCGGCCCCAAGGATGCCACCATTGTCTTGAAGCTAAACGGGATAGATTTGTCCCATTTGGCATTTGTTACTTCAAACAATAATTATATTAATTGTTTGCAGTAAAATTTGTTGATAATAGTTTAGCTCTCTCATTTTATCATATCATAATCACATGCATAATATGTGTTTCAGTAATGAGATACAACCAATGTTATAAAGTATTGATGATTATTAATTTGTATAGAAGATATTTTGATATTATGATATAAGAATATTTTTTTTTGTTTTTTTTTGAAAAAAATATTTGCCATATCTTTTAAATATAAGCAATATTTCCATTCCCCTTGTGAAGGCCTGCAGAGCCACTACATCAATAAGATGTCCCCCTCCTACTCTAGTTAGGAAAAAGTGTATTAGGAGTGGGTACGACAATAGTTCAGAGGTGCAGGGATTGAATCACCACCCCTCGGTAGTGAGTCCAACCTCTTTACTGTTGAGCTATTGAGGCTCTATTAATTTAAGAATTATTTAATTTATGAATGTATGAGCTATATTTCATTTATCTCAGCAGTTCCATGTCAGTCTGCAGGTTAAAACTATTTTTTCTCCTCAGACATTTTCGTCCATAGGCATAATTCATTTATTTCAATTAGGCTTACTTTACAAGCACTTTTGAAATGTCAGGTATTAATATTATAAGATAATGGTGATAATAATTAGTCGAAAACTTAAAATTAAATCTACAAGGGTTCCAAAGACACCTTGGTCCAAGAAGAGCCCACAACAAACTTAGCCAGGTTTTTGTCAATTTAGTTATAATATCAATCTCTCGCCAGTCAACCTGAAGTGAGCTGATGTGCTTAACAATAGTCAACGGTAGAGTTTCTCTCCTGTAATGACTTATTGCAGATCCCAGGAAAAAACATTCTATCTTTTCTTTTGTTATTGTTTATTAGCTGACGCCTGCAATTTTGTATGCTTGAAATTCAGTTTTTCACAAGTCCTGCAGGGACCATGGAATTTTAAGAAGGCTTTTTTATGTTTTAGTATTGTGTAATTAGCTATTAGCACTTGAGGAAACATAGTTATTTTAAAACATATTTTTATAGAAAACACACACTTCAATTTTATTTATATGTCTATTTGTCATATTCTTAGTTGTGGAGGTGTTCTTGGTGAAACCTGTTTTTTGCTAGTTGATTTAGCATTTCTTGTAGAGTGTCTGGATCTTTGGCAAACAGCACCAAGTTATCCACTAAACTTATGTGTGTCAGGTTGAATCAATCTACCTATATCTCTGATTTTTAGATGTTTTACTCTGTCTATACTCTTGTTCAATTACTTTTCTTTTCCCCATGTTATATTGTGCAATAAGTCAAATATAATGACTATGAGCAGATGGAGTTTAAGTCAGTTATGATAATATGTGATATGAATATTTCCCATATTCATATTTTTGATTGAAACAAGATTAAGAAATTGATGTAAATGTCAAAGAAAGATAAAGAAGCTCCAAGGTTCTTTTTCTTCTCAGATGTTTCAGGTAGTCTGGTACAGTTAGCTGAGTTGCAAGTGGATTGTGATGATGCTTATACTACAGTTTGTAATTCCTGCTATTCTGTTTGTTCATCAATCTCACTGTATTTGAAAAACCCTTGGTACATTGCTTGTATTTGCTTGAGTATATTAATCCTTTTTGGTATTATTTTGATAATGAAGTCACATGCAGAACCCCAGAGTTGGATTCCATATCGCAAACTGGTTTAGTGTAGCTTTGTAGAAAACAAGTTTGTCATCTACAAAGCTGCTACAGCCTCTTTAATTTCTCCCTTTTGCTGTAATATGTTGTCGCTAGATCATCTTTCAATGTATCTGGTGCATTTAGTATAGGGTAGTGAGTTGTTACCAAAGCTAACTGGATATTCACATATTCTCAAAGTTAATGTGATTATTGGAGCCATAGCTTGAATCCATCGGCCCATCCATCTCTGGGTTCTTTGCAGACTTTATTGCAGGATTTTTGATGCTCTTATAACATTCACAACAACAAGCAATGGTGTCTCTTCAGCAGAAGTTGCCACTGATACTCCATTTCTTGTGCTTGGCAACGTATCTTGTGATGTGAAAAAGATGTATTTTTGACCGCTAAGAGCAGAGTTGTCCCTGTCCCTATCTCTTACGTCCTAACGCAACAAAAGAGAGAGCTATGTCTTTGATACTTCCACTATTAGGCCATGGCCAACTATTGTCTTTTTCTTGTCTTGAGATATGTTATAGTGTGTCTCATACAGGTTTGGTTAGCCGATAATTTCTCATAATGGGCTGGCATTTCTACCTGTATTGTGCCGATAATTTCACATAATGGGCTGGCATTTCTATATCTTGGGACCCTAACATATATCGCTATATCAGTAACTTTAGTACTTTGAATTTGATAATAAGGGAACTATTATATTGTTACAGTTTTGCGAAGAGTACGTGAAAAAATAAGAAATAGCCACGGAGGGTCAGGATACGGCGCTGAATGGCGCCTATCGCATCCATGCCACATTTATGCAATTCCTGCCCGGGGAAAATGCAAGGTAATGTATTTTTAATTTATTCCTTTAGTACTCTAGTCATAGGGAAACAAGCTAGTGGCAAAATACACTTTAGCAATCAATGATATTAAATTTTTCTCAAGTTTTGATAAGATATATAATATAATATCACTATCAGCGTTTTGGTATTTTTTGAATAGTAATGATGATTGTGATGAAATTTAAACAGATATCTGAGATTTGTTATATTTCTTAATCTTTCTTTAGTACAGATGAATTAGAAACTAGTAGAATCCTGGTCTGGTCCTGAATATTAAATCCTATGCTACAGCCTTACTCGATGTGTATTGTTTACCAACAAACAAATTAGAAATGAAGACAGAAAATGCATGTCTTTTCATAACTTATTTATTTTAAATTGTTTATTGTATGATTATAAAATGTTATTCAAAATATATTAACTATATCTAATTGTTTTAAGCCTATGAATTTATTTTCATTAATTTATGAATGAATGAATTAATTAATTAAAAAATGAAGTTAATCATAATTATTGTTAGGTATGAAATGACTTTATACCCTCATTTTTAATTTGTTTGTTGGTACACAGCACACAATAGTAGTAGGTAATGTCAGATTGAACATGGTGTGTGGTCATTGAAATAATTGTTAGCCTTATGGGAGTATATACGTAAATAATGATGACTGAGGTTGACAGATAAACAAGCTTTCTAAGGCATGGGTGTGTACCACCCAATGGCTTAGCTACCTAGGAGCAATGCAATGGGGCCCTCATGCTCAGGGGGCTCTCCAATCCTTACCAGACAATCATGATCATGAACTGAACTTAGAAAATTTTGAAAACTAAAAAAGTTGATGAATATTTTTACTTGTTAAAACCTAACTAGTTAAGAAGGTAGTGGGGCCCATTTTTTTTTTGCACCAGGACCCTTGTTTACCTAGCTACGCCACTGATACCGCCAAGAACTTCCCAATCCCAGGTTGGTTGTGGGAATTTATATTTCCTAGTTAACCCTAAGTCTGTGACCCGTAACCTCATGATCAATTCTTCAGGCAGTTCAATTTGTTGTGTGACAAGTTCATTTCACTGAATCCAACCGTTACTACCTGATACCTGGTCTGTGATATATGCCAGTAAGTGTGCTCTATATTCTGATGTCAGCCATGCTATGTCAGAGAAGTCATGTGTACCATAGTTAAACTGTAGCTATTTATCTATAATCCTATACTATCTATACTAATATTATAAAGAGTTAAAGTCTGTGGTATTGTAGAGGGCACTCTCAGGATCTACTAAACCAATTTTTAAAATTCTTTTACCTCTAAAAAGCCACGTTATTTTGAAATCTATTTTGTCTCTTTATTCTCACGGGAACGGGAACTATGCAGAACGCGGAGTGCCGGCTAGTTTAGTTATAAGCAAGGAGCCTCTGACAGTGATAGGATATTAAAAAAAATTAAACATGAATAATTTAAACTTAAAATTAGCATGCAAAGGCGGCTTATAAAATTGAGAAATTTCTTTGTGACAAAGATGCTTGATGGCAATCAGTTCTGCGTTTATCTGCACAAAGCATATATGTCGTAAAAGATATTGATTGTTTGAATAACATTAACTGCTGAGTTTCCTGCCTTGATATAATCTACACTGCTTTAAGTTATTATTGAGTTTGATGGCTGCCTAAATATGACATAATAATAATAGACTCAGATGCCAAAGGACGTAAGGGAAGCTTCCCTTACGCCCTTTGGCATCAACTTCCTCAGAAACAGAGTAGTTAAATTGTGGAAAGAATTGCCTGAGAATGACGTGATAACCGCAAAATCACCAAATATGTTTAAAAACTGCCTGGATAGATATATGAAGCAATGAGAAGCACAAAGATATCCCACCGACCACCCGGACGTACACGTCGCACAGTTCGCGGATGACACCGCACTGTACACGACGGCCGTAGACCGGCGTTCCATTATAGTCCGCCTCCAGAAGGCAGTTACCATTATAGGCAAATGGTTCCGCCTCTGGCGGATAGCAATCAACCCAGAGAAAAGCGCAGCCGTGCTTTTCACTGGCAAACCGGTCCCCCGAAACAAACCCGGACTCAAAGAAGTCTTCCTTTACGGAGCTCCCATCCCCTGGCAATGTACTGCCAAGTACCTAGGTGTAACCTTTGACAATAGCATGAGCTTCTCCATGCACATCAATAAAGCGAAGAAAAAGGCTGCATACGTAATGCACCTTTATGCGATGATTAACAAGAAAAGCAAATTGTCTCTCCGTTCTAAGCTAACGCTTTATAAAACCACGACCCGTCCGATCTTGACCTACGCTAGTGTAGTGTTTGCCCACCGTCCCAAAACTACCCTTAAGCCACTTCAAACATTGCAAAACCGGTTTCTGCGACAAATCACGGGCGCACCGTGGTTTGTACGCAATAACGACTTTCATAGAGACTTAGATTTACCTTCAATAGCTAGTTATATCTCGAAACTATTTCGACAGAGCTGCCATCCATCCTAACCAACTAGTGGTTGAGGCCTGCAACTACACTCCCAACCTTAACGCTAACTTCAAGCAGAGGCGACCCAAAAACGTCCTTTACGATCCAGACATGACGACCGACAATGCTTCCCGGGTAACACAATCACAAGCAATCTTCGCCGGCGCGAAGACGAGGTCCCCGATATCTAAAGTCACCCGGACGTGGGTTTTTTAACTCACGATCTCGGGGACGTCCGGACTGATTCACTCAGATCACGGTTACACCCTCCCGAATGGCCCTCTAAGCCGAGGTCCGAGTCTCATAGGAGACGCCCTTAGAGAGTCATTCCGTCCTCTATCTTTATTTCAGCCTTCGGGTCTCATCAGGCGATGCTTCTGCGCTCGCCCAAACCCCCCGGTGTCGCCGTAGTGGTCACACATGGAGCCATCGGCACTTACTCAACACGCAAAAAAAAAAACAAAGATATAGGCGCACCAGCAAAAGCTTAGCCTATAATTGTAATATAATTAATATATAATATGTATTTTGTTATAGTGCTCAGTACTAAAGTAGTTATTGAATAAGTAACTATGTGGACTTGGCATTATCAGAAACAATGTGTATTGAAATGTAATGTATTTATTGTATGATTGTTCTCGTGATGCTCATTTTAATTGGGATAATCCAGCTTCAAGTCTAGAGGTGACGTTGAAACTGACCTAGTTATGATACTCGAAAATCGTTGTTCTACTGCGAAAGGTATCACGTTTACCGCAGTAAATATTACAAACCGATTTGGGCAATGACTAATGATAATTAGTATTCCTCGTAAAGGTATAAGGCAAAATATGGAGGCCTTGCTTTTGTGATTGTGGGCTGTTTGGCTGTTAAAGTGTTTTTCAGATAGCATTGGTATGGTGACAGTTGCCTTATGGCTTTTATAATACGTACTATTATCGTGAACCGCGGCAAACTTTCAAAAGACTTTTGACGCCCTCCGTGGCGCAGTGGTATGCGCGGTGGATTTACAAAACGGAGATCCTGGGTTCGATCCCGGGATGGGCAGATTGAGATTTTCTTAATTGGTCCAGGTCTGGCTGGTTCCCATCCTACTGGCATAGACGTACTGCCAAGCGATTAAGTGTTCCGGTACGATGCCGTGTAGAAACCGAAAGGGGTGTGGATTTTCATCTTCCTCCTAACAAGTTAGCCCGCTTGCATCTTAGACTGCATCATCACTTACCATCAGGTGAGATTGTAGTCAAGGGCTAACTTGTAGAGAATAAAAAAAAAGGTTTATATCGTCTTATGATTATATAGATAGGTTTTAGGAATGCTTTTTTCAAAAGTTAAGTTTTGCAAGATTTATGTTTACAAATATGGATGTATAATATAAAAGTATTCTCACTTCTCTCTAAAAAAGGCTTGCATAAATATACTCGTAAATTGCATTGTTTCATGTGAAAAGTGTTGAGAATTTCGATATAAACGTTTTGAGGAGATGAATAGATAAATCTGAAATTTTTTAACAAATAGGGAACTTTACCAAATATATCGATCGCTACAGCGATTTAAGGAAAACATAATGATTTACTTTTTCCCCAACTTAACTTTATTGCGGAGCTGTATCATGAGATTTGAAATTGATTTTAACTAGCAGACGACAGCGACTTCGTTCGCGTGAAATTCATTCTTTAACTAAATCCACAGTGACTGTTGAGCACGAGTCTCCTCTCACAATGAGAGGGATTAGGTTAATAGTCCACCATACTTTCCTTTTCTTTTTTTTTTTAAAAAAGAATATTTGCCATATTTTTTATAATATGACCAATATTCCCATTCCCCTCCAACTAGTCGGGGAAGACTGTGTTAGGAGTGGGTACGACAATAGACCAACGGGGCGGGGATCGAACCACTACCCTTCGGTGATGAGTCCGACCGCCCTTACCGTTGAGCTATTGAGGCATACGTAGAGAATCAAAAAAAAACTCAGGTATGCAGGTTTCCTCATGATGTTTTTCCTTCACCGTTTGAGACGAGCGATATTTAATTTCTTAAAATGCACGTAACTGAAAAGTTGGAGTTGCATGCCCCGGACCGAATTCGAACCTACGCCGTCCGGATCCAAGGCAGAGGTCATAATCATTGGGCTATCACTTTTTATGGAAAATACGAGTAATCTCAGTGAACTCTCGCCACACTGTACAAGTACTGTTGGCGAGTTGGTGCTCATTATGCTTATTCTACATATTTCCTACTTACTGCTACTATTAGTCCAAGACCCGGGAGCATTTTTACAATTGATTACTATCAATTTAATCTTGACCAGACGCTTGAGTAGCTTGCTCCTCAGATCCTGGACTACTTATCAGTATTAAATGAACTATGGTGTTATTTCTACGGACATCTCAGCTTGTAGACCTAAATGTAGATTCAGGGTTGTCAAAACAGGGTGTGGTGCAATTTTGGGTTTCTTTTACTTTTTTTTTTAAAAGAATATTTATCTTATCTTTTAAATATGACCAATATTCCCATTCCCCTCCAACTAGTCGTGAAAGACTGTATTAGGAGTGGGTACGACAATAGACCAACGGGGCGGGGATCGAACCACCACTCTCGGTGATGAGTTGTGCTGTTGAAGTTACTCGTAAAGTTGGGTGGATACTAAATATTCGTGACAATATTAGTATAATTGAATATTTTCTCTAGTCCGATACCTGTATACAAAGCGTTTTCGTGTAGTGAATATTTTAAAATATAAATTTCCCATTACTTAGACAATAAACTGTGTTTCCGATATCAGTCGCATTGTTTAAATGCAATACCATTAAATTCTATTCAGACAAAGGTAATACTATTTCTGAAATTTAAATTCGCCATTGACGCCCTTCCGGCGGCGGTTTTAGTGAGTGTTATAAGACTGTACTCTCCATATTTGATAAAATGTGGTGTTTTCAACCGACTTCAAAAAAAGGAAGGCGTTCTTAATGCGACCCGTATGTTTTTTTAATGTTTGTTACCTCATAACTTCGTCATTTATTTTAAAAATCATTTTTTGTTTGAAAGAGAATACTTGCAGATTGGTCCCATTTAATTTACACGAAAATCGGTTCGGTTTTTTTTGGACACACTAAAAACAGAAAAATAAAATCTTTTGCTTTAAAAAGTGAAAAATAAAATCGTATTTATATACTTTCTATTCATCGGTTTAAAGGCGGTGCCAAAAAACAATATGAACTTTAAGAGCCTGTTTGTCATAGCGCCGCCTTTAAACCGATCAATAGAAAAACATACGTTAGGTACGATGTTATTTTTCGCTTTTCAGAGTAATGCTTCTTTGAAGCCGGTTAATTTTTTTTTTTGTTAAAAAGATTTTATGTTGTATTTCAAATGCTCTTCTTAACTATATTTTCTATAGTACGTTTTCTAGTTTACGCGTTTTGTTATTTCTATAACTGTTATTTATACCTGTATGAGCAATTTGAGCAAAGATATTTTAAATACTATCCAATTAGAGCCTCAATAGATCAACGGTAAGAGCAGTCGGACTCATCACCGAGGGGTGGTGGTTCGATCCCCGCCCCGTTGGTCTATTGTCGTACCCATTCCTAATACAGTCTTTCCCGACTAGTTGGAGGGGAATAGAATATTGGTCATATTAAAAAAAAAGATATGGCAAATATTCTTTTATATAAAAAATATAAAAAAAAAAGTTATAAATGCGAATGTAAGTTAGTTTGTCTGTTACCTTTTCACGCTTGAACCAGTGAACCGATTTGGATAAATTTTGGCTTAGAGATAAAGTGCACCTTGTAGCAAAATATAGATTACTTTTTATCCCAGAAAAATCCATGGTTTCCTTGATATTTTCAAAAAACAGATAACAAACAAACGGAGTCGCAGGCTTCTATATTCAGAGTACTCTCATAATAGGCCATTTGACACTTCTTTAAATGGTCTTAAATAGATCATTATCGTACTACTAGATTGAAAAACATTTTTCATATTTTTTCGAGACGTGAAAGTTTTGGTTTTTAAATATGTTTTTCATCTAATGTCGACCATGATGGTCTATATTTCAACTTTCAAACGGAGCGTATGTCAAAAATATTAGTTATCAATAGTACCTGAGTATCTAGAAGTCAACAATTAGTTTGACGTTTAGTACATCAAGTGACGTTGTGACGTCACAAAATGACGACAGCGTATTTGACGTTTGGGAAATTTGAAAAAACATGATTTTTAAAATTAAGGTTTTTTAAGAAATTCTTAATTTTTTTAATTAATAATGACAAATTTCGGACCTTTATCCATATACTATGCGAAATTATTATTGTTTATCTATTAGATTTGAAATGAGTCTCACTCTATTATTTGTCGAGTAAATATTTTAATAATATTAAATGATACACATGTTATTGATAATGTTAGAGCTGGCGAGTAGCTATACAGTCGTATCAGTTATCATGGCGGCGCTGGGACGGCAGCAGAGGCGGTCGCCATGACGACGGTGGCGCTGCGTACTTTGAATGAACGGCGAGATTGCGATCAATTGCGAGCCAAGGAAGCCCTCGCCCGTATTGCTTGTCTCCGCGCATTCGTGCTGCGCATTCGTTCGCGCCCAGAGAAACACGAGGCGCCCAACGATATTTTATACTACAGATATGGCACTGAAGTTCGTTTCATATAGTAGAGCCTCAATAGCTCAACGGTAAGAGCGGTCGGATTCATCACCGAGGGGTGGTGGTTCAATCGCCGCCCCGTCGGACTATTGTCGTACCCACTCCTAATACAGTATTTCCCGACTAGTTGGAGGGGAATGGGAATATTGGTCATATTTAAAAAGATATGGCAAATATTCTTTTTAAAAAAATGTAGGATGGTGCAGGTGACAGTTCGTTTCACAGTTGAAAGTTTTCCGCGATTCACTATCGACTTTGCTATCGAACGAATCGAACGATTTTGCTATCTGAAAAACACTAGCTCATCAAAACTGAGGCGGGCAAATGTGCATAATTGTCTTGATTTCATTTTGTCGCTTATTATACAACCATAGGCATATAAACACATAATACTAAATATTGTCTACAATGTCGAGTTGTGTATTTAGGAAGTGTAATGTAGTATATAATGGTATACTACATTACACAAAATAATTTTGCGCGCTTAGTGGAGTTCAGAACACTTTTTTGCGGTGATTTTGTAGGCACGTAACATATCTATAGTATAAAATAATCATAAGAGGCACCATTGTCCGTAGTAGTCTTCAACACCCAGTTCAGTTTATAAATAAATTGTTAGCGAACTACTTATTGCGAATATGGAGCTTTCATTTATTTTATGACAATAAGGCATTCACGCGAAAAGATACACGTTTTATTAGAACTCTATCCTTTATATTTTAATAAAGGAATCAAGCAAGCAAGAGTTGGTCTTGTGCTTGATTCCTTTAGTCACACTGCTGAGCTCGTGTCTCCTCTCAGAAAGAGAGGAGTTAGGATTGTCCACCACGCTGGCCCAATGCGGATTGGCAGACTTCGTACGCGCAGAGAATTAAGAAAATTCACAGATATGCAGGTTTCCTCACGATGTTTTTCCTTCACTGTTTGACACACTTAATATTTAATTTCTTAAAATGCACATAACTGAAAGTTGGTGGTGCACGCCCCGGATCGAATTCGAACCTACGCCCTCCGGAATCGGAGGCAAAGGTCATGTCCACTGGGCTATCACGGCTCTTAACGCAAAATTCTTTTGTTAATCCAAAAGATTATTTATCTGGGGGCACGGTTTCTTTAATTTGCCACTCGTTACACTGTTCAGGATCTATATTCTATTAGATCAGCGTTTCCCAAACTTTGTTCTACTGTGACCTGGTAAATTTCATACTCCTCCTTCGTGATCCATTTGAGTTTTTGGCTTTTTGGACCCATTATACTTACAATCCGCCCGTCGAGCGATCATTATTGTCTCGTTAGTCAAGAGATAAAATCTCCTAGTGCGAGTAGATACTTTTTTAAAGTCACAGCATTGCCTCCATAATGCTGCGACCCGGTATTTTTTTTTGGCGATCTGGTGCCGGGTCGCGACCCACCTGATGGGAAACGCTGTATTAGATCCTTGAGTAATGAGACCGGTCATGTTATGCCATACACTGAGACTAAATTGTAGGATTTGTAGAGAATATAGAACAAGGATTCACGCAAAACGCTATACGCTATGATAGAATCGGAGAGCATAGTGTAAGGGCTTGTATAGAATTGGCTTTCCATGAGACCTGATAAATGTTTAATACAGTGCAAGCATTCGCATTAGCTTTACTTGACAATGTATATGACATGACAATGTTTTAATGGGATTATTCTTCACGACAAGTGAAACAATACAGCTTTACTATTTTTTTTACAATAAGAATAAATTATCTAGAAATACCAAAAATCTTATTTCTTATTATTATAACAAAAAATTAAATTCTTTGAGTGTGGCTTTTTTATTGGATGTAGCTGCGTTTCTGCCGAGGAGCTGGTCGAAGCTATTTGCGAGCCAAATTCGGTGAGGAATGTTTACTAAAAAAAATAAAACTAATTTGTCAAAACATTTTTTAGTCTGTCAATATCGCAGATGTATGTGATTGTAAAATTGATTTACGGTTCGTAAAAATATTGTCAAGCATTTCATTAACTTACAGGGGAACTCGTATGCAAAGAATTCAGATTCGTCGAATAACTTTCGTCCCTAACCGGTAGTTGAGCTCCTAGAGACATACAAACTTTACGATTCAAAAGTGATTGTAAACTATGACTTGAAATAAAGGAATTTGATTTATATTAGATTTTTAGATTGGCGATTTCTCAGATATTGCGAATCAAATTAATAGATGTGTAATGAAATTTAAAATAATTCCGATGTGTGAGTTAGTACCTCGTCCCCCTCAAAAAAATTACAGACAATTTTGTTGGTGAATTTGGGTGCGACGCATCTCCATATCTAATTCCTCTATGGTCCGTTTTAAATAAAACCAAGAGTACGTTGTCTAATATATGTTTTATGATATGTTCAATCTTTTAAAACCGCATGAGAATCAGTTTAACAGCTTTAAAAGCTTAGATTATTATTTTATTTATTATCTTTTCTCAATAACTTAACTAATTAGTAATAAGTTTTTTGAGTCCGACTCCTAGTTCTAAAGATTACTGCTCTTTAATATATGAATACATATTATGAACGCCTTGTTTGAATATAGTTAAAAATCTAGGGATTTACTAGCAGACGCCCCGCAGTTTCACCCGCGTAGTTCCCGTCCCCGTGTAAATACGGGGATAAAACATACTACGACACTCGCAAATATCGTGGCTTTCTGTTCGGTAGCATAATTGATTTAATAGATCCAGAGGTTATCCTAAATCCTAAATAATATTACACCTTAATAATATTAGTATAGGTTAATGCATTTAAGTAATAAAGTCTTTAAAATATATTTTAATAGTCTACGCTTTGATTGACGAGCCGAGAGCAGTGCTCTCAGGATTTAAAGGACACCTTAGGTACACTACGAAGTTTTACTCTGTTACAGGCGATTGTTTCTTATTTAATATAAATTTTCTGCTTATTCCGTCAATTATTGGTATAAAAAAGATTGCATTTGATGTACGTACAAAAGTTATACTAAGAACTATAAAACTAGGATAAACTAAAAGTTTAGTAATACTGCTTAAGGGGCTTTCATGAAATAATTATGTACAGGCAGTACTCTTTCCCTCCCCTTATTGTATGTACCTATAGATAAAACGTCAGCATTAGGTCAATGAACTAGTAGTACATGAGCGAGACTCGGAGCTGTGAGGGTAGAGCCACGCTGACTTTTCTCATAATTACGTATGTAGGTACCTACCCCCTACCCACTGCTCCCAATGTGAATAACATCTCGTTTAATATCATTATGTTATGATTTTTCATTTGAAATGTTATACCTATAATGCTCAATTCAATTACAATTACACAGCATGACGTCTACTTTCATTGGCAATTGCGATATCATCTGCTATTATCTTTCAATATTCTCTACACAATAAGGTATCTAATTTCAATATTTAATCGTCATCAGAAGACGAATAATGTTTACCTATAGTTAATAATTTATTAATGATCGTTATCATCTCCTTTCCATTATCCCACTTAAGTGGGATCGGCAAAATATGTCAATCTTCTCCATTCGTCTCTATTACTCGTCGACTCATCATCCACTTTCTTTGCACACATGTCCTCTTCCACACACTCCAATCATATCTTCTTTGGCCTTCCTCTCCTCTTGTGTTCTTCCATTTGCAAATTCAACATTTTTTTAGTAATATGACAATAGATTTAGGACATTTCAATTTTAATAGTAATTTGGTAAATAATTATATTTATCTTCATAAAAATTAATAAGTGGTCTGTGTCATTTCACGTTTAGTATTGCTTTTAATGTTAAAATGATGTTTTACTTTTCGTTTATTTTTTCTATTTTCCTGTGTCGGAAATTTCCATAAGTTCTTCGATTTCGTTCAGGCAGGAAAATAAAGCAAAAAAGATTAACCGAAGGAAGAAAGGTTCTGTTTAAGTAGCATAAATCTTTTTAAATCAAGTAATTTTCCACGTACACGTTTGGAGTTGTCTACGAGATTGTTAGATGTTTTGTATGTTTAGTAACTTTCTTACCATTGCTTACTCTAAAGATAAGTCGTATCTTTCAACATCGTTGTATATTTTTTGGAAACGTGTATATCAACATATGGTATGTCCTCGTGGTATGAGCAGCATTTCAGAGGGAAGAAGAATCGTGACCTTGACCCTGGGAGCATAGGCCTAACCTGCCCCAAAAGTGTTGGGTGAAAAGTTTGTGGTCGATATTTAAGATCGCGTCCGCGCACGCGCCTCGTCCGCCGCCCGCCCAATCGATCTGCCCGCCCACGTGACGCAGCAACGCATTTGCGAGGATTCCTCTCGGCAAACTCGCCTTTTACTTTCCTAATGAATACGTAAACAATACATAAGCACTTATCACAACAAATATTTAAATAACGCTTTTGCGTATTATTTTTGCAAGACTTGAATTTACAGATGTCGAAATTGAAAATGGAAAACAATATTTATTTATGAATAAAACTTTTTTAGGTGATATTGTCCAGAAAATCATTTATTAAAAATAAAACAATCTTAGGATTCCGTACCTCGAGAGGGAAAAAGGTAGGCTGTCCCTTTGTCTGTTGTCAAGTTAGTGGAGGTATAATGGATAAATTTATATACTCAAGTATGAAAAATTAAACATCTCCCTCCCCAAAATTTTATGCCGTAGACTGCAAATTCAAATCCGCTCATTCATTTTGAGAAACGTCAGGTTATGATGTTGTAGTAATAAGTAAAGTCGAAAACTTAAAATTGAAAAAATGAAAAATGAAAGAAATAAACTTGATAGTAATAATTTTGAAGTATAACGATATTGAAGCAAAGAGGCGATATTTATCATACAAATGCAAAATGACCAGTCATCATCATCTTTCTATTGCTTATCTCACTTGAGCGGTGTCGGCAAAATACATAGGTATTTCAATCTCTTCCATTGGCTTCTAAAATTTGTTCCTTTAAACGTACCTTCTTTCACACACTTCAACCATCTTTTCTTTGCTCTTCCTCTCCTCTTTCTCGTTCTTATACATTTCAACATTCGTCTGGTAATATGAATTTCATTCCTCCTCATCACATACCATACCAAGTTAACCTAGCAAAATGGCCAGTGAACAAATTAAAAAATGGTAACTCCAGATTTGCCGTCGTATTCTCGAGACGTCCCCATGTTTGTCTCTAGAATACGACGATATTATACGCTTCATGCACAAGGTCGAAAGTGCGGATTACTACTAGTGCTACTAGTTCAATATTGTGGGTAAAAATTAGCACATTTTGAAAATTCTCGAGAGGTCAAAATTTCTCCAAACTGCAGAAATAATCACTGAATCAATGAAATGTATGCGAAATAAAAATAGGTGTACTCACTTATACGATGTACGTGGTACACTTATTTAATTTTAAGTTAGAATATTGAAAATGTTCTGTATATTAAACATTTATCATTTAAATTACAGTCAAAAATATTCCAAGTAGACAATGGTTCTTTTGAGTATTCAATACAAAACAATACCCAAACTTATAAATTTAATATCTAAAAGAAATCTTGTTACCTTTCAATTGTCTAATCTGATCTAAAATTTTATCAATTTATAAAAAAAGTAAATCTTCCACCCCTTAACGGTATCAGATTAAAAGATTATAAAATCCACAAAATGATTATAGATCTATTGCAGTCATTGAATATTATCCTTAAGCCAACAAATAGTTACAAAAACCATGAAGTGTTGTATTTGGCGGAGGTTTTTAGGAATACCGATGAGTAATGTTTACCTAGGAATATAGTTGTGTCATTTATGGAACTGACCGTTACAACTTAGCAAGTGATCGTCGCAAACGCTCTCATGAATTGTGAAACTTTATTGACAGGCCCACAGTAGCGCCCGATACAAATAAGACTTTACGACACTTGACTTAACGACTTAGACAAAAGGATTTGTACAAGGATTTCCTCGTTAAGGAAACCTGTACGTTTGATACTTCTAATGCATGGTCGCGATCGCCTCGCTAGAGAATTTTTTAGAATAGTTCGCTAGAAGCTTCTTTGCATATTGCTTATCATAAACAACATCAGAAACTTCTGATGATAATAATTAATGATGCGTAGCTTTTCAAAAACTTTTCTGAACATTTTAATAATGCACGTCGGAACATGCAAAGACGTTACTCATAGTAAATAATATTATTCCTAAAGTTTCCAGCGCTATGTTTTTGGTCGTAGTTGAATAGTAGTCAAGTCAATTCATTTGTTTTCATTGCTGAGCGCTGACAGCGCAGATGTAATTTGCTTTGAGCCTCGCTATATGTCGCTGAAGACCTACGCCCTATCTAGATCAAAACATATTGTCTTCATTGATTCTCAATATTGTGTTACGGTATACACTTGGTCCCACAGCAATATATTTACCACTTTAGATCTCATTACTCATTTCATTTCGTTATATTAAAGATTTCCCCCGAGACGGAATGTGTCCTTTTGCATCAGTGACCTAATAGGCGTTAATATCGAAAACGCAAGGCCTTTCGTTCTTTGAATATTTATAAAGAATATTATGTTTAATTTCAACTACTATAACTCAATCTTGTTAAAATTGGTTTCGCGAATCTTGTACAATTGTATGTGTTTTATAGAAGAAGTAATTGATTGATTTTAACTTTTTTGGTTTTACTTTTAAATATAAATTGACATGTTTGCTATCCTAATATTTGGAATGTCAATATGTTAATAATTACTTTGGAGAACTTTACTATAAAAATTAATACTTCCTCATAAAATTATCTCGTGACCTACTAAACTTGTATTGGTCCTCGTTATGGTATTTAATATATCTAATTATTTAAAATAATCTTAATTGAATTCATTAGGCATGTAGTTTGTCACGTGATAACAACGCAGCTCCTCAGTCGGTCAATGTCATCTGTAATATGGCTCGAAGTATCGGTATCTATTTAAAAATGGTATGCGAACGATGTGTGAATTTGACAGGTTAACATATTAGGGCATAAATGGCCAGTAGATGCGAAGACACCGGCGAAGCGGAATTAGAATGAAGTGCGCGGCTCGGCGCGGCCGTGTGCCACGTCATTGCCGTGACCCACTGACACACATCCGCGGGGCCGCTTGCACCGATATCTGCACACGCCGCGCGTGCTTCGCCGCCTGCTCTTCCTCTACTGCTCCTTTATTCGTAATACTTCGATTTGTATTATGTACTTCACTGAACAATGTGTGTTTCGAAATTATTTAATCTGCCAACGCCATTGTGCTGTACGGCCGATCTGTATCGTCGCTGTTTATGAAAACACAAAAAGTTATCTTTCCACTTTGTTGATATAGTATAATTAATGAAAATCGTTGTGTAATCATGACATATTTAAATTATGTTGAGTCAAAAGTAAGTCACGGTCTGCAGTTTGAACTAATTAATACAAGATATTTGATATATAAATATATTATTAATATCCCTTTTTAACATAATATCTTAGTGTTCTGATGTTACATTTAGCGTTTTCTGTAACAAGAAATGATTATTATTCTCAAATAGGCATTAAAACTAAAATAAGTTATGCAATTCGTTGACCTTGTTATCTAAATTGTGCACTTGACACGAATACTGTTCCATTTCACTTTCATGTCTATAGATATCTAACTACTCATTGCTAGCCTCGTCTTCTGACGTATGTTGTGTGATAAACTGTTGGAAGGGAGAAAAATTTACTCTTGACAATGTGTTGAATATTAAAGTAGCTAAGTGCCAACATGATAAATTAATAAAAGTAACGAAAGAAACATTGTACTATTTATATGTACGTCAAGTTCGACCTTTAGTAAACAAATTAAATAGTTAATAAATTTTAATAGATTGTTCGGTTAATAAATAAATTTGTTTATCATAATTCCAATAATATTCTTTCGTGCGCGATCGGCTCGCCTCGTCGAAGCGTAGGGCCGTCGCCTGGAGCCGGCGACTGAAAGGGACGCACGATCGCGCGGCCGCAAATGGCGTGGGAGTGAGTGGCGCGGCGATACGGCTGAGCCGGAGCGGCCGCCCCGCGCCGCCGGCACTGCGTGTCGTATCGCGCTGCCGCCGCACCGTGTTGATAATTTGTGAAGTAGACAAGGATGTATGTATATGTATGTCTCGTCTTTCAGTTGACTTTCATCGTCGTTTTGTAGCGAACGTTTCGCACGAGCGTCGATAGGAAATTACATTACTTTATTAGCTGCGTAATAAAGTCGGTGCATGTTCTGATTATTCAATTCTGTACGGCTACGTACTGTGACGCTTCGACATCTCGGTTACTGTTTGAATTGTAATAAGACATTGGAAAAAGATCTGCTTGAAAATAGCGTCGCAGCGAGCGTGGCGCAATGCAGTGTGTGTTTGGATGCAGATATAAATTGTGTTTGAAGTTTTCCCATGGATATTTTCGTTTCGATAGGGGTGCAAGTGTCAGAATTTGGTGCAATCTGTAATCATGTTGCCCATGGTGCAGACAGAACCTGTGCTGTTTAATTGCGCGGCTCACTCGGCCGATGGGGCCTCGCCGACGGCTACGTTGCCTCCCTCGCTGACACCGGATTCGGAGGTTGACGGACTGGCGGAATTCTTATACGATATTGATGTGGCGGTCAATACTTTTTCAAGGTAATCAGGAGCACAATTTGTCTATAATGATGAAAATTGCTGGCGTGTTTTATTTTGTGTTGGATCGAATAACAATATTAGCAATACGATGTCTTGTTTATGTGTCTTATAAACATACTTTGAATCTAGTTGAATCTGTATCGAGATCAACATATTGTTCACTTATTTTTTCTGATTTGACTCGTTTTCACTAAAGGATTGTCTTAAAGCATATTTATACAGGTATAGTTATTTTGGCTTTTATTAGTTAAACAACATTAATAATAACGATCTACATTTCTTTATTATGTATTAAAACATTTCATAAAACAATAGAATCCTTTCTTCGATAAACAGATTCAATTGACCGATTTAGTCATATTGAAAAATTTTCCTTTGAATTTTCTAGGCGTCACGCGAACAGCCTAGTTGATGATCAAACACAAACTCATTCACAAACAGTTTTCTTTATAATACTTGGAACGTAGCACGCACAAAATAAATGTAAAGTAATCGATCATAACTTTATGCTACAATTTATATTTTCTAGTTCTTCTTTAAGTCTTTCCCACTTAGCATAGGGCTGGAACTAATTTATTCCAACCAGCTCAATCCCAAGGCTGCATTAATACACTCCAGGACAGATTAGCAGCCTTCAACTCTGCTTCCAAGTAGCCTTTAGTTTGCCACGTCTTCGCTTGCCTCCTTTAGGATACCATTTGAAGGACAACACCCGATGTTCGACGTAAATAGCGAACTATCCAATTCCATTTTACTGCGTTTTATTCGTTCAAGGATAGGAGGTAACTTAGCTTTAGTTACTATTAGTATTACGTTATTGGTACTTCTGGATAATACAATAACGCTAATCGCGATATCGAGCGAACATTGGAATAGAATTGTAAAATGGCTTGTAAAATTTTCTTTCTATAAAACGGCTTTTCAATTTCACAATCTCGCAAACTAATTGTCCAGTCTTTATTATTGGATCTTAAATCACGCCTTGTGGCGCCTGTGCCTTAATAGATTTAGTTAATTGACTTTTTAATACTCCTTATTTTGTTTTTCGAAGTTGTTCTTCATTTATTTTCTTTTCTTTTTTTGATTTGTCTAATATATTCTATTTTGTATTTTATGTTTTTAGAAATGTAATCAATAATCTTTGTCAGTGAAATTTGTTATTTTACTTGTGAGAATTGTTAATCCTCATTGTTTTCAGAATGTTTGCTACTCGGCATTTCTTAAACGGGTTTTTACTAATTTTCCATTGTTCCTCTTTAATAAGAATCACTTGACCGATGGAATGTGGAAGTAACGAGTTAATATTATAAATAGAAAAAGATGATTACAAAAACAGTATTTGATAGTATTACAAAATTTAAAATTCTCCACAATTAAAATGCTTTTAAGTGGATTAACGTGTATTTAATTTAAATAGCCATGTCCTCTAGTTTGAGACGAATATGTTTTAGGACAAACTCTTATTATTTTATTATTTTAGTAAAGAGGTTTTGAGCTTAATCTGCCTTAAGGAAATATTCTATCCTTAATTTAATGGTTCTAGCTTGAGTAGTTCGGGATCGACGTTGATTAATTTGCTAATCAATCACTCTGCCAAGTTATCTGTTTTTATGTGAGCGAGCTGAAAATTGTCTTCATCTTCGTCCCTCTTTTTTATATTAATTAAGTATTAAACAAAACCAATAGACGGTATACCGTATTGCAAAAAAATACGAAGTATTTTAGGATCGGAGAAGCATTTTTTTCTAGTTATTTTGAAAACCTATCTCCATTCGAGATATTTTCTTTACTTTCAGTTTTTCACAGCCTTGCATAATATTATTGCTTACGGCGTCTACCAGTCCGTGACTTGTGTTTTTTTTTACCGTGTTGTTGTTCTTTATCCCTATAGAGTAGGAAAGAGTCGAGACATTATTGCCATTGAACTTTTGAATTTAAAACAAGATGCCTTAATACTACAAACAGTTATAACTAAGTACTTAAGTACTGTAATTTCATATTACAGATATTGTCCTTGTTCTGTCTAGCTCTACTACTAGAAGTGGAGAACGAGAGGCTTGAAATCTAACTTTAGACCAACATTAATTTTTGTCAATTAAAAAACTTGAAAGGAAATTCGTCATCGACGAAAAGGCATCGATTATTATTATTGTATCAGTTTGTTTTTGTAGAAACAATATCTTTAGACTATTAATTTATGGAACAAGAAGAAGATAGTCCACATCACATGGCAATATAGTCGCGCAAAACAAAGAAGAATTTGACACTGCAAAACTGAGAAGATTCCATGGCGTTAAATCCTCTAAAGCATCAGGATTACGAAAAAGAGGTTCATCAGAATCATCAAGCAGGTCAAAGTATGTTTGAAGGTTCCTTTCGGTATTAATAATTCTCATATCTTGTATATCTTGTATTGATGTTGTTCGGTATCTTTTCTGATACAAAATGTACAAACACGTGACTGTAAGGTAAGTAGGTAGGTATTTGTCGTTATAAAACGTGTTAACTAAGCGGCTTGATGTATTTAAACATCAGCCATTCACTTTAATTTAATGTCTGTCAATATACATTACGAGTAGAATTGTATAAGCGGCTATTGGATATAATACAAAAATATTTTTCATTAATCGATTTCTAAATCAACATTATAAAATACAAGATTTTAACAATAACACTCGTATTTCAAAAAATGTTAACAATTGCAAATTCTCATTTTGATAATTTAGTTTATTATGAAATAAAGGTTTCATTTTATGTTTTTGTCATTTTTTTTCTGTAACATTCTGGGCCTCAAATGGTCGAGTTTCTTTGAGATTTCTTTATCTGTGGCTACAAGAACCGAATCAGGTGGTCATGTGTAGTCAGCTGTGACATTATTTAATTACATTTAGATTATGTAACATTCGTAAGAGTCAGACGTAAAATCGCATCGTAGTTGAATTCGATTGTTTATTAAAACGTGATATAGGTATTTGCCCATATCTTGATTATGTAATGTAACTGTCAATAAAACTGATTAATAAACGACAATAATTTTGATACTGAGCCTACTTTGTAATTTTGAAACTGTAACGGTTCATGCATAAAATCTGGGCCCCCCAATGTATGTTAAAAGGTCGGTCTCTTTTAATCATGATAAATAATAACCATCATAAAAAAATCCAACTGCTATTGGTTAAAATCATATCGAAATCAAAGTACGAAAAAAAATTCAGCGGAAGACTTTAATTTACCATTATAATAAGATTTTGAGCATCGTTTCTGACCATAATTATAATCAAGTAAGTTCAAGCAGGTCGTCAAAACGTTCTTTACGATCCTGACGATGACATAACGAACGACAATGTTTCCCAGGCAAACCCAAACACAAGCTTTCGCCGGCGAAGACGAGGTCCCCAATATCTGACGTCACCCAGACGTGAGCTTTTAACTCACGATCTTGGGGGCGCCCGGAGTGATTGATACACTCAGGCCAAAACACCCTTCCCGGACGGCCTAAGCCCGAGTCTCAAAAGAGACGCCCTTAGTCGTTCCGCCCATCTACTGCTTCTGCCTTCGGGCGCCATCAGCTGATGCTTTTGCGCTCGCCCAAATCCCCGGTGACGCCGCTGAGGAAAAAATCAATCAAGTACTTATTCAAGTATACTGCAAATTTTATATTTCTTTAGCTACTGGTATTGTAATTTTCCCAGATGTAGAGTACATAATTATTATCTTATTTGTGTGATCATCGTGTGACACTACAATGTGATTGGTTTCGTCTGAGCTTACATTGATAATGTTATGATTCAACAAAGGCAAAGTGCATACATCGGTACTATATATTATTATTATACAGTTCAGTTATTAATTAATTAAACTGATAAATTGACTCGATTGTGTGCGTTAATATTTTCAATACGTTGCGTAACGTAATCTTTATACAAGCCCAGCCAAAAATTGACATTTTATCTTTTCTAGTTGCTTAAAAGTTTCTATTATTATTCATGATTATATAATCACTTGTTGCCTAGTTATTCAATAACTAGCAGACGCTTGCGACTTTGTCCGCGTGTAAACCCGTTTAGTAGTTTTAAAGGGGAACAATTCCGTGACACGTGATTTTACATAACTCTTTCCGTTTACGCAGCGCACGCAATGGTAGTTCTTTAAAAGAATATGTTCTCCCATTTTTGCCACATTTTTCATTGAGAGTCAGCTCTTGTAAGTCTTAATATAGCCTATTATAGCCTTTCTCGGTTAATGTACTATACAAAACAAAAAGAGTTTTACAATTCGAACCAGTAGGTAGGTGTATTTACTTCGGATTGTTTTAAGTTTCTATCATTTGATAGAAATAATATTGCTTTCTTCAATTAAGCGATAAAGTCGAAGTACGTATCTAATATTACGAATATATTGCAAATGGTGATGATCCTCTTAGAATTAAATTTCAATGCTACTCTATAAAATCTTCAAAGCTTCACGGTTAAGGGATCGGACTCGGCAATTCTAGGGCTCGATTTCTGAATCTACGACTGTTGTCGTAGTCACTCCTATCAAATACACTTGATGAATTGTTAAGCGGTCTGTCTGTGAGTCTGATTTGACCAATCCGTGTGTATAGATAACTGGTAAGTGAAACTTGGGTAAAACATCGTGTTATTGTGGTTCTCAGCAGTATAAACAGCGAAAGTGGCTGCACGAGCGGTTTTTACGCTGGCGTGCCAGTATTTCTTCATTATCATTAACATTATGTATTAAATGTAAATTATTATTCAATTTTACACACTAGCCTAGATATAACGAAAGTCAAGGTTGTACACGGTATTTAAAAAGTAATAAATTTAGTTATTGGTCGCTGGACTTTTAGTGGGTAATTAACAATAATATTTCACACGATTTTATCATTCAATGGGTACATAACTACATACCAATTCTAATTGGAAGCTTTATTTTTAGGAGTTATCTGTCTCCTTATCTCATGGAGTAGGTACATAATAATCTTAAAATAGGAAAGAAGCTGACAAAAGTTTGTAATCTAACAAACTTAACTTTTGTAGAGTTTCTATAAACCTGTTTAATCTTCTATTTACAGTTTGCATTGATTTCATTACCTACCCAAAAGCGTTTAATCTCTTTGAAAATTATTTACTCGCAACGGTGTAAGGGGGAGGGTAGTACTAGTCAGATTTCCCAAGTGGCAACCTCATCTGCTCGTGGTGCACCCTGCAGACTGACCGACTAGGATCTGGCGACCAATGAATGGCGGTATGACCAACCCGCATGCCTAGCGTCATTCTTTGGGCATTATCCTTTCATGCAGAGGTGTATCAGAGGCTACCGCCATATCAGCCGTATCAATGATACGGGGCCCTCAGGACTACAGGGACCCCTTGTGAGAGCAAAAATTAGTAAAATGTAGGTAGGTAATCCACAATCTGTTTTTTCCCCCGGTTAAACGTGTGCCCAAAAGTTGCAAACATCCTACGAAGGTTAAGTCACTATAATATTGACTTTATGTGAGCAAACTTAATTTACCCCCCCCCCCCCCCCACTTATTTTGATTCAGGGATAGGCCAAGGCACGCTACGCCACTGCTTTCATGGATACAAAAGGATCCATGCAAGAGGCCTATGTCCAGCTCTGGACGTCCATCGGCTGATAATGATGATGATAATGCAAACCACTTACGTGAATCGGTATTGGTTAACACTGGTAGATACGCTTTGTAGCAAGTGTTAACTGTGATAGTAAATATAAACATACTTATTACGTGGTTGTACTACATCGATAAGGTTGGAGTACCTTGGATTCCTAAAGTCAACTTATTGCTTGTTTACGTTATTTAAAACTGACCACACACAACATTCCTGGCATTCACAGCAAGGTTGTTTCTGGAGAAACCAAGATCGTACCAATCACTTTCATATTGACATTTAATTTGTACTAATTTTATAAATAGGTAAAGTGTGTGGTGTTGTAGGATGAAATCCCTAGATATACTGAACCGATTTTGATAATTTTTTTACCACTAAAAAGCCACGTTATTTGTGAGTGTTATAGGTTATTTTATCCCCGTATTCTCTCGGTAATGAGAACCCGGGAACTCGGGTGAAACCGCGGGCTGTTGGTTAGTTTCGTATATATTTATATAATATAACAGTAGGTACATCGATGAATATAAACTGATTTACAGTTAATACATTTTCATACTATTGTACTATTTTTGAACTATACGATTATGTCTTCGGGTCTTTTAGACGATCACGTAATCTCACATGCGTGCAGCGCTAACGGCTTGTCAGCCGATGAAACTGATCGTGTGTTGATCGCGATATGCATGACAAGCCGTCAAGCCCTTATAACGCTGCAGGCATGTAAAATTACTTGATCGTCAGTGGCTGACATTATAGGAGGTCTTGCGTGATGTTGAGATAGACAGACATGATTTGTTATGATTATTGTTTCGAGCTCAAATCTTTCTACTCGTAACTGGATGATTCCAATTGTAAAAAAACTGTGATCTACTAGATTAGCCCCGTTACGTTGTATGATGGATAGGTTTCACACGATCTACATAATATTCAAAAATGTATGTACATAACAATAGTGTAGGGATTTTATCTCGGATCCGGAAATGTTACCGGAATCAGATGTGAAGTTTTTCAAATGATTTCAGGTATTACCTACTCTTGTCATAAAAAACTTTTGACAACTATTTTGTGCATATGTTGTACATATTTTTACACCACAATTAAAATAGAAGCAAATATAAAAAGAAGTAGTATACAAAAGGTGGCCTTATCGCTCGCTTAGCGATCGCTACCAGGCACCTTAGGCTTAGGACAACATTAAAAACTGCATGGTTTTTAAAATTACTATGGTTTTGGAAAAGTTACATTTAACTTACAAAACCACAGTTCGTCGATTAATAAAAAAATATTAATTGTTAAATATTCTAATTGAAAATTTTTACTGTTCACATATTTTTTGCTTTCCAGAATTGGTTAATTTAATTGCATAAAAATTTCAAATTAGTTCGTAGTTAAATAATCAAAAAGTTATAATAATATGTTAAATATTGTTTTATCATATTGTATTAAAATTGGTTCCAATATGTCTACTATAGGTAGATATCTTGGAACCTACGTACCTGTTTGTAAAAGTTCGCTTCCACGACCATAGCGTAATGGATGACGAATAGCTATTGTGCAATAAACGAAACTGATATCTTCGCGTAACGCTTTCAATGCTTATCAACTTTCACTGATTTTAACATCAAGTAAGCAGATAACACTGAATAGACACTACTTGAATACTAACTTATTGAATAGTATAATATAAAATTATTACAGCGCTCAGCAATTTAGGCCGGGCAAACACGAACACGTGATAGCCCAGTGGATATGATCTCTGCCTTCGATTCGGAGGCCGTAGGTTGGAATCCGCTCCGGGGCACGCACCGCCAACTTTTCAGCTATGTGCATTTTAAGAAACTAAATATCACGTGTCTCAAACGGTGAAAGAAAAACATCGTGAGGGAAACTGTATACCAGAGAATTTTCTTAATTTGCCAATCCGCATTGGGCCAGCGTGGTGGAATATTGGCCTAACCCTTCTCATTCTGAGAGGAGACTCGTGCTCAACAGTGAGCCGAATAGGGGTGCTTATGATGTTACACTAAATGAAACACGTCAGGATCTACTGCTGATTGAAAAAACGGTCCATGTACGGACGTTCCGTCTACCAGATTTCCGCGGTTTCTCCCGCTCAGTTTGCTTTCCCGTAGGAATAGGGGGGTAAAACATAGACACAAATAACGTGGCATTCTGTTGTTAAAAAGAATTTTCACAACTGGTTTAGATCTTATACTTACGAGTACAATATTAGATGAAATATTATTCATTTTAAAGGTAGCGGTAAATTCCGATCTTGGCGACCGGGACCTGCGACCGCGACAGGGTCGCACGACCGCTTAGTATGAATTTATATGGAGCACTAAACAAAAGTAGTCGCGCGACGCGGTCTCGGGCTTTGTTTGGTGCTCCATATTTATTCATACTAAGCAGTGGGTCGCGCGGTCGCAGGTCGCGGTCTTCAAGAACGGAAGGCTACCTTTACATCTTCATTATCAGCCTGTTTGAACAGATCGCTTCCTTATAGAATTTGGAGGTCAACGGTGCTCCAATCCGAGTTGCCATACGCTGTCATCAGGCGAAGAATCGAAGTACGCTCTTTCTTAGGCATGGGATTTCCCCACATAATAAAAGGCTGATAATAATGTTAATTCTGTTAAGACCCTCAATCAGACGTTAATGGTAAAATGATAGAACTTATAAACGTATACTTAAGGGACTCGTGGTCTGACTAATCAATGGACCAATGAGGCAATTGTCTGATTGAATGCTAATAAGAAACATTCGAATACGAATAATTATTAATATTAATATTAATGAATTTACAAGAAATAATGTTTTAATATAGCTTGTTGTCAAAATTTAAAACCGTCCAAGGTGTATTTTTATGTGAAACATACATATATGAGCGATAATGGGGGCCGACGAAATTACGCAACATCAAAAGCTGAATTACTTCCGATGTGAACAAGTATACACAGTTGAATCACTATGACGAAGGGGCGTTTATAAGTATAGCCTTCGAATTCAAAGGGTACTGAGTAATAATAATTTTGATACTTAATGTATAATTAACAAGGTGTAAACCGTATACCTATACTCAGTGGTGTGCACAAGGTAATTAACTAAAGTGAGTGTACAGATTATACGAAATGGAATATTGCTTCTCCAATACAGGGTTCGTACTGAGATTGACTCGTCAGGGTAGGCAGAGCGTTTTTGCGTCTACGAAATGCACGCCACTCTTTGTACTAATAATATATATTATTTTCTTATTAAAAGTAATAAATCATGGCTTTCGATAGAAATGCTGCTCTACACCCAAGGACGGCCATATCTTTTTTAGGTTTCGTAGTCCACAAGGAACCCTTACAGTTTCACCATGTCTGTCTGTCTGTCCGTCCGTCCGTCTGTCCGCGGTTTAGCGCAGAGACTATTACTACTAGAAAACTAATTTAGCACGAGTCTTCTAGAAAATCTTGAAAAATATTATTTTTTAGAGTACCTCCCCTACATGTAAAGTGGAAATGATTTATTTTTTATTCGTTTGTTTTGAGGGATCTTCTACCAATATTTTTCGATTTAGGGATCCTTTTTTAAGAGGTTTTAAGAGCGAACTTTTGTTAGAGTCAAATGTCCCCACCCTCTACCGGCTGTTTATGAATACGTGAAAAAATGCACGATAGAAGTATATAATAATAAAATTACAAGGAAAACTATAACAGCAATTAGCAGTAGCAATTGCTATTTAAAGAGGAATAGTCGAGCAACTTAAAAAACGTAATTGGAAATCGAAAATTGCATACTAATTCCGTTTTTATCAATTAAAAAAATAAAGTTGTTAGTAAGATAACTCAGTCTGTTAAAACTAGAAAGATATAATTTTACAGGGGTATGTATATTAATGACAGTTTTTTAAATTGTATATAACTCAGGAGTATGCTAATAAATCAATTTTGTAAAGGTAACTTGGATATGTGCAATCATTACTTTCGGAGCTACAGGGATTTAAAGGGTCAGATTTGCGGCGCTGCTGAAAAACGCGACATATAAAATGGTACGATTTAACGTAGTAGGTCATAATGATCGTTAGATTTGTGTGGGAGTTCAAACAAAATTACTAATATCTTTGTTATTTGTGCGTTTATGGTTATAGTTCATTTATTGAAAAATGTCACATTTAATGTAAGGAAGCTAAAACTGTATGAATTTTCGTCTAATTACGATAAAATTTTCAATAGATTTTGTAACTTTATAATCTTATTTATTTTGCAAATATCCAATCATTGCTTTTTATGTATAAATTTATCCGAAATGTATCATAAAAATCAATATATTCAAACCTAGTCATCATCCCCATTACGTCTATGGAGTGATAAAAAAAAATGCCAAGTGAGGATGAATTTGTTATCGTCTATCCCATGGGCCATGGTGTGGGATATTATTATCGGTATTTTTGTGTATTGTGTAAGGGATTAAAGTGACTTACTTAATTTACGGAACCCTACTCAGCGCGTGGCTCGACACGCACTTATCCGGTATTTTTGACAAATGATCGTTTTTAAGGGTTCTTTTTATTTCTTTTGAGGTACGGTACCCTAAAAATAGCTTGTTTAATTATTATATTATATAAATAATATCATCGTCATTAACAATACGATTTTAGTAAATTTGACTATGAAAAGATTTAGGCCTTGGGGATTTTTTTAAAAAGAATGTTTGCCATATCTTTTAAATATGACCAATATTCCTATTCCCCTCCAACTAATCGGGAAATACTGTATTAGGAGTGGGTACGTCAATAGACCAACGGGGCGGGGATCGAACCACCATCCCTCGGTCATGAGTCCGACCGCTCTTACCGTTGAGCTATTGAGGCTGTAAATACGTGTATAGTATGCCTAACCTTAAAATGGGGGCAGTGTGTAAAACTTTATCTGAAGTTCTTAACTTATATCGTTTTACTTTAATAGTTTTGACGGCCTCTGTGGCGCAGTGGTATGCGCGGTGGATTTACAAGACGTAGGTCCTGGGTTCGATCCCTGGCTGGGCCGATTGAGGTTTTCTTAATTAGTCCAGGTCTGGCTGGTGGGAGGCTTCAGCCGTAGCTAGTTACCACCCTACCAGCAAAGACGTGCCGCCAAGCGATTTAGCGTTCCGGTGCGATGCCGTGTAGAAACCGAAAGGGGTGTGGACTGTCTTCCTACTCCTAACAAGTTAACCCGCTATCATCTTAGATTACAACATCATTACTTACTCAGGTGAGATTGTAATCAAGGGCTAACTTGTAAAGAATAAAAAAAAAAGTTTTGATCCCTTGTTAGGTCAGGGGTCATTATACAAATGGATTTGTATAGTAATTTTTTGCTTGATTATTATATTATTATTGTTTTTGGCCTGTCTTACAACGCGTTGTTATTCCGAACATTATTATTTCAAGGTTGCGCGGTCGCCCGTCACAGTTGCGTTGTGGGGCTCCTCGATAGGCATCGTGTGTACGTCTGTCCCTTTTTCGCATGAACCTTGGCTGAGTTTTTGTGGGCTCTTCTCGGACCAAGACGTGTTTGGAACCCTAGTGACTTTATTTTTTTTTTTCAAGTATTCCACTTTACTTACCACCATTAGATCGTGACATAACTTGACATTTGAAACGTCAAGTGCTTGTTATAAAATAAATGAATTTTGAATTAATCAAGCTATTAAGTACCTTTGTATCAGAACTTGTATCGTTAAAACCTCTTTCTTGATTGCTGCTCCTTAATTGTTGTAAACGAAATAATTGATTGTACTTAGTTATGCTTAACTTTACTAAACGTTATGCAAAACAAAGAGAATCGGCAAATAGCTGGCCATTGTAAAACAATGACTCATAACTCTTTGGTTGGTATTACGAATGGCACAGTAATTTGATGAATTTATCGTATCGGTTTTATTTTTTTTATTATAATACGTATCCTATCGCATTCAGGTGTCTACTTCGCCAATCAAAGCCGGAAACGTAACAATTTGCGGCTTTAGTACATTAGGGCTTAAGCCCTGTTTTTTTAAATCTTTAAAATATTATCAACTACCGGACGCCCGCGACTTCGTTCACCCTTAGACCTCTTTAAGCCGGTCCTATCGCAAAATCCGTTCTTAATGGATACCTACTAAGTATAAACTACCTCCCTGCCAAATTTCAGCTTTGTACATCAAGCGGTTTTCGAGATTTCGTGATGAAAGACCTTTCGCATTTATATATTAAGATTGTACATAAATCATGAAAAAAATGTGATTTCAGAAATTTTTAAATTCAACCTCAAAACGGGGTTTTCTATATACTATTCTGCTCCATGGTCCCATTTATCATAATATAATAAGAAAGCAACTTTAGCCGTTTAACCGTGAAAAGGATAGACAGACTCACTTTCGTATTTATAATATTAGTATGGATATCTGGAATAATGATAATAGGTACTTAAATCCTATACTAGAGAGAAACCTACGACCTGCTGGTGTTGAGTCTAGCGCTTATACAAAGCTTTTGGGTCTTTTTAAAGCACAAGGCGTCAGAAAATTGAAGCTACATTACTATTTCGGTAGAATCTATTTCTTCTTAGATGCAACTAAACTATAAAGATCAATACGAAACTCCGTAAATATTTTTTCTTTCGTTATTTTTTCATTTGACACTGGGTTGTACCTAGGGTTGCCAACTATACTGTTTTAAACAGTGATTTATTATTGTGATGAGGTGTATGAAGTTTAAAAAAAAATTGTAAATTAGTAAGTTGTCTTAAAGTTATGTATGTATGCTCTATAACAATAAATTAATAAAATACTGTTTGGTTTTTAAAATACAGTTTAATAATCTTCACAGATCAGAATATACTTTATTTCTTGTAAAAAAAGTTGGCAACCCTAGTTGTACCTCTCAAAAACGACGAAAATACCTTACTATTAAGGTATCTGTGGTCACACTGAAGATTATCCCCACTATCTGATTATGCATGTGCAATTATTAGCCGTTAGCATAATAATTATTAATATTATTTTTAATTATAGCCATTTTTATTATTGTCCACTTGGTGATTATTGCGTGCGGGAGAGCATAGGCAATGGTCTCCCGCACGCAATAATTTCCATCGAGAGAAATATTTTTTACGAAAATAATATCTTGCTAACGAGACTCACAAAATAGGTATACGTATCTACCTACTTAACATATCGCGGTAATTACGGTAAACATTCTTCCGGTGTTGTCTCATTAATCGTTACTTATATACGAGTATGAAGTACCTTCACTTGATATTTTCAACGGCTGAGTACGTATTTATATTAACTAATACGAAGAGCGTAAATTAACATAATGTAAGATTAGGGTTTCTGAACCTCTAAAGTCAATTTGGAATTCTTTAAAAAAATACTTAAATTATGTTTTAGTTTAAAAAAAGGAGTAGGTATAAAGGAGTGTTGAAACTGTGTAGTTCTCTCTTTTCTCTTCTATCACTATTATGATAGTGATAAAAGTCTCGGCGGCAATCAACGGCAGTCGATTGCAGTCGGTAGCAGTTGCTGCTCGTGTAAATGAACCCTAAAACAGACGTTCAAAAAAATGAGCATGTGTATACATATATTTTTTTTGAAAATACTCCTCGTAAATCCTATACTAAGGTTACAAATACGCAGCGTTGCCGTCGATTTACTATTAATATTTGATAGTCAAAGAATAGGGCTCACAAAGAGCTCTACTCTTTGTGACTGCTCATTCAAGCCATTACTATCACCATGCTACAAATACCAAGCAGCGTTATTGTATTTGGGTCTGCAGAGTATGGTTGCCGGTAAAGTAGAGGCTAACCTAACCTTCAGGTTGGTAGAACAAGGTTCCAGTCAGTCCAGAAACCCTGGATAACCTTGTTAGGAGTTTAGGAGGTAGTCTTCCAGTTAACATCAGATGGGCCATCCGTTTCTTTCATCAACTAATTAATTATTATTATTAGTTAAAATTTAACACACTGTTAATTGCGAAATTGTAAATGAAAAAACGGCTTCACGGCATCATACTGAAATCACTACATATCTACGTACTCGTACATTTGCCTGAGACTGGAATCTACCACCAGATTTATCGCCAGATGATCTAAACCAATTTAGAATATGGGTATTAAAAATCTAGCTGGGAAACTAGTCCGTGGACCTCAAGAATAAGCAAGACTTTTGCAACTACGCCAAAAAATACATGTATTTCTCAAAGTGTTTGTCAAAAGCACTTTACATATATTTTTTTACTAAAAACTGGACGTTGACTCGATAAAGGTTAAATGCAAAATAGGATTTACCATAAAACTATATACTATAAAAATTAAGGGGAACGTGAGTGGGTCGTATTGAGTGAATCGTGAGTTCCGAAGACACCATCTACCCTCTGTAGGAGTTTGAAAAGTGACTAGTTATATTATAGGGCGTGAGCTGACAAACTTTCAATTTTTTTTGAATGACGGAAGTCTGGTCATCACTTTAGTCCATTTTCTTTCTATTGTAGGCCTAGCATATGTGTCAACGACATTATCTCGTAAAAACAAATGTCGATTAATAGCGGCGAAAATATTGGTCGGTTCGGATCTTACTGCAAATGCGTACTTTGTGATGTCCTTAGGAATTATATACTTTCAACAATACCTGCATTAATGAACAGTTTGTATGTGGATGTTATAAACGTTATCTTGATAGTGAAGCGTTAGTATAATCCCGTCAGTTAAAACCTATAATAACAATACGTTTTGTTTGCTGCTTCTGTAGACTCGAATCCTGTGACCTCCAACTGGGAGACACATGGAGGGGGACGCAAGACAAGATGAGCGTGACCTCGCCGGGTAAGAAGATAAGAAAAAAGTCATCAGACAATAAATCTCAACAGTAGGTATTTAAGAGATATAATATATGAACGTTTTTATTTTGAGATTTGTTATATAATTCGTCTTCTTAAATTATTTAATTATCAACAGGTTTTGAAAGATGACATTTATTACACCATACATATTTTAATTTATGTATACTTAGTCGAAAATTTTACATGTAATTAAAACTAATAGTTACATGTACAATTTTGACTTATTTAAGACTTGTTATACTGAAACGAAAACTTCCTTAAACCAAGGTTTTACAAAAAGACATTGAAATGAACTAAATTATTTAAGCGTTTGTGTTATATCCAGCTAACTGGAATGATTACCAAATTGATGTAAGCTTACGTATATGTATCCACATAGAACCGTCTCGGCAGACGCGGTTATATGGCAGGAAACAATTATTTCTGTGATTCTAGATTAATAACTTGTTCTGACACGCTATTCACCAAAAATACTGTTCGTGAGTACGTCTGACTTTTAATTACACGCCTATTATAAAACCTCACATTTTCTGCAGCAACTTTATAGCTTTTGAAAACAAAACTCGCTAAATTGACCAATATTCATTTACGACGAGCAAAAGAATTCGTTTCACGGTGCCACAGTAGGTGCCTGTGCGTTGATACTCAGTCAGGTATGTCAGAATTAATTCTTCTGTTGTTCTGTTGCATACGAGTCTACTAGAAATGTATAATTGGCATAGGATTATCGTATTAACAACTAGTAAATTAATTAAACCTTTAAATTACATATTATCAAAAAGTTGACAAATCTTATAAAACTCCATCTTCGCTAGGGTTTGCTTTAGTCAAAAAACGAAGGGAGTAAGAGTGACACGCAAGCGGAGCTGGGTTCTCCATTCTTGTGCTAGTGGTACCCGTCCTGCTGATGTAGGTATTCCCACTTTTGCCATGAAACCCAAAGAATTCATTTTCAAAATTGAGGTTTCAATCTCAATCCATTTTTACGAATATGGGGGTGAATGTTTTATTTTTTTTAAAATTTGGGTTACACTTCACTTATTATAATTAATTTCCTACAGTAAATTAAGTTACATCTGTTGCTTAATTAAATTCGCCGTGGCTAGTTACCATCCTACTGGCAAAGACGTACCGCCAAGCGATTAAGCGTTCCGGTACGATGCCGTGTAGAAACCGAAAGGGGTGTAGATTTACATCCTTCTCCTATCAAGTTTTCTTAGATTGCATCATCACTTACCATCAGGTGAGATTGTAGGGCTAACTTGTGAAGAATTAAAAAAAATGAATTTTTGACGACGTTGATATTGATATTGACACAGTGTTCTGCGGCAACACCCTTAAATGAGTTTCTCGCACGTGGTTACATATAATGGCATTTAATTATTTTTTTAATTCTGAAACGCAAAACGCATTAATAATATGCATAATTTCTAACAAAACAACTATGGGATTAAAAACAAAGACCTGCGATTTGATTGATTGACAACAATTGATGTTTTGTAGATAGTATTTTGTCATGGCACTGCAGGATAAAGGTTGTTCATTATTTCACAAAACGACTAAAAGAAGAACGAGATGTCCGAAATTGGGCCCACTTTTCAAAAAGATACAGAAATGAAAAATTTCCGATATATATCTTGTATATTTTACTAAATTAGTCCATACCACTTTACTTTATGACGGCATGTCAAATATGTTTTGTGCCCTCTTTCTTGCCTACGCGAATAGCATATAGGGTTACTTTATATATTTTAGTTAAATAAAATTAAGCCTAAATATAATTATAAAGTATAAATACTAAATATGCATCAATGTGAACTTGCTTCCGACGTCTCTTTATTATTGTTATATGGTTTCGTAATATTTTTTTATCGACAATTATTATTTATGCGCAGTTTTTATTTCTATTTCTAGACACGGCTCGCTGTGTATAATACATAATATACATAGTCTACATGTATTCTGTATTCACCAGCATCATTGTCGATATCGATATCGATTGACCTATCGGACCTAAAAGTTTGTTGTTGAAAGCACTATGTAACTTTAAATTTAAGTTTTCGATTTTAATTACCACCATCCACCATCACCATTAATTAAATAATGACATAACTTGACGTTTCAACAGTGCTTGTAAACTAACCCTAATTGAAATAAATGGAATTTGAATTTGAATATGTTTAGTGTCTTAAATCCTTTACGCATTAATCGGGATGCTTGATAATCTCCAACGTGAATGTATAATTTATTTATTTAGCTATCATCCGTATCTTTACAACGTGCAATTGCAAAGACTTTGCAACAGTCAAGAGTCAACATCTCCTGAGGATGCTCCGGTTTCAGGGTGAAACGTATGTAGAGAGTATTTTGTCGGACCTGGGTGACGTTGTCGCATGGGTTCGTCGGCTTTTCGCGGATGATAGCAAAATAAATTAATTATTGTATATTCATGATGAACTTCCGCAAAGTAACGCCTGCTTTTATCCAAAATCTCCAACGTGTAAATTGATGGAACTGCCGACCCGAGAAGCCGACGACTTAATTTTTTTTTAATGTACATTTACTTGTTAATGATGTGATGTTGTCATATGCTTATGCTTAACATGCTTGCACGGAACATTGGAAATACGTTTCCACAGATATTCCCAAGCTTTTTCTATTTACTTTAATTTTTTCTCAATATTTTCGTACTAGAACAGACTTTTTGCTCCACCCAGTTGACAACGGGTTCCATTGTAAACGGCATATGAGACTCCACGCCACGAAAGAAGTCCCGCGGCTAAAACCTGAACTAAAATTGACAGGGGCTTTCACAAATGACAATCAGACCGCCATTAAGACATTAGCGCTGCGTCTACGGGACTTGTTTTGTGGCGCGGAGTCTAAGGTTATTTTCCATGCCTTACCGCAGACATAAAAAATCAAGACTGCATCGAAAAGCCATATCAATAAAAGACTATTCGCCTTTAAATTAAAACACGTTAACTCTAGTGATAAAAACTTGCTACTTTCATATAATATTTATTTAAACTGGATTTTTATTGTATTTTAAAAATTCTGTAATTTTTATGGAATACGTAATTAAGCTATAGCAAAGCCGAAAATAATTTTTAATTTTTATTTAAAGTCACTTGTTTTTCATTAAACATAACTTTACAAATTACCTACTTGTATAGTTGTCGAAAACGATTTCCTATTTTGGCATGTCCTTGCTTCTGTAAGCGACTTGACCGAGATCGACTTCCGTACGTACTATCAGTGCCAATATAATAAGGGTCATTTGACCCAGTTCCAAAAGAGTTATGTAATTAATATGATTGCTTTGGTAAAGTATCCAGGTGTTATACAGGATATCAGTTTTCCCGGAGTTTGCACTGAATTAGGACTTGTCATTATACATTCTGGGACAAGTTGTTATGCAAGCCGCGGCATTTCGTCTGTATATTTGAGAGAACACTAATTAACAACTCATCAACATGATGTTAACAATGGGCTGGCGATCTCGATTGCAATCGGAGATTTTAATCATTGAGCGCAAACCAAATCGATCACGTGCAAATTATAATGATGCATTTGGTCACAAAATATCTATATTTTGGCGCGAACAATTTAGTGATTTGTGATCGGGATAGTGACCGTCATGACGAGATTGCTTCAGTTGTATTGTTACGGATTTAGAAATCAGTTTTTTCAGAATTCTGTTGTTCACAAATCCCGCGGGAACCATGGAATTTTCCTGGATGAAAAGTAGCCTATGTGTTAATCCAGAGTAAAATTCATTTCTATTCCAAATTTCAGCCAAATTGCTTCAGAAGCCGCTGCACAAAGGAGGAACAAACATACATATTTACACACAAACTTTCGCACTTAGGTATATAGGTATACTAGCTGACGCCGCGCGGTTTCACCCGCGTGGTTCCCGTTCCCGTAGGAATACAGAGATAATATATAGCCTATAGCCTTCCTCGATAAAAGGGCTATCTAACACTGAAATAATGTTTCAAATCGGACCAGTAGTTCCAGAGATTAGCACGTTCAATCAATCAAACAAACAAACAAACTCTTCACCTTTATAATATTAGTATAGATTAGTGTGATAACATACTCGTACATGGCATATATCGGTTTCTATGGTTTATTGAATAAACCGAATGACATTGAATATATAACTCTTGTAAAATTCATATCAATTTTTTTGTTATTCTCACAGTTGTGGTTAAATTTTAACATATTAAGTTAAGTAATTAATAAAACTTAATATGTGCCTACCTGTTTCAGTAAACTAGTAAATTTCCTGATAAATTAGTAAGTTCACCCTTGATCGAGTCTTGGAAAAACACACGAATGCTTAACTGAAATGATGCAATGAATGTTTGGGTGTTAGTATTTTAATTTCTTGTAAATGTAGGATTCTATTTGAAGTATTCCTGTGACAACTTGCTGCTTGATGCTAACATGCGACCAAGTCAAGAGAAAATAGAGAAAATGTCCAATAGTGGCAGAGATGTCCCAGTCTCATCTCTTATGTATCAACGCAATGAAATATTGATGAATTGACGACCTCCGTGGTGCAGTGGTATGAGCGGTGGATTTACAAGACGGAGGTTCTGGGTTCGATCCCCGGCTGGGCCGATTGAGATTTTCTTAATTGGTCTTTGGCCGTGGCTAGTTACCACCCTACCGGCAAAGAAGTACCGCCTAGCGATTTAGCGGTGAAATTGTAGTCAAGAGCTAACTTTGTAAAGAATAATTAAAAAAAAAAAGATATAGCGTTATTTACCGTTAGTTGAATATTCTCCACTTCTCTTCAGGGGATTATCTCGTTGGTCGCATGTTAGCGCTACTGGTTTTCGCTGTATGTGTTAATCATACCCCAGAATGAGATATAACCATCTGTAAACTCGTATACACCTACATCATTAGCGCTAAACAAACCGACTTAATGATGAAAAACCTTGAATAACTTACCTACTACAGCACAGATTTTATGAGATTTTTGAAAAAACTATTAGAACACCGAAATAAAAGTGTTTACCAATTTACATCTTATTATCTCTCATTCCGAGGTTGATCTCTTTATTTTCCTTAATAGACTGGCCTAGTAGTAATAATACGGGGCAGACAAGACTTTAAAACTTGTGCCTAAGATTGACACACGACAGCGTATAGAAGGTTATGTCTAAAGCGTCGTGTGGTCATGTGGCCTGACCACTTGACTTGACTGACACTGACTTGTGGTCATCATACGCAATGGTTTTTCCATTCAACTTCAGGTGCACCACTTTCTTGTTCTGTCAATGATTACTACTACTACTATTATATTATTACATTAAAAAATACATGTACTTTATTGTTTGTTTTTATTCCTGTGGAAGGGTTGATCACTATTCTATCTATAAATTCTTTTAGCACTAAAAAGGCACGTTATTTGTGATTGTTTGACGAAGTTAGTGAACAGCTCATTCTCTAATAGGGTAGTGGACTCATGTCAAATTTAATATTAAACAATAAAGTAAAAGTTAAAGACTTCTTATAATTACTTAATTTAAAAATCACTTATTTTTTCAAATTTTCCAAACATCAAAAACGCTGCTGCCTATTTCGTGACGTCATAATGTACTAAACATAAAATTAATCGTTAGCTGATATTTTTGTCATACGCCTTTTTTGTAAGGGATTTGTTATAGTGACGTCATGAAACAGTTGAAATATGGCCGAAAAATTGTAAAAAATATATTTAAAATTAAAATTTTGCATTTAATCATCAAGAGAACAATAATGAACTATTTAAGATCATTAAAAAAAAAGTGTCAACTAGCCTATTCATGCGTTTTGAAAGCTACCGAGTTTTTTACTTAAATGTTCATCCATTGGAGCAATATTGGAACTAAGTCATTGACATTTATCAAAAAGAAAACCAATAGCCCAACAGATCAGCAATGTGCAGACAAAATAATGAATAATGTACGGACTCAGACCCGATACAACTTGTTAAATCAATATACTTACTCGTACATGCGACTTATGAACCCTGAGCTGCTCGTTTATTAGAGCTTATCATTAGAGCATTCAAAACATCTGCATATGTCACGTCATCATCACCATTTCAGCGCAAACGCTTTGTGTTAGAACTTCAATGAGGGGACATTGATTAATTATGTCTAGAGTGTTGTCAATTTTCGGAACCCTAACTGTCAGATGTGAGATTTGGTTCAACTCTCACAAAAGGCTAGTTGACACTTTTTTTTAAATGGTCTTAAATAGTTCATTATCGTTCTACTAGATAAAAAAAACATATCTTTTATGAGACATGATTACATGAAAATTTTAGTTTTTAAATATGTTTTTGACAATGAGACCGTCAACAAAGACGACGTGAAGTTTAGTACATCAAGTAACATTGTGACGTTACAAAATGGACGACAGCGTTTTTTTTTTAAATTAAGTTTTATAAGAAATCCTTAAATTTTATTAAGTAACTACACGAAATTAATATTGTTTATATTAAATTTCATGAGTCAACTGCCCTATTGAAACAATTTGCATAATTTATTTTATTAAAGACTAACAGACGCCATGCGGTTTCACCCGCGTAGTTCTTGTTCTCGTAGGAATACGGGGATAAAATAAAGCCTACAACAACCGGCGTAGCTTCCCAACACTAAAACATTTTTTCAAATCGTTTCAGTTGTTTCAGAGCCTATTCAATAACAAATAAACAATTAAATCTTTCTTCTATACGACTAACTGATATTTTTGTGTTAGACTTTCCCATATTTCAGTTAATAAAAGGAATTCTTTCATTTCACCTATTTTTCTTGCAAGTTTACACTCTTTCTCTTCGGGGGAAAACTACGTGATATTTGTCGAGACCTCCCTTTCCCTGCGTGCGGTTGGGTGAGATTAAATTCGACTCGTCCCCCAAACACCTCACGTAATTAATGAATGTTCCCTAAACTTACAATGTATCGCTTTAGCAGGACTATTGTCGATGTCGGCACTCGGCAGTCATTCAGGGCAAGTGATGAAGCATCCATACATGCTGCTCGTGTATAAATAAACACATTTCTTATCATGAATACACATCCATAAACAAACGCATTAAGTTTCACATGGATTTAATAAGTATATTATAGGTAATATTATTACAAGCAGAAATTACTAGTAGCTTTACTTTGTTTTTCCTGACACCTATAATTAGAACAACTTCAAAGCAAGAGTGAATAGACATCTTCTAGCTAAGCGCGCCCAACTTAGACCCAAATCAGGCTTAATTTTAGTCAAGCGCTAGCCTATAAAGCATAAAAAACACTAGCTTAGTGCTATCGTAAATGATAACACTCAAATATATACGGTACCTCCTATTTTTCCTACGTGAAATAAATCAATTGAAGTAAATCTTGTACTTATGGGCTAAATTACGACGAAATTAAGCTCCGTTACGGCGTAAAAGAGATAATTATGTATCACTTAATGTTATAATTTTACTCTTAATACTCGCCCAATACTACTGGTACATTTTTGGCAATCAACGTATAATAAATATTGCTAATTGCTTTTCAAACTAATAATAGCAAGGAAGTCCCGTGAAAGTAGACGTAGGTACATATATGTTTATATACATCTTCGTTTCATTGTTTAAAGTTCTGAAAATCTCTACATTAGTAAACATTAAAAATGACTTAAAGCTTTGAGCGAATTTTGTTATCTAATTACTTTTTTATGGCCATAAAAGCCTTTACGTCTATACTAATATTATAAAGAGGTAAAGTTTGTAAGTTTGTAAGTTTGTCACATTTTTTAAATGGGGTAATCTTCGGAACTACTGGACCGATTTTAAAAATTCTTTCACCAGTAGAATGCTACATTATCGGGGAGTGCTATAGGCTATATTTTATATTGGTATCATATATATTAGCCGAGTTATCACAGTTTTTGTCATACAGGTCGGACTGAAAATCCTCTTAAACAGACTTATTCGCATGCGCTGCCTTAACTATTGTGTAAAATTGAAATTAATGTATGGAGGCTTTATGTATCTTTAAAAGTTTTACAAAAAAGTCCGCGACACCATATATCTATCTTCTATATATTAGCAGATATAGTACCTTTTGTGTTTTAAAAATTATTAATTTTATATACTTAGGTTTACGTCATTATTTATACAACTAAACTTTAATCCTTATCAAAATAAATTATTTAATAATCACAAAAATATTATGGAGATAAGATTTGCCCTTTACAGTATGTTAATTACTTAAATAGTTTCGGAGATAATACAAAATTTCTAAAAGACGCAGAAATTCCGCTATATGACGCCCGGCGCTTTCATTTACGTAGTTCCCGTTCCCGTGTGAATATGGGGATCAAACATAGCCTATGACACTCGCAAATAACGTAGCTTTCTATTGGTAAAACAGTTTTCCAAATCGGTCCAGTAGATCCAGAGATTACCTCCTACAACCACACGAACTTTACCTCTTTATATTATTAGCATAGAAGTCTCTATTTCTCTTGGTCATACCACCACTCTCGAATGACTGGACCGATTTTGCTTAGGGTAGGAGTAAGATAGAGAAGTTACAGGGTAGGGTAGGGTACGGGTAGGGAAGCGTAGGGGTAGAGTAGGGGTAGGGTAGGTTTAGGGCCGGGTTTAGGGTAATGGTAGGGTAGGGGTAGAGGTAGGGTAGGATAGGGAAGTGGTAGGGTAGGGGTAGGATAGGCGTGAGATAGGGGTACGGGGAGGGTAGGGGTAGGATGGGGGTAGGGTGGGGGTAGGGTGTAGGTAAGGTAGTGGTAGGTTTGGGGTAGGGTAGGGGTAGGGTGGGGGTAGGGTAGGGTAGGGTAGGGGTAGGGTAGATGTAGGGGTTGGGTAGGGTAGGGTTAGGGTAGTGGTAGGGTAGGGTTGGGGTAGTGGTAAGGTAGGGTAGGGGTAGTAGTAAAGTTGACATCGAAATTTACGCGGACGAAGTCGCGGGCGTCCGCTAGTCTTAAATAAGAATTGATGGAACCTTTTAAAACGTGAAACGCGACTTGGACGTTTTTAACAGCCATAATATAATTTTTTATTTGAATAACTTTAGGTACATATTGTAATTTAAAGATCATCTAGTTATATAAATTCATTAATTACGTTTACATGTTATCGAATTCTATAGTGTTTTCACTCCTGCTCTCAAACTTAAAGGTTATCGGCGTATAGTGGCCTTTTATCTGTTGGATCTTCTGCAACGTTTACTTTACGAGTAAATAAAAGTTGATTGTTTTATCCATTTATATAAAAATTAATCGCTATTTCCTTTGATCACGCTGTAACTTGTACTTTATAATAAGTACGTTGAAGAATATTGGATAGAAGATAGACTTTTTGCAATTGCACGTTGTAGAGTCAACCTCTCCTGAGGATGCTCCGGTTTCGGGGTGAAACGTACGTTGAGAGTATTTTGTCGGACCTGGGTGTTTTTGTCGCATTGGTTCGTCGGCTTTTCGCGGAGGAAGCAAAATAAATAAATCATTATAATAATTACGTTGAAGAAGTTTTTACGGAACGAAAATTAAGAAGATTATCAAAAAAATTGTAAATTTAAGAAAACTAGTATTTTATGGGCGTTTCTTAGTCAGTCACACAGTCACAGATAGACGGATCTGCATAAATGTGGCAAAGATATAGATAGTCATCGCACTTTTTTCTGATATTCTCAAATGAGTAAAACCTAAGCGGACGAAACCGCGAGATACAGCAAGTCATTATCCTATTTAATGGCCCACTATAGAGCCAGGCCTCCCCATTCTATAAAAGAGAGGATATAGAGCTCGACCCACCACGTTGTTCCAAATACGTGTTCGCGACGTGATAAGTACTGATTAGTGATTGTCACTAATATCATAAATGTGTCTTTTTCTGTATGAAAAGTACTCTGTGTACCTTTCATTTAGGGAAATAAGTAGTTTATGCTGTCGAGGGGCAGAAAAATAACTTTTAAGTGGTCATCCGGAACATCAACTTCGACTACTTACTGATAAGAATATTATTATAGTTAGTTAGTTTTAAGTTTAGTTGCAGATGGACACCAAGGTCAAATCTCTGTGATTTTTGTGGTTGTCCGTGTAATTCACGTTTTTATGTAGAATTTGTATTTTTAATAAATAAATTAAAAAAATATGATACACTAGCAAAGCCACATGATCATACTCTAAATGAATCGCGATATTAAAAACTTTTTAGCTGACTATGATTAGATACCAGTTTTTATAATTTCATTCGCTGATTTAGTGATCTAATCGTAATCGTGATACACTTTATACTGCTACTCATATGTTGTCCAATTAACCAATCGACCCTTTCTATGAACTACGATATTAATGTCGCTGGCTCTCCGTCTATACAGTTGACTGATCAGTGTGTATTAATTTTCAGAAACAAGTGTGAAAACGAGAAGATACGCCGTGAGCACGAAAACGAAGTGATAAACCAACTCGAAGAGCTGCTCGGGTCTTGTATAGCGGACGTGAAGCAGCCGGACAAGAACGGGATAGTCCGCGTAGCCACGCGGCTGATCGAGGACGTCCTAGAACAGCGGAGGGGCTGCCCTGGGGAGTGCCCCATCAGCATAGCTGATTGCCTCTCGCCGGACCCATCGGAGGGAGTGCCCGAGCATCTAATTGACCAGAGCGAACTTTTAACTGAACCTGAGTTCCAATATTCCAAGTTCAGCACTCTTATTGAGGTGATTAAATCCGTATTTTCTACTTACTTATATTGTAAACTAGCAACCGTTTAGTTTCCATTCCTATGGGCATATGGGGATAAAAAATAGCGAATGTTACTGATTGAAGATGTAACTTTCTAATAACGAAAAAAGAAACAAACTTAAAGTAAAATTTTCATCAATATCATAATTCTCAACCTATATTCAGCTCACTGTTGAGCACGAGTCTTCACTCAGAGTGAGAGGGGTTTGGCCTTAGTCAGCCACGCTGGCCCAATGTGAATTGGCAGACTTCACACTCCTAGAGAATTAAGAAAATTCTCTGGTATGCAGGTTTCCTCACGATGTTTTTCCTTAACCGTTCAAGACACGTGATATTTCATTTCTTAAAATGCACACAACTGGGAAGTTATGTTAAATATATACCTCTCTATTATAAGAGATGCGAAACTGAGTTTTTTTGTTTGTTACGCTTTCACGCCTATACCTCTAATGGTACGTTACATTATCAGCGAGTAACATAGTCCATATTTTATTCTCTTATTCCCACGGGAACTACGCTGATAAAATCGCTGGGCGTCCGATAGTATTAGTATGTAGAACCCAATATTGTTTATAGGCTAAATTATTAGTCTTGTAGAAACGTGTTATTGAAATAGGTACATATATTAAATAGTCAAGCCCTTGAAAGTTTTGAGTTGATGGATCAAAAGGTTGTTGCCCTTTGGGGGTTATTGCTTCATATTGCTAAGGATTCAGGGGTAGTCGATCGGCTCAACTTGAGTTCAGTTATATGTGTTGAAATTGCACAATAATGTTAAAGACCCTATTGTTAACCTGTTTATCATCAGCTTGTCAAGATTGCAAATGTGGGAGTTGCTTCATGGTATTAGGATACATGGTCCGTTGATTGGCTTATCACGAGCCAATCAAGATTACGTTGTGGTAGTTGCTTCATAGGATAAGGGGTATGCTGATTTGATTATGAATTAATATAATAATGAAAGAAATCGATATCTGTTGATATTGCTCGTTCAGTGTAAGTGCTATTGACCTGGTCATTATCCGGTTATCAATAATTGAACGATACCTGTCTGCACTTACAAACGGTGTTTTAATTAGAAGCTTTTCAACAACGAGAAGTATTTCAACTGTGGTTGAAATGGAAAGTGTATCAAAAGCTTACACATATAGTATTTATTCTTTACAAGTTAGTCTTTGACTACAATCTCACTTAAGTGATGATGCAATCTAAGATAGCGAGCTATTAGACTTGGAGGAGGATGAAAATCCACACTCATTGCAGTTTTCACATCGACATCATACCGGAACGCTAAATCTTCGTCGGTAGGGTGGTAACCAGCCAGACCTGGATCAATTAAGAAAACCTCAATCGGCCCATCCGAGATTCGAATCCAGGACCTACGTCTTGTAATCCACCGCGCATACCACTGCGCCACGAAGGCCGTCAATATTTAATTCAGTCTCAAAACTGTAACACAATTGCGCAACTATACTAATATTAGGGCTGTTGTATAGAGGGTAATCCTTGGATCTACAGAAACGATTTTAAAAATTCTTTTACCAATAGAAATCCACGTTATTTGCGAGTGTCATAGGCTATATTTGATCTCCCTATTTCCACGGGAACGGGAACTACGCGGGACGTCTGCTAGTATTTGATAAAATTATAAATAACGTATGACGAGGTTTATTGTGGCAGGCGTTCACAGATCTATCAAAAGGATTTTTAATTTTACGGTAGATAAAATGCGTTCGATACGATCCGTGGATCCGCGGAATAGTGGACGCACTTGTATACAAAGAATTTGGAAACGCCGAAAGGGGTGTGGATTTCATTTTACTCCTAACAAGTTAGCCCGCTTTCATCTTAGTTGCATCACCACTTACCATCAGGTGAGATTGTAGTAAAGGGCTAACTTGTATAGAGAATTAAAAAAAAGAATACTAAAATCCGTTTGATGCGATGCGTCAGATACGTACAATGCGGATCTGTGGGCGCTTGCCATTTCTCTACAATTTTTCAACGTGTTATCCTATTTCAGGCAATCAATCATTACTCTCACTTTCTGGGTATAGTATTAATGGAACTTAACCCGAAAGGCGAAATTGAGTGTGTCTCTGAAAATATAAAAGATCTCGTCCTCGTGGAGAGAACAGAGTTGTACAAGAAATCGATATTCTCTATCCTGCACGCCGCAGACCATGCGAATTTGAAACCCTTGCTGAGGAGAGCACAAAACATCGCCTGGAATTCTACAGAACCGGAAAAGTTCAAGTATCTCCAAGCTCGCCTACTCATACATGACTCAAATGATACTCCTAAGTAAGTATTATACTCTTACTCTCATATTCATGAACATGTCATTCATCATTATCAACACATATTCGGCTAGTGAGCCGTAGAGCTCAGCCACTGGCTGAGCTCGAGTCTCCTCTCAGAATGAGAGGGGTTAGGCCAATAGTCCACTACGCTGTCCCAATGCGAATTGGCAGACTTCGCACATACAGAGAATTAATAAAATTCTCTTTCTTCACCGTTTGAGACACGTGATAGTTAATTTCTTAAAAAATGCACACAACTGAAAAGTTTCTATAGAATCGATATTTGATTGTTGTAATCGTTTTCGGAGTGTAAATAGCTTCCTAAGCCCCCATTCGCATGACAGTTTTTTTTACGGACGTTAAAAATGCCGGTTTGTGTACTTAAATCATGAATGGCCTGAAAACGCACAATCACACACACACAATCTCGAAAACCGCTTGACGCACTAAAATGAAATTTGGCAAGTCTATAGTTAGTAGATATCCGCTAAGGACGGATTTCGCCATAGGGCCGGATTAAGGAGGTCTAAGGGCGAACGAAATAGCGGGCGTCCCCTAGTATTATATAACCCGACCCAGATCTCGTACCCAGGACCTCGTCATACGAAGCCATCCATATAGCCTAACCATTGTACCAACTAGGCAGTCAATTTTTATGTCTATAATATTGAATTTTTTTCGAAGCGTAACCGTGACGAAAATTACGACCAACCATAAATCGTTACAATACCTATTTGTTTCTAAGTATTAAAACATTTACGCAGTCTCAACACACACACATACACATAAAAATGTGCGCTTATCGATTCTATTTTATGTGCATTATTTTTAAAGTCTACGATCAACTTTCGATTATGATGATTGAAGCAAATGTATTACTATACCCGTAACATGTGAGCGGTAAATAATTTGCTTAGTTGGTCCAATGTTTAGCCTATGTGGCTTCAGATTTTTAGTGGTGCTAGCATGCGATCAATGGTGTAGCTACCCAAGAGCTAGGGGTTGCAATGCCCCGGGTCCTTGAGCTCAGGCTCTCGAATCCTTACCAGAAAATCGGTAGAACTTGACAGCTGATGATAAAGTACGAGTAGCTTAGCATTTTTATGTATTTGTATATATTTAAAATGTTTACCCCCCATTTTTTATTTGCACTAGGGCCCTTGGTTACCTAGCTACGCCACTGCATGCGATCAATGGTGCTAACATGCGACCAAGTGAAGAGAAATAGAGAAAATATCGTCCACTGGCGACGGAGTTGTCGCAGATCCATCTCCTTTGTCCCAACGCAATGAAAGAGATAGCTGTATTCCGGGTTGCACTGCTTGAGTTGTTACACTTGAGTATTGGCTATTTCTTTTCACGAGATTACCTTGTTGGTCGCATGTTAGTGCTACGTGTCCTGAATTACAATTTTGAATCGGGCTATAAAATATTGAGCTTCCTCTGCTTAGAGTTGGGAAGTTGATGGTGTCAAAACTAGGACCTCATTAAACTGCCGGGCCTAATCATTATCATTAACAGAATCAATATGATTACCTATGAGCCTATGTTACTGGCGGACGCGAAGTAACTCGCGACTACGTCTGGATTTTTTCCTGCTCGGAAAAGATTGTGTTAGGACTGGGTACGACTGTCCAGCGAGCGGGTATCGACCACGACCTCTCGGTGATGAGTCTCCTTGAGATGACCTTTACTTTTGAGCTATTGAGGCTTCAATGATATGATATTTGTATGTTCAGGTTTGCAGACACAGTGATCCACGCTGCGCCAGTACGCCCCGCGTCGGCGGAGGAGGCCGGCTCCGTCATGTGCGTCATTCGGCGCTGTGAGCCGGCCCCCCCCTCCAACGAGCGCGGACCCGTCATCATCTTCCGCTTGGAAAGCAACCTTGACATCCGATGTAAGACGTCGAAAACTTGTTACACTGTCGTGATTTATATTCGCTTTGAGCAATTTTCCGTAACAATATTATTATCTTTCAGCTTGCGATTTGACGGGTGTAGAAAACTGTATAAACACTTCCTCTATTTCTCTTGCGGGGACCAATTACTTGGATTGTATCGACCGCGAGGATCGGTCGCGCATAGCGTCTAACATTCAAGAGGTGATCAGTGACGGCCTACTGGTCGCCAGTGACACATTCGGCTTACAACTCGGGAAAGGCGGTCCTCGGTTTCGCGTCAAAGCGAAGACCCGATTTTTCCCGGCGATCGGCGAGCCGGACTTCATCATGTCCACGAACACCCTGGTCACCGACGAGGAGGAGATGCTGGAGGCGGGAGGGTCCCACGGAGGCCCTCTGATGACGTCCGTCGCCAACGGCGAGTCCTCCAGTTCGGAGCAGCGGTACCACTCCCCCGGGAACAGTCCGATTCCCCCCGAGCATCAGTACACCATAAACGTGTTCGATCTCGACGAGCCCTGGCCCCCGAGCTTTCCGATGAGCGAGATGGACACCGAGGAGGCGAAGGAGCGCAAGGAGAGCGGCAACGAAGACGCGGCCTCGCCGCTCACGTCGCCCCCGGACGTGAAGCCGCCCACGCCCGCGGACGTCAAGCCGCCCACGCCCGCGCACGAGGAGCCCAACCGCCTGCGGACGCTCCTCAGCAAGAAGACTGGGCCCAACGCCGCGGACGTCAATTCGAATAACCGCATCCTCAAGGACTTGCTCAAGCAAGAGGACGAGGAGGCGACGGGCAGCGAGACGTCGGCGCCGCACACGCCGCTGACGCCGCACACGCCGCACACTCCGCACACGCCGCACACGCCGCTCACGCCCGGCTCCGCGCTGTCGCCGCTCTACTCGGCGCAGGCGCACGCGCGCTCCGGCCCGCAGAACAACCAACTGCTCAGGGTCAGCACTTACTTATATTTTAATTTGAAATACCAGATTTTAAAGTTGAAAATAGCAGCTTTTCACCCTTAAATCGCGCGAGAATGATAATTTGAAAAAAATATATAGGATGCTCGGACCTATTTTCCATAACTCTAGGGTTATATTCTTTAAGGAAAATTAATTAAAATGTCTATATATGGAGCATGTGTTCTAAAATTAATATTTTCGGAGTGAAAAATATTTCTTTTGTAAATAGATCTTAAATTGTGTCCCTTATATCGCATCCTTATATCATAACCTGGCCAAACTTATTCATTGATAAATGTCATGAAGTTGCTTACTAGTGAAGTGCAGAGTGCCAGTTGCAATATCTCGACTTGTCAACACCTGGAAGTTATGGGAAATACTCCTGTATATTTAAATGCATGGTGACAAAAACTAACAGTAAAAAGATCTTGTAAACTAAGCCTATTTGAAATAAATGTATATTGATTGATTGATACATTCCTTCTCGTTTATAGATATTGAACGATAAGTCCGACGAGGACGGGGAAGAGAGCAGAAGGAACTCGTCGGACAACGGGCGCGGGTCGGCGCAGACTAGCGTGCTGTCGCAACTGCTGTCCAACACCAACGGGCCTGCCAGCAACGGGCGCTCGCAGGAGGCCGGCGACATGTATCTGGACAGGATCGCTGGCATGAAACGAAAGTTCGAAGAGTCCAAAGCTTCACCAAATAACACTAAACGAGCTACGCCTGAAAATCAGCAGGTATGTTACTGAGTAGAATTGTTTTATAAATTACTAGCTGACTTGGAATGTGGATGTTGAAGTCTGAGTCAGCGCAGTACCTATAGACTGTTCTGTCGATCTGTAATTGCCATGTTCGTTGGTGACACTCCCATGATATGCGGGTGACGGGGGTCGTATGACTGCGGGGGTGAGAAATCGTACACACGGGGCACTGGCCATAAGTCAGGCCACATCAGTCGTGGACAGTCGCTGTCGACGACAACTCGTATTTATGAGCCGCCAGAACAAAACGCACACTATATTCATATTCAAAAATAAGTCTGACGACAGGCTACATTACATAGATATTTTAAAATATTTGATAGGAAGTCATTTTAATTTAATAATAAAAAATAATAAAATAATTTATATTTATTGGTTTCTTTGTTTCTTCTTTAATAGTAATATACCTACAAAAAATAAATCTAAGATTTTTTTTGAACCATCAGCAGGTGTCGTCCAGCGCCGCTAGCGCCAGCATGGCTACATCGATAGCGATGTCGAGCACGGCCACCAGCAGCGGCATGAGCCAGCTGTGCCAGAAGAATCAGATCCTCGTATCGCTGCTCGCCAAGCAGCAGACCACGCCGCCCACTCCGCTGCCGTTACCCAACCCCATCATGCGGTACCCGACGCGCGCGCGTCCGCCGCAGCCGCAGCCGCAACACGCGCAGCCGCAACCGCAACCGCAGCCGCACGGCCTGCCGCACCAACACCACCAGCTGCAGCAGTTGCACTCCTTCCATCACGCGCTCTCTAACATCAGGTATGAACTTACTTGAGAAATTCATTTCAGTCTAATACAACGATAATGTCCATTTAAAAAAAAGTATCAACTAGCCTATTTAAAGATATTAAATAAATCCAAAAAAATTATATGTGTGGTACCACTCAGCATGTGCTACGCTAGTGATGTATGCACCAGCGCAGCGCAGGTCTTCCGTGGAGCCATGTTCCGGGCGGAAATAACAAGAAGAAGTTTTACTAAATAATAATTAATAATAAGAACAAGGCGTAATTAAGGCCTGCTTCCGTTTATCCAGTAACCGTGGCAGCAACATGAACGGCGGGGCCGGGCCCGTGTCGTCGGCGTCGAGCGCGGACTGCACCAGCATGCAGGCGCAGACGTCACAGGCGGGCCTGGGGCAGAGCCACCTGCAGATGGTGCTGCAGGGCGGCTCCCGGCCCACCTACCCCGCCGCGCCGCCGCTCTACGCCACAGCCAGCACCCACCACACCTACAACAATCAGTGAGTTTTTGTTATATTGTAAAGTCCGGCCGCTCAGAGATTGCGTTTCTGACAGGTCGATGATGCGATGTAACTTTGAACTGGCGTACTAGGTTGTTGAACTGCGCTGTTTCAAGGCTATGCCAACTGTTTGTCTTTGTAGTGATGAGACAAAATAACGAGGCAATAGTAATTGAATGTTTCTCCCATTCGATCACAAACTGTCAGAAACGCAATCTCTGAGCGGCCGGATTTTAGCGGATATTGTTGTTTAAGCAATGAAGGTGATGCTCCAAATTTATATGAAGCCTATATAGGTGTGATCTTTGTATAGTGCGCCAAACTTCAAGTCTGCTCTATCTGTGGACGCATCGTACGTATCAGACGCATCGCGTCGAATGGGTTCTACGGTAGATAAAATCCGTACGATACCGATCAGTGGAGTCACTTGTATGACTTTATATACAAACAATACTAAATACCATTTGATACGATGCGTCCGATACGCATCTGTGGACGCCTGCCGTTAAAGTGTGAAATGCCCACTAGATGCTAATAAGTGATTATTTAGGCCAAGGCTTATCGGAGCGTGTTTACAGAAGCGGCAACCCGCGGCCGAGCGGCGGGGGCGGCGACAGCGAGGTGCCGAGCGACCAGGCGCTGTCGGACATCCTGGACGAGGTCATCGAGAGCATGCCGTACGCCGACCGGCCCGCGCCCGACGTCAGCGTGCTCATGGACTTGGAGACCAACCGACAGCTGCTGCGCTCCGACTATGTTGTGAGTTACTACGTATTGTTATCGCCGCGTTGCAACGACTTGTGGTGGCGTTCGGGCCATCCACATATATTGTTCTGTAATTGTTTATGGGTTACTCGGGATAGGCGGGGATAATAGCTATAGAGCAGTGAATGTTAAGTGTTGGCATGACGAAAGGGATCCCTTAACCCTACATACAACTGTCACAAGTGCGTGATTCCACTCAATGTCATTCTCTGGGACTCTAGGGTCTTATTTTGGTTACAGTTTGATTTGATAATTAAGTTGTCCTGACAAATGTTGTGAATCATAACCTTTGTTCGACATTAGTTTTCTTATTTTTATAATCAGCTCTGAGTCTGCTAAAAATACTCTCCTGTAAAGAGGGAGGTCTGGTCCTCCGTAGTGGGTCGACATGTTTTATCTTGGAACAAACGGGAAATTAATTGAGTTTTTTAGAAATATGTCCCACACGGCGGACGGACCCATTCCATGTCATTCTACAAAAAATCCGGGACCAAAAGTCCTTAAAGAGACAAATCTGATGGGCCACCAATTAGATATTAATTACCAAGTTTTGTTATTTTTTTATTTCTTTAATCATAATCGTAGAAAAAGTATTGTATGCCACTGTATGTAATTAGCGATTGTTGCACTCGCGTTACAATGGCCCCGATTACATAACAGTGGTACACCTAACTATTATGATAGTTTTATAAAATTATATCCTTTTCAGGGCGCCAAAGAGAAGAATGCTGCTATAAATGCCATAACGCAGAGTCTAATGCAGTGCGAGACTGCTACCAAAAGTCCTGTGGCTTCGAGCCCTGGCGCGCCGCCTGTCTATCCCGTTCAAAGTATAGTAAGTGTTTAAACCATATAAAATGCCTAAAGTCTATATCTGTAGTACAGGGTCTAAACGACCCCGTACCGCATAGAACATGTTGTTGACGCTGAGTGGTTGCGCAGGGGACGTGCACAATGAGCGGCGGCAGCGTTGGCGGCTCGATGTACAGCATGGTGGCGCGCAGCGAGCAGGAGACGGCGCGCGCGCGGGCCATCGCCGAGCAGCGCGTGCGGCTGCTGCAGATGCAGCGGCAGCAGCAGCTTCTCGTGTCCCCCGAGGTCTGTTGTATTCATCATCATCATCGTCCTCAGACCAATTATAGAAGGACCTGTATCGCACTCTTAGTCACAAACAAAATTGTCTGTCATTTTCTGAGGAAAACGAGCTAAGATTTGGTATATATCTTATATTAAACTAGAAGTTTTAGAGCTCCTTAACCGACGAACACGATAACAACTATTTAACATCGATTCTATAGAGACAGCTTTTATAATCACATTATATCATTGATCATATACTTTGACAGAAAAGTAACACCTAGCGAGGCAGGTATCTATACTAATATTATAAAGCTGAAGAGTTTGTTTGTTTGATTGAACGCGCTAATCTCAGGAACTACTGGTCCGATTTGAAAAAAATTCTTTCAGTGTTAGATAGCCCATTTATCGAGGAAGGCTATATTTTATCCCTGTATTCCTACGGGAACGGGAACCACGCGGGTGAAACCGCGGAGGCGTCCACTAGTATAGGATAACATTAGAACAAAAAGGCAGTTACCATTGTCCATGACATCATGCAGATCGCGACCAACACACGGTCAGTTTTGTCGGATGTCCTGCTGTTAACGCTGCAAACTCATGAACTTATTGGATTGTCAGTGGCTGACAATACATAAGTTGAAAATCAAATAAATAACATCTTAATATAATAATAATAATCGATATGTTGAAATAGATACTCTTGCTATAAAGTATTGTGTTGAGACGTTTGATTAGGTGGCCTTGGGTCATTCGAAGGCACTGTTTTTTGTGCACACTGATTTCCAATAGAATATGATTCACTTGCCTTTTTCGTGTTTCCGCTTCATAGTTTAGTATCTATGTCATCCTTTATACTGGTTCAAATGGGGAAAATGCATCACATGTTTTGTGGCTGAAGGTTATGTTATTCATCTTTTACATTTTATTCATATTATCACAATAATAAAAACAAAATGGGCTAAATACGTAAGAATACAAAGGGCAGCCATACCGCTTGTGCCAACTTATCCTTTACATTTTATTTGTACATGAAAAAAAAACAAGTAAAACAGACTAACAGTGGGATTCATAGACATTGTGGGGGTGCCCCCCCCCCCCCCAGGGGATCGTTCACCCGCTGAGTGTCGAATTTAAACTATTTGTTTGTGTGGAATTTGACACGCATCGGGTGAATGGTCCCCTGGGGGTGTTCCTGCAACGTCTATGAATTCCACTTCCTGCAGTGAAGTGCACTTCATAGATGCAAAAATGCAATGCCTACCCATAGGACTCAACACAATCCTATGTTGGACCACAGAATACATAGTTGGACAAGGAATTTTCCAATTTTTACTTATACCCTAGTTAAAAACCTTATGCACGCCACTGAATTCCTGTGCTCTCATTTTAGGCGGCCGAGCAACCGCAGACGGATCTCGGCTCAACGATCAATGCTTTGGTTACCGAGACTCCGCCTAACGTGGCCCTCACGCGGACGGACTTCCATCATCTCTATCACCCGACGAGTAAGTATCATTATCGCTAGCTTATAATAAAAAATAAAAAAAAAAAAATGTCTAAATTCCCTAAATAAAAGGATGTCTTGCAATAAATATTTTTCAGCGAACATTTGTATATAGTCTGGCAAGTTTGTTGATGAAACTCCCATGATAAGTGGCCGCCGGGGGGAAAGACTGCGCGGGTGTGAAATCGTGCGTGCGGTTAGTGAGGTCCATCAGTCGTGGGGTTTTCATTCATCGCTACACGCCCCTCGGCCCGCCCGGACTATAGGGAGTGTTACGAACGAAGTTGTTGCCAAGCTATAGCTAGACCAGCTGGCCTATTCACTGTTTTGGTTTTTATCCGGACACAGGAACAGTGTGTGTCTGTGTTGACGAGCCATGTTTACCTAATTATATACGTCATTTAAATTTTAAAAAATAAATGATGTAAATTATACTCAATATTATTATTATTATGTGTCAAAACTTTTCACACAATGTGCATCCTGTGACGTATACGAATAGATTGGGCGTCAACTAGAGATTAAAAAGTATATATTTATTTCCTTTTTTTACTACTGTTTCTTGAAATTGTTGAAAATGAAAAAAAAAATCAAAGCATAGACAAAATTTTCATTAGAAATAGCAAAACGATATTTTATAATACAGAATGTACGAGTATGGAAATTCTCGTATTATGATTGTCATTTTCCTATTATTCTTACAGATCAAATGGGTTCAAATTATGGTACAAATAAAATTCAGCCACCTCAACAAAATCCGATGCTCAGTCGGCAAATTTGTGTAAGTATTGTAGATGTTTGTTTTAATTTTTTTTTATTGAATACTACTATGTACTTTAGTTTCCGTTGTTTTTTTTTTTTTTGAAAATTCACAAAGTTCTGATATAATAGTATCAGAAATGGGATTGCTTTTAGGTTTTTTTTAATTGTATTTAAGTATATAATATATATTGTTTAACATTTTCCCTGTATCACTGCTATGTATAATTTTAGATACTGACTTCCCAGGGTCAGTGACCCAAACCGGATGTTGCACAATATTTGTCAATTTGTGTTTTATTTAGTAGCCTTGTACAGTAGAACCAGTTTACGAGTGACAATGAAGATATTCGTTAATGTATACAATGCAACCATTGTATATTTGAATGAACAATTCTTTTATATTTATTATATTTTCGTTTCTCTCGAAAACCCGTGTCGATAAGGTCCTGTTTTGTAATCTATATTATATATACGTATCTATTTGCAAGCGAAAGGTCGATCGCGCTATATTGAAAAACGCTTGAAGTACAAAGATAAAATTTGGCAAGGAGGGTAGTTTATAGTTAGTAAAAGAAAAGAACTGATTTTTTAACAGGGACGGATTAAGGAGCTTTAGTTTTTTTATTCTTTACAATTTAGCCCTTCATTACAATCTCATCAAGTGATGATGCAATCTAAGATGGAAGTGGGATGAAAATCCACACCCCTTTCGGTTTCTACACGATATCGTACCGGAACGCTAAATCGCTTGGCGGTACGTCTCTGCCGGTAGGGTGGTAACTAGCCACGACCTAAGCCTTCCACCAGCCAGACCTTTACCAATTAAGAAAACCTCAATCTGCCCAGCCGGGGATCGAACCCAAAACTTCCGTCTTGTAAATCCACCGCGCATACCACTGCCCTACGGAGGCCGTCAATGTAAGGTCTTACGAAGTTACAGGCGTCCGCTAGTTTATCTATATTAGTAGGGTATCTTTTATTACAAAACGCTACAAAGAATATTTTGATTGGATGGTTAATAAATTTGAAAATTTCACATCACGTAAGATGTTTTTTTTTTTCAAAGTAAAATCATTAGTCTGCTATTGATGTCTTCATAATATATGATATTCACCTATTTTTTTTTTCAAACTTTCTATTTTGAATCAGTTTATTCAATGCTGTAGCTGCTGATGTAACTAAATTTGAAAATTGAAAAATTTTATTAATCCGAAAAAAAAAAATAACTTGGTCACCCTAGGGATTTTTGGAAAACTATTAAAATTAGTTTTAGATAATTAGGTGGTGTATCTACCATTTGCGTTTTATCTATTAATTACGGGACATCCTGTATAGTATCCATTTCATTGTACAGGGCGGAGGAGCTAGTGGCGCCGGCGGTTACGGGGCGGCCCTCCACACGCCGGTGGCGCCGCAGCCGTACCACCGCGCGCCGCGCCCGCACCACGGTACGTACTGCTGCGAACACACACGCACACACATACATGAACAAGTATATTTTAAATAAACAAATACACGGGAACACATGCATAAGTTCATGAGAGACTTGCATTTATATTAAATACTACTTACTTACTAATAACATTTTCAATACAACATGAAACTGCACTGTATTAAAGTGTGTACGCACCAGTTTAAAACAAAACTCAAGTATAGTAAATATAATTATAGTTACTTATATAATTTTTTGAAGTGATAACTGACAATTTCTTATGAGAGGGTAGATCGCTTCGAAACGTAACGGGTTACGGCGCCATTCTGTCTGGCTTTTCTGTCTCTCACGCATACGGCAGCAGGTTTAAGTTATCACCACTGTGCCACGCGGCCGTCGTATTTTTATGTGAATCCTAGGCTATATTATGAATAATTCCCGAAACAGGCTGGCAATTATATAAATATATTTACAGTAATTATTACTGTAAATATAATATGCCTACAAATGGTGTGATAGTATGTGTTGAGGGATATTTTTATAACCATACTGTTTGATTTGTTATCCTTTACACTGACTAGTAATTATTGTGAATGGTCTCATCAATACATTCAATACATATAATTTTTTTTAACATAATAATTATTATAATTATGTACAGAAACGGTTTGTATAATCATTTTATTAAGTACGTTTTAAGCGATTTAAACATTCCTGTGAGATATAACATGCCTTACAAATAACGTGAATTTTCTAGTGGTAAAAGAATTTTCAAAATCGGTTCAGTAGATTAAGAGATTAGTTCCTACAACACCACAAAGTATATCTCTTTATATATTTTTTTTAATAATGTCCAGTTTGTGATTGCATTATTTCAATATTTATTCATAGCATGCACTTGTTATTAGTGCTAATTCAGTTAACACATTTTAGTATATTTATAGTTTCAAATACAATAAATAGAATTTTTAACCTACATATTTATAATATGATTCCACTTTCCACATATCCAGAGCCCTGTTTTTTAAAGTTTTTATTGTACAAAATTTTATAATAATAAATTAATGTTTTTTAATCGGTCTACGCGAATATTATTTTGTCTATCCCATAATAGTGTACATAAAACTAAAGGTATGTATATTAATCAATGCCACGTGAAACATAGTTTTTAAGTTTAAATATTCAGTCTGATCCAAGGTTTTATGGTCTGCTTATTTATATTATTATACTAATTTACGTTGAGGTAGATATATATAGATATTATTATTCTATTATTAATTTTTATTCAAATCGAAGCATGATATTTTAAGGTCTATTAGGAAATCTTTCCGCATGCCCTGTAGATACATTTCAGTAAAATATGTAATTTATACGAGATGAAGTTTTAAAAACGTTCTAAAACTAATTGCATGATAAAAATTTGGCTTCAGTATTCGACAGTCGACCTTAAAGCGACGGGTAGAGATAGCGAACTAGATAGTGAGAGCTTGTCGATAATTCGCATGTCCCGGTAGCGGCTGATTACCGAATTTCAATTAGGGGGCAGCTCGTCGCAAAGTCGACGCATCGTCGCAAAGACGACGCAACGTCGCAATGTCGACGCAACGTCGTGAGAGCGCCTTGTGCTGCTCTACCGGTTCAGAAAGGCACACTGTAGGTAGGTTTCGACGGCGGCTCTCGGCCGGTACTATATGAGGCGTGTGTGGCAGTGGGCGGCTACTATGACGAGGGCGAGGCGGGCGCGGGCGCGTACTGCGGCGAGTTCGCGCGTCGCGTGCCGCACCCGCCGCACGCGACGCATCCGCCGCACCCGCCGCATCCGCCGCATCCACCGCATCCGCCGCACACCCCGCATCCCCCGCATACCCCGCATCCTTCGCCGCACAACCATCAGCTCTCATGTAAGTATCTTCAGCGCGACGGTATACCGTTTGACTGCATAGTCGAATGAGATTTCGACTCCGGTTTCTAATATAATATTGTATAAGTATAACTAATTTGTATTACATTTGTCTAATGAGATTAAACACTCCTCGCTCCACCGCAACGCACGACCGCCGAGACAGCTCGAGGTAAACAGTAGATCGCTTGAAAAAAAATCGCCAGCCGTCTGTCGTGCATGATATCGAATACTTTTCCGCCGAATCTACTTCCGCTTCTATTATTAACTTCTTTATATATTATAGCGTTATTGGACGACGTCTCTATACATTAGCACTGTACTTTTAATAATATAATTGGATCAGTCTGGCGCAACACGTGCTCAAGTCGGAGTTTTCCGAAAGTTGGTGTGGACTCGTGTGACGGTGATCGATTGTTATTGCGAGCAGGTGGCGTGGGCGGTGTTAGTGGCGTGGCGGGCGGCGGCGCGGCGGGCGCGGTGGGCGGCGGCACGTCGGAGTACGTGCGCAACGAGCTGCGTGCCGTCGTGGGCGCGCGCTCGGCCCGCCCCGACATGCACACTCTTCACGCGCCTGACCTCGACCCCTTGCTCAACTTCGACATGTCCGCGCCTGGTCAGTATTGCCATATCATATCTCCAACTACCGTATTCATAAACATGGATTAAGTTATAAATCTCAATTTTCTGCTAAGTAAAGTGAACTTTAAGGTAGACTTTACTTTGAATACAATTGACGTCTAAATCTTGATTCATGTTTATAAATATGGACGCAAAGGTTTAGGCTCATTATCAGAGCAAACTCGATCCTGGTGTAAAGTTGAACGGACCGGATGCCGTCGTTTTATTTACTGGTAGTGGAAAAAATAGACCAATCCGCTGATTAATTAAAATTTAAAACTATAAATTACCTATACATTGACAAATTGGATAGTTTTTTAAGTTAATTTGATTTAAAGATGGTTAATTGTAGGGTACGAGTGACCGTCGCATGTATAAAACTAAAACCGGACAGTGGACATTTTACAAACAAAGCAAAACTAAGACATTGTCAGTCTGAATGTTGGTCAGTGGCAATGTATCCGTGTGTACGTACGTAGGTGTCGTGGTCACTTGGTCACTGGCAATGTATCCGTGTGTACGTACGTAGGTGGCGTGGTCACTTGGTCACTGGCAATGTATCCGTGTGTACGTACGTAGGTGGCGTGGTCACTTGGTCACTGGCAATGTATCCGTGTGTACGTACGTAGGTGGCGTGGTCACTTGGTCACTGGCAATGTATCCGTGTGTACGTACGTAGGTGGCGTGGTCACTTGGTCACTGGCAATGTATCCGTGTGTACGTACGTAGGTGGCGTGGTCACTTGGTCAGTGGCAATGTATCCGTGTGTACGTACGTAGGTGGCGTGGTCACTTGGTCACTGGCAATGTATCCGTGTGTACGTACGTAGGTGGCGTGATCACTTGCTCACTGGCAATGTATCCGTGTGTACGTACGTAGGTGGCGTGGTCACTTGGTCTCTGGCAATGTATCCGTGTGTACGTACGTAGGTGGCGTGGTCACTTGGTCACTGGCAATGTATCCGCGTGTACGTACGTAGGTGGCGTGATCACTTGGTCACCGGCAATGTATCCGTGTGTACGTACGTAGGTGGCGTGGTCACTTGGTCACTGGCAATGTATCCGTGTGTACGTACGTAGGTGGCGTGGTCACTTGGTCACTGGCAATGTATCCGTGTGTACGTACGTAGGTGGCGTGGTCACTTGGTCACTGGCAATGTATCCGTGTGTACGTACGTAGGTGGCGTGGTCACTTGGTCACTGGCAATGTATCCGTGTGTACGTACGTAGGTGGCGGCGCTGTGGTGGGGGGCCGCGGCGCGTGCGCGCCGACGCACTGGGAGTCGCGACAGAGCACGCCGGTAAGCCTGGCACGCGACCGGTGATACCAAACCATCTAGTCACTTTACACCACTTCTGTATCGGTTTTCATTATTTTTCGTAGACTACATCTCTGATTATTACGTATTGAGTCTGCTCTGCTGCGTGTGTTGTCGAGTCAATCATCTTGATTAATTAGAGGCTGATTGAAAGAAATGTGCCAATTACATTATCATTAAGATGACTGATATTTATGCATTTTCGCCCGCTTAGATTTTCCAGTGATAATTGTATAAATATCGTCCGGTATTTTTGATATTTTATCGATTTGTCGAATCTGAATTATTCGTTTTAAATACATTGGTGCATTCCTGAGATTATTTTCAATAAAGCTTATGTGATGTGATGTCTAATAATATTTCGTAGAGGAAATTATTTAATAATTACATAATTTGCATTTAAGATAATTATCTTTAGATAAATGAAATTCATGGACACGTGAATTTAATTCATCGCTTCTAGGTCTCTCGTACCTGTGATATTTCAGCTTTTTACAGAGAAATGGGGTAATTCGCATGCGCAAGCGGTATAATTTGTGGTGACGGTTTTTTTTCATGGAAATGTAGAGTTTTTTTTATGGAAAATTTTATAATTTTGCAACTAGATTGCTTATTGTTTTGCTTGTACGATGTCGTAGCATACGAATTATTTCGTTTATCGAGTGGCGTACTTAAAACCATTAAAATGAGTGCATGATGATTCTTTTACTTCCAGCTATAAGTGAGGTGTGATCAAAGCGTTTATCTTCGACAATAATTATTCTAAATTATCAATTGATTAAAATGTCAGTTCGATACTAAGATTTAGAAGTATTTCAGAAGTAGGAACAAAATATTTTCAGTTTCTTGGCTATGTCAGCCTGATTCTTCACAAGATTCAGATGTATAATTTGTTAAAGTTCATTTAGTCATTACGATGGTGAGCCAATCACCTTTATATTAAAAATACTGCTCCTCATAGGTTTCTAAAACGACCTTAGATAAACCGAGTCGAAATATTAAGCATGTTGATGTGCTTACGATTAAACGACACGATTATTATTAAGTGTAGCTTTTCAACAGTGAAAACATTTTTCCAATTCGTTCAATAGTTTCGGAGCCAATTCAATGCAAACAAATAAACAATCACATTATTTCTCTTTATAATATTATTATAGATTATAGATTTATTAACAGTGGATATTTAGGATAAAGCTAGTTCGAGGAAGAACTACCTATGCTTTTTTTTGTCGTTCTGTTGGTGAAAATAAAATCATAACCATGATTCTATATATATTGGGTGGTAAAGAAAGTTCATAGAGTGTTTATTCGATTCCAAAAGTTCGTCCGCTGCGAGGCGTGTCTTCGAGGTCGCCATTTTTGAACTTTTCAAATCATTTTTGTACAGTAGACAAGCCTAGCCTGTCGCGAGCAGCTTGAGCAGCTTTAAGACCTCAATGAAAAGCGAAGAAAAACAGTTGTCGAAAATGCTGATTTTTGTCACCTGGTTCATTTCAGAGCCAGAAAAGTTATGAAAAATTATGACAAATAACACAGTTTTGTAGAGCAGTAAAATCTCTACCGAATATATTTACACTTTTAAATAGCTTTGTGAAATACTAAAAAATATGAAACTCTACGAACTTTCTTCAAAACCTTAATACATAGGTAGCCTTAGTAGACAAAAAATAATGCAAAGAGCAGCAATGTGTTCTGCAAGATGATGGTTCGAATTATTTTTTAAATCTATATGAAGTATACTATTATAAAATACTAAGAAATGTAATTTAACGACCAATAAATAGTGGATTCCAGTAGGCTAAGATGCGTCAACGACATGTCTCATGACGTGAGAGTCATATTGTCGACAAATAGCGATCGAATCGAAAATGTCGCGCTCTCTTTGTCCTATTGCAATGATCTCTCTCATCACGGATTATGTTGGTGATACATGTTAGCCTACTGGAATCCACTATTTATTGGTCATTATATTATGTTTTTTATTATTTTATCTGACAATCAGTCTTGTATTCATGGCGGATTTGCCATCCTAGACCCCAAAGTACCAGCCGCCCTTCTCTCGGTATCATAATAATATAATGTAATTGCATTGCGTTTGCATTTAATGCAATATGACTATTTAGAGAAACTTTTTTGTAACCTTTGATCAAAATCGTTTCTATAGTATATTTCGAGGTTTAGGATGAATGAAAAAAAGTGATAAAATTCAAAATGATTGTAATTGGTGAAATAATCCCACAATTTTTTGTCACAAATGGCCGCCCCTACATCAGGCTGTCGTAGGATCTTAGGGAAAATCTGCCACTGCTTGTATTTAGAATAAGCAGAAGGTTTAGTTTAACGTTTGATTTTAATTATATTACAGGTTTTTAATAGTTCGAATGTGCTCTTATCTAGCGAATAACTATTTTGATCTATCCTCGCTGTACATATTTTAGTAAATTACTATTAAAACCACCGTTCAATGTACTACAAGACATACCCAATGTTTTGTAAGAGAGAACGACACTAATCGACGTACATAAACAAACGCTAATCAAGGTAAAATTTAATAAACTCGCTTTGTCTTCGAAAAGCAGCTTTATCGTGGCACGAAATTTCACTTTAGAATAATTTTACTTCATTGTACTAAAACAATCACCGCGTAGTGGTAACATTTTATATATCCTTCAATAGGTTTTTAAAAATTATAAGGCATCTTTGTCGCTTTGATTATATTCTTTATCCCACAACTGTTAACGAAGCAAACATAGAGGGAGCTTGAGCTATGTCATTTCATTACTTACCTTTTAAAATGCTTTACTAGAGCAAACTATCCTAAGTCTCCAATAAACTGTTTATCGCATTAGTGTGACTTTTCAACGGACACGACTACTCACTAAGTATACAAAATCAAACAATCTCCGACTGACATAACCCCTTAAACATTAAAACAAAATCCAAGAATATTTACTAAAAAGAACAAGAAGCCTATGATCGATATCGATGAGTCCATCACTTCGTCTCTCTAGTGACGTGCGTGGTAGTCCTGTGCTAAGTCTATTGTGTTTGGTGTCGACAGAGTACTACGGAGGAGGGCTCGGCGGGGGCGGCGGGCGGTGATGAGACGGGCGCGGCGGGGGTCGCGGGGGCGGCGGGGGCGACTGGCGCGCCCGCTAAAGCCTCGCTGCTGCAGAAGCTGCTGTCGCAGTGACCGCGGCCCGGGTCCCACTTTGCATTTATCCCGCCCGAGGCCCGAGGCCCGCCCGGCTGCGGGCTCGCGAGCGCTACCTCTGCGGCTGTAAACCTCACTCGCTCCGTGAGTGAAGTAGTACACGTATTTATATAGCGTCTCTATGTGGATAGTAGTACGATAGTCTAGTAGTGCTAGTGATATTTTCGTGTAATGAAGATCGGCGGCCGATCGTATGTATCCCTTGGGTTCTTTGAGAACTCTGTTTATCATACGAGTCGTAGATATATGTATCTATGTATAGTTTTAACGAGGTCCGAGGAACGACGGTAGCTTCCTGCGAGGGAATAAAAAAATATGTGATTCGCTATATGATTGGCGCGATACGCCTAGTTTACATACGTTATATACAATAGAGACATACCACGTGCAATATTGTATAGAAAATAAACACTTTTTTTTGGCGTTGTGAACGTTCTGTATTATAGTGTGAAAGTCAGATGTTACCTGTTATGACAAAGTTAAGTTGTACTGTAGTATTGTATGGGGGCGTATGTATCGATAACCCGATACTGCACATCACTAGTTAGCAGGTCATATTTTGAGATACCTGCTAAGAATTTTAAATGTATCGATATTATTACAAAAATAATATCTTGTTTGTTTTCACATTTTAATTAATAAATATTCAATATTCCGATTTAATTTTTATGTAAATCATTAAAAAGAACAATATTTGACTTGAAATTTCTAAAAATAGTTTTCTATCATATAAATTGAGATGTTTGGCGTCGGGTTATTAAATATGTAAATGTATAAAGTGTTGTTAAATTATAGCAATTATTGCTTTTGTGTAAATATTTTGTTAACACTATTTTTGTGTTTCTTTTATGGTATATTAATTTTTCTTGTAATATTAAAAACCATTTATTGATTTTATTAAAGTTTTTTTTATAACTACTTTAATTTTACAAAATATTTTTATCTTTATTTTATTCGCCTGTATACCTAGTTATTTTACTTCTTTTGATGATTCGATTCTATGTTTGGAAACTATTTTAGGCAAGTCGTTCTATGCGAACGATTTAAGCCTAAAAGTCAGTGTTAAGATGTGCCCTTATGATACTTGCTTGTTGATTGGAACGAGATAATATACTTATCAATATTTTCAAAATCTTCGTCTATTTCTTGTTTTAGAAACTTTCATGATTAATGTTTTTCATATATACTTGAAATACTCAATTCAATATCAATTCGAACAAAATTAATTTAATATTTTTGATGTTGTTGGCTAAAGGTTTGATTGTTTTTGTGATTTACACAACCAATTAAATCATAGACAAGTACGAAATTGAGCGATCAAAGCCAGCAAATCTTCGAAAATGTAGCTTTTCTATTTGTATTAATGGACAATAACATTTAATTATATTAAAACCTGTTGTCCTTAGTAAACGTTGGGAATGCTAAGGGTTTGAGAACACTGAATCTTCATTGTGTCGTATATGGATATTGTTTAAGGAGACCTAATAGTACCCTTATAAACATTTTTAGCTAACGACTACAATAATTTCCATGTTTTGTTCTATTTTCGTTATTTCATTATTATCAATGTGATATTATGTAAACATTATTAATATTTTTAATTATTTAAAGTTTGTTTTGTACTATATTTTGTTCGTCTATAATAACTTTGTTTGGAGTACGAGAGAAAGTTCTGTAGACGGTAATCATGTAGGTGTATGTTTCGTTAATAGATGTCGCAATTTATAATATGTATGCTCAATTGATGTGAATTAAATATTGAATGAAATGTTACATTGTAATGTATGACTCGCAAAATTTTTAAGGTTTACAGTTTATTAAATTAATGTTAAAAAAAAAATGCAACGATTGGTGTCGATAGGTTGGACCCCATAAGGGTTAATTAATTAAGCGGATTGCTAATGTGTTGAGAGATGGTTGCGCTTTCTACAAGGAGGCAGAGAATGATTTTCATTTTATTTAGTGTTTTGTAAACAAGATATTGACATTCATGTTTGATTTATAAACGGGTTTCTCAAAGAAATGAAAATGAAATGCAGAGAACTGTCGGCTTTTCAGCTTAAAGTCGGCTGCTCTGAACTGTTAGCTTACGTGTATAGTTATTAAGATTCAATGCCCGTCAGGTCTGACACTGCCGGTGCTTGTCTTTCTTCCGTTTATACCCTTTGTATACACCGTCGACTAAATGTAAGTGAAACTTAAAAAAAAAAAACTGTTGTCGAATGTTGCGACGCGCGTAAAAATAAGTTGTAATTAATATTTTTATACTATAGTGCGAAGCTAGATGTTTTTGATGACTTACGGTAGACACACATTGACGACGAGCTACCCCACGCTGCGTTGAATTTGTTCTGTGTGCAAGATGCCTAGAAACATTGGAAAGCGATGCGTAAAGCACCATGACTAGAACAATCATGATAACTTTATTGACCATGTAGGCTTTGCATATATTTCTGGTTCTGGTTCTTGACAATATTTCCCTTCGGATCCAATGTCACTCTATAAGCTGAAATTCTTCAAAGACGGAGAGTCCCCCTCCTTCCTGTAAGAGAACGTTCGACATACTTCTCACTTGGTATGGCGTTTGTGCGCTCGCTCCACTCGCCAATGATGCTGTATAATCATTTGCAATAAAGATTTTAAAGTGCGGCGATCGTTTCTAAAGCTCTGCCTCTGCATTCTGTAGAGTTACAGCGCTGTCGCATCGTTCGTTTCCATAGCAACTTCGTTGTTAGTGACATTTTAATTTTGGCATCCCATAAAGTTCAAATACACGAACCGCGGCGTGGGGTGGCCTAACGTCGGTCACGATCTTAAATGTGTTGCTACTTTATAATACTTGTCCAATTTATAAGTATATTTCAGCGAAAATTTGTGAGAATGAACGAGATGTGTAGCGTTTTTGTAAGTAGAATAATGCGCAATGCCAGTTGCCACACTTTACCTTACAAAAACGACATTCGTTAATAAATGTCTCCACTTTATGTGTACTGTAAGCATAAATAAATACCACAAAGTGAACGGATCGATTTCGAACAAAAACATTTATAAAAGCACAATTGGATTAAAAGTATTTTTTCTTAATCAGTGTTTGGGAGAACGTGTGGTATTTGCCATTAGTTTTGCAGCAGTATGAATGTGTTACTATAATCTCAATTTATAAATTAGGCGTTAAGGTAATTTCTGTGGTCTCGATTCGGCGTTTTTTCGAAAAAAATATTAATAACCTCAATGTTATGCGTCATTTAACTTGTAGCTTTGTATAACTTTGTGCACCAATATTGGTATGTAAATGCAAAACCAATATCACTTTGCGAATAACTTATTCGAGTAAAATCATTCATTAAATTACGAAAACTTTGACAATTTTCAATTTATCTGGTACGTCTCTCTTTCACAAGGTCAAAATTATGATAATAACTATTGTTTCTTTTGTAACTTTATTCAGTATAATTCAATGAAACTTTGTGAAAGAGACTTTTAAATCGCACAATACGATGTTTAAATTATATGTGTTAAATTTAAAATAGTATTAACATATGACCGTGTGTGTGAGGATGTGTGATTTGATCATACGTAGTATAAGTAACTCATCGAATAGACCTGTTGCTTTCGGGACCACAAAGCATTGAAGTTTACCGACACCCTGTTGAATATTTATAAAGACGTTAAACGATCGCCTATTGTAATGATCCAGTATCATAATGTCCATTCATATATGGTATGCGTCGATCTCCTATTAAAAAGTGGATGCACAATCAGCGACCAAAAAATTACCAAACTTAATGAGTGCCAAACACAACTTCTTGGCACTCAATTCAAGTAGTCGCATTTGCAAATTCAACCTTAAACTCAATGCTTAAGGTTAAATTTGCTCTGAATTTCGTATTGTATTTAATATTCAACTATATTTGAAGCCCTTTAGGTATAATTTTCTTTACCAATATTTCTTAAACTGTCAAACAAAATTGGTCAGTTTTTAAGTGAAATTTTCTACATGATTGTGCATCCTTTTATTATAAGAGGTCAATGATAGTATGTGATAAAAACTGCTGTTTTAAAATAGTATTGTAGACAGTTCTTCGTTACATCTTCAACAAGAATAGCGCATAGCTTACTTAGTGTCTATTGATTCATACTTTGTCGTAGATGACATGAGTTGCAAATATTTAAATTCTCGATTCAGTTTATTTAGAACAAGTTGCACAACTCGACATATCCAGTTCCTTCATTAATAACTTTAAATTGATTGATTCATTAAACTTTCTATTCCTCTGTGATTTTATCATGAGGAGGTTTTACTCGTCATAGTATCCAATTTCCAAACCCACAAAAACATGAGCAGTGTCGAGATTTTCAAACTCTAACTAAGGATACTGTTAATTAAGTATCTTTGTTTATAAATTGGCTTGTAAAAGTTGAATAAGGGCAATTACTTAAGTTTTGTGTTCGGTACTTAACAACCATTCACTGTTTCCCTAAGCCCGACGCGCAATATTCACATTTTCACAATTTCCTACTTCTTCGTTGATTAATTATTTATTATGAACAATAATTCGTCTCATTTGGGACAGATCTCTGTGGAAGTAATGTTTCGACGTGCAATTTACCGAAGCGTATAAACAACATTATCCATCTACATCAAAATGATATAGATACCAACCTTAGACATAGCGTGTAAATGTATATTGTGATGTTATAATAACCTACCTAAACAACGTACAAATAATAAAGTAGGGTGTACCCGTAAAATTATAAATAATGCAAATTCAAACGGTTTAAAGAGTTATATTAATATTTTTATACCCTAAAGATGCACAACTGATGACTAGACAACTGACCAATGCGATCGATCAACTCGTCAATATGAAACCATCGTTAATAGTGAGATGAAGCTTTACAATATCCGACAAAGACTAGCGATACAACACTTCATTCCATTTAGGAGGTTACGAAGGGACGAGCGGCGCCGACTCCGAGCGAATACCGATTCCGTAAAGTACAACAGATGGCCTTGTTAGGTACACGACAACGTAAAACACATAGGGTTCATTTACACGAGCTGCAACTCTACCGACGACCGCAGTCGACGTCTCGGTGGCTGGCAACGGCGTCGCCGACTGCAGTCGACACCCGATGGCTGCCGCCGAGACGTCGCTGACTGCAGTCGTCGGTAGCAGCTGCCGCTCGTGTAAACGAACACATAGTTGACAATTAGTGATGTTTAGTATCTTATTGAAAATATTGGAAGCATATTTATTGGATTGTTAGATTGGAGAGCATTTAATGCCGTCACATAGTTTTTGAAGTCCCCACGTGGACGAGATGTACCCGAAGAAGGCTATATTTTTTACAGTTTTATATAGTGTACAAAAGGAATAAAAGACTCGTTTTTTCGACAACACGTCCATTGCACGGGTTAAAAAAAAATTGGTTTTCCGAAACAGCTCTGTAAAATGCGAAGCAGTTACGACGCATGCGTGCCTGATATTAAAGATAGAAGATATTTTTCAATACCATCTTTATAAAGAGACTATGTAATTATATGTAATAGAAATAACATACGATTAATAAATTAATAGTTGTAAAAGATTGATAACTTTCATAATGGGAATCTATTGTTTCTGTTGTAATTGTTACCGGCTAAATCACCTGTTGTCTTGTAAAATATTCATAGCGAAAGTTGGAAGCGAATTCAAATCTAATAAATTATAAAGTTTTATATAAATGCATCGCCTTTGCTCATAATATTTGTCAATGTATTTAGTAACCGATTCTAATAAGGTTACACTGTTATAATAAGAGTGATGTCTGGAAACTGCCTAAACAAAAATCAGGAGAACTAGTATACATGCAACCTGGAACCAAAAATATTACCACCACTAACTATTCGCTAAGAGTTGATTACAGTTGTTGCGATCATCAGTGCTGGATTAAGGAAAGTTGATGTCCTAAGCAATTTCCCCCATCTTACCTTCTTATCTTACAAAGAAGTAAAGAAAAAAACATCCAGATTTTCAAATTGCATAAATTTTCGTGTGCTTATTTTATACTCGGTCAATTCTGGTGCCCCCCTAGACGGGATACCCTAAGAAATTGCTTAAATAGCTTATAGGCTAATCCAGGACTGGCGATCATGAAACACATTGAATTTTTTTTATTAAGAATTGCCTTGGATTCAGGATCATGTATCTGGTCCTCATTTCTGAATTTTAGTCTTCCAAAGAACACTTATTAATTATTATTATTGTTGATCCACAACACAAGGATGTTGTTGTCATTCGTAAAACATTTTTGCTTTACATTAATCGGCGATTGTCTTCATATATTGAATAAATCAATATTCGATATCCTTCAATTAATTGTATCGATGTTCGTATGTCAATTTTGTTATCATTTATTACATCTCATTCTCAAGTCTTTCTTTTTAGTATGTCTCGTGAGTAACACCAATATTTTGGTAAAGAAAATAATCAACGAAAAATATTCCTAATAAAAGATATATTGCATATTTTGATAAATGGACATTAAATTGTTGAATTGGGCTTATCGAATATTATTACTCATACGCAAATCATCTATATTATATAGAAATCTTAGGATAATGCAAACATCTCGGTGTAATAGTTTGTACCCCATTTTAATGTTCGTATCATTAAGGTCGTATTTGATATTAAAACTAAAAAGCTTCAATAAAAATCTTTAAAATATCGACCCTCATTATTAATGTTTCTTTTTCAAAGTAATGTTTTATATTATATTTTACATTAGGCTGCTATTCGGATATATTATTGTAAGGTTTATTGTAATTTCAGAACTATTAGACATTATATTGAGAAATCATATTGTAAGAACTTGATAAAATTTTAAATAATGATGTTTGGTCAGATGATTGGAAATGTTATGTATAATTTGAAATTCTATGTAATATGATCAAAGTAATCATTATATATGCAATAGGAGATTTCAGTTCCGTATCACAGAGTAAAAAAAAATTAAAGACTACAAAATAATAGGGTCCAATATTTCCATCCAATGCTACAGCAGATTTGCGAGTTGGACTGTTTTAGGTATGTGATAATAATATGTCGAGGTTTATTTGTTACTGTCTACTTAGGGTTCATTTACACGAGGGGCATCTCTACCGACGACTGCAGTCGACTCTCGGCGGCGGTCGATGGCGGTCGCCGACTGAAGTCGACTGCCATTGGCTACCGCCGAGACGTCGCTGACTGCAGTCGTCGGTAGCAGTTGCCGCTCTTGTGAATGATCACTTACTCTGTGACCAGGGACTCGCGAGTACATGTCGCAATGAATCGATGAAACATTGATGGGTACGGGAATCTTTGTTTCAAAGGGAAAACATAATTAGTACACCCGACCGTTTGTAATGTTCACTTTACAATCCAGCGAAATTAATTTTCTGTATATTTTTTAAATACTATAATGTAATTCAGACATAGTGTTATGTGATTCCTCTGTAGATGATAACGTGTGATAATATATTTATAGTGAGATGACAGTCGCTAACACAACGAGGTAGTTATACTCCCGTACAAAATTGATTTTATTTTTTGTATAAAATCGCGCCTCTTGTCTTGGCCTGTCGTCTGCGAAAAGGGGTATTGTGTATATTTTAGAGGTAAAATTCAGTTTTAGAGGGCTTCATTGAACCTAATTATGTTTTTTCTAAAAAACGATTACGTGTTTTTTGGCCAGCGGCAGAAAGGATTATCGCTAGTGTTTATTTCTACTATTGTAATATTAGACGCGAATGTGTTTGACACATCGTTTACGGTTGGGTAATGTTTTTCAGCTTTAAGAACTAAGTATATGATATCGCAGTCTAGAACGGACTCAAACTTCGTTTAATGTTGAATAGAACTAACCTAGTCTTATCGTGAGCCGTAATCTTTTTTGCGGATGGCCGTTAAGTCGGTGTTATTGAGTTCTTCAAAATGTTAGATTTAGAGCTCTTTTTGTGTTGCTGTGCATTTCTACGCATTGTATGTATGTATGTTTATATGTTGTAAATAGCTAAACATATATTTTTACGACTAGAATACACAACCAAAGTTGTTATAAAAATATGGTTGATTAAATGATAATATTAATAAGGTCGTTATGTTTATCTTTTAGTGGGCATTCAGCTGCGCACGCAGTTGGGTGGCACACCGATGTCTCGTCAAAGCCTTTTTACATAACCGCCCTGATATTAGTAAAAACGAATTTATTGTTTTGAGGTGAAAAATTCGAATAATTCAAAACAGATATAAAATTAAGCTGTAAACTGATGATAGATACGAGTAGCTTACTGTTTCTGTTCCTAATAGCTTGCTCCAAAACTTACCACGATACGGTCGTTGTCAATTAATGAAGCCGACATTTATGGTACCTCTGAGGTATTCAGATTGTAATATTTTTATCCATCGACAAAAGCAGGCGTTAAGAGTACATTACTATTAAGTTGTATTTTTTTGTACATTTTAGATTCGAAAATATAATTATATCTAAATGATAAGTAGTTTTATTCTTTACCCTTTGTATTTTAAGTTAGTTAGAGAGAAATTCTAAATTGCATTTTATTAGAAAAGCATTTATTTGTGTATAATCAAGTGATCGCATATTTAACAGTTTTTATTGAAGTACTTATATACTTCTTGATGTATATTTGCTTTACTGTTAGAATTGTTGAAGTCAGGAGTAAAATATTAGAAAATAGTATATACTTTTAGTAAAGTGACGTCGTTTTGCGACCTCTACACCTATGAGATCATCGTTTACATTTTATTTTTGCCAATTCTGTACACAATAGAACAATTACCGCCATCTAACCGGTTAATCATAAACAGTTTTATTAGGTATGTAAATTTCATGAACAATCTGAACCCGAACTCTGGTTCAGAAAGGTCAATTTGCGTTCCGTTTCAGTTTATAACGTTCGTTGCAAGCGGGAGCGTTAGGACGTAGGCAATGTTGCCTGAAACTTTTTAAAGTGACTCTGAAATGTGTTCCTTGGTCATAATGATTGTAATAATTACTGTTAGTGTCATTATATTGTGTAAGAGAGTCAAATGCTTTATTTTAAAGTGTATAAAGAAGCTGTTGTATCCGCTTTTACATTTTGGAAGACTGCAAGATAAGGTAAGTAAACCATCATTGCACTTATTTATATTACAACTTAGTTTAGTAAAGTACTTACTTAAATTGTTTGATAATATTTTGACTCTCTATAGGTAATTTATTATTATAAGTACGTCTATATATGTAGTAAGGTTAAATCCTTTGTGCAATTATTACAGCTACATGTACTATATCTACATGAGCTTGTCACCGACTTCATAAAACGCTGAACCGATTTCGATGAAGTTATAGTCCCTGGATGGTTTGTAAATATAAAGCAATCTGTGTGGTACCCTGGTGGTAAAAGGAAGTATTTGGTAACCTCGTAACTTTAATTTTAAGTTTTCGACTTTACTTACCACCATTAAATTAAATCATGACGTAACTTGACGTTTTAAAAGTGCTTGTAAACTAAGCTTAAAAATTGAATTTTTAAACTTGTTGTCAGCGGTCTGATCTTGTTTTTTTAATCATAACTAACAGTCATGTGTAGGGAGGTAGGTCAGAGGCGTCTCTAGCTCACGTAGCGCCCTTTAGTACCTTAGCATGCTGAGCACTGGTCAAATGTAATATGTACAAACTGTCTGTGTAGCAAACTAGCACTTCGTAAGGAGTAACCTATTTGCCTCTCATTGCTCAAACTAGACACATTTATAATTATAAGAAGATCTCAAGATGCTATGCAAACTGGAGTACTTTTTACGTGAGATTACCTACGTTAAGTTATACCGGCGAGTGACGCTGAGACGCCCCTGGGATCACGGCGCCCGGGTGCACCCTTTTTTTTTGTTCTTTACATGTTAGCCCTTGATTACAATCACTCCTGATGGTATGTGATGATGCAATCTGCGATGGAAGCAGACTAACTTGTTAGGAGGAGGATAAAAATCCACATCCCCCTTTCGGTTTCTACACGACATCGTACCGGAACGCTAAATCGCTTGGCGGTACGTCTTTGCCGGTAGGGTCGTAATTAGCCACGCCCGAAGCCAGCCAGACCTGAACCAATTAAGAGGACCTCAATCGGCCCAACCGGGATCGAACGCAGGACCGTCCGTCTTGTTAACCCGCCGCGCACATAACGGCATCACGGAGGTCAGCAAATCGGCTTTTATCCTATCTATACTAATTTGAACGCGTTTGAACGCGCTAATATCAGGAACTACTGGTCCGATTTGAAAAAATCTTTCAGTGTTAGGCTATATATTATCCCCATATCCCTACGGGAACGGGAACCACGCGGGTGAAACTGCGCAGCGTCAGCTAGTGTAGGTATAAAATGGAAACGTAACAGCGGGAATACACGATCAAGTTTACAGTCCAGAGTGCAGCACGCTAAGGGATAGGGGATTTTTGTTCACTGCTCCAATCCCTAAGCGCGCTGCAAAAGACTGGGAAAGGGTTAAACTTGATAGTGGGTAGCTGGCGTAATGGCGGTAAGCTTTATTAATAAGGTAGCCACTAGCCGCGCCCAAATCTTACTACATATGATGAGCGGGTTAGTTCAGATAAACTCACTTATTAGAGGATTTGTCAAAATTACGTCTTCAGTTATTTTAGCCTTTGAATACTCATTTGATGTATGCGCAAAGATTAATTGGGTTTAATTAGAGAATATAACATCAATAGGTAAGGTAAATTAATCTACGAGGCCAACCGAAACGGTCAGTAATTGCTCTAAATTGTGTAAAGTGGTTATTAAACAGGTATCTGCAAAACCATACAAAATGTATGTTTATGATGTGGATGAGCAAATGAGTAGGTGGGCTAGGTTTTTGTGGTGTTTTAATTTTGATTTAAAAAATATGCTCTGCCTCATGATCTAGTGGTTAGTGTGGTTTCAAATCACGAGATCCTGGGTTTGGATCCTTCCTGAGATTTCTTCCATCCATCCATTATCAGTCGATGGACTTCCAAACAAAACGGTCTCGAGACGCCAGCATCCAGCGGTTCCCTGCAACCCGCTTGATGTCTTCGGTCCACCTAGTGGGAGGTTGACCAACGCTGCGCTTTCCGGTGCGGGGTCGCCATTCTAGCACCTTGGGACTCCAACGTCCTTTGTCATCAGCGATAAGTGGCCCGCCCATTGCCATTTCAGCTTCGTGACTCGTTGAGCTATGTTTGGTTTTGTCTGCTGATCTCCTCATTGCTGATTCGATCACGCAGAGAAACTCCAAGCATAGCTCGCTCGGTCGCCCGCTCAATGACTTTAGGCCTTCTAATAAGGCCCATAGTTAGCTAACTATGGGCCTTATTAGATTACTTTTAAGAATTTTTGGTGGTGTTGCATGCCCGTGTCTCGGAGAGTACGATTAGCCATCGGTCCCGATCATTATCATCCGATAGTGGTCGTTAATGTATAATATATTTAACATTATCACGCTGAGCCCACCAACCCGCATTGCAGCAGCGTGGTGAGTCGAAATTCTATATCCCCTCTCCTACAAGAAAGAAGGTCTGACCCTGTAATTGGCCGTTAAAATAAGTAGGTCGATAATAAACAAGAGGCGAATTTACAAGTTTACCGCCATCATTAACAACCAATATTTGGCTCAGTCTTGAGCATGAGTCTCCTCACAGAATGAGAGGGGTTTGGCCTTAGTCCACCACACCAGAGAATTAAGTAAATTTTCAGGTATGCAGGTTTCGTCACGACGTTTTACCTTCACCGTTTGAGACACGTAATATTTAATTTCTCAAAATGCACATAACTGAAAAGTTGAAGGTGCATACACTGTATCGGATTCTAACCTACGCCTACCGAATCGAGGGCAGAGGTCATATCTACTAGGCTGTTACGTGTATAATGTCGTTCATTTACTTCTTTCCTGTAAGCCAAAGCTTTATGGGCGTAATTTGTCGCCTCCACAAATCTGCCGCCCTAGGCTCCAGCCTACTTAGCCTGCTATTAAATCTGCCTATGTAATGAACTAATTTTGATGGAGAACTAATAAATAAATAAATATGTAAAGATATAGGTATTATAAAGATATAGGTATTTAAGGGATAAGTATTACGCGCTAGTACATTCTGTGTCAGAGGTCGGTAGATTAACGAACGAATAAAAATGTAAATTGATCAATTGAATTGTCAAGTTTGTCTATTGATCATGACTATTATGTCAGCCACTGACGATCAAGTAAGCTCACAAGCATGCAGCACTAACGGCTTCACAGCCGATAAAACTGATTGGTAGCGATGTACATGACATCATGCCGATCACGACCAACACTATCAGTTTTATCGGCTCTCAAGCCCTTAGCCACTGCAGGCATGTAAGCTAACTGAGAAGAGGCTAGAAACTCAGTTGCACTTGTTACAGTTGGTTTATTTTGAGTAATTCACTCGTGCGATGTCGGGGGCAATTTTGTATTCCAGTGGGCACTGGCTAGGGCTCTGGAGCGCCGGGAGAGATCTCACCGCCTGTCGTCTAGTCCCGAGTCGCGCGGCTCGCAGTTCGCACGCATGCGTGTTGCGTACTCCCGTTATCCTGTTGCACGTAAATTGTACGCACAAAAATCGAAATGCAACTATTACATTCAACAAGCAATACGTGTCCGAATAATTCGAGATTAATATAAAAATTGTATTTTATAGACGCGATGTAATTTTTTCTATGTATTTTATTGTTTTTTTCGCTCGTATAGTTCGTACTGTGTAGCAATAACAGAAGAATGCCCTGGAGATGTCCGTGGTCGCGCGACCGCAGACCGCTTGTGGTCAGTCCACCTCCGCCGATTGTTCTACCTCAGGTTTGTGGCTGAACTCTAAATATACTATCGTACTTATGAACTTGGATGCGGGTGCCGGTACAATTTATTGCTCATGTTATCGTGTGTATGTAACTTTGCTCTGCAAGATGTGCCGTTTCCACAATAATAACAGTTTGTTTATTACATACATAGGTACTAGTATAGGTACTAGATGACAGAGGGTTAATAAAAGATGTGCCGTTTCCACAATAATAACAGTTTGTTTATACATACATAAACTAATTAATGTTAAATATTTTAATATTTAACATTAATTAGTACTTACCTAAATAAAATTTTATTTCTTTATTAAATGATTTATATTACCTATTAATGGTAATGCATACCCTAGTTAAAGATCTTGTGCACGCCACTGCCTGTAATCTTTAACTACGGAATTTTTCACCGAACAATCTTGCTATACGTATGGTGAGGCAATAGGAACAGCAAGGCACTTGTTGGTTGGATGCAAGGTGCTCCTGGATAGGGGTCTTTACTCACGTCGTCATGATAGAGTACTCCAAATTATACGTGAAGCTATAAGCCTTTCAGTAGCTAGAGCACAAAAAGGATTGACTACAAATAAAAGACAAATTAACTTCGTCAAAGCAGGTTCAATAACTAACTAAATATTCGTCTTTCTCTTTCGTCTTTTACAGTTCGTTGATTATGGTGACATCTCTTGGGCTATCGGGAATGACTTGCTTTTCAGACACGAGCTGCCAGGTTTTATTAGCTAGCTCTATGCAATTTATGATTTTTATTTTTTTAAATGGGCTAATATTGGTACTACAGTATTTTTCACTTAACAGGCAGTTTTACCGCCGAGCTGTACCGAGACGTCTTTGACGATCCCTACGTCCTAAGTTAAAGACCTAAGTCAATAAACTAAAAAATCCTAACTCGAGCTGGATTTTGAAACCAGAAACTCTCTGTTGTAAATCAATTACCAACTTTCGCTATTGTAACCAATTGGTGTACCTGTTGACAAATTAACACAATTAGTACTTAGGCTACGTTTTGTTAAAATTCAAAGACATAATTCCAAAGACATAATGAAATTTATACAAGTAGGTACAACTAGACTTGTAGAATATAGAACCTCCTCGTTTTTAAAAGTCGGTTAAAAATCATAAAATACCATAATACTTTGTACTTATTTGTTATTCGTATCATCAGGATAATCTCGGTCACACAATTCTGTAGATTGGTTTTAATGCATTTAGAGTGTTGTATGCATGTTAATGATTTAACCATAAAACTGTTTTGATTACCCATTAGAGTACTCTGCTCTACAACGCTGTCATGGTGACTAAGTGTTAAGTTATTTTTATCCCACTTCAAAAAAGGAGGTTCCGAATGTAATGAATATTTATGTTCGGTGTTCTTATAGTCGAAACAGTAGTAAAAACTATTATTTTGGTTTAATGGGGGCATTCGTTATTGATTAAGCAACATAATTATTTTTGGGAAAGTAGGAATTATTCTACTAAAAATCTTGCCTAGAATAATTATTTAAAGGTGTTTGATTTTTCCTTGAAAAATATTATTACGGTAAAGTGTCACATACCGTCTACGTCTACACGCAAATTGTTACTGTTTGTTGCTTTTCTAAAAAAGACGACTTTATCATCCTTATATTGACAAGGGTCATAGAGTCGTCGTCTAGAGCAACAAAACAGTCTTATTTTAGTAGAGTACAAATCAAAAACCTACAAAATCCATAATGATAGATTTTGTAGGTTTTTGATTTGTGCATTATGCAGCTATCTAATTTACAGAAATTCAAGAGAATTTTCAAACGTAACTAATCTTAGAGGATAAGCAGCGCTATTCGATAGTATGGAGTGCGCGTCTGATATGTCTGTAAGTATAAGCACCTACTCAGGTATTTACTTAAAGAACTTTTAGATCTTAATAAATTACTACCAAGGCGCGTAAATAGTTACACTTGAAAAGTTTTAATTAAGTAAATACAACATACTGTCTAAAGTTCAACTAAAGTTAGTGAGTATTAAGACTTACAAACCATCGGTATCTACTGTGCCATCGGCGACAATTTTCTATTCTACTCGTATTAGCTAGTTTTTAGTTGGCCGACTTTTTAATTGTGCGTGAATTAGTTGGACAGATGTGCGGACTGTCATCTAAAAGTTGTAAGTAAGCGGGGCTCTTAACATTTTTTTTATAATACAGCCTTTACCCGGGTGATGATCGTTGACGAGAGCGGATCAGCTGGGCCGGGTGCCGCTATCGGTAGAGCGCTCGGCGCAGTTGGGCCGCGGTCGTGTTCTAGGACGCCCGTACCACTTTCATATCTTTCTACGCCGTACGCATCCCGTTGTATCACGTAAAAACGTAATTTTGCCCATAAAACACCAATAACTTGTATTAAAAACTCCGGCTACATCTATGTCTAATAATAAAATATTATAACAATGATTGGAAATGTGGAAAGTGTGAAATGGAGGCGAAATTAACGTATTTGTCCGGTTTTCGAAAATGAATCAAAATGCCTTGGAACTGTTTCTGGGGATACGAATCTCCGCCGGCAGCTTGCCGCGTCAGTGGACCGTTGCAGTTAGCACTTCAGGTAGGTATTTGATTTTCGTCATCGTAGAATATAAATACATCGATTGCTAATACGATGAAGTTATACTTTGTTTACTTACATCCTAGTATACTGCCTGAATCGGTAAATTCGAATTATTAAGTATGAACCAAAAGATAGCAATTCCTTAGATCCCGTACTTATATAAATTTATTTTTAATTTTTTTTCGACTACTTATTTGTTTATGGTCTTAATTTATTTTTCTAAACCACCCCTGTGTTAGGAGTAGCTAAGTAAATATGTACTTGAAAATTATTTAAACCGGTCAAGCCGTTTTTGAATTTTCGAAAGAGATAAAGGATTTTGTACCTACGAAAAATAAAATAGTTTTAGTAAATGTATCAAAATTCAATTTTTCCATTAAGTACTTACTATCAACATACTTACCTACTTATTTCAATATGGTTCACCTTCAGTGTTATGTACATACTCATTTCAATAATAATTGTATGTTATGTACATAACAGAATAACTAGGTAACAGGTGTATATGTACCTACATATTATAATCATACGTACGTACTCTTTGTGTACGTACATAAGTACAACTTACCTACAAAACCTAGTAACTATTAATAAAATTCTTAACCCAACAGCAAGGTTATGGGCCCTTCTATGTATAAAACAATAAAAATATTGATAGGTATTGTAAACGTTGAATTTAGGTCAGTTTTACCGGTTAGTTAGTTCCGTCAGAACTGAAAATTGAGAACTTTCCAATGAACATTTCAGCAATAGCGTATATTTGAAGTTAGGTACTGAAAAGTGAAAAGGCTTTAATGTGTTTGACCTGCAACTTGTGTCTCTTTCAAATGGAATCGTATTAAAATCTGACACAAAAATCGTCATTCTAATTGAATATGCAATTTCGAAAAGGGCACATGTCGGATACTCTGTACATACATCTCACAAATGTAAAATATCTAATAGCTAATAGCACATATTTAGATGAATTTTAAATATATTTTTTTTGAGAAAGAATACACTAAGGAACTTAAGCTAACTTTCTATAATAAATAATTTTAGTAATTTTCGAAGGGTAATTAACACCAAAATGTAACATAATAGTTACTTAGAAATTATACACTGATTTGGAAAATAATTATTTTACCGAATCATTTCACCGCGGCTAGTTGCCTCGACTGGTGACAGAAGAGCTGGCTCATTTTTGCGCTGTCCAACGCGGAAATACAGCCAGTATTCTTGCCACCATTCCACGTGGGCATGATTTGTATAGTTATTAGGATAAGTTAACTTAAGTTCCATTATGTATTCTTTCTCAATAAAAAAAAAAAATATTCGTGTACAGTTTAAATTTTCAGACATGTGCCCATTTCGAAATTGCATATTCAGTTAATTTCATGACAATATGGGGCTATTTAAAAATTTTACTTTTAACTTGTAAGTATTCCGATGTGAATGAATACCGTGATTTAACCGTGAGGCTAAACCGCTTATGTCCTAAAATGTTAGTTCATTGTTAAACGCTGAACATGTGAAAGGATATCCCAGTTTTCCCACATGCCGCCAGCTCCCGGCACTAACGAAGCCAATGACGGATAATTGATCGGCCGCGCTCCTAAACGGGTAGAGCCGGATACGTTCCTTCAATTGACTCGGAGGATAATTTTCCGATTATTGTGTATGTCCATCATCGGTATCTTCCTTCTGAACGTGGTACATTAAAAGTTGTTTAATAAGGAGACCGAACATTTAAGACCCAGCACGTTAGTGAAAAAATCTTAAGTAGGATTAACTAGTAAGTACCTACTCAGACAAAATAAAAAAAAAGTAGAATTCAAAATTCATTTATTTCTATAAAACGCTGTTTAAACATTGTAATCAAATCAAATCCAATTCGCAAAGGAAAGGGGCTTGTTCACTCATCATGACTCACCATGCTGTTCCAATGCTGGTTAGCTGGTTTCGGGTGTTTTGACCAGTACCACTATCATACTAATGACACAGAAAACATATGTACAAGTACTCGGACCGACGATTTAACGTGCTCTCCCAGTGGCACCACAGAATAAAAACGCTAAATCTAACGCTTTGCCACCACCAATTTTCTAACTCTGGTATTGCTACTGAGATTCTATTTGAATATTCGTATAATTTTTTTTAGAGTGGTACATTTTTCTAAATTTACCTACCCCTTTTAAAAAGTTACGGTATTTTGTGACCCTAAATAAATGTGATAATATGAATGAGAAAAATGCATCATTGAATCGCATTATCAACAAAAGTAACCCGCGGGTTATCACGAGTGCATTTATCGCAGACTACGAGGTATCTATATTCTGTACATATCTTTTACATAATCAATCATTATTAGATTTAATTACAATGGCCTTATGTAATGGTATAATACAAATAAATAAATTTGTGTCTGTTTTTTGTATACTTAAATACCACTAAATGCATACTGTATACCTAGTTAATAGACGGAGAGCCCGTGAAGCCCAGACCTTCGTCATTTTATAAAAGCTAAAGTTTGTCAGCTCATCATGAAATGATACCCCCATTCGCCAGACACTTGGCTTCATCTCTTCTAAGCCACCACGTTCCAAACTCAATATTTGGCTACCGTACTTATTTATGGTAGGAGCAAGAGCTGACAAACTTTCAGCTTTTGTAAAATGATGAAGGTCTGAGGTTCACGGGCTCTTAGTCTATAAGTATTCGATAGAACAATTTTCATTGTCTGTCTATCTGTTCTTTCGATCTCTAAAATTACTGAACCGATTTTGCCATACTACATATATTACTGGGAAATAGCTGATGTCATAAGGATTGCTTAACTCTTATTTAACGGACGAAGACGTGTGTAACAGTTAGTTTTTATATAAAACAATAGCTGACACACTGAATAACACTTAAAAAAACAACTAAAACTACTTACGTTCGCAAGCTGAAATTTTGAAACTATTGTACTAAGTACTTGTAGTTTCTTTTTGACACTACCACTAATTAAGAAAGTAACGGAATGTTAAAAACTAGTTAAGAAACGTCTGTTCATAGATGTTCAGAGTTGTCCTCATGGACGAAGTTGCCATCTGATAGTGTTCAATATCTCCATAGTTATTTATCTACTTAAAAAATATAACAGGCATTTCAAAATTTCCTAACATATTCATAACTAGCGGGCGCCCGCTTCTTTGTCCGCGAGGAATTCACTTTTACATTAATCCCGCGGGAACCATGGATTTTTCCTAGATGAAAAGTAGCCTGTGTTAATCCTGAGTATCTATTTTCATTCCAAATTTCAGCCAAATGGCCGCAAAATTGACAGAGTTTCATACTAACTTTCATTTCCTATTTTATCCCCTTGGGGGTAGAATTGGTCAAAATCCTTTTTTAGCGGATGCCTACGTCATAACATCTATCTATATGTCGAATTTCAACCCGATCCGTCCAGTGGTTTGGGCTGGGTGTTGATAGATTACTATGTTAGTCAGTCACCTTTGAGTTTTATATATTTAGATAATCATTTAAAATATTTACATTAAAATTGTGATTATTTTATCTATGTCTTTACTTACACTATGTTATCTTAAATACTTGTTAATTTTTAATTACTTTTTAATTACACGGATACTTTAATGTTATAAACCTTTACTTAACGATAACTAGGTAACAGTCGGAGGAAACGAAAAGAAATGTATCTATAGATAAGTACTATTAGAATAGCGTAGTAATAAATACAACAGAATACATTATAGTACCTATAGCAGTCGTTGTCAACCCATATTCGGCTCACTGCTGAGTTCGAGTCCCTTCTCAAAATGAGAGGGGTTAGGCATTGGCCTATATAGCCATTGGCCTATATGTATATTGGGCTATAGAACCATTGGGCTCTGGCCATTGGACACGTGGTATTTAATTTCATAAAATGCACTCAACTGAAAAGTTGGATTTGCATTCCCCGGACAGGATTCGAACCCACACCCTTCGGAGGCAGAGGTAATATTCACTGGGCTAACACGGCACTCCTACAACATACATACGTTATATTAAAAAGTACGTAAATAAATCTCAACTCGAATAAATCACACTCAAAAACAGCTTATGTTTCAGTATCTAAAATAGCTTCTCAATGCATATAAGGTTCTGCTCCTATGCAAATAATATGAAGTAGATGTTGTGTTGTTGTTCTATGGTGTGTGTCGTCATAAGTTTGCCTTGGTAAGTGGAGTTAACGGTAGAATGCTAATGTGGCGATGCGCGTCCGCAGTCCACATGGCTCGCACAAGAGCCGAAGTTCCCAAATAGTTGCGCAAGAACAAGTGCACCGCCCACGGGGCTGGTCGGCGCCGCTGCCACCCGCCGACGCTGCAGCGAGCCAAGTTCACTGTCACCCAATACAAACCTCGTACAATGTACTACAAGAGCGTGTGAACGGTCTAATGCTAGCATTTGAACAAACATTTTTGTTATTAACTAAAAATTATAAAACATGATTTTAAACTCGTGTGTGTATGAGTTATAAAGAGTTACTTAGAACTTTAATACCTAAATGAGATATTTTATTGATTACAATTTTCTGGAATTTCAAGCATTTGAATAGCAACGACTTCAAAAATAGGTTACTTACCTCACTATCACAATACTTATTTATCACAATATACATATGAAGTATGTATTTATTTATATAAAACCCTAAAAGAGTAGAAATGCATGGAGCAATAGAGAAGCGTTAAGGAGTATGCTGAGTGCTCGTATATTAATAAATTCTTTTCTCATAATTACCTATTATGTGTAGATTGTAGTGAGGATGCTTCCCCAGGAAGGACGTATCATCTTGAGTTAAGTTTGTTAGTATCTGATAAAGCATTATTACGGGCTAGTACCTAGCGTAGATGGAATTCATTTCTATATACCTAATGAAAGCATCGCTAACTGACTGATATGTCACAGCCCAAACAACTATTTTACACAATAGTCTAGCACTAAGAAATATTTTTGGGGCGTAAAAAAATTTATGAAAATTTATAATTTCAAATAAAACGCGAATAAAAATATAATTTAAAATACGCGAGAAGTCACATGTTGCAGCTGTTCTAATTCTTTACTTAATAATGAAGTTTTAGAGTTTTCCGAATAACAACATGTGTCATTTTAAAAATTGTAAAAACACACGTCGGAATTTCGTTGATTCGCTCTTATCTCGCAGTCCACACTCATTACTGGACGCATCTGTGATTAGAAAACATTGTGGCGTTTTTAGGTCAAAAAGCAGTTATTGTCTTTGACCTTTATGCAAAATGGGGTATGGATTAGTATTCATAGACGTTGCTTGTTTTTCCAACGACGCAGTCATAATACGCATATAATAAGCGTTTCAATGACTTATTCTCATTGGAAAGCAGTAACGCGTTTAAGTTTTTATGAATGAATGAATCCGTATAATCTGTAGTCATTGTTTATATATCCACGTATGCGTTGTGTTGTCTGTGGTGTTATGAAGCATGTCATGTGAGGTTGCGCGTGCGCTGAGTGCATCAGTGCAGTGTTTCACAAAAGGCCTTTCAATGGCGGTGCTTTTGACGTCTCCATTTAATTAGCCAATGCGGGCACAGTCTTATGTTATCCTACAAAGATGATATGTATAATTATGATTGTGTGTATTAAACCGTCATTTAGTTTGTTGTGATAGTTCGTAATATTCGATTCCTAAAAATTAGCAATTATGAGTTATGGTACATAGATAATATTTATTGATCGTTGTGGTACATAGTATTAACTAAGGAAACTTAAGGAATAAATAGGTAGACTATCAAAATCGAAATTGTCTTCTGGAAACGTTTTATGTATGTTTTAACATTATAAAGCGCGTTATCATTTGAGTCCTCGGGCCATCAATTATTTTCGTTTGTAGGTAACTAAATCTATTTAAGACCTACTAGTCAGCTAGATAATAGGATGGCTTGTAGGCGGACTTGTTTAGTGGGGCCATTAATAGCAAGTTATGATACACATAGGGAAATGACTGATGGTGCGACAACTCATTTGATAACGCATAAGGTACTATAGTTTGAAGCTTTTACAAGTGTTTGAAGATTGCAAATTACAATACGATTTATATAGTTACTATTTGTACCTGTTTATTTTTTATTGTTCGACGTTGTTTCAGTTATAAAATTGCTCAGTCATTGTTACGCGATCCTGTTTGTATAGGTACTTGTGTACATACTTAAGTTAGTATTGTCATTTGTTATAGTACTTGTACATATGTTTTATGTGGTATTGTATATTAATACACCAAAATAATACCTATTGTGAACAGCTTAAATGAAGTTAGTAAGTTATTTAAGCACTTATATTACTCACTCACTCAATAATTGTATCGTGCAAGCTACACATTTACCTTTATTACGAACATTCTATTGATAACAATGAATTGTGGGTAGTGGTACGGTTCAGGCATGTCGGTTTCTTTGAGAGAGGATATACATGGGATATACGATGATTTATGGCACATTCCTTTGGGGAGTGAGCCTTCGAAGTTCCAATGGCGCGCTTGTGTCGATGTGAATGAGATTAACTCCCGGTTTCTGAGATGCTGGTCAAATTAACTATTAAACTAAATCGCAGTTTACCAATGAGACAATATATTAGCATTCCATGGATTAGCAAAACATTTGAACCAAAACTTTTCTGATATTTTTCTGAATAGTTTTTAAAAAAGGTACTTACATAGTACTTACTAATAATAACAATAACAGAAACCTCAACAGCTCAACTTTTCTAAACTGAATTCTAGGTTGAAGCCACAGGTTCATCTAATCGTCCCACTTTAAACACAAGGTTTTTACAAACTTAGTGAAAGGAGGTTAATAAAAAATATTGTTCGAAATAAAAATACGCGTACCCAACCTAAGGTTAACTTACTAATTACTTAAACAGGCAATTAATTGAACTTGAAACCTAGATATTTTTTTAGGGTCCATTTCATTCCAGTGCAGTTCCAGTCCAGGTGGAGTTCCACTTGAGAGCGTTGTCACAAATTCAAATCGAAAATAAAAATCTGGGCATAATAACATGACAAAATAGATCTAGCCATGATTAACGAATAAATTAATAATTCGCTGAATAATGATCGACTTCTCAGGAACTGAGAGCAACTCACGTTCGTTTAACGATTGACGAACCCTTTTGTCTCACCACTCAAACAATAACCTATTTGTATACTTTTGTTGTAAATAGATGTTATTAGTCGCGATCAGGCTTTGTAGGTCTTTGTACGTAGGATGGTCATTGAATAAAACAAAATATGTATACTTAAAATACTTACAAAAGTAACTAAATAGAAGGAGTGATACAGAATAATAAAATAGTGCAAAGTACATTGTCGCGTTGGCGCCAGATAAATAGGTATAATATAGTATTGTGGTTTTAATCTATTTAGTTTTTATTATTATATTGAATGTTAAACCGCATTGTCTGTTTTTTGTTACATTAGTATTTACGCCGGTTTTAATGATATAATGATATTATACTGGTAGCTATAGGTATCTTTACGATTTTTCTTATTGAGAGAAGAAATAGGTACATAAGTTCTCATAACGATTTCTATGGGCATTCAAATGTCTGAATTTATATGGTCGTATACACTTACATTAAGAACCTGAGCCACTTTGGCTATTCGCCACTAATGTTAGAGAGCCTTATTTGAAAATACTATTGCTTGTAGATATAAATACAGTAAGATACCATAGAGTGCTAATAGATAAAGTGGATAAAAAATAAGCTCTTAAAAGATATCTTTATAATGTGGTAGAAAGTAAACGCCAAAGTTTATCCATAGGGTCTTAAGAAGAAGAAGAAGAAGAAGAAAAACTTTATTGCACACAAAAATACAATTATAAATTAAAACAATAAAAAGATAAATTAAACATAGCTCGCAAAGGCGGCCTTATTACTAAAAGTAATCTCTACTAGGCAACCCCTGACGAGAGAACTTGCGAAAGAAAGAGTGGGAAGGTGCAATGGTATATGTAATTATATATATAAATAATTAAATAAATATAATATATACGTAAATATAATATTAAAATTTACATATGTATTACATAATATATTACAACTAAAAAAATATAATATATAACTACATAAATAATAAATACCTCGAAAAATAAAATTTTAATTCAACGACAAATGGCAAGTGTGACAAATGCAATTACTGTAAATTTTGCGGTCTTAAATAATTTTCAAAAATAAATTGTACTTAAATATAAATTAATTGGTACCTCTGAGTCTGAATATTTTTTTTTCATTCACATTTTAAGCATTACTTTATTGTACCAAATTATTGCTTAAGGACTTATGGTCTGCGGTGTGATTAATAATGAATTGATATTTTATAGTCCGTTAACTATGTATCGAAAGTGATAATGTTAACTATAATTATAAAAAACATACCTGAGCAATACATACAACTGGTTTTTCCTCTCTACGTTTTTCCTAGCCTTAATAAATATTGGTAGGTAGGTAGGCATTAGGTGTTATCATAATAAAAAGTAATAACCAGTAGTCGGTTAAGATCTAAATTGATTTAATACCATAGCAGACCCCCTGCGTGGAATCACGTCTTATTCATATGTACTCATAAAGAGCTTTGTCGCTTACCAAAAAAGCTTACAATATGAGCCAAAGATTTATTGTTACATTACTACGAACATATGCTCGCTATCTCAACGTTATCATCGTGTTTTACGCCTGAAAGACGGATTTTTGACGGCCTCCGTGGCGCAGTGGTATGCGCGGTGGATTTACAAGACGGAGGACCTGGGTTCGATCCCCGGCTGGGCCGATTGAGGTTTTCTTAATTTTTCCAGGTCTGGCTGGTGGGAGGCTTCGGCCGTGGCTAGTTACCACCCTACCGACAAAGACGTACCTCCAAGCGATTTAGCGTTCCGGTACGATGTCGTGTAGAAACCGAAAGGGGTGTGGATTTTCATCCTCCTCCTAACAAGTTAACCCGCTTCCATCTTAGACTCCATCATCACTTACCATCAGGTGTGATTGTAGTCAAGGGCTAACTTGTAAAGAATAAAAAAAAAAGAAAGTAATGACGTAACCATTTTGAAATTAATCTGAGATTGATGCGTGATGATGCAAATTTTTAAGTCGATCTTTTCTTTTAATGCGTTTTACAGCATATTTACGATGTTTGGTCTGAATCATCATCATCATTATCAACCCATATTCGGCTCACTGCTGAGCTCGAGTGTCTTGTCAAATTGAGAGGGGTTAGGCCAATAGTCCACCATGCTGGCCCAATGCGGATTGGTAGACTTTACACACGCAGAGAATCAAGAAAATTTTCTTCAATTCAAGGTTTCCTCGCGATGTTTTCCTTCACCGTTTTAAACACGTGATATTTAATTTGAAAAGTTGAATGTGCATGCCCCGGACCGGATTTGAACTCACACCCTCCGAAATCGGAGGCAGAGGTCATATCCACTGGGCTATCACGGCCTGAATGAAGGTTGGATACATTGGATTTTCATAAATATTTGCTATGTTAATCTAATTGAGATTACAACTTGCATAAATGTTTGCTATGTATGAGTTGCAATTTGCTTCATTATAATGTTTTAATCAAAATCTGAAGGTCTAGGAATTACCTATACTTAAATGAATTGATTTGCCTAAACCACCAAAAATCTTGTACGGAATTAATATTTGAACATCTGACATCATTCATTACAAGACTAAAGACTTTAATCTTAATATATGTAAGTACAATATAGAAACATGTGGAGACAATGTACCTACTAACATACTATTATTACTTGTGTCACAGATAACATATGTACAAGTAAATAAAAACTATAAAAACTTCCTTAGAAAATATTATTTCAATTTCCAATACTTACAATGATAACTTTTTTAATTTAAAGGCACTTGCACAATGTATGAAAATCTTTGAACGCGATACAAATGTACCCGTGTATTTGTATTTCTCGATAAATCTTTTTGTAACCTCAATAGAAAACAATAAAAAAAAACACATCAAACACTGATTCAACAAACACTGACCCCTTTTTTCTAGGTTCAGGTACGTGTGTGAATGTGCGTGCTATTTTCCGATCTAAATGCGTAATTGTTATTGCCACCGGATGTTGCATGGTACAGGAACTGCCTAAAGCGAGTCGAGAGTCGAGTGTTGACCGGAAGTCGAGAGGGGCACCGCGCAGCTCGCAGGTACTTAGCGATGCTTCTAATGAACACAACAGGAGCGGCGTTGTTTCATTATGAGTAATGCGTTATGAATATTATTTAACTTTACTAACTAACATTAATTTACATCGCATTTAATTATTTGCACTGATTTAAAAAAACGTTTGATTTTTGAAAAAATAGAAATGTGGGATAGTTTTTAACTTTATCGCCTAACTAGCTGACGCCCGCCCTTAGACCTCCTTAATCCGGATTATCTCTCTATCACAAAATCCGTTTTTAGCGGACACCTACCAACTATAAACTGCCTCTCTGCCAAATTTTGTTTTACTCCAGTGATTTTGTAATAAGATGCCTTTCACTTGGCGCTATTTACCGGAAAATATTGTTCGCAATCAAGAATTTTGATTTGATGTGATTTGATATTACGATACGAGAAATACCGACTTTACGCAGCACTAAAGAATACTTGTGTTGCCTAGGGGAATTTACTTATTAGCATAATTTACTATTACAGCAAGCGATCGAAATTTCAAGCATGAGCAAGCTCGAGATTAAGCTCGTAATTGAAGCTTAAAATAGAGGTAAACCGTATAAATTACATTGGGATAGTTTTGTTACGCAATTCTATTCATGGTACGTAATTATGTATAATATTACCGAGTTGTATTTAGTTACATCGCTGAAATTTTAACTGCGGCCACAAAACATGGTGTTTGCAAAAAAATATCACGCTTCGCGTAACATGCGCACCAGCTGGCTGCTTTTGCTTCGCCGACGAACAAAACCTGCTTTCAACCACCACAAAATACAGACATTCCAGAAGTTTTCTCGAACAACGATATGTTATACTATTAGATATGTTATGTACCCACAAAATCATCGCAAGAAGTGATCCGAACTCAGCTACTCTATTGAGCGCACATTGTGTTTACTTACATTATATATTTACTAGCGGACGCCCGCGACTTCGTCCGCGTAAATTTCGATTCTACTACCCCTACCCTACCCTACCACTACCTCAACCCCACCCAACCCCTACATTTACCCTACCCCTACCCTACCCTACCCTACCCCTACCCCCACCCTACCCCTACCCTACTCCTACCCCCACCCTACCCCTACCCTAAACCAAACCTACTCCTACCCTACCCCTACCTTACCTACACCCTACCCCCATCCTACCCCTACCCCCATCCTACCCCTACCCTCCCCGTACCCTATCCCTTTCCTACCCCTATCTCACGCCTATCCTACCCCTACCCTACCACTTCCCTATCCTACTCGTACCTCTACTCTACCACTACCCTAACTCTACCCCTACCCTACCACTACCCTAAACCCGGCCCTAAAACTACCCTACCCCTACACTACCCCTACGCTTCCCTACCTGTACCCTACCCTAAACTGTAACTTCTCTATCTTACTCCTACCTTTAGCAAAATCGGTCCCGTCCTTCGAGAGTGATGGTATGACCAAGAGAAATAGAGACTTCTATGCTAATAATATAAAGAGGTAAAGTTCGTGTGGTTGTAGGAGGTAATCTCTGGATCTACTGGACCGATTTGGAAAATTGTTTTAGCAATAAAAAGCAACATTATTTGCGTGTGTCATAGGCTATGTTTGATCCCCATATTCACACGGGAACGGGAACTACGTAAATGAAAGCGCCGGGCGTCATATAGCGGAATTTCTGCGTCTTTTAGAAATTTTGTATTATCTCCGAAACTATTTAAGTAATTAACATGCTGTAAAGGGCAAATCTTATCTCCATAATATCCTTGTGATTATTAAATAATTTATTTTAATAAGGATTAAAGTTTAGTTGTATAAATAATGACGTAAACCTAAGTATATAAAATTAATAATGTTTAAAACACAAAAGGTACTATATCTGCTAATATATAGAAGATAGATATATGGTGTCGCGGACTTTTTTGTAGAACTTTTAAAGATACATAAAGTCTCCGTACATTAATTTCAATTTTACACAATAGTTAAGGCAGCGCATGCGAATAAGTCTGTTTAAGAGGATTTTCAGTCCGACCTGTATGACAAAAACTGTGATAACTCGGCTAATATATATGATACCAATATAAAATATAGCCTATAGCACTCCCCGATAATGTAGCATTCTACTGGTGAAAGAATTTTTAAAATCGGACCAGTAGTTCCGAAGATTACCCCATTTAAAAAATGTGACAAACTTACAAACTTACAAACTTTACCTCTTTATAATATTAGTATAGAAGTATAGATGTACAGAGTGTTGCGGAGTATTTTCCATAACTTCAAAGTCCACTTATAGGAGCCGAACTGCACAACTTTTTTTTTTAAGTAAAAAAAGTTTTTTATATTTTCATGCATAGTAATTCAAATAATTCCGACTATTCATGTATCACACGCCTTTATCTATCCTTGCGTTTTAAAATACGTAATTGTCTATTGACTGTCGATATCGACGAGATATTACAACTAGCACTCCGTACTGCACTAGAAAGCTACTTCATGATATTTATCAATGATTATGTTTGGCTAGGTCATAATATAAGGATGCCATATAAGATCTGTTTATAAAAGAAATATGTTTTACTCCGAAAATATTCATTTTAGAACACCATGTTCCTTAGACATTTTAAATTAATTTTCCTTAAAGAACATATACTCCCGAACACTCTGTATAGTTTTTATTACACTTTCTGAACACTTTAGACATTTTAGAAAATATTTAGGTATTATTTATTTAAATAACTTTCTTTGTTTACCTACTTTTAGTCAATTAGGCGCCTTTGTTCGCCTCAGTTTCGACGCGCTAGTGCCATGTCTATAGTAAAAAAATATCGTTGTTCTCGAACATTTGACTGTGAATAGGGTACTACTTAAAATGCTACATAAAACTCGAATTGTTCCTTACCATGAATCAAACGTTTGAATGGAAGCCATAAAATATTTACTCCCTTATTATTGGTGCATAAGCAGGCGACTAAAATAACTTGGGACCACCTGGCACTGCTCCTAACTTAGAGTGCAACATAATTTATGAGACTCGAAGCTCAACAGTCAACAGTCTACACAATGCAACCGCAAAATAACCCTTGACTATTTTTTCTAGCGAACAAATTGTCCCGACTCGACGATGTCAAGAGCGACATCGCGCAACTACAAAGAAATGTTTTACTTTCAAAGGGGATTATTACACGCGTTTTGACGCTCCCCTTGTGAAAACACAAGGGAAATAAATCATTTAATTATCGAACCCTCTCTATCGCATTTGTTAGTGCTGTGGTTATCAACAAACAGCTCCTGGATTCGATTTCCATTTTGGTATTTTACAATTTCTATATTGGCTAAAGTGGTTAGCATCAGCTTTGGCTGGTTACCACTCTACCGGCAATGACGTACCGCCAGTGGCGTGCATAAGGTTGTTGATCAGGGTATGCACTAGTTAGACATTTTATACAAACTAAGAAAGAGTGTACTACTGGATGATTAACTACAATAACAAATCATTGGTTAGGGTATGCAGAGCTTTAATGCATGTATGAAAAAGCATGCATTTTTTAATAAAAAAATTCAACCGACTTCCAAGTCAAAAAATAACTAACTAAAAAGCAAAAAATAACATCTTACCTATGTGCTACCTTCTGATCAGCTTGAAGGCGGTGCCAAGCCAGTGATGTTTTAATTAAACACCATTTAACTACAAAATTTCTGTGGTTCTTTCAGAAACAGCTTTAATTAAAACACAACACTGGCTTGGCACCGCCTTCAAACTGATCAGAAGGTAGCACATAGGTAAGATGTTATTTTTTGCTTTTTAGTTAGTTATTTTTTGACTTGGAAGTCGGTTGAATTTTTTTATTAAAATTTTTATTTTTTTATTTTTAGTGTTAGCATACCTACTGCGTGTGTACACATGTCACAACCTATCTAAGTGGAAAGTTCCTATCAATACAAAATTATCAAGTCCAAACCCAAGGTAGCTACTGTGAGCCGTCGAGGAGTTCTCTTCACTGTGCTTCGTCTTCATCACCAGACCCTTAATACAGTCACAATCCATCTAGGTGGAAAGTTCTCATCAATACAAATTTATCAAGTCCAAACACAAGGTAGCTACTGTGAACCGTCGAGGAGTTCTCTTCACTGTCCCTCGTCTTCATCATCAGACCCTTAATACAGTCACAATCCATCTAGGTGGAAAGTTCTCATCAACACAAATTTATCAAGTCCAAACACAAGGTAGCTACTGTGATCCGTCGAGGAGTTCTCTTCACTGTCCATCGTCTTCATCACCAGACCCTTAATACAGTCACAATCCATCTAGGTGGAAAGTTCTCATCAATACAAATTTATCAAGTCCAAACACGAGGTAGCTACTGTGAACCGTCGAGGAGTTCTCTTCACTGTCCCTCGTCTTCATCACCAGACCCTTAATACAGTCACAACCCATACAGGTGGAAAGTACTCATCAATACAAATTAATCAAGCCCAAACAAAAGGTGACTGCTGTAAATCGTTGACGAGTTCCATCGTCTGTGTTTCGGCTCCATCATCAGACCAACTCCAAACCTTCATAAAGTTGTAGTGGTTTAAAATACCTTATGGAAACACTAACAAACGCACTAGCCGTCTCTACAACTTTCGAAAGTTCCCCTCAATTTCTCCAGGATGCCACCATCAGATCCTGACATGAAAAAAATGGGACCACCCTGGAAGTAAACCCTTCAAAACAAAAAAAGAATTTTTAAAATCGGTCCATAATTGACGGAATTATCGCTGGACATACATAAAAAAAAAAAAAAAAAAAAAAAAAAAAACATACATACAGCCGAACGTAGAACCTCCTCCTTTTTGGAAGTCGGTTAAAAAGCGGTTTAACGTTCCATTTGGTACGATGTCGTCTAAAAACTGTTAGCGTTTCGTCTTCTAGTATGAAGTTAAACTACTGGTATTTACTGTAGAGATGTAGTCTGTAAGTATGTAATATACAACATTCTACCTGTCTGAAATTAAAACTGGTCGATATGGACAACTCAACTTGTTTCTATTGATACTGGTGATAAATGTAACAAAAAAGTTGACATACATAATCTACTAACTAGAAATAGTTACAAACTAGTTACACGGGCACTTCATTTGAGCAAAGTAAGTCCTTCGTGGAGACTTCAAAGATTTGACATTTTATTGTTGTGCCAAGCGATTTAGCGTTCCGGTACGATGTCGTGTAGAAACCGAAAGGTGGATTTTCATCCTCCTCCTAACAAGTTAGCTTTCATCTTAGATTGCATCATCACTTACCATCAGGTGAGATGTACTACTCAAAAAGTAACTTGTTAAGAATAAAAAAAAAGTATTTCTCCATAACACGAACTTTAACATAATTTGGTAAATGAATCTTTGTATGTCCACCTCAGATTGTGACAACATTTTAGTAAATGATAATAACTTCTTTATCATTATTAACTTGTCTTTTTGACAAATGTTCATTGAAAACCTCTGCCCCCCTAGCCAAGTGGCACGTCGATTCTTTTTCTACGATCGCTAACGCTTCGAAAACTACAAAGATGTATGGGAATGACATTTGCTATCGATAGGTCACGTGACCAAGATCTGTCATTCTCATACATTTTTTTAGTTTTCGAAGCGTTAGCGATCGTAGAAAGAGAATCGACGTGCCGCTTGGCTAGGGAGTGGAGCTGGACAGACAAGCAACAGACTACAGAAAAGGAGCAACAATAAAATGTAATTACGCTAAATATTTCACCTCAGAGAAATGAAGAAAAGCTTTCGTGAATACAAATGGAACTTAATTTAATTTGTAGGGCCATATTTTATTTAGACATCTAATAATTATTGTAAACCGCTAGTTACTGGCTCGAATAAAACGGTTTTGTTTGATTACGAGTATAAATTCTAACGTAGATAAAAGCTTCTCGTATAAGATTCCCACATCGGTTTATCTCCATTGAACATACACGTGTTACCTGTGTGTTATGGACAAACAAAATGTCAGAAGACAATTTTACAATTTATTTGTTAGTTTAAACTTTACTTATTTTATTGCAACATAAGATTGAGGAGTTGAAACAAAAACTTTCAATATCCGCAACGTTTTATTTCAGTAAAAAGTAATTATTGCGAAACTGTCAAATAATCTTGTATTATTATTATTATTATTATTTTGCAAAAGAACATTGGCTGGTGGGAGGCTTCGGTCGTGGCTATATAATTGCCACTCTACCGGCAAAGACGTACCGCCAAGCGATTTAGCGTCCCGGTATGATGTCATGGGTGTGGATGATACTACGCCTATTAAGTTAGCGCGCTTCCATCTTAGATTGCATCATAACTTGCCATCAGGTGAATTGCAGTCAAGGGCTAACATGTAAAGAATTAAAAATATATATATTTATTGGTAATTGAGTTTAGAAAATAGTCAAAAGTAGGTAAATTAAGCTTTACGTAAAATGAATTGTTGTATTATATTCGTAAACAATATAAAGTTTTACAGCAGTAAAACCTCGTGGGAGGCCTTGGAGATGCGTATCGGAGTTTCCGTATGAATTAAGTTGCTCGATAATATCTCTCCATTTGGCTATATTGACAGAAAGAGTTTATCCCTCCGTTGTTAACGAGTCAAAAAACTAAAATGCATTAAAGGAGCATTCCAATTCAGTTTAATCTGATTGATACTTGGAGGAATCTATTCAAACTTCTGGCGGGCATATATTGATTTGTTGATTGTTTTATTTAAGAGTTAAATATTTTCAAGTTCTCTTTCGACTATAATAATAACCTGACTTGATGAAGACTCCTTTAAAATGCCGGTTTAATAAATTTCTAAATAAATGAAAATCAGAAAATAGCCATAAAAAGGTTCTTGTGGTTTTCACGGGGAGATCAAGCTAACACTGGAGAAGGTTTTATTTTATTTCATTACGAGGTAAGTCCCCATTCGCATGAGCGTTTTTTTAACGGACGTTAAATAAAGCGTTCGGATATAGTACGAAAAAAACGTCGAGTTTTAAAAACACTGTCGTGTGATTATATGCTTGGGAATGCGTTTGTTGTATTTGAACGCTTTTTTAACGTCCGTTAAAAAACTCTCGTGCGAATGTGGGGGCTAAGAAAAAGTAGCAAGAGTCCGCTACTAGATCTATAAATGTGTGTTGTCTTGTTTCTTTTTCTTTGTATAATCAGATGATGGAGGCTGTAGACAGTCTTTTTGAAGAGAAAACTATTAAGTTTTTTGCTGGTATTTTAATCACGATTTGAAAAGTGTATTTCACTTGACTAATCGAAAGAATCGACTATATAGGTACGTTGAATAATCGAAAATATCAAACTATAATAACTATTATTTCCATTAACTTGAATTCCTTCCATTATAGAATAATGGAAGGAATTCAAGGCCGCAAATAGTACTGAGGTGCCATTCGACGTTTATACCTGTATTATACATATTATGTACTTTGTTTAAAGTTTTAACTGCTTATGGGTGACGTTAAACATTTTGAATGTTAATTCACTATCGGTATACTATAAGATATGAGTCGTGGTAGCCCAGTGGATATGACCTCTGCCTCCGATTCCGGAGGGTGTGGGTTCGAATCCGGTCCGGGGCATGCACCTCCAACTTTTCAGTTGTGTGTATTTTAAAGAAATTAAATGTCACGTATCTCAAATGATGAAGTAAAACATCGTGAGGAAACCTACATACCAGAGAATTTTCTTCATTCTCTGTGTGTATGAAGTCTGCAAATCTGCATTGGGCCAGCGTGGTGGACTATTGGCATAACCCCTCTCATTCTGAGAGAAGACTCGAGCTCAGCAGTAAGCCGAATATGGGTTGATAACGAATGATACTATAAATACACCAATTTATCTTCTAAGATAGATCAATTTAATCCGGTCGAGCGTTTCGCTTAAATTAAACAACGCGATAACCTTTTTTTCGCAAGAGCGCTTTACTTGATTACATAAAGGCAAAACCCGCGGATTACGCTGCATAAATAAAATGGCCGACAAATTGAAACAAACTACTTTAGTAGATTGCGCGGATAGCATGCGGCACCGATTAATTCCCACCGGTATGAACTAAGTACCTAACTCTACCTAATATTGATATTGTTGTTTTTCCGCGTAAAATTTTTCCCTTTAAAAGTTTCCTTTTTGTATTTTTTTGCGCCAGTAGCTCGACTACTACAAGCTAGCTGGACTACGACACTTCCTAGGTTCCACTTTTGTCATTTCACAAGCTTTTTGCATTTTTATAGGATATAATCGTAGTACCGGCGGCACGAGACCTAAATCCTTAATTCTAAGCCCTCATTCGCACGAGAGTTTGCATATATTATATGTATTTATTAGTTCTATATTTGAACGTTCAATTGTAGTATGAAGTTAAGATTTTTCTCTTTAAAAGTTTCCTTTTTGTATGTTTAGCGCCACACTAGCTCAACTACTACAAGCTAGCTGGACTACGACACTTCGTAGGTTCCACTTTTGTCATTTCACAAGATTTTTGCTTTAAAATTGACCCGCAGTATTATAAAGGATATACTCGTAGTATAGGCGGAACGAGACCTTAATCCTTAATCCTAAGCCCTCATTCTCACGAGAGTTTGAATATATTATATGTATTTATTAGTTCTATATTTGAACGTTCAATTATAGTATGAAGTTAAATGAAGGTCTATTTCCAACTCCCAAAATTAAAAATGCAACACCGCTCGAAAAAAAGCACCGTGTTTTAAAAAAGTTGTCGTGTGAACATACTTAGAAATGCATTTGTTCTATTTGAACGCTTAAAGATTTACTTAAAGATACATCCAGCGCCGGCCAGAAGTAAATTTTAAAATGGAGCGAGATCCAATTATGGCGCCTCTCCTGTTTGCTCCTAATAATATGCAGATACCTATAGCAAATTATGAGTGTAAAGTAAGAATGGAACGCGAAGATGTTGACCATACTCTGGGGTGACCAATTGAAAATCAGGCGCAGTACCGTCTACGTTTGACTAGGATTATCATTTAGGCGCTCTCTAGGATTTGGCGCCTGGAGCGACTGCTCCGTTCGCCGTATGGACGGGCCGGCCCTGGATACATCCTTTCTTTCCGAATTGGAATAACATAGGAAAGGACTCTTTCTCAACTTGACTTTTATCTACAAGTTCCATAAATAAGGCCAGTAGCAATGAACAGATAAATGGTAAGAACAGAAAACGAGGTTACTACACTATTGATGAGTTCCTTAACGACAAAGGTGCTTGGAGGCCATTGGATCAGCTTCCACCTTCACACAGGAAATAAAACTATAAGAAATTGTAATTTAATTGTTATCAAATGTAAATTGTAATACTGTATGACTTTTTCAAAAGAGCAACTGTTGAGTTTCTTGCCGGTATCTTCTCAGCAGAACCTGCCTTCCGAACCGGTGGTAGAATCTTTACAAATAGTCAACTGACGTGTCAAAAGTGCTTGTAAACTGAGCCTACTTGAAATAAATGAATTTTGAATTTGAATTTGTAAAAAGCTTGACCTATTTATGTACCCTATTTTCTTATTAACACAAACAAAGACTAATAGATCACAAAAGCTGTAAAGAGCAAAAAAGTAATATTCTTAACCTCAAATAGCGGTATATTGAGAGCACACGGCTCTCCCCTCGAGGGCTGACAGGCGTGACTTAATGCACGGTCCCATCGTCAGCACTCCTCTCGTCCAAGTCGTTGACATTGTGAGCAATTAACTTGTCACTGGCAAGCGTTACGAACATCGTAAAATATTGGCTACACTATACACTATGTAGGTACCTATACAAGAGTGATGTAATGTTCTGGAAAACTCGTGCGATTTAAATTACCCCTTAACATTTTTAGCCAGGCTGTCCAGCGCGAAAATGCAGCCAATATTTTTGCAACTATTCCACGTGGGCATGTATAGTTATTAGGGTAAGTTAGCTAAGTTCCTTAGTGTAGTTTTCTGTTTTGATAATATTAACTTTTTAACCGACTTCTTTATAATTTAAAAATAACAAATATATCATAACTACTCCAAATGAACAAAAGTTCTCAATGACTTTTGACTACTAATTGATGTAATAATCACAAGTAGGTAGACCTACTTGTTTTTGTTGACTAAACCTTTAAGTATTAGAAAATAGTTGTATCCCGCTGCTTTGCTCAGGTGCAGAAATATTTTTTCATAAAAGAAGGTAAAAAAGAAAATGCATACCTATTACCTATAAATAAAAAAAATAAAAAATATATAAAATAAAAATAAAATAAAATAAAATCTGTTTATTTCAGGCCATTGACCCATATAGTGTTGAACCTATGTAGACTAGACTAGACTAGACTTATTTAGAAGTATAACAAACAACCTCACTTTCATTTTATCTCTTTTGTATTTTTAACCGACTTCAAAAAAAAGGAGGTTTCTCAATTCGACCGTATATATTTTTTTAACATTGCTATGGATTGCTGGACAGTTTTACGCAATAGTGAGGCTATTTATTTTGTTATTTGTAATGTAACTTTTACGTGTATAGAATGTAGATATATCAAATCTATAGGCTCTTTACGAGTACATACGGTTTTAACTTCTATGGTCACACCACTCAAACACAACACACACAAACCACTCACTAACACAAACACATGCACTTTTGTATATTAGTAGTATATTATTAGTAATTTAGTATTAATGATTATTTATATCAAATGTATTAGTCTACTATATATTATGGAAGAGCGGGGCCGCCCGTCACAAGTTACAGTAGTAATACTGCAAACTTAATGGGATGGTTCCAATCACAATATTACTGCTATGTTTGAAAATAATGTACTAATATGTTGAATCCTTGGAATAAACTAATCTCTCATTTATTTATTACTTCTTTTTTTAAAAATTTTTAACAATATAAGTATAAAATACAAAACATTATTAAAAATTTATAAAAAAAAAAATTCACCCTCCCGCTGCGGGACATTTGAGTGCCCAAGCAACCGGTGGTCAGGGCTCCAGAGTTAGGAACCTCCTCACAATACGCGCCGTCTCAAGAATCACTGCCTTTTGTATCCGACTCTTGATCCAAGAGTTAAGCGAAAGCTTCTTAAGGTGTTGGTCGAAGCTTTTCGCTATAAGACCATTGACTGAAACAACTATCGGAACAATAATAGTTGACTCAACATTCCACATGGCGGTAATCTCGTGAGCAAGGCCCAAGTACATATTTTGATACTTTTTCCTTTTCGGCTTTAACCAGATTATCGTCATGTGGAACTGCAATATCAACAATTATTGCACGACGCACTGACCGATCGACTAGCACTATATCAGGTCTATTGGCTACAATATACCTGTCAGTGATAATCGTTCGGTCCTAGTAGAGCAATGCACTGCTTTATTATTATTATTATTATGGTGGTGTAACAGCAAGGGGTCTCTTTATAAAAGTCACTCTTTGGGGTACCCATTTACCTGTTGTTAATATAAAATACAATTGAACTTCCGCTAAGACACAGTGTTTATCCGTGCAAGAACATTTTGCGACTGTTTTTATCGTCAATTCTACGAAGCAGTCTTTTCATGCGAAATAATCAACTAGCACAAAAAGATTTGAAAGGCTCTGATGAATTATAATACCTCGGAGGTAGCTACGAGGTATTTTAGAAAGTGAATGAAACATTACTGAAACAATAAAACCGCAAAACTATGAGTATTTTAGAACTATTTTTCAAAGGGCAACTGTGGAGTTTATTGCAGGCTTTTGTCAGCTGATCCTTTTAAATTCTGAACTTAAACCTGTTTCTAGCGGCTACAAACAATTTACAAGCACTTATAAACAAAATTCGAAAATCGAAATTCTGCTCTTATCTGTCGACACAGTTCCATTGACTCAGTTGTGTTTACAGGGAGGTCGTAGGTTATATTTCAAGCTCGATTCGTCTTACAATCTGATTAAAAATTTACTCATTGTCTTATCTAGTGGCAAAGATTATGGCTAGTCAGTTAGTCACTAACTAATCTACCTTCATAAATATACCGTTACTTCATTTAAAAATAAAAATAATTAAATTGTCAACCTATATTACAGGGCTTAAAGAAACAGGGTTAACTAAAATGACAGTGACGAGACCACAAAGTTCTCAACTAAGGGTTGATTTTTTTTAATTCCAATTCCTGGAAGAAAGAAAAATTCAATATTTAAAGACAATATAAGACTCAAACCCTGGACCTATTGATCCGAACACACATAGGCTTAACACAGGGCCAAAGAGGAATTGCATTAACTATTAATGCAATGCAATAATGAATCATTTACTACTGCGTGTAATTAAAAGTTCTGCTCATTTTAATTCAAACAAATTGTTATGGTTATATAACTACTTGTTCTAGAATAAATAGCTGTGTATTGTATAAGTAATTACTTCGGACTATAAAAACAAAACAGCTTTGACCAAACAACAAAAAAGCGGTTCCCAGCAGACCGTAGACCGTAAAGATCTTTGAAGCTACGTTTACGTTTGCATGAAAAAGCCATTGTCTTTTACTCATATGGCATCGAGGCGTTATCATAAAACCAGATTAGGAGAAAACAGATTTAGGCAATGCCGAAAGTAGGTATTCAATTTTAGGAATTACCAAATTTGAATTTGTTTTAGTTATTTAGAAAAAAGCAACCTCAAGAATAAGTGTCGTAAAGTCTGCATAACGCTTAGGGATGTGAGCGGTAAAAAAAATATCGAATTATCGGTAAAGATAAGGTTTGATAGTTTATTTATTTAGTTTAGGTAATTAGAACATCTTTACTAGACACAGAATACTAACACCTATAGTATAAGTATTACTAGTTACCTATCTAAGATGGGTATCTGTGATTAGCGTATCCATAGAAAGGCAGTATTATGTATTCTCTTCTGTGATAAAATCCCAGAATACATAATAAGTACCTAGTAAGAAGAATCAGAGTTATACTATATACTTATACCTATGTATATAACAATATACCTACTACTATAAGTATTACAATATAAGTAAAGTGGCAGAACAAAAAACTACTAAAAATCATAATAAAATAAAGAAACACAATAAAATATCTCGAAAAGGTATAAGTAAACTTGCTAAAAACCGAAAAATAAAATTATAGCCTAAAAATATGTTAAAATAAATGTTCTCCATAAATTGAAACCCAAGTTAGGAAATACAAAATAATTAAAATTAGCACATAGCGGATAATAATTAGCAGTATACATTATCAGAGTTCCTATTTCTTGGCACGCGTAATGTCTAATTTTTTTGGCCTTTACTTGGAATTACATGCAATTAACAACTGCGAAACAACTTTTAGAAGAATTTTCTGACATGTTTCTTACTATTTTAAAAATATAATCTATTTCACTGATATAGAATTATACTTTACATTAGGTACAGTGTATGTTGTTATTTTTATTTAAAGTACCTAACTAGCATTCTTTGCTAATTAATATCATAATTATGTAGGTCTCTAAAGCATCGGTAATATTGTATTTTTTAATAAGTAAACACTTATTTATTTACTTAATACCTAGCATATAAATCAGAATACCTAATAATACACTACGTTATACTAATACATTAACAATACTAAGAAGTTCGTTCACCATCCCCTTTCCCCTTTAAATTTATAAAAAATTACATTTAAAGAATATAAAAACTCTGACTAGTAGTTGATGACATTAGAGCTCTTAAATAAATAAACAAACAAACAAACTCTTCAACTTTAGTACAGATAGGTATCCAGTAGATACCTAGCCTATCTATTGTTCTCTTCTATCTTACTGTGTGATAAATAAATATATTTTTTTTTAATTGTATGCAATTAATTACTCCAGGCTCCATATAGAAGAGGTCAGGAACTAAACACTTTACAAAGGGACAAAGTGTTTTCACTGTGAATGCAGTAAATAAATAAATTCAATTATTTCAATGTAAACACTCCAGTGCGTGTCCTTTACGTGAACTGATAAATAATTCAGACACAATAAAATAGAATTAAATTCCGCTCTATCTAGGTTCAGTACATCGTCGTAAACATTGTGATGAATCTTAAACGTATTTAAAGTGAGCTTCTCTATAAAATTGCGCAAGTAGTGTAGTTGCTATACCTTCATGAGCATGCATGACGTCACACGGAGGTTTCAACACCGTACTAACAAAGGCAACCTCGCACATTGCCATTGTGCTCTCATTTCGAGAGCAAACAATTAATGTAACAACATTTGGGCTCCCAAATTTACCGTAACTAACTCGAATTTTTCATTCAAATCGCTGAACATATCGTCCTACATTTTTCTTAACAATCGACGGTCATTATGCTTGCAACGGTATGTCGATCCTACTATATCGATAAATAGTTATCGATATAGTACTCTATTTTAAATTCAAAATGTAGTTTTTACTACCAAGGAAACCAATAAGACTTTGATAATAATTATCGAATCGTAAATATCAGTACATAAACATAACTGTTTGAAGCAATACAAGAAAAAATATCAGATTATTTTATTTTTTTACATTTCCAGTTCATGCTACCTAAATACCTACTCACCCATAGAATAATGGAATATGTAAAATAGACCTATACTTAATTATTATAAGTTATGAGACGCCTAACAGGTCTCATGAATCATGCTAACGCATAATGTTGTCTCCGGCGTCTAAATATAAATTTCGGGTCCACTTAACTTTAGTCTAACATACCTAAATAATAAAGAATGTACTTTTATTCTCTACATGTTAATTTACCTCAATCTGATTTTAACATAATGATTATTTTTACAATCGGCATCGCAAAAACCATGCTCCATGAATCGTCATATTTATCGATATGGCTTAACTTACAAGTACATCTCTAATCGCCATTAAGTAGTGGACCGTCTTTCATTCGGCCCCTATAAATAACTAGTCAAGATTTAATTTAATTGAAACACGCCATGAAATGCAACTCTTAACGAAGATAAATAGAATTTTGATTAAAACTTTTGATGTTAACTCATACATGTATGTGTTAATCATGGATCTAAGTTATTTATTGTTATTTCTAAACTAAATTTTAACTAGCGAAATATAAAACTATGTTTTCATTTTCGTGTAATGCAGATATGCAAATCTACTTATGATGTACTAGAGTTTCAAGGTACCTTGCAACATTTGAACTATTTGAACTTTACGGATATTTTACGGTTATTTCTTTTGTTTGTAACATGGAGAAGTCGTTCATATTTATATGCGTTTCAGGGCTACTTGAAGAAAACTATTTGACACAATTATTGTTTTTTGTTTGTTTTTTTTTAGTTAGGTCAAAAAATGGTGTCTAAGATCAGAAATTAAAACATATTTGTCTACTGGCATAGATTGTTCTATTTACAGATATCAACTTTAATTATGTCAACTACTTGGTAGTCAAATTGTGAAGTTTTAGTTATACTAACGCAGTTTGAGACTTAATAGCCCAGTGGATATGACCTCTGCCTCCGTTTCCGGAGGGCGTAGGTTCTAATCCGGTTCGGGGCATGCATCTCCAACTTTTCAGTTATGTGCATTTTAGGGAATTAAATATCAAGTGTCTCAAGCGGTGAAGGAAAAACATTGTGAGGAAACCTGCATAACTGAGAATTTTCTCAATTCTCACAAGTACGTGTGTGAAGTCTCAAGTATGCCAATCCGCATTGGGCCAGTGTGGTAGACTATTGGCCTATCCCCTCTCATTCTTACAGGAGACTCGTGCTCAGTGAGCCGAATATGGGTTGATAATGAAATGCAGTATAGTAGATTAGTAGATATAAATATTTCACAAGCTTTCGACATATTCTTACACCGATGCTTTATTAAGATACGGGTGGTCCCGGAATTGCCAGAAATAATTTTGCTTCGCCAACGAATATTTCTTAGCGGCTTTAATGTAAGCAACAAAAATGAGTTAACCATAACCGAGCACTAAAAATACTCACGTCGTATTTTACATTTATTATTTCGCAAACAGATGTGTTTCAACTTTCAACATCTGTACCGACAGATGTATTTTATATCTATTTGATTACAGTTGTAATAAGATTTTAAAAAATGTATCGAGGCATCGATAAATTCTTTATCTATGGTTGGTACCGTTGTACTAAATGTTAATAATCTTTCCGTTTTCTAAAAAGTTATTTGTAGAGAATAATTATGTTATTTTATTTGCACATAATTAATTGTCCGTTAAATTATTATTTTGACAATAGTGTCAAGTGTTTCATCAATATGTCTAAGCACGTTTTGTTAGCGCATAAACCTTTGTTGTCATACAAACCTAGATTTCTCTTCAATTCTCACCATAGAAGGTGTGGCATCCACTATAAGCAAGTCCTTGCTTAATTTATGATAGGCGCCGTCGTCGTTGGCATACCTGATGATACGTGCAGTGGCGTGCACAAGATTTTTAATTAGGGTACGCACTATAGGTACAAATTGTACAAAATGGACAATTCCTCCTTCAATAGAGGTACTTAATGAATCCTCAGGGTATGCATTGCGTTTATGCATCTATGAAGTGCACGCCACTGGATACGTGATGATGGCCTCTTTTATATAAGCTGGTATGAGACGACTTCAACAAAAGTATGGAAAGTGCAGTCTTTTTTTTATTCTTTACAAGTTAGCCTTTGACTACAGTCTCACCTGATGGTAAGTGATGATGCAATCTAAGATGGAAGCGAGCTAACTTCTTAGGAGTAGGATGAAAATCCACACCCATTTCGGTTTCTAATCGCCATCGTACCGGAACGCTAAATTGCTTGGTACGTCCTTATCGGTAGGGTGGTAACTAGCCACGGCCGAAGCCTCCTACCAACCTGACCTAGACCAATAAAGAAAATCTTAATCGGCCCAGCTGGGGATCGAACCCAGGACTTCCGTCTTTCAAATCCAACCGCGCATTCACCGTGGCAAGTACCTACTTATTATAAACATCGAAAATGTAAGCATTGTATAAATAACATATAATTCACCTATATATGTAGAAATATGTATATTTAACTCAGGGTTATAACATGTAGGTTGTATGTTAGGCTCGATTTAAAAATTAAAAAAAAAAAATATGCGTGTGCTGACACTGTTTGCTTATAGGTGGGACCTACATAGATGTGAACAGTAATCTATTGTCATTTAACGCGTAGAGTGTTCCCGCAGCACTTAAATGGGCAAGAAGACATTACAACGCGTTTTCTGATTACGATGATGGACTCAGCTGCCATATTCACGGCCGTAAATATCGCTCACAGGTCTTAGATATACCGAATAGCGTCACTGAATTCAGAACATAAATCGTGTGTCCAGTCGTAAGAACAAATAACGACCTAAGGCTTAGACGGCTAGTGGCTACGATAGCGTTTTGTATGTTCTGTATATTATGCTAAGCTTAACAACATATATTTATAACACATAGATAGTGTGTAGTCGCAGGATTCGTAAGCCGTTTTATGTGCCCCGAAATGGGAGCCCTTGATGCATCGCTACGCTACGATAAGTATACATGTGTGCGTATCAGCGAAGCTTAAAGCTTACGCTCACATAGTTACAGAAGTTTGGAGTGAAAAATTGTTAGATGTGGCGGGTCTATAGGTTATTAGTCTAAGCCTAATAATCACCTTCTTCTTATTTATCATCTATATATCTAGTAGGTTTATTCTATCTCTACTGCACTACATAACAGTAGGTATTGTAATGTACTCGAAAATATTTAGTCACGCCATGTATCTGGAAACAATATCAGAGCACCCTTACTGACCTCCTGTCATTTATTTTGTTATCGAATTTTGTATAAGTAAGAAAGCTTCTTTTGAGGCTATCACATACTTACCATTCCAACAACTAAGTATAGTAAGTTTATTTGTAAAACTGCCTCACGCAGTGACGTGCTTCATAGATGCAAAAAGCACTGCCTACCCTAAGGACTCAATGCAAACCTGTGGACCACATAATACATAGTTGGACAAGGTATTTTCCAATTTCTACTTATGGTGCATGCCATTGGCCTCACGTTCCCTGTTTTCCTCCTTCTCTTTCTTGGGAAATGCCTTCACACATCCCTCTTAAAGTGTCGCACAAGAAAACCGCGGCTTAACAGCAATTTCACTTGTTCAAACGTCTGCTTCGTTTGTCTAACGGCAATGAGGACAATGGGGAGGAAAATGAGGTCCTATTAAGATAATGAGGTTACAGGGACTTTTCTTCATTCCATAATATTCTTAATACCAGTGGTAAAAAGTCGAGTTAAAAGGTATGCATTTAATTATTAATTAAATACATACCTTTGCCTCACAGCCGCCAAATTAAGCCGTCATAGATTTAAGGTACAGAGTACCGTTGTTATCATTAACATCTTGATAACGATTGGTGGGTAAAAACTCTATATCGGAGAGGGCTCCCATAAGTAGGGAAGCCTGGCACCCTAGTGGGCTTTTAAAATAGGCTGATAGTGAGATATCGTTCTGTTTTCTTTATTACAACTTCTTACTGCTTTAACATGCATAAATTCTTCTCATTAATCCAAGTACAAAGCCTGCAAATTTATTTTCAAACAAAAGGCGCTTTTGCGCGGTTCGGGATTGTCATCTCCTTAGTCTAAGGATGACATCTTGAAATTAAAAAAAAAAATTATGGCTAAGGGACTTTAATTTTTCTCCTCGTTTGAGATCCGAGGATAAATCATAAAATACCACCTATTATCATCTGTTTTGTCTACATTCTGCTATAGCCAGCTTTTTCTACTGAGATATGTGGGTAGGTATAGATTTTATAATCTTCTATGTATGTTGACTATACTAATATTGAAAAACATTAGTCGGCAGTAATCATTTTTAATATACCTACCTAACTGTGCATATACGTATTCGTAGGTACCTATATTTATCATACCACCTATCCATACTAATATTATAAAGCTGAAGAGTTTGTTTGTTTGGTTTAACGCGCTAATCTTAGGAACTACTGGCCCGATTTGAAAAATTCTTTCAGTGTTAGATAGCCCATTTATCGAGGAAGGCTATAGGCTATAACTATATTATCACGCTAAGACCAATAGGAGCGGGGCACCTATGAAGAATATTTCAAAATCGGGGGTTGTTTTCCTATTGAGAGCTTACGCTGCGTGCGCTGCGTAAACGGTTAAAGTTTCGCAAAAATCATGTATAACAGAATTGTTCCCCTTGAAAAGTTCTAAAAAGTCCGCGACAGTTCCCATGGGATTTGTGAAAAACAGAAAACCACGCGGACGAAGTCGCAGGCGTCCGCTAGTCCTGAATAAAAATATTATCTATACCTACCTACTTTCCTACTAATATTATAAAAGGAGGCAATAGTATAGTATAAGGTAGTTTGTAGTATTGTAAGGGATCTACTGAACCGATTTAGCAAATTCTTTTATTACTAGAAAGCCACGTTTGTTTGAGTGTTATTTCGCTTTAATTTACCTCCGTATACTTAAAGGAACGGGAACTACACAAGTGAAACCGCGGTGCGTCGGCTAGTTAATTATAAAATTCGTAAACCAAATTACTTAGCTAAAATTGTTAAATGCTAATGTTAATTAAGAAGATATAAAAGTACGAGGGGGTGCATGACGAGCCTCAAATTCATTAGTGCAGCGATTGCATGACTGTTGCGACCCCCGACGTAATACTATGTTAAAACGTATCCCGAACTCAATAAGAGGGGTGTTATAATTTTTATGTCTGTCTATGTATGTGGGACTGTGGTATCGTAGCTTCTAAACGTATGTGCACCGATTATTATGATACGTTTTTTTTTAAAAGGTGATGTGGTCAATCTGATGACAATGCAATAAATCAATCTGAACTATTATGATAGAAAAAATTCCCAATATAAAATTAGTCGTTCTAGCTCATACATATATAATTTGCAAAATTGTAACCTTCAGTTATAGCATGATATATATAGTTTGAAACTAACAAATTAAATAGACAATTGCTTTTTTTTTAATAGTTGCATTTTTTACTTTGTAATTTTCTGTACTTAACTATTTACTTCATACACAACAAACGAATGTATAATTTCACCATTCGCCTACGTAGCAGAGTGGCGCAGTGGAAGCGTGCTGGGCCCATAACCCAGAGGTCCGTGGATCGAAACCACGCTCTGCTATATACTTTTTTTAATTTTTTTTCATCATTTATAATATTCATTTTAATATTTCTCCTTAAAAACACCTACTAAATGTTACTGTTTTGTCTGTTATGTAATTTAACACAACATTAGGGTTATAGCTTTATGACTGTCATATTTTTTCGGTTTGAAACGCCACGACCCTGACGTTTAAATGATGATGATTGCGGGCACACCCTACTTTATGATTAGACGAGGGTATGTCCCTATCCACCCCGTACACGGGGGTAGCTATCTACGTAAGTATTATAAAACGAAACTAAAACGCACCTAAAATATTCACCTAGTTAGTGTATCACGTATTAAAAGTATCAAATCATACAACGTAAAAAATATCAACTATTTTGAGCGGTTTAGTTGGCAGCTTTGCTTCTTATAAACAAGTTGGAAAACTTTGCAGATGGCACAAACTTATAAGCCTCGACGGCGGGTTTGCTATCATTAGACATTCTGTAAATACATGCTTACACTTGCTATGGTTTCATGTAAACACAACTATAGGGATTTTAATAGCTTGTATTAAAAAAAAAGAGAAACCGTATAATTCAACTCTGGTGTCAATTACTATGCCATTTTAGTACTATAATCGTAGCAAGACCAAATCTCAAGTAGGTAGGTATTTCTAGCATTAAGACGTATGGAACAGCGTTGAAAAGGGTAGATAGGTTTAAGCTCAGCATTGTATACGCTTTTACGCTATTACAGTGCTGATTTTCAGTAACATCTGACCAAATATCATTATTTTCTACTGATAACTACTACTATATAGATACTAGATAGACTGATGACAGCTAGATAGATAGATAGACTGATGGGTATCTGTATTAGAATCTACGCCATATAGTTATGATTACGTAGGACATCGTCGATGGAGGTACTTCGCAAAATGACGTCAATAGAGCAAAGATACCTATGACCTAAAAATCACGTTGGCGATTCAGATTTCATTTAAAATTAACAGTTAATTCCTATCTTGGGCAATTATCAGCAGACATCGACTTTCTATTGATGAATAAATCCCTTCGTATCTACGGACAATATCAAAGAAAGTAGAGAGAACATTTGCAAATAATTGCTTATTCAACTAACGATTCACCGGCCAAGTACACGGTACTTTCAGTCGAGGCGTAATTTATAGTTCGAGGGACACCTAATTGGAAGCAGCAATTAAGATTGCTGACAGGAAGATATTACCTATTGTTCATGCATAATGCATGTGTCATTGAAATATCTCTGGAAATTCAGAGAACTTTGCATAACTGAGCTATAAATTATTGCTATCTTGTTCGTAGGTATGTACTCTTACTTACCCTTTGTAGAATGCAGACTAAACGAAAACAATGTCTCAATAAACCTAACTTTAAACTGAATAATATATGACCGAACATATTTTCGTATAGATTTGAGTTTTCTTGCTGATTACTCTTATAACTGTACCTACTGTACTGTGAAAAACAAGTTGCAATGAAGAAATAAACGATTAAGGACGATCTTCTTGATAAATATGAATCGGACTAATCATCAATTGCAGAATTGTATCTACAAGTAAGATTTAAAATGTATGTCGTTCGAGACATAGTATATATAGATAGTCACTAATTAGTTAATTAATTCAGTTATCTGAGAATTAGAGTTTTAGTTAGTTTGAAAATTTCAAAAGTTCAAAGATAAGAACATTTTTGTATAATGTTTCTTGCAAATTAACGATTTTAATTCCGTAAATTTCGTTTAAGTTACATATTACCTTCTGGTATAAATTTAATAGAAATCTAGGTCCTTGATTATTCAAAATGCACGTACTAAATTTGCTTGCTGTCAGTGTAAACTTGTTTATGAAAATCATTGCTATTTTTATAACTGTCATACCTCTTATAAAGTCATGATCTAAAGAGCCATAATAGTCTCCGTTCGCAGTAAAAACTAAACGTTCATAGCAATTTATTGCATTATTATCATAATCTAAGTATAGAAGTGCAGCGAGCACGCGTAACAAATAACTGCATATAGATAAGAATAAAATACAGTGTGGAACTACCATAATGTCTTGTAAGTTATTATTACAATAAATATAACCTTTACGATGTTATAAATATAGTACTAGCAGATGACAAGCGGTTTTACCCTTTGTAGTTCCCGTTCCCGTAGGAATATGGGGATGAAATATAGCCTATAGCACCCTGGGATAGTGTAGCCTTCCAACAGTGAAAGAATTTTCGAAATCGGCTCAGTAGTTTCGGAGCCTATTTAATGCAAAGAAACAATGAAATATACGTTAAAGTAGGAGTATTTTGTGACTCTTCTGAAATAGCTATATTAATGTAATTCATCCGCTTAAATTGCTAAGTTTAACTGTGGTTACATTATTGACCTTTCATAGAAGTTAGAACATTCAAAATTCCTATCAAATTGTTACAATGCACTAACTTGTACTTTGCAACAACATTACGAACAATTTCATAAATGATTAGCAGATATTAGTATATAGTTACTTTGATTGCACTGAGTTGAGTGACAGTTGTAATGTCATTTTAGGTAGATTATCCCAATCTTCTCCTGGTTTCATAACCAGGAGAAGATTTATTACACAGTTAAGTATAATTATAACACTAATTATTTTAGCAGACTCAGAAGTGATTACAAAAATAAGAAAACTAATGTTGAAAAAAGGTATCACAACATTTGTCAGGACACCTTAATTAACAAATCAAACTATAATCAAAATAATACCCTAGAATGGCAGAGGCATATATGTATAACAAGAGATGTGGACGGCTCGAACGCCACGAGCAGTGAGCACACTGAACTGAAGCCGCTGCAACGCGGCGATGACAATTATTAAAAATACACAGGAACTTTTAACAATTGATAGACAGATTGATAAATATGTCAGCCTTTACTTAATCTTTACTAGTTCAAATCAAATCAAATTCAAGCCAGATCCAAATAGCTTAACAGTTGTTTTTTAGTACTCGTAAATTATGATTTGCATTACTTACAGTTTGCATGGAGGATCCATTATTATCATTATAATATGACTTAACAGAAGTGTATCTATTATATTCGACAAACTCGATATTTATATTAATTAGAGTCGATTAGAGTCGAGTATTATCATCATGTTCTATCAAAAATAAAAACTACCCGGGAACGAGTATTACCAGTACATTCACGTACACTCATGGATTAATTTGTTTTGTATATGTTACTAGGAATCGTACATGATTACAATGTGAATGGCGATTGGCGATGCAACAGCGTGTTCGCGCGATGCTCGATGCGTGAGACAATTTTTATTTGGCTTACATCATAGGCCCTTTAACATAATGCCCGTCACGTTCGACGGTACACCTTTGGAAATTGCCGCTGCTGGATATCTCAATTGTTCTACAAGTTCTCATGTTTTTTGTGAAGAATTCGAGCCCAATTCCGAACACGACATCACGTTTATTGGGCTGTAAACACTAACTTGCCACACACGTGTAAGAGCTTACGAAAGAAATTGTCTTTTCTAGATAAGGAATATCTGGAGCAGGATCACTGCTAGTAAAATAGAGTAATAGTGTCATCGTTTATCAGCGGAGTGGCATTATTTCACCCAAATTTAGATAAAGGGAAGAGTAATTGTGAAATGAAAGCTGTATGCTTTCTATTGTTGTATAAATTGCTCATAAATAATGTTAGACAATTGATAAGGCGTCTGGGAATGATAAGTAGGTACATATTCAAATCAAAGAGAGTACATGTTACATACTAACCACAGAGTACCCATATAATATTTTATTGAAAGAAAATAACCACCATGGCCAATTGATGATGGTTATTTTTACCTTTGTTTTACATATTTGCTATTAAAATATGGTAAAGTCACTAAGTGGAGTCTTAAGTTCGATATTGGATAGAAGCAGGCGTTACTTTGCGGAAGTTCATCATGATTATATAATGATTTATTTATTTTGCTATCATACGTGCAATTGCAAAGTCCTTTGCAATTGCACGTTGTAGAGTCAACATCTCCTGAGGATGCTCCGGTTTCGGGGTGAAACGTACGTAGAGAGTATTTTGTCGGACCTGGGTGACGTTGTCGCATGGGTTCGCCGAATTTTCGCGGATGATAGCAAAATAAATAAATCATTATATAATCTTAAGTTCGAGCTCTTACGTAGTACTCGTAGGTAGGACTTAGGACTTAGACTTAGGGCTGTTGTCATCACGTTCCTAACGCCAAGTAGCATTTTGCTAAAGTTCGTCTTATAGTATACCTATTGCCATGATTCTTGAGGGGTGTTGCTTTTAGTTTTGTTCTGTGGATAGCGTTGGAAATGACTCTTTGGTCTATGTAAACGAAAGTGACAGCTCTCATCTCTTTCGTTAATAAAACATTTGCGCTGTAATCTCTTGACCAATGAGAACGTTTGCCTCGCAACTTCAACAATAACAACTACCAAATACGTCAAGATAACGCAGATCAGACAGAAAACTGAAATGGATTCAAATGATTCTATTTTTGAATCTTAACGAAGAAATATTGTAATACTGTGATTTTGTTACTTGACGCTGCTACGTGCTGGCAGTGACAAGGGTATATTATGTTAAAGGACAATGGTCTGGTGTTTGTTGATAGAATTCATAAGCGTCTACTAATGTAAACTATTACAGTTTGTAGAAAATAATTTATTTAATTTTTTGAAACAGAGCAAAAGGTCTAATTAAGTCCAAAAACTAAAATATATTCACATCAATTACATTTAAATAATTGAGTATGGCAACCATACTATTTATACGAATATTGCATATATCGGACAACTAGGGACGAGCACGTTACCGAAAAGCCAGTATCGAATCGAATAAAATATCGTCATTGAACTACACGTATTCAATGACATTAGTTTAATTTCAGTAGAACAAACATATAAACTAATATTTATGACGAATTAATATAATTATTTTGAAATATTTTTATTTGCAAACAAGTAATAGTAATTAATTTAAATGCAATAGGTACACCTATTTAATTTAAATTACTTATTTCTAATAATTACAAAATACTGCTAAAGTTCACTCTTACTTGGCGGCATTTTACATTTAAATAATAAAATAAACAAAATATAATAGTCAAACATGTTAATAACAATTATTACCAACAGTAAGCCATATGATATATTTTAATAATCAAAGGAAAGGAACAAGTGTTTACAAACTTATTTATTGTTTAAGTATGTTCGACATGATTTTAAATAAAGGTAAAACGTAAGTAAAAATAGTAAGTAATTTCCTGAAGATTACTTATTGATTACAAAAATAACATTATCGACAGGAGATCGATAATCATTAATCGATACTATAAAGTATCGATACTTTTACGTGTTCCTATGACAAGTCATGCACTAACAATTCAACTGTGAACTGTCAGTCAGTTGTCACATCGCGTCGTAATTTCGTTGTTTGCGTACATAAGTGTCTTGTAAATCTTGTTGCATTTTTCCGATACTTATCAAATGATTTTCTGTACCTACATTATTTTTTAACGACCGCTCATGTTTATGGACACCGATTCTCCCGCTAAACTACTGACTTAAAACACTATTGTTTTAAATTCCACGTTGGTTTTAAGATTTAGTTAGGAAGGTTAATTTTTATAAAGTATGTATATTATCCATGTCTAAGAGAAAAATGGGGATCAAACCTACTTTTTATGTTCTTCGATCGAACCTAAATACCCGGCTTCATAATCATGGAATAATTAAGACTTCAATTTAAAAAGTAGGTCTCTATTCGTTGTTGACAAAACATAACCTCTAAAACTTCAAACATAAATATCTCGAATTCCAGGCTTCACATAATATTAAACCATAAGAATAAATTGTTAAGAAAATAATTATCTATCATTTTATATTTTTTTCATTCATAGACGCTTGAAAAAAATGTCAGCAAAAATTTGTTTGGAAATAGACCATTGTCCTTTATACTGTCAGAAATCATTTCTCCACCAATAAACAAAAAATACGAGTACATTTGCATGACTTTCCTAATGAAGGGATAGATCGTGCGTTGAACATACTGTATATAGCTACACATACTTTAAAAGCTGTGGATTAATTTATGAGGAATCAGATAAAGTACCGCACATCTGTCAGCATCTAATAAATAATTAATTAATCGGGCGATCGGGCAAGAATAAATAAAAGTAGTTAATTGTTATGCAATAGACGCCCAGAGCACGTTTAAGTCAAAAGCCAGTAATTTAATCAATATAAATTCTTATATAAATTACAAAATAATAGCAACGGCTGTGTAGTGATTACGAAACAATGGAGGTTAATATCAAAGCGCGCCGCTTCCGTTGATTTATCGTTTTCCGCCATTGGACCTTTTGTTTTCATCCTGAGTCGTTGATCGTTTACTTGTTCCTTGATCAAGAGTCTCTTGTCTACCGCTTACGACACTATTTGTATCGCATAAGTTTCATTTAAATATCTATTCAAACTAACTATAGGCCTCATAAGAAGGCTCACTCACACAGCGGGCGATGGAACGAGCTATGTTAAGAGTATCTCTGCATGATCGAATCAGAAATGAGGAGATCCGCAGAAGAACCAAAGTCACCGACATAGCTCAACGACTTGCGAAGCTGAAGTGGCAATGGGCGGGGCACATAGTTCGAAGAGCCGATGGACGTTGGGGTCCCAAAGTGCTAGAATGGCGACCCCGCACTAGTAAGCGCAGTGTTGGTCGACCCCCCACCAAGTGGACTGACGACATCAAGCGAGTCGCAGGGATTCGCTGGATGCAGGTGGCTCAGTATCGTTATGTTTGGAAGTCCCTACAAAAGTCTTGCAGTGGACATCCACCGGCTGATATGATGATGATGATCTATTCAAAGGTACTTCTTGTACAATTACTATGTACTACATACTCGAAATTATTCTTCACAAGTAAGCATGTCTGACTTAATTGAATTTCTTAATTTTTCGAGGCAAGATTTGATTATTCGTTAGTCGATCTCGTGGGAAAATTGCAGTAGGTAAATCTATACTAATATTATAAAGCTGAAGAGTTTGTTTGTTTGTTTGAACGCGCTAATCTCAATAACTGCTGGACCGATTTGAAAAATTATTTCAGTGTTAGATAGCCTATTTATCGAGGAAGGTTATGGGCTATATTATTATTATCCGCGTATTCCTACAAGAACGGGAATACGCGGGTGAAACCGCGCGGAGTTAGCTTGTATTGTTATATGATAAAAACAATGTATTCTAAAAGGGGCGAAAAGTAATCTACTTATTGGCAATTTCCAGAGGGAAAATGTTTTTTCAAGAGATCTTGTCTTCCGGTTTACGCGCGGTAGAATACCTTCTTGTTTATCAATCTTCGGAAAGATATACATTCTATTTTAGGGAAATCTTATTGATTCAGGCCAGTGTAATGAGGAACTGCGTAAGGTGAAATTTAGTATACATAGGTGCTTATTACGTAAATGTAGAATGTAGGTACAGGTTGAATATTTTGTAGCAGATAATAATAATAACAACCTACATCTATACTTATAATAAATCTGTAGAGAGGTCCATTCTGAACATGAAATATATTTCCATAATAACAATCAGGGGGTGATTAGTGTTCGATACGGATGCCAAAAATGCAATTAGTAAAATTTTTGTCTGTCTGTCTGTATGTTCGTTTTAGAAACAAAAACTACTCAACGGATTTTAACAAAACTTTGTACAATTATTCTTCATACTCCTGGGCAGGTTATAGTATACATTTCATTACGCTACGATCAATAGGAGCGGAGCAGTGAAGGGAAATGTTGGAAAAACGGGAGAAGTTACTCCATTTTTACAGCGATACTACTGTAAGGGCTGGATTAAAGAGATCTAAGGACGTCCGTTAGTATATATTAAATACATTACACTTGAATCACATTACACTTCGTATATTTTTCATGATTTCCTCGTATTTTTAAAACTGTAAATTTAAAAATGAAGGAATTTCCATAGAAACTTTTAACCCCTTTTCTTATTATTTTAGGGATAAAAAGTTACCTATGTTCTGCTTCCAAGGTCCCATTTATACCAACATTCATTCTGATCAGTTCATCCGTTTAGCCGTGAAAAGGTAACAGACAGACAGACTTACTTTCGCATATAATAATGTTTTTTTACAAATTCTATCCTAAATTTTCCACAACTTCATATCTACCACGCTTACAAAACTTCATTTACCTTTAGAGCTTTCAGCAACTTTGCAAAATTAAATTCCTAGGTAGCTACTTCAAAGCAAGTAATAAATACTACATTTTATTGGAATGGGGATGATAACTAGGTTTGAATATAATGTTTTTATGAAACATTCGAGTAAATAAGGTTAATTCTTAATAATTTATACATAAAAAGCAAAGATTGTCTGGATATTTACAAAATAAATAAGATTGTAAAATTTCAATATCTATTAAAAATCTTTTATCGTAATTAGATGAAAATTCATACCGTTTTTGCTTCCTTACATTAAATGTGACATTTTTTAATATTGAACTATAAACGCACAAGTAACAAAGATATTAGTAATTTTGTTTGAAATCCCATAGCCCATACAAATCTAACGATCACTATGTACCTACGACGTCATTAATTCGTACCATTTTGTGTGGGGCGTTTTTCTGGGATCCGTGGCAGCGCCGCAAATCTGACCCTTTAAATCTCTGTAGCTCCGAAAGTAATGATCGCAGATACCCTGTTACTTTTACAAAATTGCTTTACTATTAGCATACTCCTAATGCATATACAATTAAAAAAAACTGTCATCTTATTTCTCAGTTCTACTATAAAGATACATTGAAGATACTTCTCTGGTAGCAATAGATATACGTAACGGCTGCCATACAGGCGCTAGACGGCACAATATTTATTAAAACAACAATACTGTGTAAACAAAATGGCGTCGAAATAAATATAACTTCCCCTTTAATAAAACATACTCGTATCTACCCATTGCTTTATTATTTCAGAGATTTTTAACCTACTTCAAAAAAAGGACGAGGTTGTTAATGTGACGCGTATGTTTTTTTTTATGTTTGTTATAACATAAATTCGTCATTTCTTAACCAATTTAAAAAATTCTGTTTTTGTTCAACAATCTATACTAATATTATAAAAATGCAGAAATCCCGACTGCTTATAAAACATAGACTCGAACTGAGAACCTCCTCCTTTTTTGAAGTCGGATAAAAACAAGTATCACAATCTATATCTATATTCTATACTAATATATAAAGCTGAAGAGTTTGTTTGTTTGATTGAACGCGCTAATCTCAGGAACTACTGGTATGATTTGAAAAATTCTGTCAGTGTTAGATAGCCTATTTATCGAGGAAGGCTATAGGCTATATGTTATCCCCGTATTCCTACGGGAACTAGAACCACGCGGGTAAAACGCGCGGCATCAGCTAGTACCTATATAAAATTCTAACTAAATTCCTTATGGTGCCAAACATATGCGGTGACAAACCTAGTTTTAGTCATTATTATAAAATTATGGTCGGTTTTAGTAGATCATTATTTGCCCTTGGGTAAATGAAATGAAAAAAAAAATGTATTGTTGGTAAGAATGTATTGTTTGTTCCCGCCTGCAGAACCCTAAAGTGTTATTTATTCTACTTCATATTATTCTGTAAGCTTGACTTTACCACAGAATAAATTTAACTTTTTACTAAACGGTATCACACAGACAAACCGGCTTAATTTTGTATTTTACAAACAAAAAGGCAATCACTAATTTGTTAACTTATGCCAGCTTCGTGCAGTATACAATGCATCGCATTTGATTTACTACCACTCTCCCCTGGCTTCGCGTGACAGCACCTATACTTGTACTGCTTTCCAATTTAGTACTGATAATAATGCGATCATCCCCATTAATGCCTATTGTCACGCAGGGGTAGTCGCCGGTATCAGGCTCATGCATGTGAATAATTAAAACTATACATATACATATAGCTTCGAATCCTCTGTAACTCAGTGGTAAAGAGGCCGGACTCATCACAGAGAGGTGGTGGTTCGATGCCCGCCTCGACTATTGCCGTACCCATTCCTAACACAGCCTTTTCAGACTTAATTCAGAAAAAATATGGCAAATATTAATTTAAAAAAAAATTAGATAACTGACACTACGTTGGTCCAGTGTTTAACCTATGTAGCTTCTGATCATGAGGTCCTGGGTTCGAGTCCTGAATCGGGCTATGCAATGCTTGTACATTGTACCTATGTATTTTGACGGTCTCCGTGGCGCAGTGGTATGCGTGGTGGATTTACAAGACAGAGGTCCAAGGTTCGATCCATGGCGGGGTCGATTGAGGTTTTCTTAATTGGTCCAGGTCTGGCTTCAGACACTTCGACCGTGGCTAGTTACCGGCAAAGACGTACCTACCGCCAAGCGATTTAGCGTTCGAAAGGGATATTTATCCTACTCCTAACAAGTTGGTCTGCTTCCATCTTTGATTTCATTATCACTTACCATCAGGTGAGATTGTGGTCTTCTTCTAAGAAATTTTCAGTAAAAACTAGCTCGGAGTAATCACCCCCGTGCCTCGGAGAGCACATTAAGCTGTCGGTCCCGGTCAATATCATTAACATATTATGATAGTGGCTCTTAAATAAATTAACATTATCGCCCTAAGCCAGCTAACCAGCATCAAAACAGCGTGGCGGGCTTAAACTCTATTTTCCTTCTCCACTGCTCATGTGGCTTCAGATCCTGAAATCCTTCGCGGTTATGTTGAAATATGAAATATTGAGCTTTCTCGTCCTTTCGAGAAATTCGTAGTACCTATTACAGTGGCGAAGGATGGAATTTTGATGAAGGTAAGACTTTGGTTAGACGTTCCAAAGAAAAGGAAACTCATACCGCTCGATACAAACTCTGGTTACTCATACATCCTTACATAATATTCAGTACATTAATGAATATTTATGTATGGATTTTTAAAAAGTAACCCGGCGGGAATTGGCCTGTATGGAGTCTTCGCCACTGGTACCTAGTCTACCGAAGGATATGAGATTTTTTTTTTTCTTTTTTTATTCTTTACAAGTTAGTCCTTGACTACAATCTCACCTGATGGTAAGTGATGATGCAGTCTAAGAAGGAAGCGGGCTAACTTGTTAGGAGGAGGATGAAAATCCACACCCCTTTCGGTTTCTACACGGCATCGTACCGGAACGCTAAATCGCTTGGCGGTACGGCTTTGCCGGTAGGAAGCCTCCCACCAGCCAGACCTGGACAAATTATGAAAATCTCAATCTGCCCAGCCGGGGATCGAACCCAGGACCTCCGTTTTGTAAATCCACCGCGCATACCACTGCGCCACGGAGGCCGTCAAAAGGAGATGTTTGTGTTCACCCTTAACATAATCCTAAAAGATGCTACTCGTACCTATATGAAAATCAATGTAGCCGACTCGTTTGTATTGTTGTATAGACATTTGGTTTATTGTATACGTGTAGAAACCAGCTGTTCGATGAAATTTGATTCATTCGCCTAATGGGGCATGTGCCACCGCTAGTGTTGCCAGGTGTCCGGATAAAGCCGGACATAGTTAGGTTTTTATATTTCGTTTCCGGCCAAAATAAACGGTGACTAGCTTTTGTTAGGCTTTACATTTAGCAAACGAGCGTATGTGGGAACATTTGCGGTAACAAACATGAATGCTTGATTTTACATGAAAAAATCGTCATACCTACTAATACTGATGTACACGAAATCTATACTAATATAATAAAGCTGAAGAGTTTGTTTGATTGAACGCGCTAATCTCTGGAACTATTGGTCCGATTTGAAAAATTCTTTCAGTGTTAGATAGCCCATTTATCGAGGAAGGCTATAGGCTATATATTATCCCTGTATTCCTACGGGAACGGGAACCACGCGGGTGAAACCGCGCGGCGTCAGCTTTTCCTCAATAATGTAAGTAGTCTGGCATTTTTACCCAAATGTCAGGCCAAACTGACTGGACTGTCCGGCTTTTAATTTCGGCCTGGCAACCCTAGCCACCGCGCTACATCTTCATTTGTCCCTGCAGACTATACAGTTTAGGATGATTTTAGAGTTCCTTCACTTAAAATGGTTTAAAAAGGCAGACTTTATTATTATTTGTGTATAAATAAGTAAGTAGTCAACTAGTCATGTTAATTAAGTATTAAATTATACAAGGCATTGTTAGGATCCTATGGAATTGAAAAAAATTAACGTTTCTTACAGCCGGTTTCTTCATCTAAAGCTAAAGTAACAGTAAAAGTAGTAAGTAGTAAAGAAGACTTATTTTTCAGTGAATAAGACCGTCACTTTTGATTTATGACGTTACTTTGACTGTTACTTGCGATGAAGAAACTGGCCGTTAATGTAAAAAATTAGTGCTGATTTAAAAGCAAGAACCATTACGATATAGACACGCTAATACTGCCACCCTTGTTGATTATTTTAATTAAATTACGCAATCTATCCGTTTTTATTTTTATAACTGTAGGTACCTAGAGACAGGTACTCCCTGCTCCTATCGCGTGGATTTTAATGTAAAGTTTCATTAAAATCCGTTCAGCAGGTAGGTACCTTTTGGGAAGAGTTTCACTAACATACACATAAATTTTTCTCAATATAAAAAGGAAATAGTGTAATTATAATAAACTTATTAAAGTGCCTATCCATTACTGATCGTCGGCGATCAGCTTCCTAAATTTTTCCTTGTCCATGGCTATTCGGAAAAGTTCATCAACTATCTTTAAACCCGTCCACGCCCTTATATTTCGTAGCTAGGACTTCTATATTAATACTTAATAGGTAATTTAAAATAAAATACAATAGGACTAGCTTCCACATAACAATTATATTTCGTAGTAGCAAACATAGCTTTGGTTGACCTAAATACTTCTATACAGAACCTCCATATAAGTTATCTGAGACTAGCCGACGCCGCGTGGTTTCAACCGCGTAGTTTCCGTTCCCATGAAAATAGGGGATAAAATATAGCCTATGACATTCACAAATAACGTGGCTTTCTATTAGTTAAACAATTTTCGAAATCGGTGCAGTAGATCCAGAGATTACGTCCTACAACACCACAAACTTTACCTCTTTATAATATTAGTATAGATAATAGCAAACATTGTAGGTAGGTTAACCTATCTACGGCCTCAAAGCCTGGTTTTGGTTGACCCAAATACTTCTATACGGAACCTCCATGTACGATATCTCAGATATCTACCAGATAGGTGTTTTTGTCGTATGTCGGTTGGCACGGGCGGGCTCGAATAGGAAGAGCAGCCGGCAGGTGCAACAAAATAGCAGCATGCACGTGTGTTCAACATTATCTATATGGTTAGCGATTTATTGTAGATTGTTTGAAAGACTTAGCTCCTGTATATTTTTTTATTGAAGAATTTTATAAATGATAGCAGATGCCGCGTGGTTCTCGTTTCCTTAGGAATACGGGAATATATATATATAAAATCTAGCCTATAGCACTCGGGGATAGTGTAGCTTCCCAACAGTGAAAGAATTTTTCAAATTGGTTCCAGAGCCTATTCAAAACATACAAACGAACAATCAATCTTTGCTCTTAATAATATTGGTATAGATTTCTAAACATGACTAAGTGAATAATTTGTGGTGGTTGGGGTTGGTGCATAATAGGCTAGTTGACATTTTTTTTTAATACGTCTTAAATAGTTTATTTTTTCAGATTACATTTTTTTTCATATTTTTTTGACACGTAATTACATGAAATTACTTATTATTTTTTAAATATTGTGATTTTGACAATACGAGCCAAAACGCTATCGGCCATGATGGTTTATATTTCAACTGTTTCATGACGTCAACAAATCCCTTACAAACGGAGCGTTTGATAAAAAATTTAGTTTAGTTATAGACTATTTATTACCTACGTATTGTATTTAGAACTTTTTATTGAACATCTTTTTCAGGTCGGATATCAATTTAAAACGAACAAAGATGAAAGAATAACAGAACAAAAAAAGCGCGTAACTTTACGACTATAGAACCTATATTTAGTGTACCTCGTACACTAAGCGGTCTTTGCCAACGGCTCCCAAGAATCATAGGTGTAATTAGATGAAATAGGCCGACGCTCTGACTCATTACAAATTATTTTAGATGTAATATTTTCAATAAGAAGCACAATGTTCGTATCATCTGGGCTGCAAATGGCGTCGTTATCTGCGGCGCCGGCGCCTGCGCTGCGTTATGACGTCATTGTACTATAATTGGTACCATGAGAGCGGTGTCTGGAAGCCCTCCATACACAAAGACTCTTAATCTACATCCATTTTAGCGTGTAACATTTTACATCTGATGGATTGAAGAAATAACAGATTGAATAAACATTACTCCCTTTGTAAGTAAATGCTCTGGTTACTCCCTTTGTAAGTAAATGCTCTGGTAGCATACGTCATAGGATAACCTAACTCTATTCAAATCATTAATAATAAACAGACCATTTTATTATTCAATGAACAAACCCTTTGGCAAACTGATTGAAAAGTGTGAAACCATCGTATGTATCAGACCTACACTTTGAATAGTAAACAATGATATTAAATACTGTTAGATGTGTTACTAGCGCGTGAAAAATGAGGCGCTCAAAAGAGGAAATTTATATGCATCTCAATGTTAGTTGTGGCCAACAATGAACGTTATTTAAACAAAACATACTTAAATATCGTCTACAATGTCGAGTTGTGTGTCCAGGAAATGAAATAAATATATAGTGGAATTAAAGACAGAATTGCGCTTGTGTGCGCTTAGTGTTGTAGCCTATTATTTTTGCGGTGATTTTTTAGGGACGTAACCGATCTATAGTATAAAATTATCATTAGTAAAGACGTACAATGCGTTGCCACACGCTCGTCACTTCTCATATCCTATGCCTGTAGTTTGACCGTCATCTATACCCTTCCAGACCGGAACAAAGCAATGCCGTTTGACTGCATAAATAAGAGCTGGGCGATCTTTGCCCGAAAGTGCTCTTCTTTCAAACGATAATTATATATAGTTGAGTCCACTATTATTGTTCCGATAGTTGTATCTGTCAAAGGTCTTATAGCGAAAAGCTTCGACCAACCCCATAATAAGATTTCGCTTATCTGTTGGATGATGGATCAAGAGTCGGATACAAAAGGCAGTGATTCTTGAGACGGCGCGTATTGTGAGGAGGTTCCTCACTCTGGAGCGCTGACCACCGATTGCTTGGGCATTGAAATGTCCGCAGCGGGGAGGGTTGATTTTTTTTTATAAATTCTTAATAGTGTTATTTATATTTATATTGAAATTCTTAAAATTTAAAAAAAAAGGAGACATAAATAAATGAAAGTATAAACTATCGTTGCTATTACCAATAAAGTTCTTATTATAATGCTGACCCATTTATAATTTGCAAACAAGTATTGTACGTATATGTCAGTACAGGAATGCGATAAAGATCATGGTTGAAATGATATTGAATGCAAATTTAACGCGTAACAAAGTTGTCGATAGAAGTTGACAGAATTAAATTTGATAATTAATTCGTATTACAGAACTAGTCATTGTTGTGTCAATTGTTATTTGATATGTTATTGTTATTGACTTGATTAACTAATTCTTAAATAGTTAATTGGGTTAGTGTTCAGATTAAATATCTGTAAATAAATAAACTAACAATAACCTAAGTACTCTCCTGAAAATGTGTCTATAAAACCTACTAAGTAGATAGAAAAGTGTTGAAACATATAGGTACAAATTCATTACGATTTCCTCAAAATTAAAAAAAAAATCGGTTATGTTAGGTTAGTACAAATTCAACCAGTTAGATGATTCGAATAATCAAAAATTTTTGCAAAAGAACTGACAATCTTGAATAAAATCTAAAGATTCCCTTGCAACCAATGATTATTTTATAGATATACGTCCCTATAAAATCACCGCAAAACGTGATCCGAATTTAGCGACTCCACTATGCGCACACAATATATTCATGTATAAGTATATAGTTTTTATATTTTCTAAACACACAACTCGATATTGTAGACAATATTTAGGTATTATTAGTTTAAATAACTTTCGTTGTTCAATAAGCGACTAAATAAAATGATGACAATTATGCACATTTGTCCTCTGTGTGTATCTCTAGTATAAAATATCATTGCTTGCAACGTGCCAAATATTTTATCCCGGAATAAAAACCAGGAAGGTACAATAAAAGCGAACGCAAAACGCGTCCATCATGAATAGGTTCGCCGGGCAGACCCCATGATGCCCATTATGGCCCTTATGAGCCGTGCAAGGGACAGGCCAGTGTAGCAGGTAAGGGCGAGATGGCCTGTGGTCATTTGCCGTAAAAATTGTGCGTGCCTTTCTTGAGCTCACGTATATTCATTTCTACAATACAATTTACCTTGAACATTCATTGTTAATACAATTTCAATAAGAATACACTGCCTTGAAAGCTTTTATTTAGACAGATATCTTGGATTCCAAGAAAAAAAATGGTAGGTATATACAAAATATAAAAAAAACGTGAGCTTTTAATGTGAAAATTTTAAATAGATATTGTGCGTACTTAGTTATTCTCTTTTCAGTTCATTACGCTGAAGCAGTCGTTTTTTTTTGTTTTTAAAATAATATTTTTAATGGCAATTTCTAATCAAGCGTTCCCCAAATTACAGCAACGAAAAATGCTATAATTGGACTTTTTATTATATCTTTATCCGGACCAAGGTGCGTTTGGAACCATCGTAACTTTGATTTTAAGTTTTCGAATATTATTACCACCATTAGATTAAATTAAATTATGACATAATCCTGACTTTTCAAAAGTACTTTAAACTAAGCCTAACTGAAATAAATGAATTTTGAATTTTATATTAAAATTGTATTGTTGCAGAAAGAAGGAGTCGGTCAAGCGCACGTGTTCCGTAGCAAGGCGTTCAAGAAACCGCGCGCCTGCCAGTGGTGTCACCAGCCTGTTCAGAACCAGGGCAGCACTTGCAGAGGTAAGTGATCACAAGAACATAGTGATCGTTCACTATATTGTTATACTACCACGCCACGCGTTTTTGACCTGTGTAGTTTCCGTTCCGTAGGAATACGGGGATAAAATATAGCAACCGGGGACCACTGTCAAGCTTCCCAACAGTGAATTTTTCAAATCGATTTTTGAGCCTATTCAATGCAAACAAACATTCAAAGCTTTCCTCTTTATATAACTACTAACTAGCTGACGCCGCGCAGTTTTACTCGCGTGGTTCCCCTTCCCGTAGGAATATAGGGATAATATATAGCCTTCCTCGATAAATGGGCTATCTAACAAAGAAAGAATTTTTCAAATCGGACCAGTAGTTCCTGAGATTAGCGCGCTCAATCAAACAAACGAACAAACAAACAAACAAACTCTTTAGCTTTATAATATTAGTATAGATTAGTATAGAAGCGTCCACTGATCCGCATCGTACGAATCGCAACGGATTTTGTCTATGGTAAAATTGAAAATCCGTTTGCTGCGATACGCACGATGCTAAAAGGCTACCGAATTACCGAAACTAAGAATAATTCTGCCAAGAAGAATGCATTACTTAGTAAGATGTCACATATTTTGAAATTAGGGCTACCGAAACGGTAGCAATGCTTGAGAGCAATGCGTTATTTAGTTAGATGTTAATAACGCCGCTTCACACCAACACGCTACGAATTAGCATGATGAGTCATGGGAATGAGAGTTTCTTCTTTATGTAAGGACCAGTCCCCAGACCAGTTTTGATGTATTGTCACCAGAATTAACCAAGCAAGCAACATTTCAAAGTCCTAAGTTTAGAAAATGTGGTTCAAATTTGATGTGTACCTACCTATGTACAGTAAAATAAAAGCTTGTATTAAAAGATGAAGAAATCATAAATAAAATATGTAGGTATGCATGATTGAATGATTACGGAAGCAGTTATCGTAAAAATTACAATTTCACAATGTAAAATAAAGCTTGAGGTAAAGCGTGGAAATGTAAAAGCTCTTGACACTTAAGTAATTTGATTTGTCGTCAAAGTGCTCTTTGTAAAAGTGCTTTTTAAGTGTTAAAATGTTGCACCGCTTTTATTACACGGAGCTGACATTCAAAGGTCGATGACTACGGAGTTGCTAGAACTCCCAGATGAATATTTACACTAAATGTCATATCGATGTTTCAGCTTTTATTGGGTGATGATGTACCCATGTAGGTACAGCCTGAATGTCTAGCACACTTATCGGGCTCATATAATATACCTACCGACCTATAGGTCGGTTGTAGGGGGTAATCTCTGGATCTACTGAACCGATTTTGGAAATTCTTTTACTAATAGAAAGTCACGTTATTTGTGAGTGTCATGGGTTATATTTTATCCCCGTACATCCACAGGAAGGGCACCACGAGGGTGAACCTGTGGATCGTCCACTAGTGAACTAAAAATATGAGTCATCAAACAATCTTACCATCACTACCCGTACCATCATCATTATGGTGATTGATTGATGATTGCGTTAAAAAATTATTAAGTATGAAATTAATAAATATAAATCATTTTCATTTGTTTCAGTTTGCAAGTATGTCTGTCACACAGGCTGCGAAAGCAAGGTAAGTTTTTTTATTGTAGACTAGCGGACGCCCACGACTTCATTTGCGTGGAATTCAGTTTTTTACAAATCCCACAGGAACCTTGGATTTTTCCGCGATGAAAAATAGAGTATGTGTTAATTCAGGGTAAAATCTATTGTCATTCCAAATTTCAGCCAAATTCCTTGAATGGCCGCAGCACAAGAGATAAACCGACATACATACTTACACACAAAAAACTTTCGCATTTTTAATATTAGTGTGATACTACCATGCGCCATCTAGACGAAACTGACGTGACTCATGCGCCTGCGCCGCTCATTCACATGTATATTCCGCCCTGGTTTATGATGATTATGATAGATGGCGCTGTACAGAATAATGTAAGCCTAAATGTATTTTTCTTTTTAATTTAATTAATAATTTTAAAATGGTAGTCAATTTTATTACTTATTAGATAAATTAATGCTATATTTGTGGAGATAAAATCACGGTTTATTAAATATTGTATAGGCTTGCGCTTGACTACAATCATGCCTGATGGCATTCCATTCCATTCCAATAATTTAAACATTGTAATCTTTGCCTGATGGTAAGCAATGATGAGGTCTAAGATGAAGCGCGCTTGCCTAGAAGATTCCTATTCACTCTTGCCTTGAAAGTGCTCAAATTGTACGTGTCACGAAACACAGACGCCGGAAGGACATTCCACATCTTAGCAGTTCTTAAGTATTGGGAACCTCCTACCTTTCCATAATAAATACTACTCATAATAGAATAACGAGATTTTTCTTAACGACGAGCCCCTGTATTCTGGAAAGTTACAAACATCGTCGCCCGAATTCCGCGCGGATAAAGTCGTAGGCGTTAACTAATTCATTATAAATATTGTAGATCATAATATTGCCAACGAATATTGCCAGCGGTCTACAGCGCTCCTAACCAGCCCCTGTAGCCAAGTGGCACGTCGATTCTCCTTCTACGATCGCAAACGCTTCGAAAACTAGAAAAATGTACGGGAATGACAGATTTGATCACGTGACCTGTCGACAGCAAATGTAATTCCTATACATTTTTCTAGTTTTCAAAGCGTTTGCGATCGTCGAAAGAGAGTCGACGTGCCACTGGGCTACGGGGGCTGCAACGTTGAGATGGCAATCAGACGCGCCTCTACCAATGCCTTTGTTCGTTAACTAGACTCGAAATTGGACAATACCAGAGCCAATCTGAAATTCTTGGAAAATTAACTTTTATGCCCGAGGGTGTAAGAGATTTTTCTGCACTAGACGTTTAGTTTGATTAGCATCAGCATTTTGATTATGCGGATAGTCTTGACCTTGTTTTGCATATTGTCAAAAATTGAGATCATTATAATTCAAAGGAGATGGTCCATTTCAGGTTCACTCTTGTACTTGTATCATTGAAATTAAAAAAACACAAGGATTTTGTTCAAATTTATTAAAGTGAATAAATCTGACTAAATAAAAATAAATACCTAAATAAAATTAAAAAACAAGTCTTTGAGTTATAACAAGATGGCGCCCATAAAGCAACTATGACATGACAATTGACAGCAAACGTCAAATCGATTACTGCATTGAAAACGTCATCAAGCCGCCATTATTACAGTGCGTTTTCGTTTTCATCTTTATGAGATAATTATAAATCTATCAAATTTTAATTGACACTGTATTATTCAGTGAGATATGATACCGTCTTTCTTGGTTGAAGAGATCTGTCAATAAAATAGAATGTCCGATTTACGGCAATATTAGCGAAGCTGGTTTTGATATTTCGAACCGTATCTCGTTGCTTGACAGCAAAACTCCGTAGAAACTTTAGTAAAATAAGTAATGGCCTGTGGGGCTTAGGTTGACTTTCGTTAAACTTGGGTCGGACTTTGGAATATTTCGAGAACCGAATTAGCATTTCCAATGAGACGGTCGACTTTGTTAGATCGTCAAATAACGTCACGGGAGTAATGTATATTGTAAACAGTTTTTATTAAATGATTCAAGAAATGGGAATTACTGTTTAGATTACACTGCCCTACTTAATGTGTAATAAGTACTGTTTAACAACAAACAAATTTATTTTAATTTTTTTGAATAAAATAAAGAATTATTAATCAGGTGTCAAATGACTAGTGATTTATGCCCTCATTTTTAACCGACTTAAAAAAAAAAGAGGAGGTTATCAATTCGTCAGTTTACAGTAGCTACCTTGTGTTTGGGCTTGATTAATTTGTATTAATGAAAACTTTACATCTAGATGGGTTGTGACTTAGGGATCTGGTGATTAATTCAAGGTACAAGCTGATAAGAAGGTAGCACATAAAATGATGTAATTTTTCGCTTTTTAGTTTAGTAACATTTTTGTGATTTTTTGTATTTTTTTACTAAAATTTTTAATTTGTTTGTTTGTAAACAGTATACATCGAGTATATATTTAATATTATATTTTCACTACGTCGGAAATGCGGTCGTTTCATTCATATAAGGTAAGGATATTCATATTATTATGAGGTAAGATTTGGTTTTTTATTCGTTTCTTACGATTTAATTTTACTCGACTCGCGGTCATAGTCGTGGTATGGCATCGTAACTACCTATACGTATTTTCACTAATACCTAAGTTACTATAGTTTTAGACTGGGCAATGTTAGTAAGTATATGCACTAAAAGCTCCCCGTCAAGCTTTATTAGTTTCGTTCCGATTAATAAAGTTCCCGAACACATTTTTGTATCAATTGATAGTTTGATATCACGAACATCGCTTAGAAGACCGTTACCCGCTTTTTAAATGGAAATTGGGTCGTAAAACGCTCGTAAATTTTACACGGAGTGTAGGAGGACGACATGCAAGCATTGTGTTTTACGCTTATTCCCCGATAAAAAAATATGTATTGCAATAAATAATCACTAAAGAATATAAAGCGCTGAGAAAATTTGCGCGGAGTTTCGCGATTATTTTACATTTTACCGGAATGTAACTTAAATCGAACACGATCGAAACGTTTTTTCACGTAAAAATAAATGGATAACGCCGCAGGGCTCCAAACTTAATAGCCAAAAAAGTGCGAAATTGCATATCATTATTAAAAGCAAGAATTTTTAAACTAACTTTACACTGCTGCGTAATATTTTTTTTTCTACTTCCATTTCGTAGTCTACTCAATATAAAACCTCAAACCATATCACAAACCTATTTATTCTTGCAGGTCGTTTGGTAATGTTCATTGTTCATTACCACAACGGTAAACGGTGCTACAATTAATTTTAAATAGTTCCATGGCATTGGCTATAGAAATTCAGGCTTCCATAAAAGATATAAAATCACGTCGATACAAAATCGAATAAGCAATTGCTCAATTATTATAGTATATTAATTTAATTTTTTAAGGCCTCCGTGGCGCAGTGGTATGCGCGGTGAATTTACAAAATCGAATCCAGGACCTCCGGGGTTCGATCTCCAAGTGGGTAGATTGAGATTTTCATAATTGGTCCAGGCCTGGTTGGTGGGAGGGCTCGGCCGTGGCTAGTTACCACCCTACCGACAAAGATGTACCGCCAAATGATTTAGCGTTCCGGTACGATGTCGTGTAGAAACCGAAAGGAGTGTGGATTTTCATCCTCCTCCTAACAAGTTAGCCCGCTTCCATCTTAGACTGCATCGTCACTTACCATCAGGTGAGATTGTAGTCCTTTAGGATTGTAATATCCTTCCTCGATAAATGGGCTAACACTGAAAGAATTTTTCCAAATCGGAGTTCGGACCAGTAGTCGAGATTAGTGCGTTAAACCAAACAAACAAACAAACTCTTCAGCTTTATAATATTAGTATAGACGGCTGAACATTTCTGGGTAAAATTTAGCATAGAGATAGACGATAGCAGATGTATTTTGTAATAATAGTCTAAAATATATATGTATACTTACCTACCTTGTACATATGTTTTCTATGTCTACGCTACTTTTATTTCGATACAATATTACATAACTAGTACAGAACTGGGATTTGTCCGAGGTGAATACGCAAAAAAGTTTTTATACTGTTGGTAAAAGCGAATGCAAATACAACTGAATACATTCCATCAATATTTACTTCGTACGTTCGTTGTTAAGGTATTCTTGTTTCGCGGAGCACTCGTCGGTACCTACTGTGAATCCGGCGACTTTGATTAATGGGAATTCGATAAATCTGATAAGATTAACCGGAATGAATTTCGAGCCAACGTATAAGTATCAGCGAAAATGAAAAAAAAAAATGTGGGATATGTTTTAATCTGGTAAAATATATCGAATACGTACAGAACAGGCTTTTGGGTGATTAATATTTTCATGATTTTTTACTCGCGTATTTATAACTGGCAATGTAGGTAACCTCTACGTATCTTTAATCTATGTAAGTATGACCTTAACAACTAGATAGGTTATAGGATAGATTCACATACAGAACTGCAGACAAGCAGACTGAAAATGCTTTGATATATTTTTGCACCTACTAAAGAATAGAGGTGGTACCTACTCGCATATTATGATGTTTAAAGAGGTTCCCGATATCTGACGTCATCCGGAAGTGGGTTTTTTATCTCACGATCTCAGGGACGCCCGGACGTTTTTTTTTATTCTTTCCAAGTTAGCCCTTGACTACAATCTCACCTGATGGTAAGTGATGATGCAATCTAAGATGGAAGCGGGCTAACTTGTTAGGAGGAGGATGAAAATCCACACTTCTTTCGGTTTTTACACGACATCGTACCGGAACGCTAAATTACTTGGCGGTACGTCTTTGTCGGTAGGGTGGTAACTAGCCACGGCTGAAACGTCCCACCAGCAAAAGTGACTGATACACTCAGGCCTAACACCCTTCCAGAAGAGCCCTCTAAGCCATAGTTTGCCTTCAGACACCATCAGGCGTTGCTTCTGTGCTCGCTTAAATCTCTTGGTGACACCTCTGAGGTCCCATTGCCAACGGCACTTACACAATCAGAAACAAAAATATACACTCACTATTTATTTACTTGAAAAAAAAAATGTACAGAATTAGGCCGACATTCGACTTACCTTCTATGTTTTCGTTTAAATAACTCTATCGCACAAATTTTCCCGCACCTAAGAATTTTCTGACCATCTGCTGCATACGTACTAGAGTTTGCAAAGAAAATAACACATATTATTATTGTAAAGTAAATAAAGCTGTTTGCAGAGCTAAATGTACCCAAAGCATATTTACTATAGTGTCATTGAGCGATACGAGAGTGCCGTTAAGTAGCGTCAGCCATAGACAAAGTCAACGATCCGATGACGTCATTGCCCATTGAAACGAGTCGAATTAAAAGGCTTTTATCTAGTGAGGCTGAGCTGTCTTCAACCTATATCGACTCCTTTGCACATTAGGATAATGAGGCCCTTATATACCTATTAATACTATGTTCTAGACGACGCTCCGAAGTTTCACTCACGTAGTTACCGTTCCCTTGAGTATACGGGGATAAAATATAGCCTATGACACTCACAAACAACGTGGTTTTCTGGTAGTAAAAGAATTTACAAAATCGGTTCAATAGATCCAGAAATTCCCCCTACAATAGCACGAACTTTATCTTATTATATATTTGTATAGTTAGCGACCAAGTCTCGGAACCATAGGTCACTAACTATGGGCCTGTTAGGAGTATCTCTGCGTGATCGAATCAGAAATGAGGAGATCCGCAGAAGAACCAAAGTCACCGACATAGCTCAACGAGTTTCAAAGCTGAAGTGGCAATGGGCGGGGCATATAGTTCGAAGAGCCAATGGACGTTGGGGTCTCAAAGTGCTGGAATGGCGACCCCGCACTAGTAAGCGCAGTGTTGGCCGACCCCCCACCAGGTGGACTGACGACATCAAGCGAGTCGCAGGGATTCGCTGGATGCAGGTGGCTCAGTATCGTGATGTTTGGAAGTCCCTACAAAAGGCCTATGTCCTGCAGTGGACGTCCATCGGCTGACATGATGATGATGATGATGATATTTGTATGGATTAGAAATATAGAAAGTTAATAATAACTGTATGTTGAATATTGCCAAAAATTAAACCAGAAAAGCATTCTGATATTAAAACGCAGGCAGTTGCGTTCGAGCAATAAGTTAACAGTTGCAGCAATATTATCGTGAATCATTGCTGCAACACGGTGTGTGGGAGGTCGCAGAGCTTTTGACTAGCCCCATAGCTATATCACACGCATAGGTAGCTTACTAATCTAGATTTTTCGGGACAGTTCTGATTTGTGTTAAATATAAAATCAAAATTCATTTATCTCAAGTAGGCTCAGTTTACAAGCACTTTTGATACGTCAGTTAACTGTTTGTTTTCTACCGCTGGTTCGGAAGGCAGGTTCTGCTGAGAAGAAACCGGCAAGAAACTCAACAGATGCTCTTTAAAAAAAATATACAGAATTATAATTTACAATTGATGACAACATTATTTCTTATAGTTTTACTCCTTGTGTGAAGCTGATCCTCTGGCCTCCATAATTAAGGAAATCATCAATGGTGTAGTAACCTCGACTAAGTAAATGATTTTTAACACATTGCTTAAAGCTATGCTATGCTATCTTAGCGTTAAAATTATGACTGACTGACATAATATTAACGCTAAGTCAAAACGAGGCATCAATTGTTAGTTAGCACTATGAACCGATTTGACCTCTAAGGAAAGTCTAACCAGAATGCCGATCGGGATCACGAAGTTTGAAATTACTAAGTTTTACGATTAGGATGTGTAGTTAAACGTAACAGAATTGCTGTTCATTTGAGTTAAAAAGTCATTACGAAGCCTGTATGAAGCCCAAGTAGTTATAAACACGAGTAATAAAATTAAATGCACATTTTCTCATTCTCAGATATCTGTTATGTCTTCTTTCCGAACCGGTAGTAGAGTTACTACAAACAAACTTGGTGTTTTAAAGATGCATATTTCAAACTAGCAGACGCCGCACGGTTTCACTCGCGAGGCTTTCGTTCCCGTAGGAATATGAGTATAAAATATAGCCTATAGCACCCGGGGATAGTATAGCTTCCAAACAGTGAAAGAATTTCTCAAATCGGTTCAATAGCTTAAAGAGCCTATTCAATGCAAACAAACAAACAATCAAATCAAATCAACCCTCTTAATAATATTAATATAGATAAACGAATTTGATTATTTATTTTTAGTTACAGCCAATAATTCAAATTGAAATCCTGGCAGGACTAGAAAAGGAATTTTTTCGGGATTTTCCAGATATTACAGTGAGACTTGGTAACAGTAATGTACCAACGAGTGAGTGAAGTAGCATGCGGGTGCGAAATGATAATAATGAAGAGCGTTGAAGCCTTGTTTATACCTATTCTATACATAGCAGGGAAAGACTTCTGTACACGGCAAGCAATGAACTAATGAACATCAGTTCTGAAATAATCACATAGTGAGAGTTTCAAATTGAATAACTTTTCCCCTATTTATTAAGAACGCCAATTAAAAAAAAATAATTGATACCATCGTCACAATTATTGATATATTCATTTAGTTTGTATTTGAAGTGGAAAAATAATGGAAACTTTGAGTCTAATTATGATTCGGCACTTGACAATATTGTTATAGATTTTTCCCCCCCCGCGGTTTCATCCATGTAGTTCGCGTTCCCGTGAGAATACGGGAATAAAATATAGTCTATGACACTCACAAATAACGAGGCTATTTGGCGGTAAAAGTAAAATCAATTCAGTAGATCCAGAGATTATAAGTTATGTATAAATTTGATTATATAAGCTACCTTATAAACTAAATCGCAATTTAATACTAAGTTTTTAATTACTTGTACAACAGCTAAAAATATTGTAATCTTCGTTCGTGAAGAGATGGTGGTTGTAACACAAAAACTTTTATAGATTTTAGCACAACTGCCGTTTCAACCTATTCTGTATAAAAATGTTTTTTGCTCAATAAATCATTTATTTATTTATTTAGAGATAGATAGAACCCGCTACAATACGAACTTTACTTCTTTACAATATTAGTTTATAGATGATGGATATTATCTTTTACTTATAGGTATTAAATCAAATAGTTACTGTGATAGCCCAGTGGATATGACCTTGGAGGCGCATGCTCCGGTTTGAATCCGGTCCGGGCCATGCACCTCCAATTTTTTCATTGTGTGCATTTTAAGAAATTAAATATCACGTGTCTCAAACGGTGAAGGAAAACATCGTGAGGAAACCTGCATACTATAGAATTTTCTTAATTTTCTGCGTATGTGAAGTCTGCCAATACGCATTGGTCCAGCGTGGTGGACTATTGGCCTAATCCCTCTCATTGTGAAAGGAGACTCGAGTTCAGCAGTGAGCCGAATATGGGTTAATAATGATGATGATGATTAAATCAAATTAAAATTCATTTATTTAAGTAGGCTTAGTTTACAAGCACTTTTGAAACGTCAATGTTGTCTATTTGTAAAAACTCTACCACCGGTTCGGAAGGCAGCTATGCTATGTTAATGTTATATTCTGCTGCTATTACTAAGTAGATAGCGTAGAAAATATTAAACAAACTCACTATTAAATACTTAGTTTCATGTCCAAACGAAAGTTACTAGAAAGGCGCTAATTAAAGTTAACTAGCGTAAGGAAAGTGTAACACACATACCTATTAGGTAAATGATTCTAATTGGGAAAACTGAAAAGTAATAACTATAAAGTGCGCTGTGTTTACGTTAAAGTGTCGTGCGCGGTCGTGTGGCGAGCTTATAGCGGAGCAGAGTTAGAGATAACTTGGGTGACCGAGAAGCGTGCCGGTATGCAAAAACGATAGGATTGCTTCTTTGGCAGGAGGGTAGGTTAGGCCGCTATTCCACTGGCGCGCTTTGGCACCCTATTTTGTGCAGACCAGCGACTGACTACACGCATTACTAAGCCAACGATCTTGGACTATAATTTGTTTATGTAAGTATATTTTGCCTATTTTTGACATGAAACGATTTTCTCTTGTTATTCAAATTATTCAATATCTTTGCAAGTAACTTTGTTGCCCCAGGGACACGGTCTTTTCCGACTAGTTAAAGGCGAACGGGAATGTTGGTCATATTTAAGAAAATCGGTTGTCTGTAAAGTCGGTTCACTGTCCATAGTTGAATGTGATAACGTCATAAAAAGATACTGATGGAATGGTTGCATTTTTCAAAAGAAAATGTTCGTTTTTCTAAAATACTGTTTAATAATCTTCATAGACCAGAATATACTTTATTTCTTGTAAAAAAAGTTGGTAACCCTAGAGCGAGACAACGACGCATGACGTCATCTTTTTTCGAGTGTGATGCCGGCTCCATCGAATTATAAGACGTTGTCACGTTAAAAATAAAAAAGATATGGCAAAGATTCTTTAAAAATAATAAATAAAATATTTACTTCACAGAAATAGTCTAAAAATGGGAAAGAAGCATACCTACTTAATTCTTTCTTTTTCATTAATTAAATGTATGAATGTATGCCAATACAGCACTAATATTGAATTTGCTTCTTCTGCGCCAATAGCGGCGTTATTATCGTATCTATGCTACGTTAAAGTCTGCATCTACTTAACATCGACGCTGTACAGTCGTAGGAGATACGCCAATGTTGGACAATCACCAGTGGGATAGCGGCTTTAGGAACTGCGGGCGCGGGCCGAATCAGGTGCAACGTTCGCAGTGAGTCGGAGTAGAGGCTGCGGCTTTCGGGCTTGTCGATGTTGACTTGGCCAGTCTCGCGAACGGCGAAGTCGCGAATCAAGCAGCGGGGCAGTGCCGACGCGAGCGCCGACCGGCCTACGCGCACGCGAATATCGCTCGCGTTAACCGTACGGATTTGCGGATACCCATTTTCACACAAAATCCTTTTAGAGCGCCTTAACGGTCGGTCTATAAATAAATCTGTATGTCCGCCTTTGTGCCGCCGGTGATCTACTCGCAGCTATCACGAAATCAGTGCAGATCCCGTTCCTAAATTGTAAACAGGACGTGCGCGAATTAGATTATGTATTCGGGACTACATATTTACATGAATGAAAAGAGTGTATTTCTGCGCTATATGGTTTGGTTTTGTTTACATTATATTTTTTCTTTTTAATCTTGCAAAGCTTTACTGTACATAATTAAAAGCAAATAAATATATAAAAGCTTTTTCTTACCTTAAAATTAATAATAAACAAATCTCAAGCGTTAAAACCTATAATATTAAAACGAACAACTATTTCGGCAACCTTCACAAAGTCATTGAACTTTCGTAACTTAAAAAACTGCAACCTATTTAGAGCTGTCGCCGCTTAAGCTTAGATTTACGGAACTTAAGGTAACTTACGTTTAGTAACGAATATAATTATAGACTTTACCGGCACATGCAATAAATAATTCCTTCCGCCTTGTTCAGTTCGCCTAACGCTTTACTTATGGAAATTTATGCAAAATAGCAATGGCTAGCTTTCAAGGTGACGGCGATATATTAGTATCAACACAGAATAAAGAATGATCCAAAATAAGTAGAGATCCAGCGTGGTGAAGCCGTTGAAACGCATAAAATAAAACAAACGTCACGCGTCTCCTTGATATCCGCATATACAAACTTTTTTCATAATTTGTATTTAAAAATTTAACACTAACAACAATTACGTAAATTAATATAATAATCAATAATTACTAATAAAAAAATACTCCATCTTATTTCTTTAGTTTTTGTGAATAGTTTTTAAAATATTTAAAAACGCCATTTTTCGTTAATAATGTTGAAAATTACTGCGACGCTTCGTGTCGTACTGACTCGAGAAAGTATTCGTTTTTGAATTTTGTATTTGGAACGGCTACGACGCCATCGTTTTCCGTCGACGGTGTCTATTATTCTTTAATCTGTGAGTATAAAGCAAAACTTCGAAGTAAATCGATATTGTAAAGTATTTACGAGTATATGTACGAGTAATCGCGAATGGCGATTGTGCGCGATAAGCATGTTATGTTTTCGGAGTTTTATCGATAAGTCGCCTTTTTGAGTCACGTATGCCATTTCATAACTGAGTAACAGGTGTGTGACTTGTGAATTAACAATAACATGTTGTATTGCAGTGTTCAAAGTTTACTCATTAATAATTAGAATTTAACGAGAAATATCAAGGAGTGTTTACAAACAGTTCATTAACACGTGTTTTATTAAAGTAAAATGTGTGAAAATTTTTCGCGCGTAAATGGAATAGGTACTTTATTTTATTGAATAGAAATAAAAAGTGTTAAATCAGTTCGCTGTTACCTTTAAATTAATAAATAACCCGTAAACAGTAAATAGCACTAACATAATTTTCTAATAATGAGGAACCCTGACGTTATACCTACCTATTAAATGAATACTTGACTGAAATGAATCGCCTAATAACAATTTCTTGTATTCTTGAATGCGATGTTATTCTCATTCACGGGAACGAAAGAGGGTCAACAGTGTATTAACGTTAGGAGCATGATCAAAACTAATTTCTGGCAGTTAAACTAAAACGCTATTTAATGGGTTCTCCTAACTGCAAACTCCGGGAAGCTTAAGATATATTAAGCGACCATACAATAGTTATTAGTGAAACGATCGTGAGAAGTGTAGGAATGAACAAAGTGTACAAACTCTAATCGGGAAGTGACACTTTGTAGAAAGTGTCAAAAGTGAAGTGACAGTAACTTTTTGTTGAAAATGTATCACAACGGCCGCCACGGCAGCAGCACGTCTACGTCATCGGGCAGTTCTGATCTGAGGGTACGACAATAATTTTATCTTAATGCTAGACTAAAGTGTTTTTCAGATAGCATGGGTACGTAGACAGTCGCCTTTATTACGTTTATAATACGTACTATTATCGTAAATCGCGGCAAGCTTTCAAGAGTGAAACGAACTGTGACCCGCACCATCCTACATGAAACGAACTGTAGGATTAGCAAACTGAAGTGGCAGTGGGCACTGGGCAGGCCATATGTGTCGCAGAATAAATGGCCGCTGGGGCAGACGTGTCCTGTAATGGAGACCACGTACCAGCAAGCGCAGTGCTGGATGAGGAAGACGGAGGACCGTGTGTGGTGGAAAGGCCTATGTCCAGCAGTGGACGGATACAGGCTGATGATCTTTCATTAGACTTCCCGCTGTTTCGCCCGTGTTGTTTCCGTCCTGTAACAAATCGGGGTATAAAATATAGCTTTTGTAAGTAGCTTGAAATGGAGCTTTCCAATGGTGCAAAAACTTTAAAAATCGTTCCACTAGTTTCGGAGCTTGCATGAAACAAACAAACAATATTTCCTAAGATAATATTAATATAAAATTAATAGAAAACTAATATTTGCAATTATTCTTCTATATCATTGGATCTGGAGCTATAAAAAGTAGGGTATATTAAAATGGACTAACATTAACACTTGTATTTTCTTAAACAGTAAGTCGCTACATTTTTTAATCTTATCTTAATACAATAGACACCTATTTATCTACATAGTCTCTATTTATCTAAACTGTTTAGTTGTGTTTTGGTAATAACTCTAGGTAACTGGTATCGCTAACTATAATATTGTAAACGCGAAAGTATGTATGAATGTTTGTTACTCTTTAACGACGCAAATAATGGACCGATTTGGCTGAAGTTTGAAACGAAGATTGATAACACCCTGGATTAGCACATAGTTTTCATTCCGGAAAAATTCATGGTTCCAGCGGGATTTATAAAAAACTGAATTAAACGCGGACGAAGTCGCGGGAGTCCGCTATTAATATAAACTTAAGAAGTCATAAATATATAAACATAAGGAGTCAGTGGTATTAGGACCAATAAAATACAACAAAAGTTCAAGTCAATAACCTAATACGAACGTTACACGACAAAAACAAAACAAAAGTAAAAAATTTGTAAATGTAGCCATTTGTGAAAATACTAGTACACACTTATCATATACACAGCCTATGTTCCTAGCCTATAATAGTTTTCAAAATTTTTGAAACACAATGTGTCTCATATAAAACTTTAAAAAATATAACTTGAAAAATGGCTGATTTATATTTTTAAACACTATTTTATGTTTTATATAAATATTTTATGCACCATGAAATAGTCGTAAGTTAACAATATAACATGGGGAACGCAGGTCAAATGAAACTATAGCCGATAAAGCCAAGCAACTGCCATGCTTGATTTACTGCTTCATATTGCTCAGGGCTATCAAGATAGTTTCAAAACTGAATATCATTACTAATGTATATAAGTTACCTTATAGATTTTCAAATAAAGAACGTCTTAATAATTTTACCAATATCTATTAAACAAAAGACAATGTAAATGGTTTAGTATTTGTCCAACACGACCCTATTTCGAGCTCACAGGCGAGCTAAGTTCAACATCCTGGCACAAGCGAAGGTATTTCACTCAGCGAACAAATAAAATGGCAAGAACACGACTTGGCTTTGAAATACTCGGGTCATATGACACTGACACCGGGAGGGTTTCACGCGCGTCAGGTTCCCACCGGTGAGCAAATGTCAGAGCTCAAGCGTCACAGCCGGCATATCGGTAAACATCTCATTTACATATTGTTTACGTTATGAATCGATTCATAAAATTGGATGGTAATTCATAGTCATAACTAGCCATGTACAGAGTCTGTAGTCACGTCGATTCTCTTTCTACACACTGAGAAAAAATTCCTGGTGCGCGATACTTAAAGTACGTAGCAAACCAGCCACTATTATGCTCATAACCGGCACTATGGTGTACACATCCTCCATATGTAACATGATGTTGCTTCTAAACGGTACAGTTAAGCTACGTCATTACTAAGTATACGGTATCTATTGTACGTATCCTGCACCTGTAGTAAATAGTGATGTGCTAGCTCCTTACGTAAGTAGCTCATTTAAGTAGCTTATTTTTTTCAGTGAACGTTAACGCTTAGAAAACTAACAAAATGTATGGTAATGACATTCTCTACGGACATGTCACGTGATCAAATTGTCGATCGGATCTGTCATTCCCATACATTTTGTTAGTTTTCGAAGCGTTAGCGTTGGTAGAACGAGAATCGACGTGCCAGATGGCTACAGGCCCAGAACATAGAAAACTCTAAAGCTAACACTTTAAATGCATGTTAGAATACGCGTGTGTGGAAAATACATTTGTTTAATAGAGTTAGAGGTTTTAGAGTCAAAGGTCTTTTGCATCTATAGAATTTTTCAATCTACGCCAACAACTTGTAATAACAAGTGAGCTATTTGAATTTATTTTGTTTGCATTAGACCATTTCTTGTTTTCTATGTTTTATATTATTGTATTTTTTGAATTCCATTAACTTTGTTAAAATTAAAAAAGGACAAACATAAATGAGAGGAAGAATAAATTGTGTGAATCTACATGGTAGAGTCAACTTCGTTCAAAGATGCTTATACTGATTTTTTCACTGACGCAGGCGCGGACGACCGCTAGTAAAATAAAAAATAAATATATAGCTATCGAATAAATATATCAATAGTGGGCAGTGTGAATCAGATCGGAATCAGACAAAGAGCACGCTTGGCTGGAATGCGTCTGCGTTGCTTAATCCCTCGCAAGTAGCGTTGCCAGGCGTCCGGATAAAGCCGGACATAGTTAGGCTTTTCGATTGCGTGTCCGGCAAAAACGAACGGCGTCCGGCTTTTGCTAGGCTTTTTATTAAATTTCTAAAACTTAATTTTTACTAATGACTTTATTCAACCCATATTCGGCTCACTGCTGAGCTCGAGTCTCCTCTCAGAATGAGAGGGCCAAGGCCATTAGTCCTCCACGCTGGCCCAATGCGGATTGGCAGACTTCACATACACAGAGAATTAAGATAATTCTCTGTTATGCAGGTTTCCTCACACTACTGAAAAGTTGGAGGTGTATGCCACGGACCGGATTCGAACCCACACCCTCCGGAATCGAATAACTTTATTTAAATGATTAATAATTATTAATAATAAATTACTAAAACTGGTTCGATATAATTTATGTTTCATTAGAATTTAACAATATTTTTTTGTCGTACTATACTTACAGGGACACGGAATCCTCAATAATGTGTCCGTAATTGAGTGTCCGGCCTTTTTACCCTAATATCCGGACAAACTAATAAGAATGTCCGGCTATTGGGCTTGGCGACCTGGCAACCCTACTCGTTGGGCCACGGGCCGGGCGGGAGCGATCTTTTACGAATGATAGAATACACCGCACTACTAATAAGCGGTTTAACTCGCAATTTGAATAATTATTGGCTTTCCAAATGGCTGAACACACACCTACATCGGTTGGACAATAATAATCTGAATTGTATTCACCGGCGTAGGTGTAGGTCCGCTCGAAAGCTTAGATAGAGCTTTGGGAAATGAAATGCAACGTCGAGCTTATGCAGGTATTATGTACTAGCTGACGCCGCGCGGTTTCACCCGCGTGGTTTCCGTTCCTATAGGAATATGGGGATAATATATAGCTTATAGCCTTCCCCGATAAATGGGCTATCTAACACTGAAAGAATTTTTCAAATCGGACCAGTAGTTCCTGAGATTAGCGCGTTCAATCAAACAAACAAACTCTTCAGCTTTATAATATTAGTATAGATATAGATTTCCCGGAATGCGTAGTAGTGCTACTTTAAGTGCCACCTATTTTCAAGTAGGTAGTGTAGGTGTGTACCTAGCTTTATTATTTGATTTCAGGAACTTTTTCATAATCGTACTTATCTTTCTGTGAACAATAATTAGGTATGCCAAAGTTTCTCATACCAATCTTTGGACTGGTTTAGTTGAGCATATAAGATAAACATATCTAAAGACATTAATTTTTATTTAGGTAGGTACATAATATATTTGCCAATTGTTTCCCGTTAACACAAGTAAGTAGGTATATAATAAGTTATCTTATAATTATATTCACGCATATTTACTTGCTTTTTATGAAGTGTTTACAAGTAGTTACCTAGCCCGGTAGTAAGTACTTACCTAGGTATTTTTTTTTAGGATTTCTATGTACCACTTTACATCTCTACTTCTATAGCTGTATTTTCATTTCGATTTAATTGTTTATTTTAAGTATTACCTAAAATATACATTACAAATTATGTTAGCAAGTGATTAAACATCGCATACCGATTGAATTACATTGATTAGTAATATAAATTAAATTGCATTATGTGATAAATAAGAAAACAAATATACCTAAAATTAATGATAAGAGGTGACGTGTTTGCTGCACACGCCTCAATAAGAATTAATTATGTATCTGTTATATAACAAAGTGATTAACAGAATACGTTCAGTAAAGCAATTAATAACTGTTTTTTTGTGAGAAATGCTTCCTTTTTCGAAGGCTCTGTAGGTTAAAATGCGCAATTGTTCGCCTAATTGTTCTAGTTTTACATGTTACAGCTTTTACGTTGAAGTTAGTTTTTTAAAATATACCTTTATACACATTGAATTTAGAAAAAAAAGAGGTAGAGAGGTTACATAGACCATATTCGATGTTTACAACTGGCACACAAAAAATATTTCAGCGGCGTTGTCAATGGCGCGATGACAGTGCGGCGGTTAAGCTCAAGTTTGCTAATTAGCATAGTTTCAACGTGCCACTTGCGGTCCGTGTATATAATATCTACCTCTGTTTCCTTCTTACATCATTGTTTTCTTAAATATTAGACGAGTAGTCTAAATACTTAGGCAATCTGTAGACTGCCTATGCTCCAGAAAATAATTACAAAGTAATTACAGTTTAAAATCATTTCAAAGAATCCGTTCAAAAGCTGAACACAAACGTAAGAACTTGTTTCGTTTATGATATGTATATAATGTATTAACATGTTCCCGGCTGAATTCATCTTTCTCTTAGTCTAAGGGGCAGCGCAGACCGACGTACAAACTGCATGAAATATTAGCCAAAAAAAAAAGGTATCATGAATTAAAATTACGTGAATACCGTGTAAAACCCGTCTCGTCTTCAAATAAGCATTACGCAAATATTTTTTTTTACATTTGAAAAGGATGGTCTAATTCAATTTATAATGTATTTTTTATAATTATCTAGTGGTTAATTGCAGGTGTACCTACTATGTTACCCTTAAATGCCTCTTAGACTTAAGGGTATTTACAAAAGCGATTGTGCTGTATGGATCAGAATGTTGGGTGGTAAAAGGGACGGATAGTAGAAGAAGACGTGTGTAAAGGGAGTGGACGATGAGTTGACGAGTAATAGAGATAAATGGAAAAGATTGAAATATTTTTCCAACCCGATTTAAGTGGGATAAGGGAAAGGAGATGATAACGATCTAGGTTAAAACACTCCCGAATTCCCGATGATAATATAGCATGATTTTTCGCGACATTTATAGCAATCATCAATTTATACAAAACATTATTTCATATACCTAGATAAAAAATACGTGTAAACCTTTTTGAATCACTTCGTTACTAACAATCGTAAGATTTTAGACATTTAAGAACTTTTAAGTATATTACGTTCAGACTGAGAGTCTGGTTGGGGGACTTTTATAATATGCACTGCCTACTCTATTTGGTACTAAAAAGGACGATTCTTAAAAGATAACTAAATTCACTATGCTTTACATGACACAAGAGATGACATAGCAGCAAAAAACAAAAAAGAACTTTGTTCCAATACAAAATACAAACATAAAATATTTAATAGTCTTAATAAAGACACTTTATAAAATTGCTTTGCCGTGTTTGCTGTCTGCCCTGACCCTTATAGCCTGACCGGCCAAACCGGTGGGCCATCATTTTGGCATGTTATTACAGCTTGTTTTGGTACAAAAAGGGTCATTTGCCAATCTAATTTTCCGGGAAATATTCTGATATTTTAACACCGTCATGTTATTGTATTTCTGGATTACATCGCATTACATTTTTATTAATACAAAATTGGCAAAATAAATTAAAAAATTGAAAAAATATATACTGTATTTTATGTCTGTCTGATTGATAAAACATACCAATATATTTTTTATACAATTTTTATTGTCCAAAGCTTTAATATTTTGACGTTAAACTAAAATTCAAATCTACTTTTTAGATTAACCAAGTTTAATGATGAATATTTTGTGAACAGATCATGGACTGAAACTACTTAGTTAAAAAATAGTTTCTAATGTTTTCTTCACTTCTAGTGCCTAAAAATTTTCATTAAAATCATTTTAGTTATGTTGATAGGTAGGTAAGACCATTGATTACTTGTCTCTGTATCTTCTAAAATTAATAGGTATACCTAATAGGATTAGGTATATAGCTTGGCAAGTTCGTTGATGACAGTCCTATGATATGTGGGCGACGGGGGGAAATAACTGCGCGGGTAAGTCGTGCGAGCGGGGCCTCGCAAACCCCTACCCGGCCCTGTGCGGACCATAGGCAGTGTTACGAAAGAATTTGTCAAGCTATAGTTACATCGATCTTTCAACATGCCTTTTATTTTACCTTATTAGATTACGTTTAAGTTCTTTTCATCATTATCAACCCATATTCGGCTCACTGCTGAGCTCGAGTCTCCTGTCAGAATGAGAGAGGTTAGGCCAATAGTCCACCACGCTGGCCCAATGCGGATTGGCAGACTTCACACACGCAGAGAATTAAGAAAATTCCCTGGTATACAGGTTTCCTCACGATGTTTTCCTTCACCGTTTGAGACACGTGATATTTAATTTCTTAAAATACACACAACTGTAAAGTTGGAGGTGCATACCCCGGACCGTATTCGAACCCACTCCCTCCGTCCGGAATCGGAGGCAGAGGTCATATCCACTGGGCTATCACGGCTCTAAGTTCTTTTACAAAAACTGTAACTTGCCATAACACGGGATAATGAATCCTGTGGTTATAAAGTCAATTAATTATTTACACGCCTATAAATAAATTGTTAATTGCTTCCTAGCTGCAATGAACGGAATGATTGAACATGTTTAACACTTGATTGCCTATTTGCCCAGATAGGGTGACGCGATCAGCCTCGACATCGTTTACGTAACAGGATCGGCTATGTAGGACTTGCAAATTCATTTTTGAAACCCATTTTATTAGACACTAGCTGACGCCGCGCGGTTTTACCCGCGTGGTTCACGTTCTCGTAGGAATACAGGGATAATATATAGCCTATAGCCTTCCTCGATAAATGGGCTATCTAACACTGAAAGAATTTTTCAAATCGGACCAGTAGTTCCTGAGATTAGCGCGTTCAATCTATCAAACAAACAAACTCTTCAGCTTTATAATATTAGTATAGATTTTATAGTAGTATAGGTAGCAGCCTGTAAGTTGAAATATGCGGTTAAACCATCGAGATTTTATTAAATTATTGCAGACACAATGAAATAGAAAATGTCATATAACTGTCCACATTTGTGTTTTGGCAGTTTTAGAATAATTACCTAACAAAAATTAAATACTTTCGCTTTAGTTTCAAATAAAACCCCAAATTCAGATCAAAATTAACCCTAGAATAAGTAAGTAATTACCTAAAAAATACAAATTTAGTATACAAATTTAGTCGTAAGGTTCCTTCTTCTTGAAAAGTCCACCCAAAAGTTGTTTGATTTCCTTAGCACTAATTTAGTGAGGACGTTTTTGTCGCTGTTTGTGTATCCTCTTTTTAATAACAGATCAATGGGTGGTAGTGACGTACTCGTACGTAAGAAGTGCCACGAGTAACCATATCAACATATAGACATCATCACAATCGCGTACGATATTTTCAATTATTTGACATCTTTATTGTACCGCCCTTCTACGAAGCACGCGTCTTAACATTTTTGTTTATAATTGTACCAGCGAAGACAATTGTCATTTTGGTTCGACTTATTTGTCGAGGGCTATACCCGATTGAAATGTGAGAGGAGGCATGAATCACGAGTCACAAAATTTTAGCGCGTTTGTATTCAGAAGGCACCGCCTGCGGTGGATCCTATATGTATAAAGTGTAGCTTATTTCCGTCAATTTGAATGTAATGCAGCTCTTTGCTTCGCATTTGAAATATAATTTTGCAATAAATAGTCACAGATGTGTCTTTCGGTTCGTACAAGACTTACGGTGAAGGAACGTGTCTTGTTATAGTCGACTTTCAACAAAGTTGAAAAACAATAAGGCACGGAGTTCCTTAGAAGAAAGCTTAAGTAGCGGATTATACAGCGGCGCGGTTTGCTCTAATTTTCGTTGCCACAGCGTGAGCGACAAAGCGAAGTGGAGCGGTACAACAATGGAGATGTAGCTCGCATACAAATGAAGGACTATGAAGGAGAAAAAAATGGCGCAATGTTCTTTTTACAGGTTTTGTCGATCGAGGCCGTTGAATCAGCTAGTAAAGTTGCTTGGAAGCTGAAAACAGTAAAGTAATTAATTACCTATTATTATTATAAACATTTGAAGCTCAATACCATTAAGTTTTGGATAGGGTTTCAATAGTTGATAAAATAAACATATCTATTTTTCAGTTACCATCTATGTATTTCAATTAAAAGACTCAAAATATTATTTCTGGAAGCTATTAAAAATTTTATAATATAAATAAAAAGTTAAGTTTAAGCATAACTTAAGAAACGAGCAAAAATTAGTTTACGAGTGACTTAACGTGAAATTTTACAGCACTGTTTCATATTTCAGAACTTAATAATTTTATATTTCAGAACTTAATAAACTTAATAACTTAATAACTTCTATACATTCTTCAATCGAGCATGTATCTACCTACTTAACTAAAAGTTTATATCGATTATTATAATAATCACATGTCTAAACATACCTTAAGACGGTTTGTAATAGACGGGAGGAAATTAAAAATGTCACCTAGTTTCCGGGAACGGTGGGCGTCTCTTGGGAGATTAATTACTGAAACTGGTTTAGGTGCCATCAGGATACGCTGATGTGTGAAACTCTTGGAGCGTTAAGATAAAGCTAACATGGAAATGAGTCCTCTTCCATCTTTGTTTATCTAGATAGCTAGCTACCAGCCCGCGGCAGAGGAGTCACTAGTCTCGGTAAAAATAACATCGCAAATCAATGAAATGGGTTTTTTTTTATATTCTTTACAAGTTAGCCCTTGACTGCAATTTCACTTGATGGTAAGTGACGATGCGATCTAAGTTGGAAGCTGGCTAACTTGTTAAGAGGAGGATGAAAATCCACACCCCTTTCGGTTTCTACACGACATCCTACCGGAACGTTAAATCGCTTGGCGGTACGTCTTTGTCGGTAGGGTGGTAATTAACCACGGCCGAAGCCTCCCACCAGCCAGACCTTGGACCAATTAAGAAAATCTCAATCGGCCCAGCCGGGGATCGAACCCAGGACCTCCGCCTTGTAAATCCACCGCGTTTACCACTGCGTCACGGAGGCCGTCAAATGTCTTCGAAAAATTTCCTAAAACTCAGGCTGCATGGTCAACGATCTTAACATTGTCCCCGTTGGGGACTAATTAAAGATGTGAAACATTGTAGCAAACTTTCTTTGATAAAGTAATGATTTCAATAGTAAATTAGAATTATCAAGTTTTTTTACATATAAGTAAATTGCCCACCAGGGCTGGGCCGGGGATGGGCATTCCCTTATGAAGAACATGAAATTTTTGGTGATTTTACCTTATAAGATAAAATCACCAAAAATTTCATTACATACCTACTAATGTGAATTATGGAGTTTTTATTGGACCATAGTAACTTGAAAGCTCAATTCAACAAAAAAAAAAATCTTACCTCTTAAGTATTCTAAAGTTCCTATTAGTTTAGATAAGCGTCAGCTTTAGTATTTTCCATGTTCTGTGGTGAAAACAATACGAACAAAAAGTAATAAAGGCGGAAAATTACAAGATAAAAATATTATTTTCACAACTCTTGCTCAAAAACACTGTCATATTACCACTCCACAGCGGGGCTAAACAAGCATTTGAACCTCTAGGGGCTAAAGTAGTTTTGTTTTTTTAATTCTTGTCTGTTACGAGTACTAGCCAAGTACTAGCCTACTACTATAAAACGGAGGAGGTTTTATTCGAAAATAGAATAATTATTGGTAAGGCCCTAATTGTTTTAAAAATAAATAAAATAACTTTAAATTGGAATGAAATTCGTTCTTGTCTGTGGAATGCGTTTATTTTTTTATTTAATTTTTATTGAGTTGCGAATAGAGCGAGATTTGAAGATATGGGACATCCTTTACGGTGTAATACCTTTGCCTCTTTCTCATGTGAAAAAATAAAATTAAAAAGAGAGAATTTAAAAAACAATTGGCGTGAATAATACACACTTGATTTTTTTCAGAAATTCATTGTAAATTTGTGACCGTAACTTACATATTTTTCAACAATAATTGTTATTCTTGTCTTCATCTAGTGAGAATGGTGATCCTAATTTGGAGATGGATGAAATTTTCAATCTGTTACCATCAAAGTAGGTATACGCATTTACTTAAATACTTACCTACGATACCTACAAATACCTAAGAAAAATATAATTGGTGGAGAAAACAACAACGAATGGATTCACTTACGAAAGGAGTTTTTTTAAACTATTAAAGTTAATTTAAGTCTCCCACGTTTACTCATTATTCATCTTCACAGTAGTCGGAAATTATGTTACCGGGTAAAAGCATCTCCCTTAATATCCAAAATTGTAGACTTTGTACGTTTAATTTTCAATTAAAATAAATCATTGAATATTATACTAAACTATATTATTTTCTCGCAATCGTAGTGAAAAGCAGAGTGTAACACGTGGGGCTAAACCCATTATAAACTCGGTTTCTATTTAGGCGTAAAATACCTCGTATATAATTGGTCTTTTTAGCCCCTTGTATAACAATCTACTATTTTATAATATTGGTGATAATATAATATAGTAATTCACTTACAAACAATCTCTTTATCTTAAAATGAAATTAATGAGCAGTCTTTAAGAACGTCCCGTAATCTTTTTACACTGGGAACGTTCGAGAAAGGATGTCACCTTTTGTGTACCTAACCTAATTAGTATTTCAGCGTCTAACAAACTTTCTCGAAGCTAATTTTCGTACTTTATATAAATCTAGTAGTGATAGAATTTTCTGGAAACCACAATGAGATGAGAAAGACAACTGATTTAAAAGTAATTATTTCTTATTCGTCTTCCAGTCACTTAAGTAATGGCAATTATTTGAAATTAGCGGACGCCCGCGTCTTCGCCCGTCTGAAACCCTACCCCTACCCTATCCCTACCCTAAGTATCCTATGTCCGTCTCCAGGTTTTAGGCTACCTCTCCTCCAATTTTCAGCCAAATCGGTCCAGCCGTTTTTGAGTTATAAGTGTTGTAACAAACCAGTTTTTTTTATATACAATGTATTGAGCAAAAGTTACATTTTATTTTGTTAGACCTTTAGATGACCTTATTATTACGTGCCTACTGGATTTCATATTATTGACTTCGCAAATTTATCCATGAAAAAGTATATAGATAAGGATTCTATTGGTGTTTGGCATTGGTGATTAGATAGCGATCCACCAGATGACTGTTCGCTCGTCATAAATTCTTGCCAGGCAACCGTTTGGCAATCGTTCCCAGCATTTTGAAGTGCTTGCTTTTTATATGCGCACAAACTTTTTTCATTAAACTTGATACATCCATGTCTTTGAACAAAAGCAATTTAGTGTTATATTGGTCTGTAGAGCTTCTGAGAGATGGTTTGTTTGCTTTGCAAGATAAATATAACTTTTGCTTTGCTTAGCCCCGTTAACTGGTCCGCAAAATACACTGACTTGACATACCACGAGCGCGGCTTCTGACCGCACGTTCGTGTCAAACTTCGCTATTTGCTACTGACTCATAACCTCAAAATCTTTGTTGAGACCACTAAGAAAGTGGTTGGACATTTTTGAATGAAGGTTCTGGCTAGTGAAATGTCACGAATCGAGTATCACAATATCACTGCAAGCTGCGATACCCAGAATTACCTTATTTTATGAAGGAAAGTTAGCAAACAAAGTTATAGATAAGTACGGTAGCTAATTATGGAGTTTGGACCTTGGTGGCTTTGAACGGTAGCAGGTTTTAAGGGTCATTTTTTTCATATTACGCCGAGGAAAATATCTATACTAATATTATAAAGAGGTAAAGTTTGTAAGTTTGTAAGTTTGTCACATTTTTTAAATGGGGTAATCTTCGGAACTACTGGTCCGATTTTAAAAATTCTTTCACCAGTAGAATGCTACATTATCGGGGAGTGCTATAGGCTGCATATTTTATGTTGGTATCATATATATGTATTTGCCGAGTTATCACAGTTTTTGTCATACAGGTCGGACTAAAAATCCTCTTAAACAGACTTATTCGCATGCGCTGCCTTAACCATTGTGTAAAATTGAAATTAATGTATGGAGACTTTATGTATCTTTAAAAGTTCTACAAAAAAGTCCGCGACAACATATATCTATCTTCTATATATTAGCAGATATAGTACCTTTTGTGTTTTAAAAATTATTAATTTTATATACTTAGGTTTACGTCATTATTTATACAACTAAACTTTAATCCTTATTAAAATAAATTATTTAATAATCACAAGGATATTATGGAGATAAGATTTGCCCATTACAGCATGTTAATTACTTAAATAGTTTCGGAGATAATACTAAAATTTCTAAAAGACGCAGAAATTCCGCTATATGACGCCCGGCGCTTTCATTTACGTAGTTCCCGTTCCCGTGTGAATATGGGGATCAAACATAGCCTATGACACTCGCAAATAACGTAGCTTTCTATTGGTAAAACAATTTTCCAAATCGGTCCAGTAGATCCAGAGATTACCTCCTACAACCACACGAACTTTACCTCTTTATATTATTAGCATAGAAGTCTCTATTTCTCTTGGTCATACCACCACTCTCGAAGGACTGGACCGATTTTGCTAAGGGTAGGAGTAAGATAGAGAAGTTACAGGGTAGGGTAGGATACGGGTAGGGAAGCGTAGGGGTAGTGTAGGGGTAGGGTAGGTTTAGGGTCAGGTTAAGGGTAGTGGTAGGGTAGGGGTAGAGGTAGGGTAGTGGTAGGATAGAGGTACGGGCAGGATAGGGAAGTGGTAGGGTAGGGGTAGGATAGGCGTGAGATAGGGGTACGGGTGGGATAGGGGTAGGAAAGGGATAGGGTACGGGGAGGGTAGGGGTAGGATGGGGGCCGGGTGTATGTAGGTAAGGTAGGGGTAGGGTAGGGGTAGGGTAGGGGTAGGTTTGGGGTAGGTTTGGGGTAGGGTGGGAGTAGGGGTAGGGTAGGGTAGGGGTAGGGTACATGTAGGGGTTGGGTAGAGTAGGGTTGGGGTAGTGGTAGGGTAGTGGTAGGGGTAGGGTAGGGTAGGGGTAGTAGTAAAGTTGACATCGAAATTTACGCGGACGAAGTCGCGGGCGTCCGCTAGTTATATATAAAATTCAACAGTTGAGGGTTTGGACCCTTGATATCGGCTACGTTCCAAAGCCACCACAGTTCAAACTCTTTACTTACTACTTCGTACGTACCGTACGTATTTAGGTTAGGAGCATAGGCTGACGAACTTTCAGCCTTTATAAAATGACGTGATGTGTGAGTATCGCAGACTCTTCATCATCATCATCATCATATCAGCCGATGGACGTCCACTGCAGGACTTCCAAACATCACGATCCTGAGCCGCCTGCTTCCAGCGAATCCCTGAATCTTTTTTAAAAAGTTCAAATTATTTCTTAGCTGACTATACACTGTTTATTGTCGTCCAGTGTACGAGTAGCTACGAACGGGCTAAATACTTTATGAGACAGTACAAAAGCTGAAGCATATTTCTGACAAAGACAGTCACGAATGGCAGGAAACAATGCAAGGTCGATCTGGCAGTTTGCGGAATTCAGTTCAACAGAATTGGGTCATTCGAACAACGGGTTTTTGAGGACTTCTCTGACGGAACATAATCCGGCTCCGGGTTTGAGATCCGGACAGTGTAATTAAATTATATTCAAGAAAACATACAATACTTTGTAATATTTATTTTGAAATTTTGTATTACATTACGGAGATGTCGGCTACAACCTATTTGGATTTGATAACGGTTGTTAACGCCGCGGACGAACCAAAGTCACTGACTGAAGTGGCAATGGGCAGGCCACATAGTTCGAAGAGCCGATGGACGTTGGGGTCCCAAGGTGCTGGAATGGCGACCCCACACCGGAAAGCGCAGTGTTGGTCGATCCCCCACTAGGTGGACCGAAGACATCAAGCGCCGCTGGATGCTGGCGACTCAAGACCGTTTTGTTTTTAAGTCCATATAAAAATAGAATAATAAAAAAAAAATCTTTTAATTCTTGCTGAAGCCTGGCATTTTCTCTCAAAACATAAGACAGGATAATATAAATAGACATAACCTTCCAAACCATTGATAATAATACTAAAGTTGAATGGTCAGTTTTACTACAAATATATTTTCTGAAAGGATGTATTAATCATAGCATTATTTGAACACAGCGTTAAGTAATGAAATAGGGATTTAAATTTGTTGAAGAGAATAACGGAGATTTTGCAAGATAAATCCAAGATCGAGACAGGCGGCATTTATTTCTGTCGCTATGTTGTATGGTATCCTCGGTATTCTGCGATCGTGGTACTTTGTTTGCAATGCATAACATTAAAGTTATTTCGATATTTCATGCATAAACTTACAAAATTTATTATTACAGAAATACTACAACTTTCACTAAGAAAACAAACGCTTGTGAACTGGTAGGTATCACATGAATTTCAAATTATTATTGTAGAATAGAATTAGAGATGCAAAAATTATAGTAACTAAAGGACACATTATTCAATCGTAATAGTGATAACTGGTAATTAAACATAATTTGCTACGGATATACCTATTACAACATTTTGACGCGAACAGTTTAGATAATTCTCTATCTCTAAATAATTAGATCTAGAAACGAAATATTATTATTTACTAGGCGACGCCCTGTGGTTTCACCCTCGTAGTTCACGTTCCCTTAAAACTACGGGAATAAAATATAGCCTATGCCACTCACAAATAACGTGGCTTTATAGTGGTATAAATTTTTAAAAACGATTCAGTAGAACCAGAGATTACCCCTACATTACAATGTCACAAACTTTACCGCTTTATAATATTAGTATAGACTAGTCAATCAGTTAAAAGTGTAAATAATCAGTAAATGTGTTTAAACGTCAAGCAATAGAGCCATTGATAGGCTATTTATTAATTATTCCGCATGATTTCATTACACTTTATAAGGTCATTTGACCCGGAACTGAACACATTTCGTTTTTGTATTAGGTGTTTCATAAAGCGGAACATAGGCAAACCGTTCTTGTTATTCGTTTGGCGTAACATTTCGTAGAGAGCTGACTCAATGTACTAATCGTTATCTGACAACCAATTTTTTTCTGGTTGATTTGTGATTATAACGAGACAGATTGATCGTGAAAAAAATCTATGCTTAATAGATTTCTTGTTAAGACATTCTGCAAGTTAATCTCTGTTTATTTTAATTACAAAGTGGTGAAACTCTTTATTATTCTAATATTATAAAGAAGTAAAGTTTATGGTGGTCGATCTCTAGATCTACTGACAGATTTCCTAAATTTACTACTAGGAAGCCTAGGTATTTGAGTCATAATGCTATATTTTATCCCCGAATTCTCACGGGAACAGAAACTACGCGGGTACTTATTTTAAGCAAATCGTTGACGTTTATCATGATACCTAAACTGAAACCACAAATACATAATTTTTTTTTTTAAATACGAGTGTAAACGTGAACGTTAGAAACGAAGAAAACGCTAAAGATAAAAATTTATGGGTCTGTGTTTTTCTTTAACTAACTTTTAATAGCTACAGATTGAAATTACAGTATCTCTACAGGAAATAATTCTGCGTTTCACATTACGATGTTGACTGCATATAGTTTAAACACATGCTACTTATTTTAATTTACGTCAATCGGAGCCTCTACATTGACCAAAAATGTTCTTGACGCAAAAATGTTAATAACATTTAATTTTTTAAATTATATAAATGATCCAGTTTGGTAAGTCTTCTCAATATAAACATCCTGGTGGCACAACAAATGCGTATCGTGCGAGCAATTTTGGAGACGCCGTGTCCATTTCACCTAAAATATTTTGGCCAAACCCTTCACAATTCATTGCATTTCTCATATTAAGAGAATGTTCGTGTCTTTTTATATTATGTCCACACGTCCGATGTCATCTTAGGGAATTAAGCCGTTCACGGCGGCATTCTGACAAAGATCTTTAATTCTTTAACGTCTTATTTCATTTTGTATAAAAAATACTTACTTTCATTTAAGTAAAGCAATAAATAAAGGCAGCTTTATAGCGATTACCTTTTACAGGCTGTTTATTCGTAATATATGTTGCCACTCAATGGCTCAATCATTTTGGTATTTTATTTTAATTTATTTAATTTGTAAGACTATTTACTGAACCTACAAAATATTCATGGTCTGCATATTTTGATTTCAAAGTACTTTCATTTGTGTTTCATTTACAATATTCAGGTAATCTAATATTTGAAGTTGATGTATTAAAATATCGCAATATTAAGTACGATTCCTATAATTTTAGTCAAGATTAAATTGTGTTGCTACAAACTCTACATAATAGCTTCTTAAATATTTACACAATTTAAAAAATGCTTTGCAAAATCAATTCGTCAGTACCGGTAACAGCTAACCAAAGTTGACTGGAGACCACCATGCCTTAGGTATAATTAAGAAGCACATTATTACAAATTGCAGCAGCTTTGACTGACTGACAGTTAATAGTCTGGAGAATCCACCACAGGACATTCAAATTACAGGCTTGCTGACGTCCTCTATACGATGTGATTGACGTCCAAAGAATTCGGGTCGGTATAATGTTTTCCATCGGATTATAGAATTTTAACTGTTTTGATGTTCGAAATTAAGACTGCAGAATATATTTATTAGCACGTTTGTTTAACTTATCAAAGTGTACATACCTAAAAGTATGCACTACTAAAACAAACAACAAAAAAATTTTACCTATTAGTAACATAACATATTTTAGTTAGTAGTAATGGATATAATGTAATGAGTACTACTGTACTAGTATATTTTAGTGGTAGTAGTGGACAAACTTATATCACAATGGAAAGGAAGAGTTTCTAAGACATCCGTAGGTTTTCATGGCTAAACACTACACCAATTTTAATAAATTTTAATGTAGAGATAAACCTTGGGAAGCAGAATATTTTTACGTTAATTCCATGGTTTCAACAAAATATTTATTTTAAAGTCTCCAGTGAAGAAAGTAGAAGTTTTGCTGAAGCGGATAAACCACTTATATATTTAGGCTTAACACAGGAAAATTTAAAAAAAAAATCGAACTCAATAATTGTTTTTTTTCTTTGAAAGTAGAGGGTATACAAAAACTCTGATTCACATAGTTTATTCTGACAAAAGCATAACACAAATGTAATGTAAAAATAATTGGTGTGGTTACATGAATGAATGTATTTTGATGTGAACTGCGATTTAAACAAGCATTTAAAAAACATGGCATATCTAATTAGTAATTATAATTACACATAGATTAAAGTCTGCTTTTGTTTTCGAAAGAAAAAAAAAACGACGATTTTGTCATTATTTATAGTGACAAAATAGCTTTAGCCTTTTCAATGTTCTGTCATCATCATCATTATCAACCCATATTTGGCTCACTGCTGAGTCTCCTCTCAGAATGATAGGGGTTAGGTCAATAGTTCACCACGCTAGCCCAATGCAGATTGGCAGAGCAAGCAGAGAATTAAGAAAATTCTTGGGTATGCAGGTTTCCTCACCACAATTCCGTATTTAAATTACTAATTAGTTAGATTTAATTGTATTAATATTTAGAAATTGTATTTTTGTACATAAAATACTATACTAAATATTATATCGATCTTCCTCCGAATTTTAAAGATTTAAACATTTCCTTGCGTAAGAGCATCAAGAATAAAATCTATGAAAATAAACCTAAACAGATCAAGTGCGTGATTTCCTGATCGACCTAATAAACAGGCACGGATAAGTGGGGGTCTGCAGACCATCAACAAGAATGGGGCCAATCGACCAGGTAGCGTGGTTATTTTTGCGGCAATAGGGATGTTGACAGTTTTTTTTTAATTGTATATAAGTTAAGAGTATGCTAATAAAAGCAATTTTGTAGAAGTAACAGGGTATCAGCGATAATTACTTTCGGAGCTACTGGGATTTAAAGGGTCAATGCTGCGTTGCCATGGATCGCAGAAACCGCTTCATACTAAATGACATGAAAGAATGACGTCGTCGTTGAGTTAGATCGTTATATTTGTATGGGCGTTCATACAAAATTACATAATATATCGTTGTTATTTGTGCGTTTATAAAAAAATTATATGAATTAAATTTTTTTAATTATATTTTTTTATTAGAATTATTACATTAAAATATTTTTATTGATTTTGAAATTTTATACCATATTTTATTTATTTTGTGAACATCATGACAATTTTAGTTTTTTATGTATTAATTAGTTCATATTGTAATAATATAAACAAATACCTTATTTAACCGGATATCTCGTAAAATCTCATTATATCAATATATATATTGAAACCTTGTCATCATCCCTATGTGGTGTACGAGTATAGTGCAACAAACATTTCTGATCCGGTGGCCAAAACTGGAACTAGCATCACGGAGGTCGATATTTTGCAAAACATTATACTAAAAGCGCGACAACTGCGGTTTGTTCTCATATAGTGGTCACATCTTAACCTCGCAAAAATTTCATCTTCTACACGCACGGCGAGTATACCGGTCGTTGAATTTACCTACCCCTGATCATACTGTAATTTGATCATACTTGGTACTTTCCGACTTTTATTCTATTTAGGTAGATTTATAGTATATATTATACATATGTGCATTTTAAGAAATTAAATATCACTTGTCTCAAACGATGAAGGAAAAACATCGTGAGGAAACCTGCACACCTGAGAAATTTCTCAATTCTCTACGAGTGTGAAGTCTGCCAATCCGCATTGAGCCAGGGTGGTGGACTATTGGCCTAACCCCTCTTATTCTGAGAGGACACTCGAGACCAACAGTGAGCCGCATATGGGTTAATAATGATGATGATGATGATGATGATGATGATACATTAATTTGTAATATAAGGCGGGCGAAACCGAGGCGCAGTCAGTTAGTAAAACACTTATGGCAAGATGAAATGAGTGTCAGTGACGCGATGAGTAATAATGGTGAGATATAATTTAATAATTTGCTATGTTCAACAATATAGCTCTGAGATAGAACACGTTTCATCGAAGCTACGGCTTGCCTTCGGAGAAATTTGACGTCATGTAAGTTCTAGTGCCTTCGAAGAAATTTGTAATAAGAACTTGGTGTGAACTCTTAACTTAAAGGCTGAGCTTTAATATTTTTTTCTTTTCTTTAATCTTTCTTTCCTTATTCCGAGGGATTTGTGAAAACTAATTTTACGCGGACGAATATTTTATATATATAAGAAGAAAGTCGTGTTAGCTACACTAATTATACCTACTTACACAAGAACGGCTGGACCGATTTGGCTGAAAATTGGTGAAAAGGTAGTTTAGAACAAGGAGACGGACAAAGGATACTTGGGGTAGGGTATGGGTAGGGTAGGGATAGGGTGAGGGAGGGTTTTGTGGGGTATGGAAGGGTAGGTGTGGGTTGGGAGTAGGGTAGTGTAGGGGTAGGGATTAATGCGGACGAAGTCGCGGGCGTCCGCTAGTGCTGTATAATTTTATAATTTTTAAATCCTATTATTACCTAATTAGCTTTTTGCGATTATAAAGGCCTTTGAACAAATGAAATTTAACCTTGTATTTGAATTTTGAATACCGATATTAAAATAATAATTTTTGTGATAATGATAGTCAGATGAGTTAAAGAGTAACTACTGCGTTTCTATTGACTTCTCTTATTAGATTCTGACTTTCAAACCAGTAGTAGATTCACTACAATCAGGCAAACTTTCTTTTTAAAAGTATTGCTAGCAGTACACACAACCTTTGAAGGCCTCCGTGGCGCAATGGTAAGCGCGGTGGATTTACAAGACTGAGGTCCTGGGTTCGATTCCTGGCTGCGCTGATTGAGGTTTTCTTAATTGGTTCCGGTCTAACTGGTGGGAGGCTTCGGCCGTGACTAGTTACCACCCAACCGGCAAAGACGTACCGCCAAGCGATTTAGCATCTGGAACGATGCCGTGTAGAAACCGAAAGGGGTTTGAATTTTTATCCTCCTAACAAGTTAGCCCGCTTCCATCTTAGATTGCATCATCACTAACCATCAGGTGCGATTGTAGTCAAGCGCTAACTTGTAAAGAATTAAAAATTACAAAAAATTTTTTTTTAAAAAGAAACTTTGTATTAAATAAAAATAAAAACAATAGGAAAACATATTTCCGTCATGGTGGTCTGATGTCCATTAGATGTCTGATAAAAAATTCTAATGCCGCAAGTAGACCGCCTATGGTGGATTCCAATGTTCGCACTTTTTTCCTCCTCTATGTACACACTTCAAGTAACATGACAGAACGTCACATATTATTAACCAGTCAAGCTTAACAAGTTGGAATTATTATAATAAAAAATAATAATAACGTTTAAATGGTTTGTCTATACTTCCATACTGTATTATAAAGATGGAAGATTTGATTGTTTGCATTGTATAAAGCCTCCGAAACTATTTGAAAAAATATTTGTTGGGAAGCTACATTATCCTCGTGTGTATATTTTATACCCGTATGCCTACGGCGACGGGAACAGAGCGGGTGAAACCGCGTGGCGTCTGCTAGTGTTTTATACTTAGAAGGATGAATCCTTGTAAACTTTTATCTACCTCTACACATCGTAGTTGCCTAGGAGGGTCACCGAAGCAATTAGTTTAATAGATTTCGTTAAAATAAATTATGTTTTGACATACAGCAAGACAAGAAGCATAAGTTTTTTTTTAAATATTTGCCATATCTTTTATAATATGACCATTGATCATATTCCCCTCCAACTAGTCGGGAAATACTGTGCTAGGAGTGGGTACGACAATAGACTAACGGGGTGAGGATTGAACCACCACCCCTCGGTGATGAGTCCAACCGCTCTTACCGTTGAGCTATTGAGGCTTTAAAGTATGCAATGCAACTACAGTTTACTAGCGATGAGTCACATAAGAACCACACACTGGATACAATAATATACACAGCGTCTAAATACCGCATATCTAAATAAATATTTAAGTGATACTTACGAGTAAGATAGGAAGATCTGCCCCATAAACACCACTACCAAGTCCGTTACTTTTGTTTATCTACTCCTAATATCGGCTAAGGTATTTCGCTTTCACGAAGTTCAAATCCATACATGTGAACAGATTACAGGTAAATACGGACTTTCGAACGACAATTTGTAGGACAACCATAGAACACCACAATGGTGCGGCGAACGTGGCGAGATACCACGACAGACAATAACCACAAATTACTGCCCTCAGGTTGATTCGTATTTCGCATAAAAGCCGCAACTTAACTGATAAACCTGATCCTGTCTTATATGGTCCGTTTATCACTTTCTCTGCTTTGCTGTCTAGAATTTCATTTGTTACTACAAATGTGTAAAATAAATATGTAATACAAATACTACTTATTAAGTTTGTGAGGTTGTAGAAGTTTTAGTGAATATGTCGCCGTTATATTGTAAAATACGTTAGTTTATAATCTCACTCGCGATATTGTAATCTGTCGATATATTGTGAACTGAACATTCTGATTACAATTTATTGTCTTATATGGTCCGTTTATCACTTTCTCTACTTTGCTGTCTAGAATTTCATCAGTTACTACAAATGTGTAAAATAATATGTAAAAAATTTATACCAATACTACTTATAAAGTTTGTGAGGTTGTAGGGGTTTTAGTGAGTATGTCGCCGTTAAATTGTATAATACGTTAGTTTATAATCCCACTCGCGGTATTGTAATCTGTCGATGTATCGTGAACTGAACATACTGATTACAATTTGACGTGTTATTTTTCGGTATATTATAATCCATCGAAGTGAAACCGTTAAATTGCAATCTTAAAACGTCAACTATATAAGACCGTTCTGTGTCCATAGAGTTAGGAATGAAACACATATGTCAGTCAAATAAAATACGTCAATTTAGACCGAAAAAATAACACTTTACATTGTAAACAGTATGTTCAGTTTACAATATATCGACAGATTACAATACACGAGTGAGATTATAAACTAACGTATTTTACAATTTAACGGTAACAAATATATGGATCTACTGAAACGATTTTGAAAACTATTTTATTTGGTGTCATCAATACTAATAGTACCTACATAACGCCAAAGTAAGCTTTTCAGAAAAGCACATAGGCTTATTTTCGGGGATTCCCGCGGTTTTTTTTTAAATAAAATTTTACGCGAACGGAGACTATATTTGATCCCCGTATTACTATGGGAACGAGAACTACGCGGGTGAAACCACAAAGTGGCTAGTAGATAGTAATAATTCTTATTATTACCTATACCTTGCCCTAACTAAGACTTACTAAAGTAATTTAAATATTTTTTTATCGTTTATAAAGGTACACAAATAGGAAAGCGTAGTGAATTGTTAAATGGTAGAGAAAGTCAACATCTTATTTGAATCATAGTTTTATACCTTTTATGATGAAATACATAAGCTATATCAGATAACAGTGGAAATAGTGTACTAAAACGTAATAATGGTTTTTCTATCTCGTTATTAATAATCTATGTCTAATTTATATACTAAGTATTATTATTAAAAGTTAGTCCGCTTCCATCTCAAATTGCATCATCACTTACCATCAGGTGAGATTGTGGTCAAGGGCTAACTTGTAAAGAATAAAAATAAAACATCGAAGAATAGTATTAAGCAGTACAGTAACTGAAAACACAGGCCATTTGTTATTACCTGTGTGGATAGAGACGTGATAGCCCAGTGGACATGACCTCTGCCTTTGATTCGGAGGGCGTAGGCGTATAAAGCAGGACATCCGATAAAACTGATCGTGTATCGCGATATGCATGATGTCATGCACATCGCGACCAACGGTCAGTTTTATGTTGTTTTTTGTACCCGTGATAACGGCTACAAAAAACAACATAGGGTATCTATATTTAAATCACGAGTAAGAAATCCTGATTAAAATATAGGTACTTTTACCCTACGTTGTTTTCTAAACGATGAACCCCTCTTATGCTAGCCACTCACCACCCAATAAGTTCTCGCGCCTGCAGCGCTAATGGCAGGACATCCGATGAAACTGATCGTTGATCGCGATGTGCATGTGCATGAGTGTTTAAAGTATGAAAGTGTAATACACAAACAAACTCACTACTACTACATTTTAGTAGGTACATGTGAGAAAATAAATGGTTGAAAATGTCTCGTGCAACTTATCATAAATGCTTATACATGTCCTGTTTAACTTGAAATAACTTCTGTGAACAAATTCACGATAATAAAATTAAATGCATGATACAACATTGAACTAATAAAACATAGATAAACTGTCCGTAGCCTAGTTTCACCCTGGCTGGCGGCCAGGGTCGGTTTAAAGCGACCTTATTGCGCCGAATATTACAGCGTCGCTAACGTAAACATTTGTACCATACATTTTAATTGGAATACATCTGTATGTACCACTGTTTGGTCACGTAATCACTCGAATTAATACTTTTATCATTCTCCCTCTAAGTTTTCAGTTATGTGCATTTTAAGAACTTAAATATAACGTAATGATTTTAAACTTATTTCGTGGTTGTTCATTATGAATATTATTTATTTAAACGGGTACATACCACGATAAAATGACGAGATTTTTAATGTCGATATTTCGACCCAGTTGCATGGATCGACATAAAAAAATCTCGTCATTTTATCGTGGTATGTACCCGTTTAAATAAATAATATTCATAAATATAAACTGTCTCAAATGGTGAAGAAACAACATTGTGAAGTTGTGTTTAAGGTCTTACAATCCCCATTGCGCGTGGTGGTCTATTAGCCAAACCCCTCTCATTCTAAGAAGAGACTCGTGCTCGACAGTGAGCCGATTATGGGTTGTTAATGATGATGATACTTTTATCTCTCAATCACAGAAAGTTGGCTCAGCATGCATCATAGATACGAATTCTTTACATTTCAACAAAGAGATTCCACGAATTCCAAAAACCTTTATCTGCGCTAACGAATTTCCCGAGCACGAGCTTGTAAATAAATAAAAACGACGAACCCGACTGTTAGATACCGGGATAGTCCCGGATGTTTGAATGGTTCGGTCAACCATAAACGTTTTATAGTTACGTAACAAGAAGGTTTTGCTTGGAGCGACGTTTTCTATGCAATAAACTTAAATTAGAAGTTCTAACAATACCTAGATTCTCAATAATATTTGCAACTGAGGAAATTAGGAGATCCGCAGAAGAACCAAAGTCACCTACATAACTCACGACTCGCGGAGTTTAAGTGCAATGGGCAGGGCACACAGTTCGAAGAGCAGACGGACGTAGTGTTGGTCGACCCCCCACCAGGTGGACTGACGACATCAAGCGAGTCGCAGTGATTCGACGGATGCAGGCGGCTCAGGATCGTGATGTTTGGAAGTCCCTACAAAAGGCCTATGTCCTGCAGTGGACGTCCATCGGCTGATATGATGATGATGATTTGCAACTGAATGTTCCAGAGACGAACAATGTCCTTTACCTTACGAAATTTGAAAATGTGCGTGTTTCTATAAAAAAACCTTATTTTTATGTATTGAACTGTTACGTAGTTTTGATTTGTTTTTAATCGAAAAAAATATGTACATATTTATTTTAGTTAGTAAATTGCGTCCTAATTCGTAAAATGCATACTCTAGGCCTAAATTCTGTGCTCGCCACTAACTGTAGGCCAAAGGTTTAATGCATTTGATTACTGACTTGAGTAATACACCAATAGGTAGCAATGCAATTGTGAGAGACAAACATAAAGTGCTAAAAGTACCTAATTAACCTATACCGTAAGTGCAAGTCTACCTTTACAAATTTACACCGTCTCTATGAATTTCCCTGAATAGTAAACGGTAAACTTTAGGGCCCTATAATTCCACATGATTGTTTGTTATGGACTTTCAAGGATCAAGGAATAAATGTTTCTTAAAATTTTTTGAGTTTATCTAATATCTTCGTGCCCGAGAAATATAATACAGACTTGGATATTGCGCTTTTCTCTCTCGGGCTCTATTGACCTAGTTATTGGCTTAAGGTATTCTGATCTTTCGTTAAAAAGTTTTTGACATGGTGATCCCGAACTTCACACTCGCATCTAGTTAAACAGTCTACTTCATTACCCTGTAGCCTTATAATTACGGATTAGAAAGATATCCGGACTAGAAAGATGTAATTTTTAAATGATAACTTCTTATGGGAGGGAAAATCGTTTCGTAACGTAACGCGTTACAACGCCACTCTATGTGTCTGTCTTTCCTTCTTTCACGCATACGACAGCAGGTTTTAGTTATCACTTATGTCGAGCGTCCCGAGACGACTCGTTTTTTACACTACATTTTTTCTTATAAAGTACAAGAAGTTTTCTCGTTACGAGTCTACAAAAGTTTCAAGAAATTCTAAATGAACACCTTAAGTAAGCTATAAAATATATTATCAGATGACACGGTCTTAAAGAAAACTATCGACCTAACATTCATTATACGGGTAAAAGATACCATTTATCCCATTGAGATGAAACTGAATACCTCAAAACTGTATTTATGTACCTATATAAAATATATAACACAAGTATAAACACGCAAAACTTACAAACAAAGAAACAAATCTTTTAATAAATATTAGAAGATTTACCGAAAAAACATATCACGAAAGGCAAAATAAACAAGGCAATATTTGTTTCAGGTGTCGGGTGCTATTGAGCTGTCGGACCCGGCCAATTCTGCGGAGATATTACAACGGCTGCAGAATTCGGTGAGCAAGCAATTTCCATTTTGTTTTTCCGGTTCAACTCCGAATATTGGGGTTACGAACATTAATTAATAACCAGAAAAATGTAATAATCATTAAAGTTTATCGCTGTAGGAATATCGCCGTAGCTTTGCGTTTTTGTAGTTATACAAACGAAGGTCACGCCTACTATACAACAATTTATTATAAGATTATTAAAAATATTGAAAGATTCTACATGTTTTCTTGAGAAAAAAGTTTTGCACTTCGGCCATGGCTAGTTACCATCCTACCGACAAAGACGTACCGCCAAGCTACCATACATTAGTACCTTAGATTTAGTCTTCCGGTACGAAGTTGTGTAGAAACCCCTTCCATTTTAGAGTGATTCGCCACTTACCATCGGGTGAGATTGTAGTCGAGGGCTAACTTGTATAGAATGGAAAAAATAACGATAACGGAATGTAGGCATAAATAATTGCATACATTTTATAATTATTATTGCAGTTTTCCACTCGCCGTCAAAGGATTTCGACCGTAGATAACTTTCGAGAATTCGGTTCAGTGAATCTTAAATACGAGCGAGTGATCTGATACGAAGGGTTCGCGGTTGGAAATTGCTGGTTTCATGTACCTACATCCATTATCATTATGAGTGCAGCGTGCCCAAGAAAGTGGCGAATGTGACGCGGTGTCAGAATGCGGTTAACGTTCACCAGAAAATCCAATTAATATCAACATTATAATATTCCAATAACAAAATGCTTCTACGTTAATGCTAAATGAAAATTGTAATTTGCTGATGGAAAATTTAATTTTGAAATTATCCATTAACGTTGACGACATTGAGGTCACAAGATGCTGAAATGGCGGCTCCGCAGTGGAAAATGCAGTGTTGGTCGACCCCTACCAGGTGGACTGACTATACATCCAGCGAGTCGCAGAGATTCGGTGGATGCAGGCGGCTCAGGTTCGTGATGTTTGGAAGTCCCTGCAAAGGTCTTAGGCCTACGTCCATCGGCTGATATGCTGATGATGATTATCCATAAAAAGTCATCATACGAGTATATTATCGTATCTAATTCTGTAGTTTAAAGCTGTTCCAGCAAGTGTTGAAATATCATTTCGATTTGTGAGACTCGGAGATTTATAAGGAACAAAGAAATAATTTCTCATTTCTATAATAACATATTTTTCCCAGTTTACCTGTTTCAGCGTCACACGGGTTGTTGAGCATAAATAATAGCCATTTTCCCAGATAATAATAATCCTTGAAAGAATTATGTCTGTCTCTAATGGCGAATTGGTGAAAACATCAAAAAAAATGTTGATGCTTTCTTATACATAGAAAAAGTCTAGCAAATACTACAAAATAAGGGCACAGTAGATATATTACAAGCAGTATAATAACTCGGCCATATTTTTGAAATAAATACCTACAGCATAATAAAATACTTTGTAAATTGTAGTAAAATAGGAAGTGATCAATAAAATGCGTGTTGTTTTTTGATTGGTAGATTTAAATAAGGCTGATACTAATCAATGATCTTGAAGGACCTTCATATATTTATTTTGGTGATGCCATCTATCTATTACCACCACACTAGGTGAGCAAATAATAAAAAATCGGTCAAGTGCGTGTCGGGCCACGCGCAGTGTAGGGTTCCGTAGATTATGTTAGCACTTTAACCCCTTATGTAATGTACAAAAATACCGATAACGATACCCCCACACTACTACAAAAAACAAATTGAGATTGACCGGGTTCGCTAGTAGTTTAATAAAAAAATCTGGATAGGTATATCGATATCAACTGGCTCTTTACTTATACAGGTATACAAAACATACATGTCATAAGATTTAAATCTATGTATTACATAATAATCAAAGAAAACAACCTAAATGAAGAAGTTAATAAATAATTATTTAATAATATTATATTAACGTTTACGTCATTTACCTATTTACACAATTTTATCATTTAAGCATTTATTTATATATATATTTATTAAATTATGCCTTTAGAATACAAAATATTAATCAAACTTTATAAAAATAATAACTTTTTTCCTAGTCGTCATAATAAAAAAATCCAATACACTGCGTTCGTCACCGCGGCACAGTCGCAACGGTCTTCACCCCACGATCACCCCACGTACGAGCTGCGTAGGTATAGCTCGCGTTTCGACCTTTACTATGAAGTCCAACTACTGCTTGTAATATATCTACTGTGATAAGGGCGTCGGGAATGAAGACTGCTTTATTGCCACTTATCTTAAACAATAATTTTTGTCAGTCATCGTTAATCGTTAATTTCGTTCGTCGTTTATCGTTAATTTTTGTGGTTTTTCTGTAAGTTTTACGAGTACCTATAACTTTTTCAAACACTGATCAGGAACATTTGTTGCAAAAGTAACCTATTTTTAAACATTTCTTTGACGTCTAAGGAATTTTGGAGCAAAATTTCAAAACATGACCAAAACAACACTTTTTTAATTGCTATTTTATAAAATAGTATGGAATTTACTGAAATATAAAAGTTCTTTTCTTTTGTAATTTGTAGGAATTTAATTTAAATTTTTGATTGAATCACTGTACACTGATAATTTATACTGCAGATTCAGCTTTATGACTGACCACATTTATTCGCTATTTATTCTTCATTGAATGTTTCTTTTGGAACGCGCTCACGGGTGATGATGCCATCAAATTTTAAATTTCTTTTACTAATACCATAATGAATGTTAACATGGATGTACCCGGATAGACGTTTTCAACATAAAACAAACAAAACCTTTGCGTGTCGGTTTACTTTCTGCATAATCGGCTTAACGATTCGCCGCGGATATTAGATAGCGCTCTCGGTATAATTTCACCGTCGTGAATTTAATGAAAACATATTAGCTTATTTTTATATTAAAATATATATATGAAATTCATACCATTTATGTAATGGCATTAGTTTTTAAGATTTTTTAACTAATATTAATATTACTCTTTCACCTCCAAGTAAGCTTATTCTACGAGAGTGTACTACGGAAGACTAAAGGGCTTGGATATACCTATAAATCAATCAGATTTGATTATTAACTATCATATGAATGTTAAGATATTATAAGTATATTGTATATAGTTCCTAAATAATTGTGTATAAGAAACACCACCATTTTATCTTTTAAAATAGTTATTATTTTTATTGTTCGCCAGTTTTTTCACTTTCTACCCCTCAATCTCGATGCCACAGTAATAAGTCCTTGATAATGGAAATCTTTCAATGGCGATTTTTATAGGCACAAAGTAAAACTCAACTTCTAACGTAAATATTTTTTATACTTATTATTTTTGACTTGTGGTAATTTTAAGTTTCACTTGAAAACGCTTTTATGTTGTTAACCGACTTCCAAAAAGGAGGAGGTTCTACGTTCGGCTGTATGTATGTTTTTTTTTTTTTTTTATGTATGTCCAGCGATAATTTCGTCAATTATGGACCGATTTTGAAAATTCTTTTTTTGTTTTGTAGGGTTTACTTCCAGGGTGGTCCCATTTTTTTCATGTCAGGATCTGATGATGGCATTCTGGAGAAATTGAGGGGAACTTTCGAAAGTTGTAGAGACGGCTAGTACGTTTGTTAGTGTTTCCATAAGGTATTTTAAACCACTACAATTTTATGAAGGTTTGGAGGTGGTCTGATGATGGAGCCGAAACACAGACGATGGAACTCGTCAAGGATTTACAGCAGTCGCCTTTTGTTTGGGCTTGATTAATTTGTATTGATGAGTACTTTCCATCTATATGGGTTGTGACTGTATTAAGGGTCTGGTGATGAAGACGAAGCACAGTGAAGAGAACTCCTCGACGGCTCACAGTAGCTACCTTGTGTTTGGACTTGATAATTTTGTATTTATAAGAACTTTCCACTTAGATAGGTTGTGACTGTACACACGCAGTGGGTATGCTAACACTAAAAATAAAAAAATTAAAATTTTAATAAAAAAAATTCAACCGACTTCCAACTCAAAAAATAACTTTAACTAAAAAGCAAAAAATAACATCCTACCTATGTGCTACCTACTGAACAGTTTGAAGGCGGTGCCAAGCCAGTGTCTTGTTTTAATTAAAGCTGTTTCTGGAATAATCACAGAAATTTAGTTTAAACGTATTTAATTTATACATCACTGGCTTGGCACCGCCTTCAAACTGATCAGTAGGTAGCACATAGGTAGGATGTTATTTTTTGCTTTTTAGTTAAAGTTATTTTTTGAGTTGGAAGTCGGTTGAATTTTTTTTATTAAAATTTTATTACGCCCAGTGTTCACAACCAACGTTCGTTTATATTCCGGTTGTTTGTCTCGTTTTGTTAGCAAACAAAGACGTTAGGATTAGTTTTTAGTGGGTCTTTTATTTTAGTATTGTATTTATTTTTTGTTGACCCTTAATGTTTGATGCATAATAACAGTCCAGTACTGTGTGTATTTGCAATTAACATAACATTATCAACCCATAGTCGGCTCACTGCTGAGCTCGAGTCTTCTCGCAGAATGAGAGGGGTTAGGCCAATAGTCCACCACGCTGGCCCAATGCGGATTGGCAGACTTCACACACGCAGAGAATTAAGGAAATTCCCTGGTATGCAGGTTTCCTCACGATGTTTTCCTTCACTGTTTGAGCCACGTCATATTTAATTTCTTAAAATACACACAACTGAAAAGTTGGAGGTGCATGTCCCGACCGGATTCGAACCCACACCCTCCGGCATCGGAGGCAGAGGTCGTATCCACTGGGCTTTCAACGTAACATACAATCGATAAAAGATCATTTTTATGGGAAAATATTTCAGTTGCTAATTGGTAGTACTTACTGCTAGTAGAGTAAAAAAGTCTAAATTAACTTATTAATACTTATATAGGTATTAAGACCTATTAAGACGCTTATGTATTTCCGGAAATTATACCCTATTGTAGAAACTATCAGCTATCAATCTATCTCTAAGAAAAGTATTTATTTCTTTCTTATAATGTTTATTGGACCTATGTCCATCTCCATGTTCCACGAAGAACGTTGATGAATCACAGGATTGAAATAGTTGCTTAAGATTGGAATCATTTTCTAAATATTTCGTTCTTTGAATCAGAAACTGTTTTTTTTTTATTCTTTACGTGTTAGCCCTTGACTACAATCTCACCTGATGGTAAGTGATGATGCAGTCTAAGATGGAAGCGGGCTAACTTGTTAGGTGGAGGATGAAAATCCACACCCCTTTCGGTTTCTACACGGCATCGTACCGGAACGCTAGATCGCTTGGCGGTACGTCTTTGCCGGTAGGGTGGTAACTAGCCACGGCCGAAGCCTCCCACCAGCCAGACCTGGACAAATTAAGAAAATCTTAATCTGCCCAGCCGGGGATCGAACCCAGGACCTCCGTCTTGTAAGTCCACCGCGCAAACCACTGCGCCACGGAGGCCGTCAAAATATTTCATTTATCTATAAAAATTACTAAAATGATATGCGCGGTTTGAAAACTGGCCAAGAGGGTGCAATACAGAATTGTGCTTGTCGGAAATTTCAATTAATTTTAACATTACACCTAAGATTAAATTAAATTGATTGTGGTTTCATTATATCGTATTTAATTGATATTTGTACGCTCAATTTGCAAACAGACAGAAATGTTTGTTTGCGACAAGTGGCCTTAATTTATATTCATACAATTTACTTCGGTGGCGTTGGTTACTTTGTGAGCAATAAACTCCAAAGGTTGATGACGTTTGGTAGCACGTTTAAGAAATTCCAGAGACATTGTTTTAGTAACAAATGAGAATTAGTCACTTTAATTTTTAACCGACTTCAAAAGCGACGAGGTTCTCTAGTTGACTGGTATGTTTTTTTTGTGTAGGTACACGGAATATAGTGCTCGCCACGGATCTTTATGTTTGTGAAGTTAGCTGCGGAATGAGTATAGAATTATAGATGCCCGGTCGCGTCTAGCCAGCTCTCCGCCCGTTTCGTTTTTACCGTTATTGATTCATTGCGCAGTCATTTGTTGCTAACTTCACAAACACAATATCTCGTGGCGGGCTCAGAAGACGCCTAATAAGCCATGATATTCTTACATGGCTTGAATTAATAGAGGCTTAACCACCTTCAGCAGGTAGAAAATAATAATGTTCTGATTTAAGTTTTTGCTTTTTAGTTTAGTGGATACGTTTTTATATTTTGAAGTCGGTTGTATTGTTTTTTATTAAGATTTTTGTAACCTAATGTTTGGTTCAGGCACATGTAAAGTCAAAAGGATCCATGTGGTGGCATTCTTCTTTAAGTAGATATTATTTAGTTAGATATACTTATGGACTTCTGTTGTGTAAGTATAGATAAAATACATTAAGAAACGGTCCCAACTTGATTTTGAAACCTTCGTTTCTCTAGTTTATCTATAGATTTTTAAGTAGTTTGTTAAACAAAATCTATGAATGTTAAAAAGAGTGGAGCGTAAATAATTAATTTTAATTGTTTTTTAAGAGCAGTGGACTGTAGAAACTTCTCGGATAGGATATGAAGAATGAATTGAAAGGACTGACCTATAATGGCTTCTGTTTTCTTTCTTCTTCGTTCTCCAAATACGCTCTCACATTCCAAGCGGTTTTATTGATTAACTTGATGATGATGAGCTGCAGTTTATTGTCACGGACACTTTGAGCACACCAAAAAACAGTATAGTTTTAAGCGTTCTTGAATTTTCTTGTGTTGATTGGTCACAGGACGCGGAAGTAATAGGAAGATTGATAGGTGCGGGGAAGTGACGAAGTGCGGGAAGGGAAGGTTACGTTTACGTTCCATTATATGCGCGATAATTATTTGATTATCATTATTATAATAATTATATAAGATATTTTATGTATATTAATTTTTAATTGTACAATTAAACGTACCAAAGAGCAAAAGCGACATATTTGACACAAAGCGGAAGTAAGTTAAGTACTTTTGTTGAGAAAAGCTACAGAATTACCACACTAGAGCAAAATAGGAAGATAGTGCATTTTATGGGATAAATGTTCATTTTTTGTTTTTGTCACTTGATTAGATATCTTTGTTGAACGGTAAGAACGTGACCGTTAAGGTTACATTTCCTTTCTGTCGTATATCTACTCTCACTTCGCATGTAATGTATCTTAATTTGCAGAATGCATTTTGAAAGGTACAATGTAAATATCAAAATCGTGAGTGTCGACGGGCCACGATGCACTCCCATTGTTATTATGTTTAAAGAAGATCAATATTATAAACAACGACGAAGACTTATGTCAAACACTAGCTGACGCCGCGCGGTTTCACCCGCGTAGTTCCCGTTCCCGTAGGAATACGGGGATAAAATATAGCCTATAGCCGATAAATGGGCTATCCAGCACTGAAAGAATTTTTCAAATCGGATCAGTAGTTCCTGAGATTAGCGCGTTCAACCAAACAAACTCTTCAGCTTTATAATATTAGTATTTATTCGAAATAAGCTTAATTCCAAACCTCTATGTAACGCAATGTTTTTTTTTTTAGCTTGCGGTAGTATTATTATATTTTTGTACCATATTAATTTAATATTGAAACAATACATAAATATAATTTTACAATAATTTGAAACTGCTATTATATAATAGCTACTTACAGCTATTATACTCGTAATTACTAAGTGCATATTATATAAAAAAAAGAAATATACTAAGTTTAAATTATATCTAAATTCGGTTTAAATGTGTCCAATATATATATCTATGACTAGCGGGCGCCCGCGACTTCGTCCGCGTGGAATTCAGTTTTTTACAAATACCGCGGGAACCGAGAATTTTCCGGGATGAAAGTAATATGTGTTAATCCAGAGTAAAATATATTTTCATTATTTTAACCAATTCGCCGCAAAATTGACAAATTTTCATACAAACTTGCATGCCCCATTTTATCCCCTTAGGTGTAGAATTGATCAAAACCCTTTCTTAGCGGATGCTTACGTCATAACATCTACCTGCATGCCAAATTTCAGCCCGAGCCGTCCAGTGGTTTGGGCTGTGCGTTGATAGATCACTATGTCAGTCAGTTACCTTTTAGTTATATATGTATATTTAGATTGTTAAGCATTGTACGTAATCCGAGAGAAACTAAAACAAGGATTTAGATACGATAAACACAATCCAAACATTAACGAGTTCACACTGACGTGGCATTGCATTCCAGACTCCACGCTTCCTTTCCTGTGGGCTTGAACAAATAGTAAACACTAACCAACTTATCTTTTTTCTTACCAAGAAATCCTATTTTACTACCAATGGTCATAGAATAGGATTTCTTATATGAAATAACCAACGGTGATCCTTTAAACAACGAATACGTGATGATGTGATTGTGAACATCACAGTTTTAATTTTATTTATTTTGAAAGGAAAACTTACAGCTAAATACAAAAATAATAGAAATAACAACATAGAAAACAGAATATAGCCAATTACAAGTTTTCACAAATAAATTTTACTGGATAGCAAGCTCGCAAGGAAAACATATAACACATAATCCAAGATGATAAAAAGAGATAATGATAATAATAAAAATAGAGATAAATTAAAAGAAAAGGTTAATCTATATAAGCTTCATTTGCTCTGCAGTTATGAGGTAGAATTAAATTTTGAAAGGACTGGAGTTCTATACTTATTATATTATATTTTTTTAATAAAAATAATGTTTGCTATATTAATATTCCGCTAAACTAACCGCCTTCAAACTGATCAGAAAGTAGCACATAGGTAAGATGTTATTTTTTGCTTTTTAGTTTAAGTTAATTATTTAGTTGGAAGTCGGTTGAATTTTTTTTATTAAAATTTTTATTTTTTAATTTTTAGTGTTAGCACACCTACTGAGTGTGAACAAAAATTAATAAGCAATTAGTTGAAACGTTATTTTCTTTTGATAAGTATCTAAGTCCTACAATCCCAATTTTAAAAATACTACCCTAACTCATATACAAAATTTCACTCCCCCTTTATCCACCCGTAATATGAATATTCAGAAAATCGTGAAAGGTGACTGTCCTCCGTCTTCATCACCAGACCCCCTATGCAGTCACATTCTCATCAATATAAAATTTATCAAGTCCAAACACAAGGTAGCTACTGTGAACCGTCGAGGAGTTCCCTTAACTCTCCTTCATCTTCGTCACCAGACCTCTGATACAGTCACAACCCATCTAGGTGGAAATTTCTCATCAATACAAAATTATCAAGTCAAAACACAAGGTAGCTACTGTGAACCGTTGAGGAGTTCCCTTAACTATCCTTCGTCTTCATCACTAGACCCCTAATACAGTCACAACCCATCTAGGTGGAAAGTTCTCATCAATACAAATTTATCTAGTCCAAACACAAGGTAGCCACTGTGAACCGTTGAGGAGTTCTCTTAACTGTCATTCGTCTTCAAAAAATTCAAAAAATTCAAAATTCATTTATTTCAAGTAGGCTCAGTTTACAAGCACTTTTGACACGTCAGTTGACTATTTGTAAAGATTCTACCACCGGTTCGGAAGGCAGGTTCTGCTGAGAAGATACCGGCAAGAAACTCAACAGTTGCTCTTTTGAAAAAGTCATACAGTATTACAATTTACATTTGATAACAATTAAATTACAATTTCTTATAGTTTTATTTCCTGTGTAAAGGTGGAAGCTGATCCAATGGCCTCCAAGCACCTTTGTCGTTAAGGAACTCATCAATAGTGTAGTAACCTCGACTAAGTAAATGTTTTTTAACACATTGCTTAAAGTTGTGCATTGGCAAGTCCATCACAGTCTTGGGGATCTTGTTATAGAAGAGTACACCCAAACCCACAAAAGATTTTTTAACTCTTTGGAGACGATATGCAGAAATAACTAACTTATGCCCGTGTCTAGTAAGACGTGGGTTTACATCTCCTTTTCGTTTGTACAAATTAATATTTTGTCTCACATAAACTATACTGTTATATATATACTGACAGGCTACTGTTAAAATGCCTATTTCTTTAAACTTTTGACGAAGGGACTCGCGTGATTTTAGTTGATATATTGCTCGAATTGCTCTTTTTTGAAGTACAAATATAGAATGTATATCAGCAGCCTTGCCCCACAACAAAATACCGTAAGACATTACGCTGTGAAAGTACGCAAAATAAACAAGTCTAGCTGTATCAACATCAGTAAACTGTCTTATTTTTCTCACTGCAAAAGCAGCTGAGCTGAGTTTACCTGACAGTTTTTCTATATGAGCACCCCACTGAAGTTTAGAATCCAAGGTCACTCCCAGGAAAACTGTGGAATTCTCTATTTCTAGTGTTTCACCATTGATCATTATAGACTTATCTAATTTTATAACATTTGGTAATGAAAACTCAATACATTTAGTTTTCTTTGCATTTAAAAGTAAGTTGTTAACAGTGAACCAATGCGACACATGCGATATGGCACGGTTTACATCGTCGGAATTATCTTTACTTCTGTCACTCTTAAAAATTAGGGATGTGTCGTCAGCAAACAGTACTATCTCACAGATGCCGCTAACATGGTGTGGTAAATCGTTTATGTACACTAGGAATAGAAAAGGACCCAGAATTGAACCCTGTGGGACGCCCATTGTGTTAGAAAAACCGCGAGACTTTGAATCATTTATGCATACCTTTTGTGTTCTATCACTAAGATAAGAGGCGATGAGATCGAGTGCAACACTTTTTATGCCATAGTGGCTTAACTTAAGTAAAAGAATGTTATGGTCAACACAATCGAATGCTTTGGACAAATCACAAAATACACCAATAGCATTCTTAGCATTTTCCCATGCATCATATATATGTTTTAAAAGTTTAGCACCTGCATCAGTTGTACTGCGACCTTTAGTAAAACCATACTGTTCAGGGTGAAATAAATTATTTAAATTAAAATGACTTAAAAGTTGATTTAAAATGATTTTTTCAAAAACCTTACTAAGTGTTGGCAGTATTGTAATTGGTCTATAATTATTAACATCAGTTTTGTCACCTGATTTAAAAAGTGGTAACAGTTTGCCATGTTTCATTAGGTTCGGAAAGATACCCAAATCCACGCATTCATTAAAAATAATAGCTAAGTGGGGAGCAATGACATCAATGATGTTAGACCCTTCATCATCAGACCCTTAATACAGTCACAACCCATCTAGGTGGAAAGTTCTCATCAATACAAATAAATGAAGCCCAAACAAAAGGTACCTGCTGTAAATCGTTGACGAGTTCCATCGTCTGTGTTTCGGCTCCATCATCAGACCAACTCCAGACCTTCATAAAAGTGTAGTTATTTAAAATACCTTATGGAAACACTAACAAACGCACTAGCCGTCCCTACAATTTTCGAAAGTTCCCCTCGATTTCTCCAGGATGCCATCATCAGATCCTGACATGAAAAAAATGGGACCACCCTGGAATCAAACCCTTCAAAACAAAAAAAGAATTTTCAAAATCGGTCCACAAATGACGGAATTATCGCTGGACATACATAAAAAAAAAAAAAAAAAAAAAAAAAAAAACATACATACAGCCGAACGTAGAACCTCCTCCTTTTTGGAAGTCGGTTAAATAATGTTTGCTATATTAATATTCCGCTAAACTAACCGCGTAAAACCGTGAGGCGTCCACTAGTGTTTTAATAAAGTGATTGAGGATATTTTTATTGTCACGTTACAAGTATAACAATACCCACTTGAAATGTATTCAATTATTATCATCGATTCAATATTGATCAAGATGTATAAACAATTGTCTCATATCATTGAAACAAATTGCTAACGTAGGTCTGAGTTCCAGACAATGTAATATATTGTGCTTTATTGCGTACAATGATATATTCGCATCCATCCAACAAATGTCATGGTATGAACCGTCGCGTACCGAATGATACAGTGAAAGCATTTTGTTACTACACAAAACAATGCCACTTGATTGATGACCAGAACTAAGATATGCATTACTCTACGTTAGGGCAATTTACTCTAACCATGAACATATCTTTAACTTGTTTAGTTTTCTCTGCACCACTTTTCGTATTAGATATAAGAAACGGCAAATCTGATATAAGAAACTGGAAATCGAAGTAGTTTTCGATAGACAACAGTAGCAGGCAGCTTCAAATGCTCTTCTTGAAGTACGGGCGTGTGATTCATGAGGGTACGATATACCGACGCGATCTAAAGACATCTGTGGAAGATGGCTTTACCTGCTGTAAGTGAAGAAAGAGCGTTTATTAATCTCCAAACAGCGACTGCTATTTCTTAAAATATAAAGTCAATGCTAGACGGATTATTTGTTGATAATAATAAGACTTATAAAATTCTGAATCCTGAAGCTATTACAAACAAACATGACGTTTCAAAAGTGCTTGTAAACTTATAGTTACATTAAGTAAACGAATTTGACTTAAATTGAATTTAAATGGATCGCTGTATATCATAATATATAACCCCGAAACGAAACAATTAGATAAAATAAGACAGTTACTCAAAACAAACATTATAGGTATTAGTATTGTTATATTTAAATTCAGTTAGTTTAATAATTATAAAGCTCTTCTCATTAGCTTTTACTAGTAGTAGCAATTCTTTGGCTTAGAAGTTATATTTTAACCTAATACTCGTAAACATAATTTCTGTTTGTAATACCGAATGCAGAAGGTATTGTACACTCCGGTATTGCAAACCTGTTTCGCGAGTTAGAGTGTTGATGTTAATGACTTAGGCTGCGGTGTCTAGAAAATTGCCTAAAACTAGCCAAGCAATTTGCTTTATCGTCGTTTAGCCTTAAATGCGTTTTCATCTGTCTGCTTACTGCGAGATAAATTGTTCACTTTCCCAACTAGTATAACAAATTGAGTATAATGAAATGATTGATTACAATATTTATATACCTGCTGCGAATCTGTTTTGTTGCTAATTTAAATCATTATTTTGACTTTAACAATTTTTTGTTATACACGTAGTAGTTGTATATTATCATTTTAAATTCAAATTCGAAATTCCTTTTTTTCAATTAAGCTTAGTTTACAAGCACTTTTAAATGTCATGTTTGAATATTTGTAGAGACTATCATCTACCATCGGTTCATCGACTCTAATTTGAACTGAACTCACCAAAATAATCATTCTTTACAATATTCATTATACATTATATAAGTTTATTATATTAATTTTAATACTTGTGAAATGATGAAATTCACTTTTATATCAAAAGCGTAACGTTTATCGTTCGAACTCAGAATTTGTTTAATAATCTTAGCGTTCGAAATTTAAAAAAATGTTATGTTAAGATATAAATCTTATTGTAGATAATATTAATGTTATTACTTATGAAATAAATTTTATTATTCAAAGGCGTTAAACGTGTGGTTCCAAGCCTACACAAGCATTGAAACAAAATCCATAACATAAAACCAAACCAAAGCAGTAAATGTTTATATACGGTGACCGAACTCCCATTACTGTTATAACATACGCTCCCTTTAAATCCCCGTAATTGACATAAATGTCAAACGCAGACCTGTCGACTTGTCCAATTTTAGAATATTGTTTATGGTAACAACGGATGTTATTCCATGCACACCTAATCTCAAACGCGTAATTCAAAGCTGTAATTCACTCTCTCCACTGGGAAAAGCTATATAATGTGACACAGTTCAGCGAACTGGTTTCATTAAAAATAATTATATATTTAAATGATATGCAAGTAATTTGTAATACTTATTTGCTGCAGATGATTTTAATAACGCGTTTGACAACTTACTCTTAGATAAGACGATGATATTATAATTTTAACATCGATAGGCTTTTATATTTGCAGTTAAGTGTCTAAAACATGGCATGTTGGTAATTAAAATTTTTATGTTGGAATTAATTATAATAATAAATAATGATTTCCTCCTTAAGCGTTATTTTGACCGATTTTCATTATTTCAATATTGTAATTAGATATAATTGGTGTCTCGTGGTCATCATCATCGCTTGTATAGATTCTTGATTTTCTCTATCTCGTAACACACCGTCACATTCGTCATGTTCATACATTTATTTTCATTTAACTTTAAAAAAAACTACTTATAATAATAAAGTAATACACTATTAATGAAAAATAAGTCGTAATTATTCAAAAGGCTCTTTGGTGGTCGACGCATGACATTATTAAAGAATAGAGACAATGTTGAATTGACAAGTTTTTGTTGACCCTATCTCTACGTATTCATCAAAATAGTATCAGAGATTTCAAGTCTAATAGGTCTAATTTAGCGTTATGATAATATATTTATTAGCATTTAAAATGTAACGTTACTTAGGACCTCCCCCACCTAATGTCACACTTCGTATGTCCCTGTATGCATACATGTACACAATACAGACGACACAATGTATTGTAAGAGTCTAATGGTATTCGTCGATTTGTTAAAGTATGGGGGAGTGGGTAGGAACTGTTGGGGCTCGGGTTATGAAGGTGACAGCGGTCGCGCGGTCTACCGGCGGACTGCCCGCGACACTCATTGTGTCGCGAGTATTCAAGACTCGGCGACTCGGCCAGTGCGCGGCCGGCGCGCGACCTAACCGCACTCGACCGCGCACCGGGCATGCGCCACGGGCGACCTTCGCACCTTCCGAGTGCACAACTAGATGGCGCGAAATAACATACACCCGCTTATTTTAAATCAACTAACCGTTAATAAACTTAAATTATATAACACATGTGATGGACATACTAATTCGGAAGTCTCTTTAAATTTTAATAACGTTCTGTACAAAGTTCATTCGCTACTAATGAATGACGCGGGTTTGAAGCGAGAGGTGATTTGCAAAGCGGCGCCGTAAGATGAAGTTGTTCAAGAGGAGGCTGTCGTTCAGCGGAGATAAACAGAGACGCGTCTCACAATCTGACGACCCTTTTAAAGATGAGGTACCTACATAGTAATTATCATAAAATTAGTGTTACAAATTGGATTCCAAGGTGCAATAAATGTTTTCTCTTTTTTATCTAACTTAGATACTTTTCTTATAAATAGTAGCGAAGCTATGATGTCCTTGAAGTTTTTGAATATATTACATCGTAGGTAATCTTCATATTACCGTATAACGTCAGCATTTGATAAGCGTTTTATTGGTTTTTTCTACCTCGGTGTGCCTCGGCGATCGCTGTGCGAAATAAATTGGAAGGCAAGGTTATCTTATCTAATGAAGGTTTGGCTTCAATATCGAACTTACTTTAGACTACATCCGATTTCTTACCGTAACATTTGGTTTATTGATTGACTATAGCTATTAATACTATGGTATTGGAATCGTACCTATTTATTAGTGACTTTTTACAATCATTTTATCAAAGCAAACTTAAATAGATTAATTTGCAAGCATGTGAAGGTACTTAGAATTTTAAAGTATGTCCTCGAGTATTCGCTGCAAGAATAAATCAAGCCAAGATCACCTATCGATGTTACGAGTATGTATTAGTAGTGTTTACTCATTCGTACTGCGCACGTGTAACGCAAACAGTTTTATTGCAAGTCGAATGAAAATTTACATAGGTAGGTAGGTTAGCCAAACAATGATAATATCTACTGTATGTACTGGATCTTAATTAGTTAAGTATCTGACAAGAACATAACAACTGTGACGTTAGAATGAATTGCAAGTAGGTACGTACCTCTTTAATGTAGAAGATGAATATTTTAGAGTACCTTGTAACTTTATTATAGTACAAGTTGCTATAATAGTCTTTAAGACTTCGTAGGACATCAAGGCATAAAATTTTCAACTCTCCAATAACCATACATATACTTCAGAGAGGAACATAGTGATGATTGGCGGCAAAAATAAACATGTTGGTATTACACGGACGAGGTGTATCACAAATGGGTTGGATCCCCGCCCGTTGGACCATTGTCGTATGCACACCAAATAAAATCTTTTCAACTTATTGGAGGAATATTGGTGCTAGCTAGAACTACTCGAAAAAATCACTTAATAACCAAAATTTTAACGTAACCTTCAGGAACTTATAGTTTTAAGGCAGTCGACGATTGTTACATACCTATTGTCTGCGTCACATACTAAATAACTTAAAAGCCTATGGATGATGCTAAAGATTTCTTAATCTTCAGATAATAGGACGACACACTATCTTAAACGCTGCAGAATTAGGATAGATAACTGTAAGATTTTAAAAGTTATATTGTATTATTAAAATCGACTAATATTTCCTTGACCTCTAACTAACGCTAAAAAACCTCTTCAATAAATTTGGAGAGGTTGTATTGCAAGTGGAACATCAGAAGTCTAATAGCTTATCGATCCGAGGATTAGGAATCCTTGAAGCCTTAAGATAAAAGTATTACGACAGATAATTACCGGAACATCAGTAAATCTGTGAATTAACAAGGGAAATCAGGTTTTATGGATCATCGGCCTTCTTTTGGAAAGCGTTTCCCTCTAAGAACAAACCCACGCAATATTAGAGTACCTACCTAATTTCTGTAATTACTTTTACGCAACTCTAGAAAGTGTCACTGTAACCATTTTTGTCTTACTTTCCTCGACGTCAGACAAGTTATTACTTACCTGTCCCGAGCCCCTTTCAATAGATTACTGTTGGTGCCAATTGTATGTCAATGTATTGAATAGAAGCCTTAGGAATGTACGGGAACAGGATTATCTACGCGTTTTACCTGTATTAATGCTTTATACAGTGTTGTATAGCATAGCATTTAATCACCAGTTACTGCATCTACCTTTCATATAGTTAGTTACTTCTTCTTTGTCACTACACTCTTGATAGAGTGGTCGTGTTCGTCATTTAGGTGTGGTGGTAGTTCACTAACTCACTATCCGTCGCCATACGATACGATACGATACGATACGATAGTGAGTTAGTTTGACAGGAAGCATATAGACAAAAATATTAAATGAAAACAATAACTATAAAGATAGTAGTTACTTACATAAATTTGACAAATAGTACAGTAATGATATTTGGATTTGACTTGAACATATTCAAGCATGTCGTCTAGTTTAAGATCCGAAATTGATTTTCAATTTGGAATGCATGATATAAATTTGTTAAGACATTTTATTTATAATAAATTCTACAACAGGAAGAGTTCTAAAATTATATACGGTCGAATTTAGAAACCTCCTCCTTTTTTGGCGTCGGTTAAAAAGTTGTTATCACTAATATCACTGTTTGTCATTTCAGTTTTTGCTTGATAGTCGTAAAATTTGAAATTAGTATCTTGTTACTCTTTAATTATTATTATTGATAATAATGGTTTTTTTTGTTTGTTAATTGCCTGTGTAATATATAATACTTATTGTGTTACAAAAATACTTCATCATATTTTTCATCATATTACGATTTATCATCTTGATTATGATTATTACAGTCTTATTTGTTTCAAATTGAAGTGTAAAGACATTGCGGTCTTACAAATTTGTATAACCTGTAATCAACAAGACAAATCGCTGAAACATTAGAAGTAATTGTCAGAAAATTAAAACACGCAATCTTGAGGGTCGTTGGCTATCTGTGACACCAGTTGAGCATTTAAGTGCTTCATTTATCGTCAGCCTTTGTTATAGCAATCCTACTAATATTATAAACGCGAAAGTTTGTATGGATGTTTGTTACTCTTTAGCGCCGCTACTACTGAACCGATTTAGCTGAAATTTGGAATGGAAATAGATTTTACTCTGGATTAACACATAGGCTTTTTATCCTGGTAAAATCCATGATTCCCGAGATATTTGTGAAAAACTAAATTTCACGCGGTCGTCAGTTAGTAGTGTTATATTTTAAAAAAATGTGATGTTCTTTAAGTGTTTTATAATTTCTTTCAAGTAACTTTCAATATTTTGTGAGACTAACTCACAAAACTTCATACAGATTAGATAAATTAAGGAAATATAAAATTGGCTCATATGATTACTTACCACTAGTTATTATGCATGAAGGTTCTTCATATCTTTATATATATTCTTAACACGACTCTACACAGTAAACGAATTATTACATTACATTACGTAATTATTCTATACCAAAGTATATCTATAATTATATAACTACCAACGTTGTCACCACAACATATTTGTCAGAAAAGTTTTAAAAATTTCAGTGAAAAGATATAGAATCAACGTTAAATATATAAGACTCAGTTTTATTTAAATCTTGCTATATTTTTTTTTTTTTTATTCTTTACAAGTTAGCCCTTGACTACAATCTCACCTGATGGTAAGTGATGATGCAGTCTAAGATGGAAGCGAGCTAACTTGTTAGGAGGAGGATGAAAATCCACACCCCTTTCGGTTTCTACACGGCATCGTACCGGAACGCTAAATCGCTTGGCGGTACGGCTTTGCCGGTAGGGTGGTAACTAGCCACGGCCGAAGCGTCCCACCAGCCAGAACTGGACAAATTAAGAAAATCTCAATCTGCCCAGCCGGGGATCGAACCCAGGACCTCCGTCTTGTAAATCCACCGCGCATACCACTGCGCCACGGAGGCCGTCAAGATATAGCCGCCGCTATAGTCTATGTTCGCTTATATAAATACAATATATTATGTTACATTCTTATTCGTTATAAGTATTTTACTTTCGCGTCGCTAATAAGGTATTTTCCATACTGTTACGTATGAGATATGTGATGTTACGTTATTCTGATCAATTCATAATATTTTATCTTTTCTCTCTAGTGACCTTAATACTACTTTATCTGATTGATGCGTTCGTAACAAAACGCGTTGCACGAGATTAATATGCGAGAATTTGCAACTGTGGGCGGGTAAGCCAACGGTGAACAACATCGGTTAAATGCTTGTGTCCTGAAACGAAAATAGACAAATAGGCAAGAACAATAGAACGTAATGGACGGGAAATAAAAACACGGGGTCCGTTAGGTCGTTAGTTATCTGTTGGTGGCAATCGTTTCGCTAATACGTGCTTCAAATGTCCTTGGCCTCTGTTTGTACAACGTGCACATAGTGTACACTGCTTTAAATGATATACGCGATAACGTTTATCAGAGTTACAGAAAAATATATCAAAGGATCGTTTCATTATAAGGGCCTCCACGACGATAACATGGAAACACTATTAATTAACGTTTCAAAGAAAATGCTTATCTACGTCTACTACTAGTATTATGATTAAGTATTTCTACGTACTTTTGTAGATTTATATTATTACTGTTATTGCTGTTTCCTGTGGTTTCTATCGCGTAAAATCTTTTCGTAGGAACCATATGTTTTATTAAAGCCTTTTTGCCTTCGTCAATAAATACGAACAATTATATATGTATATTTATCCAACACGTTTTCGTTCTAAACTAAAAGATAAACTTTGTCTTTAATAGAGTTGAAAACTTCTTAGCCCATGTTCCTGTCATAGGTTATACCTATGTACGATACGTAATTATTGAGTTTATTTGTCTCATAATTCAACCCATAAGAGTGTTCGTGAACACGAGTCTCCTCTCAGAATGAGAGGGGTTAGGCCAATAATAGTCCACCAAGCTGGACCAATGCGTAGAGAATTAAGAAAATTCTCAGCTATGCAGGATTCCTTACTAAGTTTTTCCTTCACTGTTTGAGCACGTGATATTTAATTTATTAAAATGTATATAACTGAAAAGTTGGAGGTGCATGATCCAAATTGGATTCGAACTTACGCCCTCCGGAATCGGAGGCAGAGGTCACATCCACTGGGCTATCACGGATCTCAATTTTTATTTGTCGATTTTATAATAAAAGAATGTATCAACAAAATCGTTTTAAGGGAAGGTAATTTTGCTCAATCGAACATAAATAATAATTTACAAGTTTATCCAATCATGATTAAGCACAAATTGGCTTAATAAGAACTTAGAAAATCGTAAAAAACAAACTTTTATATAGTAAGTTTTGTCTATTCTATCTTCACTCACTTAGATGATGTTGTCTCTTCATTATTTTAAATCTCTTCTTAAGTAATGTGAGACAGGTGATTATAGTCATTTTACATAATTTGCATTTGTTAAGTATACTTACGCCAAAGTAGCTAAGTTATTAGTATTCCTGCTCTCTCCAAGACTAACGATTTCTCTGAGATGAAAAGCATGTAAACACACACGTGCATTCCGATTTCCGATATTACTTGCTCAAATATTACATGCTAATAAGTGACTGTATTTGTTTGCTTTACGTAAATACGACTAAATCACTTACATGTCCTCAATTATTATAATGTTTAGTGTTACACCGACTTGGGTAACTGCAATTATATAAAGTATACGAGGAATTTGTGTACTACTTTGTCGTATATTTGTTTATGTTTTTGGGGGTTTATTTGTTTCTTGAGAGATAATTAAGAATATAAGTTTAAAACTTATTTTGGTTCTCTAATCTGTTGACGTTCTTTGTAAGTGCTGTTTAGTTGTATGAATATAGTAGTCAGGATCACTACTTACTATTTTTTCCAATTATTATTGCTTTTTAAGGCTTATTCCCATTCCTTTCAATCAATTAGTAATTGAAACTAAACGCTACTACCAGTATATGTACATTTGATTTTTAATACCTATTTATTTAGGTATTAAAATTTTATCTTTACTTAAAATTTACCTACCTTTACATTTGTTTTCAAAGGTATATTATTTATACTTAGGTAAAGAATTATAAGGTATAGTCTTAGATTATTTATTTATGTACCCCGCATCAGTGGATAGACTATAAGATGCATATTCTTTTTTTACATTTATTACTCATACTTTTGTTACCATGACTCTTTTGTCTGCAGTCATGTACTTTATTAGTGTATTTCATTTCATATCATGAAAGTATTCAATTAAAACTCATTTCTAGCACAGAAACTTTAGTATTCTCTGATATCAAAGTGGTTTGTCTACGTTTTGTTTTTCGAAACGAATTTCTAAATGCAACATATTATATCCTAACGAATGTAGGTACTTCGAAAACCCATAAGTGTAATTAGAGAACTGTTTCTATTTTCTGTTGGCCTCAAGTTGTGCATTCCATAACTAGTTCTCAAGTCGTAATTCACAATTTTGAAAAACAAACAACGCAATAGGTGTCAAATGTCAGCGATGTATACCGGCATACTGGAGTGAATGGTTTTATTAGTTCTCGCCCATACATGTTGAAAGTGGTAACGAAATGTGAAGTGCAGGCACCCACACACATTTCTGATTACTTACACAGAATTCGATGCATCAAACACGTGGGATGTTTATTATCTTATCGGTCCAATAAATACTACTAGTCTATCCGCTGCCCTATTTCCATATGTAGAGCGAACTTTAAAACAAACTTGCTGTTAACACCTTTAATCTTTATACGTCTTTTTCATAACAACTGTATCTGGTTTACGGTGTTTACGTAATGAGCGAATCAGGTCTGAAATGGTTTATATCAAAAAAAGTATTTGCTGCAGTGATGATGGAGAGATTTGTGTATAAATCGTGTTGGTTAAAACAGATACATCCTGATTACTTGCTAAAGTTCAAAGAGTAACTGCCGGTTTCCACCGTCCGATAAATGTGGAATTGTTTATTTACAAGTCTTTTTCTTTGTCATTAATTGTCAAAAAGTAAGAAAGTGAGAAAACCGGTTAGACTATTCCAACACTTATCATCAGCTGGTAAAACAGTTCTAAAAGTCGAGAAGATAATTACTCCTTAACCTTTGAATCAAACAATTTGAATTATGACATATAGCGAAGTTATATCATTTATATAAATATTATTTAAAATATTTGTATGAATATGACAATTTCAATAAAAGTTCCATTAAAGCTTTGAATAGAGGGAGTAAATAGTCGTGGAAGTGGTACCAATAATACTATGAATTATGTATTGATAAGATTTACTAGAAGTTATGTTCATTCAAAATTTATTACTCTTAAATGCAATTACGTTCAGGAATAGGTTTCCTCTGTGCAGTGTACCGGCGGTCGGGCTAAGGTCCATGTACGTACGATCATTAGTCAATTTCACTAGCCCTCTATCTCGGTGGTATCTCGATAAACATTTGCGACCATTGGATAGATACTTATTTAAGCTTTGTTATTTCCGGTTTGTTAGTTACCTGGTTGGTTATTGCGATCCAGATAGACTATCTAGTCTATCTGGATCGCAATATAACTGTTACAATTATCTTACAATTCACCAATGAATTTATAATCCACAATAATTGGATGATTATTGTGGATTGTAAGACATTTTAATGTTTGGGGTTAGCTTGCGCTTAAAAAAATATATAAATAAAAAAAAAGAATTTTCAAAATCGGTCCACAAATGACGGAATTATCGCTGGACATACATAAAAAAAAAATATATATATAAATAAAAATAAAGAATTTTCAAAATCGGTCCACAAATGACGGAATTATCGCTGGACATACATAAAAAAAAAAAAACATACATACAGTCGAACGTAGAACCTCCTCCGTTTTGGAAGTCGGTTAAAAATAAAGGGATGCCATTTTTCGGAGTTTCTTGCCTCTGCTTGGAAGCAAAAATAAATAGTGCCTTAGTATTTATTCTGGCACAACTCTTTATTTAGTGTAGTGTTTAGACACAATGTAAAATAAGGTCAAACGCAAAAATATTCGACGTATACTTGTATATCTATACGTAATATGTTTACTATACTTATCTGATAAGATAAATAATAATATTATCTTAATGCCAGTACCACTTTGATTTATCAACTAAGTACGAATGTATATTTCTCAAGGGTCTTTGAATGATCTCAATATTAATCAGTTTTTTCTTTTTGCATTATCTTCATTCATTTTAAAGTTATTGTACTTACTAGCAATTCTTTTATATTATTTATGTAAAACAATTGCTAGAAGAGAAAGTTCTATCTTCTCGTTGTTCGGTAATTATTGAGTCTGTATTTGTAATGTAATTGATTTTTTTTTGTAATCAACAAACATAGTAACATTATAAGATCGGAAGCATTCTGTAGATTATCATCATCATCATAATCATCATCATCATCATCATCATCATCATCATCGTCGTCATCCTATTTTAATAGCCCACTGGTTAAGCACTAGCAGGGAATTCTATGCCGGAAAGCAAGACAATCCTAAAACCGATGTCTAAAAAAACAATATAGCATTAATTTACATAAACCTGTTTGTATATTTCATGTGTTAGATTAAGATGAAATCTAAATTGTAAGATTGTTAATAAAGACTTCATTGTTTAATAATATGTTTCACAATAATTTGTGTAACACAAATCGGCTTACTATTGTTGTGCGCAGTTGAATAATCTTCCAAAGGACACTGTAATCTTTAAATAATACATTCATTGTCAGTTCGAGGCTCATATTATGAGAGAACTATGCTATTAGGTTACCTGGCTGCAACGTGCCTAGCGCCTTTTTAGTTTACACACACGTCCTGTAAGGAATGAGTGCAGAGTGCTAAGCGTGGTTTGTATTACAAAGATGTTCAGCTTAGATGTATCGAACGTGAGGTGGATATCAAGTCATCATGATATGAATGTTCCATCGATTCCTCTCAGCATTATTTTATACTAGCGGATGTTCGCGACTTTGTCCGCGTGGAATTCAGTTTTTCACAAATCCGGCGGGGACCATGGATACGCACAACGGCCAATCACTGGCTAAGTGCCGAAACGGCCCAGAAGAAAGAAAGAAAGAAGGGGACCATGGATTTTTCGGGAATAAAAAGTGCCTATGTGTTAATCCAGAGTAAAATCTATTTCCATTCCAAATTTCAGCCAAATTTCTTTAATAGACGCGGCGTAAAAGAGGAACAAACATACTTACACACTTACTTTCACACTTACACACAAACTTTCGCCTTTATAATACTAGTGTGATTGTGGTGCCTACCAATACCATAGAATTCTTGAAGGGACGACCAAGTTACCGAGAGTTATTTAATTTATAATGCTTGGAAGCTCTACGTACGCGTACGCCAATTATTTATTCATATGAGTACTGCTCTAAAACGTTTTGTATGAATTAGGTAAATATGTAAAAGTGAAACAAAATACCTCCGATAATTTAATGTACCTACCTAAATGCTTTAAGAAAAATGCAAAAACCGCATTAAAGTCCTTGTCAGCGGATCGATTTAGATGTTTTTTAAGTGGTATTATATTTTGTAATACTTATTATTATAAATATAATATTTGACTACCTCCGTGGCGAACTGGTATGCGCGGTGGATGGTTGGTCCAGGTCTGGCTGGTGGGGGGCTTCGGCCGTGGCTAGTTACCACCCTACCGGCAAAGACTTAGCGTTCCGGTTCGATGTCGTGTAGAAACCGAAAGGGGTGTGGATTTTCATCCTCCTCCTAACAAGTTAGCCCGCTTCCATCTTAGATTGCATCATCACTTACCATCAGGTGAGATTGTAGTCAAGGGCTAAAAGTAAAAATTAAAAAAAAAATGCGATTGGACAGACGATCCCCCGGTGACGCCGCTAAGGTCCCATTATGGAACCTACGGCACTTACACAATCAGAAATTAAATACGCTATTTTTGAAAATATTAATTTTAATACTTTTATCCATAAATATTAGAATCTGTTACTTATTATTTGTTGTCAAAAACAAATTAAAAGATATTTTGAATACAAATTGCATACAAGCTAATGGTATATAGGTGTGTCAGGAACAACATCGCGTGCCCCATTAAAGTGGTGCCATGAATGGTGTTCATTATCATTTTGACACGGATCTGAGAGCTTTTGTTAGCCGTGAACTTTTTCCAAATGACCCACAGCTCCGTGCAGTCGCTAATAGCATGTCTAACACCTTACTTTTGGTACTAATTCAATTTGCGATAGCTAAACGATGTCGACGGCATATATCTAAACTAGCGGACGCCCGCGACTTCGCCCGCGTGGAATTTAGTTTTTCACAAATCCCTCGGGAACCATGGATTTTTTAATCCATGCTATAATATATCTCAATACCAAATTTCAGCTAATTCGGTTAAGTAGTCGAGGCGTGAAAGAGTAACAAACATTCATATCATTAAAATCATCAGGTTTCGCAAATCTCAGGAAACCATGGATTTTTTCGGGATAAAAAGTAGCCTATGTGTTAATCCAGAGTAAAATCCATTTCCATTCCAAGTTTTAGCCAAATCGCTTCAGTAGTAGCGGCGTTAAGGAGTAACAAACATCCAAACATACATCCAAACAACTAACCAAACTTTCGCGTTTATAATATTAGTAGGAAGTAGGATATATACGAGATAAACCTAAAACCTAACATCAGCAGACTTTGGTCGTGTGGAAAAGGATTTTAATGAACAAACATTCATATAACCCCGGACCTACTGAAAATAGACGCATTTCACTCAACAAGAGTATCATAGACAAAACAAAATTGAAAACCGATTGGTAGTTCCAATAATAGCAAACTTTTCCCCTTTGCAGTAGGTACTAATACGAAGTAAATACTTTAAGCAATTTCGATTCAATCTACACATTTATAAGATCAGTAAGATATTTTTAAATAATACATATCTACTAATACTCCTTTTTCTCATAGATATAATTCTCAACCACTTTCCAAGTGGTACCAAAACTCAATTCAAGGGGCGAAAAAGGGTTTTCAGTTTTCACCATACGCAGATATTTACTGCGTATGGTGAAAACTGAAAACCCTTAGCTTATAGACTTCAAATACATACAGGACACAGGTTGTGAATAATATCGAAGGGTATGCGTCGCTAGAATGCAAGCCACTATCTTTCATAAGTCACAGAATACATATTATGAACAAGTACCTAAGTTCAGTAGGTGTAATGGTTATATATAGTTTGATAAGTTTTTATCGTAATGTAAACTTTTTACTAATTAGGTAATTTTGTATTTACCTTAAGTAATAAGGACGTTATCAAAAATGGGAATTTCATTTGTTAAAATTAAGTGAGTAGGTATATTATAATTAATAGAAAAAGTAGGTTTATGATAACGTTTCTATTACCTACTACCTAATAAATTAGAAGACGTTAATTATAAAATCCGCTAGAGATACGAAACTTCTAAAAAGCCTATTTATTTATAGGGCATGGGTTCGATTTCCACTCGGTGAAATAAAGTTAAATATTTAATTAACTTACTCGTAGTTCAGGATATTAGCTTAATTTGAGAAGAAATAACGTACATAAGCCACGTTTAAAAATATTTTCCAAAATTTTTTTGCTATCATCGTTTAGTCAACATCTCCTGAGGATGCTCCGGTTTCGGGGTGAAACGTACGTAACTATTTTGTCGGACTTGGGTGACGTCGCATGGATTCGTCGTCTTTTACGATTAGATAGCAAAATAAATAAATTATTATCTATTAATCAATCAATAATTTATTTCCATATACTCGAAAATAATATAGAATTTTCTATCCGTTCAGGACAAGGCACGATTCTCCGACACGAGTTGGCAGATTCATCGAACCTGGGCCCGCAATGGCGATCCGCTCCACATCTCGCCGCCGCCGCCGAGGACTGAGCACTCGCTCCCCGCGTCCGCCGACACTGTGGCCTCGCCCCTTCGCAACGACCAGAACGGCATCTATGACACCATCACGGTAAGTGAAGTCATCATGTCATGCGTATATGCATCTATTTGAATAAATAAACGGCCGAGCGATTATTATTAAAAAGTATCGTACCTACTTATTGTAACTTTATGGTTCTAAACACAGATAAAAGAATAATAGGCGGATAGAGCGCACGGAACACGACGGTATCGTAGCCGTTTCGAATACAAAATTTATAAACTAATACATTTTCGAGTAAGTACGACACGCGAAATGTCGCGTCAGTAATTTTCAATATTATTCAAGAAATTTTTCTTGTATAATATTGAAAATTACTTTTTAAATATTTTATAAACTGTTTACAAAACTAAAGAAATAAGATGGAGTATTTTTTTATTGATAATTTATTGATTTTATATTCATTTACGTTATTATTGTTAACGTTAAATTTAGTAATACAAATTATGGAAAATCTTTGTATATGCGGATGTCAAGGGGACGCATGACGTATTTTTTGTGGGTTTCACCGGCATCACCATGCTGCTTGTAAAGACTCATTCTCTATTCTGTGGCTCTAACAATATTCTTCGCGTTATAATTTAGGATGGTGATGATGATTAACCAAAGGTAGGTAACCAAATAAAGGTATCACCGGGACCGAACCTTTGCGTCCTTTTCGGGGTAGGGGGGTGTAACAGCATAAACTATCCAACTTTGGGCGGCTATGAAAACAATATTGGAACCCAGAAGGCACAGTAGATATAACAAGCAGAAGGCTAACACCTGTTGTTCTGTTGTAACAGGGAAATTACAAATTCACTCTACTGTGCTATTTACCCGACTGCGTCAGAAGGAGGGTAATGTTTTTCGAGCGAATGTATGTGTGTAGGTATTTATGAGGGGATTTTACATAGGGTCGTAAAGTTATCTGACCGTAGATTAAAATTCATGACGTCATCGCATTGGGTACCAACTTGAATAAAATAAACAAATCTTTTTTTATCGCATTTCTTTAGTAGTTAGTAGTAGCATACTTGTATATATATGTTTTCTGTGGTAGGCAATAATTAAAAAAAAACAGGCGCCATTCGTTATCTTATAAAATTCTCGTGCCACAGTGTTAGTGCCATACTTCTCTGAAATGGCTTGACCGACTTTGATGAAATTTTAAAAGTGAATTCGGTAGGTCAGCTTAGACAAGTATAAAATAAGTATCCCAAAGACGAGCTTTGCACATCGTTTTCCTCGTTTTTTTATACGCGCCAGAAACACAAAGGATCCCATAATGTCAAATGAGATTTTTCCGCCTCTGTTTCTTGTGGTTACGTAACTGGTTATTTCTTTGAGAAAAAGGTAAACACAATTTTCTTCTACACTAATGAAAATGCCTCTGTATAATTAAGTACATATTTCTCTAAGTATTATGACTTACATATTTTAAGTTATAACGTCGGTATAGGTATAATAATGTGTTAAAATATGGAAGTATCTGTCTGTTTTTTTAATGTTTTAGAGCCTCAGTCCTGAATTCGAGAGATCCAAAGTCCATAGATGTCCTTGGACTTTGTCGTACATGCTAATAGTACAAGCATTTCCCTGAGCTGAAAGGGAAGGAATATTATTGGCTATTAAATAAATGGCTAATATTTTAGGAAGTACTAGTTTTTAGGAAAAACCCATTCGGTTGTGTTTGAGATAGGAAAATGATTTTTCTTGAAAAATTGCTGTACCTTTAGTTTTTATCATTAACTTGTGGACTGGTCGGGACAAAATAGAGCTGAATGTTGGCTATATTCAGCTCAGCTAGGCTATTCTGTAACGACATTTTAATAACTCGCAAATGCGAGTTTTAAACTCACCTCTATCTCTCTCTGTTTAACATGATACTATAGAATGAGAAAGATAGCGGTGAATTCGAAACTCGCATTTGCGAGTTATACAAAACATCGTTAATAAATAAAATAGCCGTGCAGTTTTTAGCACGTATCTCCTCCAGAATGAGAGCTAATAGTCCACCACGCCGGCCCAATCCGGATTGGGAGACTTCACACACGTACAGAATTAAGAAAATTCTCAGGTATGCAGGTATCACAATGTATTTCCTTCACTGTTTGAGGCATGTGATATTTAATTTATTAAAATGTAAGATCGCCCGGAAGGCAGATGTCATATCCACTGGGCTATCACGGCCTCATTTTAGTAAAACATGAATATTCAATGTTCATAAAATATTAATATATTAGAAAAATTGGAGAAAAATCGGAAACTTTTACTGTATATTTTTCTTATCAGAACAAATACCTAATTAACATGTACGCGAAGTTGTGATTAACAGCTACTTTGTATTTATTATACTAATCGAGTGTATAATTACGGATGTGGTCACCCATCGGTAAATATAACTTAGCCCGAGGTTATCTACAATGTTAGCGAGAGCACAAATAAATTGCCAGTTACGTTGATGGATGTGATAATAATAATTTAGAACGTAGTGGGTGGAAAATTGAATGAAACGACCATGTCGGTAGTGGGACGTCATGTTCCCGTCAGCCTGTCAGAACGGCGCACGCGCACCATTGTAGAGTCCATCTTGTTATGTTATGTAGGTATTATTATATTTATCATGGACTCAGTTGCAGAAGAAGGGCCGCTCGTTTGTATCGCCACGGTACTAATAACGATATAGTTTGTCGCGCACTGGTCACTGTCACTATACCTGCGCAGTTAGAACCTCCCGGTTTGTTCAGGGATGTTAAATACTAAAGATAGTATCGTGATCTATAGGGCGTGCTTTAGCGTCTCATCTCACGCGCACTTCGAAGACCTTAAGCGTCGAAAATACTCAGTCATATCATGACTATGTATTTAGTATATGTTTGAGGTACTTTGATATTATTTCAATAGATAAAACCTTAGATTTAGGTACTTGCAATTCCTATCTGGTTATGTTGATAGTTTAGACTAAAAAAATAAGCAATATAAAACGCAAGTGGTATACAAAAGAATTAATGATGAATGATGTTCTACACTTTATGTATGTTTTAATGCAATTCCTATTTTACAAAATGCGGATGTATGAAAAATCTTAAATGTGTCATTGTTTATATATGATTTAAAAATATATAAAGTTCTACCTACAAAGAGCAAAGACTTCCATTTAATCAAATGCATTGAAAGTACATTTTTGGTTAATAGGTAGCCATGGTTGGGCTGTCCAAGCTCAGGCTTTTGGTACCAAAAGTTGGAGAAGAGGGATTATTGGTAAAAAATGGTTCCCCCTCATTGGTCTGAATTGTAACTTCTTGACGGAACTATTTATACCTTGAAAAATTATCTAATAATATACTCGGATGAATAATTAAATTATACTCGTATATAACTCATACAGTTACCGTACTAGCTTCAGCCTTCTGTAACTCTCCCTTTCAACATTCGTTTGCTCGGTTACACTTTTCGTAACGCATTCACCGTCTCATTCCCCAAGTCACAAGTTTGACGGCCTCCGTGGTATGCGCGGTGGATTTACAAGACGTAGGTCCTGGGTTCGATCCCCGGCTGGGCAGACTGAGATTTTCTTAATTTGTCCAGGTCTGGCTGGTGGGAGGCTTCGGCCATGGCTAGTTACCACGCTACCGGCAAAGACGTACCGCCAAGCGATTTAGCGTTCCGGTACGATGCCGTGTAGAAACCGAAAGGGGTTTGATTTTCATCCTCCTCCTAACAAGTTAGCCCGCTTCCATCTTAGACTGCATCATCACTTACCATCAGGTGAGATTGTAGTCAAGAGCTAACTTGTAAAGAATAAAACAAAAAAAAAAAGTCAAGCGTGCGTAAAGAAGTTTTACTCCAAAATTATTTAATAATATGATTAATTTTACTACTAAGTAAAAGTGTGTGCGGTTGTTTTTCACGTAGAAGCGGTCAAGTAACATTCAGCCATAGATTTGCAAATGGTGATTATAAATCATAAACGCCGTCGGGCCGCGGGTTAGCACTGCAGCATTAACTGCATTCTCCACTTACCATGCTGTTGTCCGGCTAATGCACCTTTGTGCACACGCTCGTAAACTGAGGGTTAGTGACTTAGTGCCCGGAAACTATTTCGAGTTGCGAATGAACCTAAGGGTTTTTTCTTAGCTTTAAGCTTACACTTGATTTGATTTTGTAGGTCTAGCATGCGACAACGACTCGTGAAGATTTATTTTATTCGACCTATAGCGGCGGAATTGAAATATCTCTCTATATCGTCCCAACGCAAATTCATAGAGGATTTTTCGATTCACGTTAAAGTTAAAATTCACTTATTCGCTAGAGGTACAAAGATATTTGGCAGGCAGGTAAAGATAGTAGAGGAGGTCTGAGTTCTTTATGTTAAAATTCACCCTGAAAGTAATTATTACTGATTTATTTTATCCTACGGAACCCAATTAATCAAAACTGTTTTTGATGTGTTGTGGGTTCCATTATCCTCTTTATGTTTTTAAAAATAAGAAAGAATAAGTTCGGGACCTTGGAGTATAACTGTACAAAATATGAACTAAACAATGTTTCATCGAAGTTTCTATCTTCAGCAACTTCGATGAAACATTGAGTGATTGATGATTGTGTTTACCTACGAGTAAATTCTTCTCGTAGCGCACTTCTAAGTGTACTCGATCGCTTCCAATACTTAATATATTATATTACCATTATAAATAGCAAAGGAAATACAATACAAATTTAACGAAACTGTCCTCGGATATCTATTACTTTTAATTGGTTAGCAGTAGTGGTTGTATTACTTTTAATTGGTTATCTACTGGCATTAGTTGTTGAGTTAAGATATCAAGTAAGACATTAGTCATACTGTCTATCATCATAATATCAGCCGATGGACGTCCACTGCAGGACATAGGCCTTTTGTAGGGACTTCCAAACATTACAAACCTGAGTCGCCTGCATCCAGCGAATCCCTGCGACTCGCTGGATGTCGTCAGTCTTCCAGGGGGGGGGGGGGGGGAGTCGACCAACACTATGCTTTCTACAGCGGGATCGCCGTTCTAGCACTTTGGGACCCCAACGTCCATCCCGCCCATTGCCACTTCAGCTTCGCGACTCGTTTGTCGTTGTATACTGTCTATAGACATCGCTAACTTTTTATTATTGACGAACCATTGAAAAAAAAAACAAAAAATATGTGACTACTTCTTGATTTTTTTTCAAACATTTAGATGCGAGTCGTATAATTTATTACAGGTGTATACAGGTGAATTTCCTGTGTACTACCTGTAGGTACTACGAGTTATTAATACATATGAGACGAGAGGGAATGGAGATGATGATGACTGGTGAACTTCCTCATTTGGCTTATCAAACTTCGCTTTCTTTTGCTTATCACATGTGCCATAGCAATCTGCGATTTAAGATAAGATTTAACCGGAAATTATAGATAAGATATAAATAATAATAATCTGTGATTCTTAAAATATACCTACAAAACAATTTCCTAAAAGTTGCTGTTTTTGTTTTGTTTTGATACCATTCATTAACTTTCATAGCTTAGTAAGTAGGCACTCAATATCATAGTAGTGTCGTTAAAGTTAAGGCATAAAGGAAAGCTTTTAAATATACAAAGTGAACATACAAAAGCTGTATAATCGTGTAACAATTTCCGAATTGAAAGGGCCCTGTGATAACCCCTCGTCCGGTGGTAATAGGGTGATTGTGCTATCGGTATTGATGCCTCGATCGGAGCTGCAGCTAATGCCTCGATTAGCACGCCTATTCATACCTGAACTACCTCTTAGGTTAATGGACTGCGAAGAAATGTTATACATAAATGTCTTTAAAAGTTAGGTAGACAGGCCTACCATGGTATAAAATTCATTATTAATAACAACTATGAAATGAGTATGTATCTTCTATTAATCTATTTGTATTAAAAGGAGATTGTGGAGTTGTAAGGGGTAATCGCTGGATCTTCTAAATCGGTTTTGAAAATTCTTTTACCACTAGAAAGCCACGTTGTTTGCGAGTGTCCTAGGCTATATTTTATACCCGTATTCTCATGGGAACGGGAATTACGCTGGTAAAACCGAGGGGCGTCTGCTAGTATGAAATAAGTACCTAAGTCTTCAATTACTTAACGGAAAATATTCCACTAATTTCGGGGCTCTGAGGTTTTTGATAATGAGCCGATGTTTTATGAATTTCAGAACACAGTCTTTTACGACTAATTGAAAACAGGAAACGGGAATATTGTTATTATTTAAAAGATATGGCAAATATTATTTTTAAAAAAGAAAAAAAAATACGTGCTACATTCCAAACCTCCACGGTCCGAACTCCATAATTTGCTACCGTACTACTATGTTAGAAGGTTCAAAATAGACTTCCCTTAGTTCGTGTAAAAATTACTCAACACCTCAGATCAGAACCCAGAAGTACTACTTGGCAGCAGAGAAAAGCATAGCGGAGATACGTAGTACCCCGAGCTCTCTCACGAAAGTAGCGATTACTGTAGGCCGTGAATGAAAATTAAACAAAACTATCACCACCATAACAACAATAGACGCATACCATTGTCGTTTAGGTGCGGCAGTAGATTACACAGCCGTGACAGTGTTTAACAAGACAAGAGTTAAGCAATCTTTGCACGAACCGGCTTAGTACATGCGGTCATTAAAATTCACTTATCGACCCTAGTTGTCATTACGTCCATGATGTGACAATCAGCAGTCAGAATCATGTATCGTGTCTTCGTGTCTTCGTCTCTACATTCTCCTTGGCTAATATCAGTATGACAATAAGGAATAACTTGCTAAGGCCATCTTGTTTGTGACATTCGCAATCGTTAGATTAGAATAAGCTGACGTCGACAATAACAAACTATAAGTAACTATTCAATTATTTAAATCCTTTGATATTTATAACTCGTAATATTGGCCTTGGTAGTTATATGTGAATATGTAATAAATTCTTTTGAGAATTAAATAAGTTAATGTTAAAACTGAAACATTCGAATACGGATAAAGGATTCGATAAAAACGAGTACGAGTAGGTATATATGTGTAACATTTTATAAATTACAATTTGTTATAAGTAGGCATGCTAGAAATGCTTAGGATTATATATTTACGCTTCAGTTTGACGGGTTCAGACTACAGACCAGGGAGTAGTAAGGAAGTATTCTTAGCTTACTCTGCAACGTGGTATTTTATTATTGGTGATTATTATTTTCCACTGAACATCGCATGACCCGTAATGAACTTGCTGTTCAAATAGTAGGTCTACGAATTTTCATTGGGTTCAGAATTTAAGACAAAATTGACGTTCATATAATGCCGTGACATGAAAAGTAGCTTTTTCGCACCCAAGAATATAATTTCAAGTCAACCCTAATATAAGCGAAAGCGACCCTTATCCAATAAATAACAGGCCATTTCTTTGAGCTACAAAATTAAATCTCGAAGAAAATCACACGGTCGTCATGAATAAAAGATGCGTTCAAGGAAAAGATTGTACGCAGATGAGAATGTGCTTTAGCTCCTGAAGTCGTGAATGAATAATTTAGGTTTATACCGAATCTCTGATTACAATGTGATAGTGAGTACAATGAAGTAATACCTACTTCTGTTGCCGTTTTTAAATTGTATGAAATAACTACCGGACGCCTGCGACTTCATCCGCGTGGATTTAAGTTTTTACAAATCCCGCGGAAACTTTTGCGGACTTTGTTTTAGAACTTTTAAAGGGTAATAATTCTGTCACACATAATTATTGCGAAACTTTAACTGTTAAGCTCTAAATAGGAAAAAAACCCCTGATTTTGAAACATTTTTCATTGGTGCTCCGCTCCTATTGGCTTTAGCCTGATCATATATAACCTATTTACCGAGGGCCTTCCTCGGTAAATGGGCTATCTAACACTGAAATAATTTTTCAAATCGGACCAGTAGTTCTTAAGATTAGCGCGTTCAAGCAAACTTACAAACAAACACACAACTTTATAATATTAGCACGTACATTAAATAATTTGAATTTTAAAGATTAATAAAAAGATGAACAGAGTAAATCACGAATAAAGGAAAATCAATTGTCGCCATTGATAAAAACCATTCAGATAAATAATCTTATAAGCTTATACTTGATCGATACGAAAGTCCCTTATAGCCCTTATAAGGATTACTTTTCATCTGTCTTGTAAGACTTGGTCAGGACCTTTTCTGCAAGAAAAAGTGTTAAGTTGAAATTATTAGAAAAAAACTGTGGTCTGGAGCAGTGAATAAATCAATCAAATATACTAAGTCATACATGTAGTAATAAATATAATTTCAAACGAAGTCAGACTATTATTGCCATATTTGACAAGAGGCAATATTACATATACGAGTGTCGAGTATGTATACCGCACAGTTAAGGGAAAAAAACGGAAATCCGTATATAATTAGTTACTCCCAAAATAATCAGGAAACTCATTTGTAGTTGGTAAACTTCGCTCTGCAAAAGTGACTCACAATTGGCCGCTTTTTTAAGCATTTCCTTACTATAAAGTTTAAATTCGTTTATTGTAAGTAGACTTTTTTGAAGCGTTTGTCTAACTCTATCTCCGGTTCAAAAGGCAGATGCAGATTCTTACTGAGAAATTCTAATTTCACTGAATTTTCTGTGTATTTTCATGTATCACAAATTAACGTACGTCCACCTTTTGTGGAAGGCGGTACTGCTTCAAAGGAAAATCTTTCGTCCGTACGACGTGGAAGCTGTCGGTTGGCCGAGGCACAACGAGCATTTCCTTTCTTAGAAGACCTACTAAAATGCTTTTTGAACTGAAACTTGTCTACAAATTCATAGCGTGTATTTTACAACATTGAAACTCTATCAAGTTTTAGGTTTAATCCCTAGCTTGCTGGCGTTAGACTATTGTACGGTCTTAGATAGATAGACTGCCTGTGCTAAGAGTGAACTTGAATCTTACTTAAAGATAACGGTTAATAAAAAGAGTGATAGTCATTAAGATATGGCTAGTAGGTAAGTTTTTATCAATAATGTACCTTAATAAAAACTAAGGTACATTATTGATAAAAAAAATTACACATTCAAACAACAGACAACAAAGAATTCCTATAAAGCGTCCGTTTTTGTTGTATATCATCATCATCAGCCGATAGACGTCCATTGTTCTACGGTATGCTCCTATGTTTCCTATCCCGACCCGAAGATTCGAACCCGGAACCTTATGATCGAATGCCGCATAGAACACAACGAAATAGAAAATACACAAAGTAAGATAAAAACTTCACACTGGTATTAATTATTTAGTTAATTAATATTAGCTAGCAAATATTTATTATAATTGGTGTATTTATATGATGTTAAATAAATATGGAGAGACACAAACAATGCAACCGTTGAGGATGATGACCCGTCAAGTGGCTTCAAATATTTAGACAACTTGTGATGTATATAGAAAATCATACAAGACCTAACAAGACCTTGGAATGTTAAAATTGTTTTTGTATGATGTCATTCATTCGAGATTCTTGACGGATCTTGTTTCTAGTTGGATCATAAAACACAAGTTTCTGTACATTTTGGGCACACATGAACAACCTATACACAAGAATTACATTTTTATTCATATTAGGTGAATACGTACTAAAATAAGGATAAGTTAACGATGTTCTGTTTAGATTTTGTTAATAAATTTTTATTTTAAGTGGACTTGTCATGCTGAGCAATGAGCTTTATTAATATCCTTAAATACTTTCCTCCACTATTCTAGAAAAGCAATACTGATGGATCCTTGGAAAACTAGCTACCGTAGCTTTATCGGCTTGAAAATTTGCAATAAGTAAGGCATATATCTCGCAAGATGGTTAGAAGTCTTTGCTGAAGGTACCACCCGGAGTGAGATATCCATCAGGTGTCGGTGTCAGTGTCAAGCAAACATTCACCATTGCACATCCTGTATTTATTGAATTTCTGTGCCGATCTGTTAACATTGATGGAAAAACAGTGGAAATACAAAATAAGCTAACTGCCGACATTTAGTATAAACAAATTAAATTTCAATGTGACATTACAATAATTTCCATTATTGTAATGTCACCTTGAACTGATATTATGATGATGGAATATAATGTACAATGTACAATAACAGTAGTTAATATGGGTTAGGCAAGATTTCAAGTTATCGATAGAATGGAGAACTATTAAGGACCTTTTGAGAGTTTGTGACGCAATCGTTGAAGGGACCACCCGGAGTGAGATATCCATCAGGTGTCGGTGTCACAGTGTCAAGCAAACACACACCATTGAACGTCCAGACGGTGTCATCGTAAATACAATTCGACGTTTAGACAATAGATGTTGCGCCGCCCCTTCACTTAGATGTTGCGATAAGCCGACGGACGAGTACATAAATAATCAAAACGTTTTGAATTGGACATACTGTTTCTGCTTCTGTAATGCGATATGCAATAGTAACTTTGTCTAACGGTACGTGAAAGTTTTTGTTATTTTAAACACTGACATTCTTCTGTCCCGATGATCCAGTAGTTTGGCTGTTTGGCTTAGCAGCACGAGGTCATGTGTCGGGCTATGTAATTAAGCTTTTCTTTCTTCTATGAAATTTTCAGTTAGCCCGGATTTGGGAAGTTGGTTGGTGGTTTGGTCCTTCTTGGAGATTGCGTTAATCAGTCGGTCACGCTCATTATCATTAACATTTGATAGTGGTCATAAGTTAACAATTTCAACATTATCATTCCCATATTGGAGCAGTGTTGTAGTTGTCTTAGCTCCATAGTCGCCCTCCTTTAGGTAAGAAAGGCCTAGCCCTTTAGTAGGTCGTTGAAATAGGCTAATAATGTTGATTAAACTTTCTGCATGTATTGCCAATAAGCAAAATTAATTAATGCAATGTGTGTAAATAACAAATTCATGATTTATAATGTGGTTATGAATAGGCACAAGTGTTGCGGTTTTCTATTTATATATATCCATCATAATATCATAAATTATTAAATAGCTAGGAATTTGTTTATCATAAAATTCTGTAATTTGCCTAGGTTTCTTCAATAAAGGATATGTTATTGAACTTGATTTACCTCATACATACACAATACAACATACATCTAAAGTGATTATAAAAGCACAGCGCTCATTAAATTAAATAAGATTTCTAACTCAGCTGTAGTCTTAAGGAATTTAATTAATTCTGTCTAAATTGGCTCACCGTTAAAGTATTTTCTCTTCGCTTCGTTTGTGCTTTATTAGCACTTTACCAGCAAAACCGCACTATTGAACAAATTCCTATAGAATCATCATTTTATCTTCTATTTCCTTCATAAAAGTTGGTCAGATCAATTATAAATAAAAAGTACCTACTCTACCCCAAAATTTGCAAATAAATCCTGCACCTTGTCATCACAGAGACACAGTGTTGTCTTCAAATTCGTTCGTGCCTAAAATGTTAGCATAAAAAGTTTTAAAAAGGCATAAATAAAGTCTTGATTGGTTTGATGCTTTTCAAAATTAATTTGCCTATTCGATATGGATTGATGGGAGTGCGATTAAAACAAATTGCCTTCGGCTGTAACTGGGCATCAAAGAGGCCGCGGAGTCTTGTTCGAGTCGAGATAGCTGATTGAGTGAAGGCGAATCGCGAAACTTCTCACGATGGTCGATGCGATACGACTGAGCCGCGGGCACGATGCTTGTTACTGCGATTCTGAGAATTCCTATCAAAAATGTTGCACTGCTTTGTAATGTGCCGTTTCCTTTTTAATAAGGGTGACCGGCTGACCGCTCATTGACAATTTTTAACCGACCGTTGGCCGACTTTTTAATTGTGCCTGATTTAATTGGACGATTTAGTTGGACAGATGTGCGGGCTGTCATATATCGCTATATATGTAATCGGCCGACTAAGTCGGCCAGCTAAAAGTTGTAAGTGAGCGGGGGCTCTAAGTGAACCGAAAAAGATTCCGTGGTATGAATACGTTTAACTATATCAACTTCAGCTTACTTCATGTTACACTTTGAAAATTGATGAATGAATTGGCAATTAGTTCTATGAAAACCTGTGAAATCACACTCTTGGTAAATTAATACTTACTAACCGATTCCCTCTGTAGTTTGTTTTGTATACATTTATACAACCAAATTGACATAATCATACTCGTCATATTACAAAAACGTTTAAGGCTTTTATTTCTTTTATTTTTATGAAAGAAAACGGCCCAAAAGGAACAAGAAGAAGAGAAGATAGACTGATAATAACATTAATAACATAAAATTATTCAGTTATTACGTTGATGTCTGTCTGTCTGTCCATCCGTATATTGAAACGGTCCACTCTATTGTAGAGCATTGATGTGTGATTAGTACGCACGAGTTGGCCCTTCCCGTTAATGTTCAGGCAGGTGTCGTGATAGACTACTAGATACTTTACTAATTAGTGTAATAGGGTAGGTAGTTGACTCATATCAAACTAAATATAAACAATATCAATTTCGTGTACTATATGGAATAAGGGTCCGAAATATATCGCTATTAACTATTATTAGCCGGGCCAGCGGGAATAAAAACACAACTGCCTTTTTCACCAGAATTATCGAATATAATCTATTGTATTTATAATATATAATAATAATCAATGATAATACATGGGTATTTTGCACTTTTACATCTAATTATTGACTTTTTCTCACACCGATCTCTCTTTTGTCCTTTCTGTACCATATCCCATTTCCCTCCAACTCGTCGCGCCTCACTCTGCGCTGATTGGTCAATGTTTCTCTGCGTCGACGCTATTGGCTGATTACAGTAACCTTACGTTTAAAAATCTAACAAATAATTACATAGTCAAATTTAAATAACTGAAAGAGATTAGCCTAAATAATTTATCTACTTCCAAATTTACGGAGTATTGGCTGTGGGTTTGTGGCCATCTCTAACAGAACCTAACAGCTCGGCCATCCTACCTTAAGCGAGTCCCATCGCTTTTACATCAATTTAATACATTAATTATTAACATTCTGAATACATGTTTTCTCTATACCAAATCATATATCGTATTACCGTAAACTAGACTTTAATAAGCTTATTAATCCATAGCTTTACCAAAACATTATTATTAATTACCAAAGTATACAATTTTCTTTGGATTGGATAATAAATCATACTACATTATAATATATTAAAAAATATATATATACAGGTAAGTAAGTCTGAATATTATTCGCACGCAACTACCTCACTGTACATTTTAGATACGTATGGCTAAATTTGAATGAGGACACAGCTAGATCTACTCTTCGTCGATATCATATTCAGACGATTCAGATTCAAAGTTTCTAGTGAAATTCATCCAAGGTTGGATTTTGTCTACAGCCACAATACCTTCGTATCTTCGACCTCCTTTTCGAGTAAGAGGTGTGTCCTCAATCAAAAATCTGTCATTATCGAGCAATTTTACTATGCGATAGGGACCTTGAAATTTTACAGCAAGTTTCTGTGATTTACCATCGTGGGCTACTTGTCTTTCTACTCGCACTAGGTCTCCTTGTTGGTATTGGGTCGCCGTCTTCCTGTGCTTATTATAATTAATGGTATCTTTTATTTGTTGTTTTTTCATCTTCTCCTTAGCTTCCTGCCTTAGATTGTCCAACTCTGCTGCTGGAATTCTGTTTAGTGTATCTATAATAACTTCGCTCAGCTTACCTTCTGTCCTGCTAATAATGTTGAATCCAAACAGCAATTCTGAAGGACTCTTTTGAGTTGTTTTGTGTTTGGTAGTGTTGATACCAACCTGTATATCTGTAATGTGGTCGTCCCAAGATTTTTCATCCCCGCCGTGATTAGACGTAGAAAGTGCATCTAAAATGGTTCTATTAAATCGTTCAACTTGGCCATTAGCCCTTGGGGTCGCTACAGCGTTTTGAATATGCTTTATACCGTATGACCCAATGAAGTCCTGAAATATCTTACTCGTGAAGCTCGTACCCTTATCTGTAATTAAACGTGTTGGAACTCCAAAATAGCTAATATACTCTTTCAACACATGTACTGAAGTAGAAGATTTTGTGTTCTTAACTGCATTTATACTTACATACTTGGTGAATCCGTCCACAATTACCAGTAAAAAGCAGTTACCTTTTTTGCTTCTGATGAACGGTCCCAGGTGATCCGCATGTACAGTGTGGAAGGGTGTGCTTACCTTTTCAATAGGATGTAACTCACCTTCACGTTTTCCACCAGGAGCTTTATGGTGTGCACACTCTAGACACGATGTTACGTACTTCTTCACAAACCTGCGCATCTTTGGGAACCAATAATTCTCTTTTATGCGTTGTAGAGTTTTCTCGAATCCGCAGTGTCCCAAGTCATCGTGGTTCATTTTAAGAATTTGCCATCTCACGCCTCTAGGTACGAGCCACTTTATTTCATCTCCTATAACTCTATAAACTTTTTCGTTTTTTAGCTTATAGTTTTTGTGTATATCCATAGCTTCTTCAACAGATGGATCTAAAAGGATTTGTTTAATTTTCTTAACCTCTTCATCAGCAGACTGCACTGTGGATATCCAATCCTGGTTAAATTCCTGTATCGGTAAAACGTCTAAAATATGGTGTTCACTTACCGCATTGTTCACAGGATTCCTACTGAGCGCATCTGCATGAGTCATTCGTGCGCCTGGTCGGTACTCAATTGTGCAGTCGTATTCCTGCAGCTGTATCCACCAGCGAGATATACGGGGTATAAGGTCTCTTTTGACTAACGTTGCCCTGAGAGCATTGCAGTCTGTCAAAATCTTAAATGGTATTCCAATAAGGTATACTCTGAACCGGCTTAGAGAGGCAATGACCGCTAGGGTCTCTAGTTCATAAGAGTGTAACTTCCGTTCATCACTTGTTGTCTTACGACTAAAGTATGAGATTGGCTGTAGTGTCCCACTGGAGTTTCGCTGGAGAAGTATCCCCGCCAGACCTTCTTTGCAGGCATCCGTATGCAGTTCTACTTCCCTCTTTGGATCATATAGTGCGAGTAAAGGTCGGCTTGTGAGTAATTCTTTTACCTTCTCGAACGCTATTTCTTGCTCGTTACTCCAAGACCACCCGACATTTTTCTTCAACAAATTTGTTAGTGGGGCAGTAATTATTGCGTAACCTTTGATGAAACGCCTAAAGAAACCAGATAGACCTAGAAATTGGCGCACTTCATGTTGATTATTGGGTCGTGGGAATTTGGAAACCGCTTCGCTTTTCCTACTGCCGGGTCGGATGCCATCAGAGCTAACGTCGAATCCCAAAAAATCTATACAATCGAGAAAGAAATGGCACTTACTTAGCTTCAACGTTAATCCACCTTTTTTTAACAATTGTAACACCTCTTCCAATCGTTGTATCCCTTCCATGAAGGTTTTTGATGGAATTAATACGTCATCCATGTACACAATGGCATATTTAATTTTGGCTTCCATAAGTATTTTGTTCATCGTCCTTTGGAAGACTGAAGGCGCATTGACAAGACCGAAGGGCATGCGGTTAAATTCGAACTGACCATCAGGCGTGACAAAAGCTGTTTTGGGTCTTGATTCTTCCGATATGGGGATTTGGTAATAGCCTGATGCCAAGTCTAAAGAAGTAAATAAAGTATTACCTGCAAGTAAATCCAACTGATCTTCTACTCGAGGCATCGGATAATGGTCTTTTTTCGTTTTCCTATTTAGAGCCCTATAGTCTATGCATAAACGTTTGTCACCCGTTTTCTTCTGCACCATAACGATCGGACTTGCATAAGGTGACGATGACTCCCTTATTATTTTGCTGTCTAACATCTCTTGAACCATATTATTTACCATCAGTCTTTCGGCATGCGACATACGGTATGGACGATATACGACTGGATCCCTGTCAATTAGTTCTATAGTCATTTCGGTAACCGTTGTATAACCTAAGTCATGCAGTCCATTAGAGAAACAGTCAGCGTACCTTGTCAATAGATCTTTGAGTTCTTGTCGCTGTTCTGTGTCTAAATTCGGGTTACAATTTACAGAAGTATCCATTAGCTCATCATCGAAAAATACACTAAACGAGTTTTTAATGTTAGCTGTTGAAGGTTGGTTCCTTTTCAACGACCTAGTCAACAGTGTTCCTTTAACGATGCTCATGGGTTTTGCCGAAATATTAAAAATCAAAATTGCACTATGACCATCCTTAATCTCATATTGGCCGGGAAGTAAATAATATTCTTTACCTTCTGGGCCTCGCATAGTACCTTTTACATGCACTTCACCGTCTAATACTTGGGTGTCAGTCATAACCTGTACTGCTCGCATTGTGTTGCAGGGAATCTCGGAATCATATGTCGCAACTAATTTAATTTTATTTGGAGGCATCTTTTGAAATATAATCGCGTTTGGAGTCTTGATTATCAGTATGTCAGGTTTTTCTGTGAAAGAATGCCCCAGAAGTACAGGATGCATCAGTACATAATCATCCACGACATACAAATCAATCGTTTCTGCTACACCTTGCACCACTACAGAAGCAACGACTATTCCTAAAGGGCTTACTAGGCTGGCTCCTATACCCCTGAGGGTCGGCAGATTTGTTCCTTTAGACATTTGAAGGCCTAGAAACTTGACAGCACTTACCTTGATAAGAGAACATTGACTTCCCAGATCTACATGACAGGAAATTGTGGAGCCGTTTACTTTTATGTCCATCACATATTTGTCTATTCCACTGTCTTCAGCGACTACTTCGGATACCTGTTTCTGTTTTGGATCATTACCTGTTGAAGTCACCGGTCTTCCAGCGTTCCGGTAACAGTTAGAAGTAAGATGTCCAACTCGGTCACAAGTTCCACACCTGACACGAGGTTTTTCACAACTGGAACTATGGTGACCTATCGCATCACAGTTATGGCACTTTACCGAGGACATTGATTTTTCACATCGGAAACTGGGATGTCCTATTTCCTGGCAGTTGTAGCACCTTATTAAAGGATTGGTAGCGTTACCTGATTTATAAGAATCGGTTCGAAGTATACTGGACTCGACTCGCCTCCCAAATCTCCCTCTCCTCATGTTGTCTGGGTTATTTCTGATTTGACCTATTTTTATAGATTTGAAATATTTAAGTACCCGTTCCGGGTCTTGAAGTTGAGCCGCTTGGGCGCCAACTTTCACCGCACGTTCCTCTACACCATTCAGAAGACAATCTACCGCCTGTTTTCCGGTGATTCTACATCTATTTAGTAAGTTAATCTTCGCATAGTAATAATGCTCTAATGACTCGCCAAATTTAACTTTTTTAGCTAGCATTTCGATTAAAAGTTCAGCATAATCCTCCCTACAAGGAAAAGATTCCAATAGTTTCTTTTTCCATTCGGACCACGTATGCAGTACCGAAGTTAGACCCTGATACCAAGCCTTGGCAACACCGCTTAATTTTGGCAGAGAGTAATGTATAATCTCTCTTTCTTCCCAACCGTAAATTTCAGCGCATTCTTCCACCTTGTTGATCCATGTTAAAACTGTTTGATCTTTTGATAGAGGGTCGAACTCTGGTACCACATTCGTCGTTGTGAATGTTAGTTTTGGTCTATCCGAACCCTTAATTTTTTCTAAAATAGATAAAAACTTGTCCATTAGCCTTGCATCCCTTCCTTCTTCTGTAAATTTAGACGATTTTGCTCTTTTCGGAGATGGTGTTTCGCTTGTCGATTCTAACGAACTGTAAGCCGCACATTTTCTCTTTCGTAAGCCTTCTACACCAAATCTTTTCCGTGAATTTTCGTCCCTTTTAAGTTGCGGTGAAGACGAATCGTCCTCGGTACCAGACGATGAAGGATATTGTTGCTTCCGTACTTTTGATCGACATGTCCTTTTTCTTTCACTTAGACGTTTTCTTTTGTTCACACTACCTTGTATAGACTCTTGTTCCGAGTATGTTTCATATTCATCCAGACCAGCCATATCTCCCACTAAACTCATTTCCTCAGATTCACTCCCATTAAGCAACAACCCTCCACCTAGGGTTTCATTGCTTTGCTTAGACCCTCCACCTAGGGTTTTCTTCCCATCCTTAGACCTACTCCCACTAAGCAACAACCCTCCACCTAGGGTTTCATTCCTTTGCTTAGACCCTCCACCTAGGGCTTTCTTCCTATCCTTAGACCCACTCCCAGTAAGCAACAACCCTCCACCTAGGGTTTTATTCCTTTGCTTAGACCCTCCACCTAGGGTTTTTTTTTTATCCTTATACCCTCCACCTAGGGTTTTATTCCTTTGCTTAGACCCTCCACCTAGGGTTTCCATTTTATCCTTAGACCCTCCACCTAGGGTTACTTTACTTGGACGCAACCCTCCACCTAGGGTTACTTTCCTTCCACGTAACCCTCCACCTAGGGTTTTTTTTTTACACCCATCACCAAGGGCATACTCCTCATTATTTTCCATTATCGCCTTTGCTGAAAGTTTCTTTTCTTTTCAAATTGAGGGCGTGACAAGAAAATATGAGATTTTCTCGACTATCCCACTACTGAACTATTAGCCGGGCCAGCGGGAATAAAAACACAACTGCCTTTTTCACCAGAATTATCGAATATAATCTATTGTATTTATAATATATAATAATAATCAATGATAATACATGGGTATTTTGCACTTTTACATCTAATTATTGACTTTTTCTCACACCGATCTCTCTTTTGTCCTTTCTGTACCATATCCCATTTCCCTCCAACTCGTCGCGCCTCACTCTGCGCTGATTGGTCAATGTTTCTCTGCGTCGACGCTATTGGCTGATTACAGTAACCTTACGTTTAAAAATCTAACAAATAATTACATAGTCAAATTTAAATAACTGAAAGAGATTAGCCTAAATAATTTATCTACTTCCAAATTTACGGAGTATTGGCTGTGGGTTTGTGGCCATCTCTAACAGAACCTAACACTATTAATAAAAGTTAAGGATTTCCTAGAAAACTTAATTTAATAATGATGTATTTTTTCAAATTTTCCAAACGTCAAACACGCTGTCGTCCATTTTGTGACATCACAATGTTACTATTAGTATATTAGTATTAATCAAAAATTAATTATTAGACGTTTAGTACATCAAAAGTTTAATAATTAATTGTTGACTAATATCTTTTTCAAACGTTCCGTTTTTAAAGAATTCGTTAAAGTGACGTCATGAAGCAAAAATTGAAATAAGTATAGACCATCATGGCCGACAAGCGTTTTGACTCGTACTGACAAAAAAATTTTTAAAGATTAAAATTTTCATGTAATCGCGTTTCAAAAAAATTTGATACGTTTTTTTCAATCTAGTAGAACAATTAAGATCGATTTAAGACCATTAAGGAAAAAGTGTTTTTTTCACATTCTTAGTAATTAATACACAGAAATGTATGCACTTTATAATATATATGAAGTATTAAGTTAAATACATGACCATTTTCTAATCTGAATCAGTTAGTAACGCTTAAAAAGATTCGTGTTTTACTGTATCTAGTAAATGTTAAAATGTCTAGCAAATTAATCAGTTGGAATTTTGGCTTTATCAGAATTTTATTACGTGTGAAATGAAATATTGTTTACCTATATTTTTCATTTTAATCTATCGATTTGTCGCAAGAAACTGAACTTTGAACTAAAGGTCACTTGCTAGTATTTCTAGAATAACAAGTTGTTACACGTGGAACTCTATCTATCTATTATCCGCTAACTTTTTATTCTTGTAATGAAATAAAGCCATGTATTTCTATGTTTAGTTATTTAGACGAGAATCTCTCAGTGACACTCACATTAGAATCCATTTGGTAATTCTGGAGATTATAAAAGAATTCCTCGTCTTGGTAAAATTACTTTATGGTACAAGTCATGGTTATCGTGATTATTCGCCTATTGTAACCAAAACTCTTCTATCTCTTATAAGAGAGAGAATTTTGGGGCCCATTGGTTGGTCGCTGGGTTTACGAACATAGTGTAATATTTGATGTGACTGTTAATCACTATCAGTAACGATAAAAACCAACACCGACGATTTAACGTGCTCTTCGAGATACGAGGAAGTCACACCACTAACTTCCCTATTTAGATCTGATATAATATTTAGAAATTATTGTAAAAAAAATAAATCCAAGTCAGGGTCTTATGATCATTGATCATGACTCGTAGTTAGACGACCCAGGGCCTGTAATCATGTGACTCGTCGATCCTCTTTCTACAAATGCTAACGCTTCGGCTTCTAAAACTAAATAAAAGTATGCCAACGACAGATCCGATCGATAACTTTATCATTACATCTTATAATTTTTGAAGCGTTTACGATTGTAGAAAGAGAATCGACGTGCCAAATGGCTACAGGCCCTATCACTTATTACATCAAACTGATATGTATTTCAGGTATAGATACTAAATTATGTACGTAGATACAACGTTCGAGTGATGTCTACCGAATACCATAAAGCATAGACAAAAATAAATGAACGCACATGCATTACCCTTTCGTGAGCAATACACGTCACGTTAATCGCTACTATATTTTTATACAAGGTAATAGCCTCACCTACCATGTCTTCGTTTACAGGCCTTTGTTTACGGAAGCGCATATCTTGGTCCACGTACGCGCTCTTGGTCAAACAAACGGTGAACCCGCGTCTTGAGATGAAACTATGAATGGACTGTTCTTGCGTAACGATCTGTTTTTCAATAGCGAGTTTTGTGCACTACTAGATGATCAGACGTGTTCCTATCTATATTACAAAAGCGTTAGCTTTTAGCGATGTCTGATCTGTGTTAATTCCAGATAACCTCTCTGGTCCTGTTGGTAGTGCTGCGGTTCTCAAAAGAGATTGGGCTCGATTTCAAGCTCGGGTCAGTTTAGGATTTTATATTTCCTAAATTGACTAACAAAGAGTATCGTCCAGCGAATAAGCATTTCAGTACGATGCCAGATCGAACAAACCAATAGTGTCCTAAGTGAGTCCACTTACATCTAAGACTGCATCATCATTACATAGCAGTCAAGGGCTAACTTGTCATAGACTAAAAAATAAACAAAAAGGTAGGACCTTTGATTCATAATATTACGAGTAGTTACCATAACCTTATCACTATACCCTTTCATCATAATGAAAAAACGCTAATCTTCGAATTGACTCGTCCTATTTATTTTCTTCGAATACTACACATAATATTAACGTAACTACGCAAGTAGAACCTTGAACTAATAATATGTATTCTGTGGTAGAACTACTTTATTCGTTACGCTATGGCGTATATACATTTACTTAATGAAAATCGCCCATATTCAGATCGTTAATTTACCAGTACCATTATAGTTTATTTATTATAATCCTTGTCATAAGTAGACTGTTATCTATTCAGTGCCCTTGTACAAGAATATAAAATTGATATCTGATATCGACAGTATGTTGTCCTACTTGAATATGCTAAGCAAACGAAACAAGTTCCTCAAGGAGATCTAGTGTTAAGAAGAAAAGCTAGTTAGTAAGGCGTGTACTATCAGCAGATCTGAGCTATGGCACCACGAGATGCGCGTTGCCTAGCAACGCGGCGGCGTCGGCCCGGCGAGCGCCGAGACGCTGGGGTGCCGACTGCCAGTGCTACTCTCGGCGCCGCGCGATGTCTACCGAACACCCTGTATAAAATCCTTTTTAATTAAACTTTGAAATACGTGTGTGCAGTTTTCTAAACATGTGCAGTGCTCAAAATGTGACTTAATTTTAATTTACGTGTAGAAGTGCATATAAGGGATGCGTTTGTATGGTGCAGCATAATAGCCAAGTATCGTAAAAGTAATTTCTAAATCTAATTAAAATTAAAATTAAAATTACGTACTCCTGTAAAGAAATTAACAGAAGCCGTAAAATTACATATCAATGTAAGGTGTGGTGTCTATCTATGTAATAGTTAATTAAAAATAGTTCAAAATCTCGAACGTTGGTTATGCAAATGTCGTACAATCTTATGATATCGTAGTGAGATAAACGAATACAAACTCTAGCGTTACTTTATTCGAGATAAGATAAAGGAACAACTTGATAAGTCTGCAATGTAATTGAATAAGTAATCAAGCATTTAAGAAAACAGGTAAATTAAATAAGAGTTAGGTTTCTAGAAGGAATGGTACCTAAGAAAAAAAAACACGTTAGTTTACAGTTATTATATGTTTACTCTTACATCTGTAGTCTGCGGACAATGCGCAAAATGAGAACCTGTGATTTTCTAACCTTCTACCTAATTTCTTTTATCTTTGTACTTCGTTTTGTACCTTACTAAAATAACCTACCGAAAAAAACATACTTTCGATATACTTTTAGATATCATTTACGGAGAGTCACGACATAGATCAAAGGATTTTTATGTAATACACGCAACTATAGTAACTATTATATTTCGAGTTTGTTTCATATAAAAGCATTAACTTAGGTTAATTATTTTTAATGTCATTCATAATTACATATACGGCGAGAAAATAAATAATAACACGAAGTAAAAGGCAATCTCTATTCAGCGCGTCAGGGCGTGAGCATTCATACGTCTAGAAAAAGTAAAGTAAACAAAAAAAGCTGTAATCAAAATAAAAGGGCGAAGATTGTCGGCAGTCGGTGACCGCTCACTCCTTATGTGACGGTCTCTTATTTAGATGGAGCTCACCCCCTGAGGTTATTCACCCCCTAACATTCGGCACGCGTTTGGAAGGTCAGGGTTATAGCGGGGTTAAAATTAACTTCTATTAATACGTGTGGTATTTATGACATCCCATTAAAACACTTCGTTTGTTTTTAAAGCATTGCTTTGCTGCTGGTGAAGCGCTTTTGTTTTACAGATTTTAAACAACCTAATTGTTTAATACCAAGGAGTTACAAAAACCGGAAAAATATCATAAAAAAAAATTGTAGGATAATAATCATGTGTAAAATATTACTGGAAATTTTTCAGTTTCAAGTACTTTCAATATTTTAAAATAGATAAAATTTACAAAACTTAAAAATATTGCGGAAAATTTAAAAAAATATTCGCTTGTGCCCCAAAGTTGTCATATGTGGTTACATCACTAGTCACTACGGACAATTTGTCAATGTGCAACGCAATCCATGTCACGTTTGGGATTCCGCAATGCAGGAGCGCATGCCCCCGGGGGCGCCAGGCCGCCGCCTGCATGCGTATGCTCTGTCTACAGCATCCACCGCTTTACAGCGCTGCCATTAGACCTCCTTTTTGTCCTTCACGTTCAAGCGCTTTAGCAGCGCTCAATTTACAACCGGTACAGTACACACTTATGAATATCCGGCTGTAAAGAGCTTTTGACTGCACCGCTATTGTTTTCATATGAAACGGTAGTGGAATACATTGTGTTCTTGCTCAAGGTGAAATTTCGCAAGTACGTATTAACAAATACCGTATGTGAGGAAAATAGAAAATAGCTATTAGGCCATGGCTGTTATATACAAATTGTTAAATACTTTCAACTATTACGTCTTCGAGGTAGTATCCCATCAGTTAATAAAGTAAATTTAAGCGTTATTAATGATAAATTATTTTGATGATCTTATCTTCCGGATTTTCTGTACTCGCCATTTAAGATAAGTAAGCGCGTTTTTTTTTTAGTTAGAATCTAGTTGTCATTTTTTTCTTAGCCGAATAATCCCAAACCATTTAAAATTTTAAAGAATAGTAAAGTTCTTTTCTTGGAGATGTAATATCACAATGATTATTTCTGCCATCATAGAACATCTTATGTTTATAGTTTAAATGGGTGTTGTCAGCAAAGCTAGTAGCACATTAGTATGAATCAGAACACCTCAAATTGAAAGGGAGAAACATTTCAGCTTATCCCGACTTCCTAGTATGCATGCCACATGACGCGATTCTCTATTACAGTCAAATTTTATGCATAACATCTGCAGGAATATTGTGTATGTTTAGATAAGTGCTAAGTTATATTCACCGTACCATGTGATCAGAATTTGCAAAACCAAATGCGCCTAAACGTAAAATGAATAGCGACGCAACAAACGTCGCGACGATGTTGCTAAACAATACCAAAGTAAAAGTGGGTGAAGTGAGGTGAGGATGAGGCCCAAAGTGCCGCCGAGTGGGCGCGAGGCGGAGGCCGCAAGGGCCCTCCACCGTCTAGCCTTCGCTCTGTGGCGCGCGGCCTTCTATCTGCAGCGAGGACCTCGACGCGTGGGGAGAGCTGGCAAACAGGATAAGAAGGCGATGGTGTGTGCTTATATTTGATTATAATAAACTTATTTGTAAGCTATTGCATAGCTTTTATCGCGGGCTTTGAGCGTGGCGAATCAAGAAATTCCGTAACGAAAATAAATCTAACACCCAAGCCGCGCATCAAGTCAACACATTTCGACGTTATCATATCGAGTCAACTGGACAAGTGGAAAAACTTATTAAAACAGAGTTCGATCCCAACTTACCGTAAAGACATTTTTTTTAAGTTTATTGGAATCCTTAAGAATCGATTTTTCATATATATAGTGAAAAAAAATTACGTTTTTTGTGCGCAACCTATTCTGCGCATCTTTCAGACGTGAGTATTGAGATTTGAGACGTACATAGTTTAAGCTGAGGGGCAACATATTTAGACAGTCGAAACAGTCCTCTCGCCAAGTGGGACGTCGATTCTCTTTCTACAATCGCTAACGCTTAGAAAACTAGAAAAATGTATGGGAATGACAGATCTTGATCACGTGACCTGTCAATAGCAAATGTCAGTTCCATATATTTTTCTAGTTTTCTAGGGGGGCAGTATCTTTACTCTGTATTCGATCTGAAAGTCCGTCGTAGCTAACACACACTTTTTTATTTATTTATTCTTTTACTTTTTATTATTTTCTGAATAAAAATAAAATACTGCATAAATAAAATAAATAAATAATTATTTGATTGCATAAGTTGATAAAAAATGTTATGTCGCTTTATCGCGGCAGTCCCGACTGATACACGTATTTTTTTTTAAATTATTACAGACAACATCTCCTGAGAATGCTGAAAATTATTTTGTTCGCGATTTCTCGCAAATAATACCAAAAATAAATCAATTAGTCACTGTTTACAAAGAACTTCCGTAAAAGTAACATTTCAATCATAATTTCATTCATAAAATTTCAATAGCTTCAGTTAATTTCATACTATGCCTCTACAAAGTATGACGGTCAGTTGCGAAAAGCGTTTCTGTTTTTCACTACTCGCTTCTGTTTTTCACTACTCGCTCGCTTGTGGATAGTCGAGTCTAATCCACTCTCATATGTGGTGTCCTAATTCCATATAATTAGAGAAAAATTGTGTGCATTTTAAGAATTTTGAGAATTAAATATCACGTGTCTCAAACGGTGCAGGAAAAACATCGTGAGGAAACCTGCACACCTGAGAATTTTCTTGATTCTCTACGTGTGTGAAGTCTGCAGCGCATCGGGCCAGCGTGGTGGACTATTAGCCTAACGCCTTTCATTCTGAGAGCTCAACAATGAGCGAGACTATGGGTTGTTAATCAAAGAAAATTTATATGAAAATTATTTTGTTAGCGTGGAATATATACAAATATTGTTATAGGTTTAAAGGTGTTTAAAGGGGAGAGACCTACCCTACATTAATGGTATACTAATTCGGATGAAAACTCATCGGTGGTCTGTTTTATCGCCGATGCTGATTCCGAATGTCGATGAAAATGTCAGCCTTTGATTGATGTGATCTAATGAGAAAAAAAGTATAAATGGGCGGCGCTAAGCTCGACTTGCCTAATTTGATTCACCAAATGATTAGATAAGAACGATTGGCTTATCCACTTCGTCGCGTATCGGATAAGCTACTCGTAATTGCTTTACAAAATGTACTTATCTATGAAGTTAGTGTTAGATACAATACAAGTTCGTAACAGGAGCCCGTAAAAAACTCAAAGCTCAAATTAAAAAAAAATATTGAATCTTCAGGTAGGTAGGTACTAATTGCTTACTTACCCACGGTATGAGAGCACGACCCAGAGAGAGAACTTAGCATAGATATATGAATTTTTCCTTACATGTTACCTAATATAAACCCTTCCACCGCGTCCGTCTATCGGTCTAATATCGAAAACTATTAAAATAATTGTATGCCGTCTATGGGGTTAGGATAGGATTTCCGATAAGTCCTGCTTTTTTTGTTGTTTATATTTCTCATATTGCCTACCTATTGTACCTAATAGGTACATAGTAAAGAAGTAGATAGACTTACATCAGAAATGAGGAGATCCGCAGAAGAACCAAAGTCGCCGACATAGCTCAACGAGTCGCGAAGCTGAAGTGGCAATGGGCAGGCACATAGCTCGAAGAGCCGATGGACGTTGGGGTTCCAAGGTACTGGAATGACGACCCCGCACTAGAAAGCGCAGTGTTGGTCGACACCCCACCAAGTGGACTGATGACATCAAGAGGAGTTGCAGGCGCTGGATGCAGGCGGCTCTGAGTCGTGATGCTTGGAAGTCCCTACAAAAGGCCTATGTCCTGCAGTAGACGTCCACCGGCTGATATGTTGATTATGGGACTTACACAATACCTTTAACTCGTAGATATATATAAATTCAAAATAAATAAAGTAGGTATATGTATAGTTATACCTACGTTTGTTTTATGTCATACAAGCTGAATTTACAATGTAGGGAGGTAATTTAACACTGGCGAGGCTTAGCTCTTCGCATTGCAAACGTATTGTGTAAGTCTATATTTACTTATACGTGCAGTATAACCTAACATACAATACCTCTCTATATACATTATACATATGTGGTCTCTGATGACTTTTCTAGCGCAGTTGGTACTGCTGTGGTTCTCAACAGAGAGGTCCCGGGTTTGATTCCCAGCACGGGTTGGTTTAGGATTTTTTATTTTCTACAGGAGAATGCCCACCAGCCAATTCAACTTCAGCCCCGGGAAGGTATACCCTCGTATAAAAGTATATGGAGATGATAGTATGTTGTATAAATACGGATCTGGTTAGTTAATTTGCTTAATAAAAGTATGTTTCTTGAAGAAAAAAAAAAAACGTTTTTTATCACTCTTCTAGGGCAAAATGTACCAAACCGGCGAAGTAACGTTTGAAACTATATTATTATTTTTTGTATTATTTTAGATTTTTTATGGTTGAATAAACTTGTACCCCTTTCAAGTTTACTTGAGAGACCCAAGACCACATAAGAGATATGACCTCTGCCTCAGTTTCCTGAGGGTGTGGGTTCGAATCCGGTCCGGGGCATGTACCTCCAACTTCTCAGTCGTGTGCATTTTAAGAAATTAAATATCACGTGTCTTAGACGGAGAAAATAATTTTCTTAATATTTTGCGTGTGTGATTTCTGCCAATCCTCATTGCGCCAGCGCGGTGGACTATTGGCCTAACCCCTCTTAGTCTGAGAGGAGACTCAAGCTCAGTAGTGAGCCGAATATGGGTTGATAATGATGATGATCATGACCACTTACCATCATAAGGGTCATCTATTTGCTCGTTACATATAGTTTGGGTCACTCTTTAGCTGAACTTCGTGTTTTATCAACTCAGCAATTTCTCAAAAGTTTTCTATACGTACAAGATGACTGCTATGTTTCTAAGTGTTTTTGTACGAAAGTCAACCTACTACAACCGTTCTGAGAATCAGTTGACGTCGGTCGGTGCGTTAAGTAATGATAATGCAGCCAACGTCAATTAGCACGGTAACCCTCAGTAAAAGCTGCAGTAATCACTTAGCCACGCCTCGCCTCAAGCGATCATTTATCAACCATATTGGACAAGACATTAAGATAACATCAACCTTCAACCACTTTGAAATGAAACTTCAAAAATATAACGTAGTATAGAAAATTAACGTCTCCGGGTCCTGCAATAAGCAGATTATTAAGAAATTATACCGCGGTCTGTAAATTAAATTAGGTCTTCCCCATTTCCTTTTACGATTCCTTCGTGGTCAATAAATTTTTAGTGGCTTCTACGCCGAAAATTTTATTGCACCCGCAGTTAGGGGAATTAATTATTTTGGCGTATGGGCAATTCTGGGTCCACCGTAATTCGGTACGCACGCCGCAAATTCAAACGATTGGCCAATGGGAATGATTCAATGCACATAAGTACATTTAGCTTTGATTTTAGGATTACGCTTATTTTGTAGACAGAATATATCTAAACTAGTAAAGTAGTGACTACTACTACACTAGTCGTCGTTATCAACCCATATTCGGCTCACTGCTGAGCTCGAGTCTCCTCTCAGAATGAGAGGGGTTAGGTCAATAGTCCACCACGCTGGCCCAATGCGGATTGGCAGACTTCACACACGCAGAGAATTAAGAAAATTCTCTGGTATGCAGGTTTCCTCACGATGTTTTTCTTCACCGTTTGAGACACGTAATATTTTTTTTTTAAATGCACACAACTGAAAAGTTGGAGGTGCATGCCCCGGACCGGATTCGGACCCACACCCTCCAGAATTGGAGGCAGAGGTCATATCCACTAGGATATCACGGCTCTTTTTACTACACTAGTAGCTTAGAGATATTGGTTGAGCTGAATGCTGATACAAAATTGAATAAAAGAATAATACACGAATACATCTTATGTTTTGTTTGTATTGTTTCAGACCCGAGCAGTCAGCGCCCCGGCAACATCTGCGACGCCTTCTTTCGCGAGAGAATATGTAAGTTTACAATAAATTATCTTCCATTTACGAGTACAATATATTTTATTTTACTTTTAACTTATTAGGATCAATCTGAAAGTTATATAACGAGTAGAAAATCTCAAGCATCGTTATCAGCGGACGCCCACTTCTTCCGCCCCTAGACCTCCTTAATCCGGCCCTGTCGCAGAATCCGTTCTTAGTGGACGTCCACTACCTACGAATTTACTCCCTGCCAAATTTTAACATTGTTCTTTAAGCAGTTTTCTAGAAATATCATGATGACCTTTCGAATTTATTAAGATTTTTGTGACTGTATCGGAAGCCTTAACTGCCTCAAATCACGGTCCTGAAATTCAGTCCGATCCTGATCATAGTTCGGGCTATGAAATAATGTGCTTATCTGCATCACAAGGTGACTAGTAAAGTCGGTGTTGTTATAGGGAGCACATGAAACCGTCCCAAGTCGTTATCATTAACATCAGATAGCGCCTAATCATTTCAGAGTTAAAGACTATCATTCTAAACTAAACCTTATAGGAGTTTAGCCTTTAGACTAATAAAATAATTTGTCCAATGAAATAATTTCTTTATAGATCTATTCTATTTCTGCGTGATCGAATCGGAAGAACCAAAGTCACTGACATAGCTCAACGAGTCGCGAAGCTGAAGTGGCAATGGGCAGGGCACATATTTCGAAGAGCCGATGGACGTTGGGGTCAAGTTTCTAGAATGGCGACCCCGCACTAGAAAGCGCAGTGTTGGTCGATCCCCCACCGAGTGGACTGACGACATCAAGCGAGTCGCAGGGTTTCGCTGGATGCATGCGGCTTAGGATTGTGATGTTTGGACGTCTCTACAAAAGGCCTTTGTCCTGCAGTGAACGTCCATCGACTGATATGATGCTGATGATGATGCTGAATAAAATAATTTTCTTTCTTTCTTTCATTATGAAATAGGCTGATGAGATTTAGTGTAGGTAATATAGTGATGAGATGTACTATACTCTGTATAATAAATTAGTAGTCTCAACATTTTAACTGGATTAGTTGTATGATAAAGTTATGAACGCAATGCAATTGCCCGCTCCCGCTGCCTGCGCCTACGCACTGTTTGTGTCACTTTCACAGAGTTATGTCGCGCCTACGTCTGTATTTGATCTCACATAAACACACTTGAGTTAATCATGCCCTTTCAGTTTACCGTTCTACATTTGAAACTTCTAATTCAAGCCCTTGTAAATTATTTTACTACCGCTTTAGTTACGGTTATTACCTATTGTAGTCTAGAAATCACAGTAAGGCTGCTTTTGTCACACTGACAATCGGCGCTGGCAGCGCGTAGCTAGTCAGCTTGAGCTGCTAGGCTATTCTGTAACGATATTTTTATAACTCGTAAGTGCGAGTTTCGAATTCACCTCTCTGTTTAACACAATACTATAGAATGAAAGATAAATAATACAATACTATAGAAAGATAGCGCTGAATTCTAAACTCGCACTTGCAAGTTATACAAAACATCGTTAGAGAATAGACGTGCAGATCACACTAAGACAGAGCGCCGTTCCCGGAGCATAAAACCGTAACTGCAAAATGCTCATTTTGCAGTTTATTGAGAAATAATATAATAGCGAACTTAAACTAATAACCTTACAAATCATGCCCACGTGGAATGGTGGCAAGAATACTGGCTGCGTTAAGTTAGAAGTTTATACATTTGGCGGTTATCGTCGTCAAGCAGCAGGACTTGGTTTGATATACCTACTTTTAGCATTCACGACGAAGATCTGGTCATTACAAACTATCGTTCTACAAAAAGAAGCAGACGTTATTGTTATTTTTTTTAGCGCTTTACAGAACATATCGTAAAAGATATGCTAAAACTATATCATCCACTATCCTTCGTACCTATTTAGTTAAACAACCCAGTCTGGGACATAAAAAATTAAAGTGCCAAGTTTTCTTCTAAACGTGATTTAAGATTTTGGTTGATGGTTATAGCGCAAGTTTCAAATAAAATTCATCCCACGCGATCTACTAAACGATGTTTTACTTTTACTGTCGATAGTCTGAGATTTATTTCAGCTATTCATTGGCTTTATACGTTGTACTTAAAAGGTCGTGTTTTCGTTCTACTACAGTTTGTTGAATTTAGTCCGATATTTAACAGTTTACTCCAGTTTAGGAAATTTAGTAACATCTTTGAAGGTCTCTTTCTTCTTACATGCACAGACTTACGATTATGTTCAGCTCTTCTTGTTTCATTGGGTATAGTTTTTACTGTTGGTATTATTACATTTTACTTTTCTGCTGAAAGCTGTGATAGCCCAGTGGATATGACGTCTGTCTCCGATTCCAAAGGGTGTGGGCTCGAATCCGGTCCGGGGCATGCACCTCCAAGTTTTCAGTTGTGTGCATTTTAAGAAATTAAATATCACGTGTCTCAAACGGTGAAGGAAAACATCGTGAGGAAACCTGCATACCAGAGAATTTTCTTAATTCTCTGCGTGTGTGAAGTCTGCAAATCCGCATTGGGCCAGCGTGGTGGATTATTGGCCTAACCCTTCTCATTCTGAGAGGAGACTCGACCTCAGCAGTGAGCCGAATATGAGTTGAAAACGAGTAGGTACTTTATAACATCAGTTCTCAGCCTGGACAAAGTATGACGTCTACGCCAATATTCGCAGGCAACACAAACTACACAGCGTCTTCGCCGGCGAAGACGAGGTCTCCGACATCTTGACGAGGTCACCCGAGCTTTTTAACTCACAATCTCGGGGGCGCCCGGGCTGATACACTCATGGCCAAAACACACTTCCCGAACGGCCTTCTAAGCAGAGGTCCGAGTCTCAGAGGAGACACCCTTATATTGGGACTTGAGATGTGGTAAGATGGGGCCTATGAAGATGTTAAACTGTCTGTGCTATTTCCAGGGTGGAGTCCGATCAGTGAGTTACCCCGGGCCGGGCGGCGCAGGCTCGCGACTGGACCTGTGCTACGTGGCGGAGCGTATGCTGGCGCTGCATCTGCCTGATAGAGACGCGCATGCGGAAGCTCAGGCGGCTCATATGCTGAACAACAAACATGGAGAACATTACATGGTCAGTATTAATATGTTATGCTTGGAGTTTCTGTGTGACCGAATAAGAAATGAGGAGATCCGCAGACGAACCAAAGTCACTTACATAGCTCAGCTAGTCGCGACGCTGTAGTGGCAATGGCCAGGCCACTGATCGTTCATTGATTGATTAAGTCAATTAATCAATCAATCAATCAATTTATTTATTTACAGATACATGCATTATATATATACAGGTGGTCGGTAGATGTAGATGGTTAATGTATCTTGCCATCTTGTAGTTCGAAGAGCCGATGGACGTTGGGGTCCCAAGCTGGAATGGCGAGTCCGCACTGGCGCGGTGTTGGTCGATCAGTAGGTGAACTGAGGACATAAAGCGGGTTGCAGGGAGCTGCTGGATGCTGGCGGCTCGAAACCGTCTTTGGTATGCAAGAGGCCTATGTCCAGCTGTGGATTTCGACATTTACCAGTTTTTTAAATCAAAGACAAGATAGGGTCGTGCTAGACTTCAACAATAATGCGGTTGTCTCCAATATAGAATATTAACTCAATAATCACAACCCATATTTTTAGTGGTTTTAATTTTAGGAAGGTACTTATACTTCATCATAGACCGACTGAAATTGATGATTGAACAAGACGCTTGTATACATAAAACGTTTATTACAGAGGTTTCATTATGTTTATAAAGAATTGGATTGTGTAGAACTTCTGGATGTGTAGATAAAGAAATTCATGATCATGACCATGACCCCAAGTCCCAAATTAGTAAAATCCATGGCACAGCTTATTCACCAAAAACTTCGCGTGTTTCTTTTAACTCTAGTGAATCTTGTTTGTTCATTCTAGGTGTTCGAAGTGAGCGCGGGTGACGGAAGCAATGATGGGCATGCTGCAAGAAACGTGTTCGGACGCGCCAGATCTTTGGGCTGGCCCGGAGATCTGGCCCCGCCGCTCGAGCGACTCTGTGCCGCCTGCAAACACATCGAGAGTTGGCTCGCAGCTCATCCGAAGAACGTCGCCATACTATTAGCCTGGTAAGTGCAGTGACTAACTTAATGATTACAATTAGTCATGCCTTAGGACAAAGCATAGCTTGTCTTCTGCCTTGTTGATCCAGTAGATACCGAAGCCATATAGGCTATAGTACGCGCGTTAACAACTGAGTCTTAGGGCCATAAATCATTTCTCTATATCTATCTCGCTTGCACTTATGGGTCTTATGGAGCCGTCTAGTGAAGGGTGTAACAATGAAAGACATATTATCGATAAGTAAAGTTTATTATCGTATCTTGTTCACAAAATTAAAAAAATTAACAATATTTGATTTAATATAATACATATTTCATATTATATAATTATTAACTAAATAAAATTAATCTTCATCTGAGTCTTCATCATCAGAATCTTCGTCTTCTGCCAAATTTATTATAAGCGGCGCGTGATCTCTAATTAGAGCTTTTTGTAAATCTTTGTTTTGAAGTTCTTCGGCATGCCTAACACATTTGGCCCAGTCTTCTCGTGTGACATTTTCTATGGCTCGGTGGAGGTGATTTTCGACATCTGCTATCTTGAAGGTATTATTATTCTTCGCAACTTCTCCCTTTACTTGTGCCCAAATTAATTCTATTGGGTTATATTGACAGTGATATGGAGGGAGCCTTATTACTTCATGACCTCGTTCATTTGCCAGATGGTCTAAAGCGTAGACCTTCTGCGGGTTACTGGCTTTTACTTTTCTTATTAATTCTTCAATAATTTCGTTGCTGGAATATGGAATCTTTTTCTTTGTCAACCATTCTTGAATTTCAGCTTTCCTCGTGTTTCTTGTGGGTATCTTTTCCAACTGTATCGAATGATAGCTTGCGTTATCGACAATTATAACTGAGGGCTCTTCAAGTAGATTCAGGAATTCGGAAAACCATGCCATATATGTTTCGCCATCCATTTCTGTGTGGTAATCAGCATCCTTTGATTTCACCGCTTTAAATATTAGCTTCGCATCTGGAACGAAGCCAGTCCTTGCAGAACCCGCATGGCAAACTATTAATCTTTGGCCTTTTCCCACAGGCTGATTCTTGAAACCTCCTTCATCGTTGCTTCCAAGCCACATCCTCTTTCTTGCATGGTTTTGATTAATCCATGTTTCGTCTAGATAGAAACGTGGTCGCTGATCGTTAGTTCTTCTAAGTAAATCCAATTTCCTTAAAAAGTCCATTCTAGCACAAACAATATCAGTTCTTTCCATTAAATATTTACGTCCTTCGCTATTTTTCTTATACTGGAACCCAACCTCCTTCAGTAGTATTCTCATTGAAGTGTTGCCGCATTTAAAATCGGGTAATTGTTCACGGAATTTTTCTAAAATTTTCGCCACGGATGGATACTCTCCATTCTCATAAAATGAAGCTACAGTTCGCTTCAACACACTTTTATCAAAATCGTCAATATTAGTGACGGTTTGTGGTTTCTTAAAATTTGTTCTTGGTATACAGGTACTGCCTGATTGTGATACTTCCGTCTTGATTCGGTCCACTGTCGCTCTGCTCACACCACAAACAAATGCGGCCATTTCACGTGGTTTGTTGAAATTTAGAGAAGCCACTTTATTCGGATCACTTTTCAATTCATTGAGAAACAGGAATACGTTGTGAATCAGTGTTCGAGCTTGAGGGCTAATATCGCCATGTAATTTCTTCAGATCAACGTTAGAAAATAAAGTATCCATAGTGCGCAACGAGTAACACATGAATGTATTTATTTAATTGCAGTAAACACATTTATAGCAAAAAAAATACGCAATGCAATTACATTAGAAACCGACCAATCAGAATCGTCCAAATCATTATTGACTCATCATTAGCACGTGCGCAGGTAGCCGTTTATCGATAATTAGGGTGCGCAGGTAGGCGCGCTGCACATTCCTATCTTTTTTGACTTTTATGACCGGACGACTCAGATGATAACGCGCATACTATAACTAAGGGTTCATTTACGCGAGCAGCACGTTGCCAACAACAGAGGCAACTGCTACCGACGACACTGCAGTCGCCAAAACGCCGTTGACTGCCGCCTAAACACGACTGCAGTCGTCGCTCGTCGTCGTCGGATCCTAACCTTAACTCAGACTTACTCAGCCTAACTATAGAGTTAGTCTATGTGGCTTCAAATCATGAGGTCTCTAGGTCGGGTCATATAAAACTTACCTATAGAACTTTTCTTTCTTATAAGAAATTTTTCAAGTAAATTCTCGGCCCAGATTTGGAAAGTTGGTGGTATTACATTCCCACACCTCAGAGAGCACGTTAAGCCGTCAATCCCGGTCATCATCAATACATAGTGGCCGTGTGTATCCTAATCCCGCCAACCAGCATAACAGTAGGGTGGTGGGTCTAAGCTCCATGATGAGGAGGCCCTATTAGGGCCCTGGGCTGTTAAAATGGACTGTTAATGATTATAACAATGAGTCATGCCTTGATTCAGGCTCCGGCTCTCGAAAGATTTCCACAAGATGCGTGAATCATACATAAACAAGAACACTTCAGAGAATGTCGAGATAACCGCCTCAAATACACATCATATTCAAATAAGTGCGTGTCTGTTAGTCCGCGTTGAATAAATAGCTATATTCTCCTTATGATTCTAATATACATCATAAAATATACTTACAATATCAATACATGCCTATAGCTAGGAAAACCATACGAAAATCTATTAATTATATTGTTTTATGCACAAAACAGACATCGCTAAAAGTTACCTCTTATATCTGTGATTTACGATTTATGAGAATAAATATCTGCAATTAACTCGTATGAATTAATTTCGCTGCGGATCAGCTTTACTTTAGGGCGTCAGGGCGAAAGTTGCTCAGAATATTAGTCATTTTTTTTCATAAACAATTATCTTATGACTATGACCAATATTCTCATTCCCCTCTCTAGTCGGGAAAGGCTAAGACTAATTCGCTTTTGAATTTCGCTGATGAATACTCCTTGAGCTATTGCCTTTTGATTCCGAAGCGTAGAAACGTGCGAACCAACTTTTCAGTTATGTGCATTTTGGGTGTCTCGAACGGTGGCTGCTGTTGATTACCTACTGATTAAGTTGAAGGCGGTGCTAAGCCCGTGTCGTGTTAATTTAAGCCGTTTCTGAAAGAACACTTTCTGATAACCTAAATCTTGATATCTTTAGTTACATGGATTTAATTAATATCATCGGGTTAGCACTGTCTTCAAATTGATTTATAGGGAACAACAAAGCAGCAGGACCATAATATGATGTTATTTATCGCTTTTAGTTTAGTCGGTACGATTTATGTTTTTGAAGTTGATTCAATTTTTTTTAGTTGTTTACTACTACCTACCATCTACCTAGGTTTTTTTTTTAATTTACTCCTTTGTATATTTCCACAGGGGTAACCGCGAAAGGCTCGGCGTGTTGGTAGCAGCATATATGCACTACTCAGCGATATGTGGCGCCCCCGAGCACGCACTCGATCGGTACGCCATGCGGCGATACCTCGACGACCGGGTTCCCATGTTTCAACTGCCTTCTAATAAACGGTAACTACATTTAACATTTTACTGCCTAGTTGGTTCATTGGTTACGTTTGTTTATTTTGAGTAATTGAAAACGTATTGGTGGTGTTACACCCACATGTAACCCCCACTCCGTAACAAACCCCCCCCCCCCCCTTCCCATGATTACTTACGAACTTGCCAAAACTATAATTACTTACATCTGATAACGATCGTTACAAAGTACATTACATACATTTGAGCGTGGTGGGTCCAAGCTTGGACTATACCATAAAGAATTATGAAGAAGAAGAAGATTATATCCTATAAATAAGGAGTCACTCACTAATAACATTATTTTCAGAAAATATATATCTATATTTTATAATTAAAAAAAATTCAAGTAACTTTTCTATTAGTTTAGTTTTTAAAGTACTCAATGAGATTGACATACAAGAAAATTAAACAGGACCTATAGATAACAATTGCTGTCGTATAATCAGTAATTCAAATACCGCGACGAATTATTCAACATACCTTTGAAGTAATAATAACCTTTAAAGTCAAAGCGAATAAGAACATCTAAAGCCTGAACCATTCCCGACAAATCAGTATTCAAGTCTTTGCTTCACCGGTGCTCCTAATGAGGTGTCGTTTCCAACATTACTTATACGTCATAATGTGGAATATGTGAATGTGCCCTTCTGTACTCGCAAAGATTCCCAATAAGGTTATGCTGATATTTATTCCCATATTATATGTTTCTACTTTACCCTTTTGAGTACTTTATTTATTGTCCCGATACGAATAATGACGGAAGCTCAAACGAATAAGGGGTATAAAGAAAGCATGTTAACAAAGTCATATTGGTTGTGTATAGAAAATCTTTCCTTTTATCACAGAAGAAAATATGAAATGTGACATAAAATCAGAGAGTTTGTGTTTGTGTCGATATCCTTCCAATTATAATTTTATATTTATATTCCTAAGATGGTTTTCTATTTTCTACTATTCTTCAATTATGGCCATATATAAGTTCTTAGTCGTTAGCTTGATGTCTACCTACCCTCTATATATGTATAAAAGAACAAAACAAAATTTCTCATGTGCTTTACACATATTATTGACAATAAAGCAGTGTAAATTGTATTTTGTAAGACGTCTAACAGCGCCGTAACTCCGCCAAGTATTTACCTATTCAGGTAATCTTACCCTACCTTTTTCCCTACCATCGCATGGGTAACTTCAATTGAAGAGTGAATAGACATCGTCTAGGCAAGATCACCATAGGCTGCATCAGACGTCGAGTGCAGGCATGACCTTTTGTATGGACTTCGAAACATCACGATCCTGAGCCGCTTGCGTCCAGCTAATCCCTGCGACTCGCTTGATGTCGTCAGTCCACGTGGTTTATCAACACTGAGTTTTCTAGTGCGAGGTTGCCATTCTAGCACCTGGGGACCCTAACGTCTATCGGCTCTTCCAAATATGTGCCCCGCCCATTGCCACTACAGCTTAACGACTCGTTGAACTATATCGCTGACTTTGGTTCTTCTGCGGATATCCTCATTTCTGATTCATCACGCAGAGATGCTCCGATCATAGCTGGTTCGTGTATCATCACTTATCATCACTTATGATTGCAGCCAAGTGCTGTATCATCATTTTATCATCATTAACAGCCGATGGACTTATGCTCTTGCATGGACTTCCAAACAACACGGTCCGCCAACATCCAGCAGCTCCCTGCAACCGGCTTGTTGTCCTCAGTCCACTAAGTGGGGGGTCGACCTTCCTCCTACCTACCTTCTTATGGATGAGTACAAGAAGCAAGAAGGGGCCACAAAAGTAGCTGAAGCGCGCGACAGCCATTAATTGTGGCCATTGGTCGACACTTGTGGTCGGTGGCTGCTACGTTTTTAACCCATACATGCAGTATGGCATGATCAATCATCATAATCGTGTGAGTGGCGTGTTGCGGTGTTTTGTGTCGGCGTTTAGTGGCCGGTGCGGGCCACAAGAAGCGAGCAGAGACGATTGTAGCGTGTGGCGGCCACCTGCGTCAACCGTGTGCGGCGAGTCCATATAAAATGTATAAAAACTACATTAAACATGCCGATAGCGGCGTTTTGCGGGAGCTCTAACATCGCTAAGTAAAAAAGTAAAATGTATTAACCATACTGTTGAGGTTTTTCTACAGATACAATAACAAATGTTTCCTTGGTTGCAGATATATCGACACGTTCGCCGGGTTGCTGGCGGGTCAGATACGCGTGAACGCGGCGCCGCTGCAGCTCACGCACGTGAGCGTAGCCGGCTCGCTCGCCGCGCCCACCGCGCCCACCATCGCCTTTCTGAAGATCTACGAGAACTATACCTGCGTCTATACATCCGGTAATAATTAAATGCAATTCGTCCACGAGCCTCCTCGATTTTTGTATCGGCATGGCCACCTAGATTTAGTCTCGGCTTGGCTTCCTAGACTTGTTTCTTATAAGGAAGCCTGAATTTATCATTGCAGCACGGTTTACTCGTGTGGTAATGAACATTATCAAGCGGCATTTAGGAATGAATCATCATCATCATCATTATAGACCCATATTCGGCTCACTGCTGAGCTCGAGTCTCCTCTCAGAATGAGAGGGGTTAGGCCAATAGTCCACCACGCTGGCCCAATGCGGATTGGCAGACTTCACACACGCAGAGAATTAAGATAATTCTCTGGTATGCAGGTTTCCTCGCGATGTTTTTCCTTCACCATACGTTGAGACACGTTATATTTAATTTCTTATAATGCACACAACTGAAAACTTGGAGGTGCATGCCCCGGACCGGACTCGAACCTGCGTCCTTCGGAATCTGAGGCAGAGGTCATATCCATAAAGGGCTATCACGGCTCGGTCGGTATGAATAGAATAGCTTTGTGTTAAGAGTGTGCAATATGTAAGTAATTTGGTGGTTACAAATAGTTCTGGATCTCAGATTCTGGAAAAGTTATATTTGGGTAAATGATATTTCAAAGTATTAGCTTCGTTATGACTATACAAAATACACAATTTGTAAAACTTTTCTCGATAGTTTATTTTTTTGAAAAATACATGTTTTGCTCACATTTTGCTTTCAATCTAAGGAAAAGCAAACTTATTTTCTTAAATTTTTGTTTTGTATAGAAAATTAGGTATTTATCTTGAACATGGCCATTTTGTTATGTTCGTTATGTTGTTTAATTTACTTGCGATTAGGTAAAAATGGTTTTGGCGCTCACGTCATAAATCTGCATCGCGCGTCAATCGCTCCGTGCTTTTCACTCACGTGAAAGTCATAATTCGGCGTCTCGCTTGCGCTTCGAATTTTATCCATATCGTACCGACGTGCTGCGTGCTCTTAATATGGTTTGTAAGAGTAGATTACGAAATGGGAGTATAAAAATATCGTTTGTCCAGGTCTGTACATGGTGAACGGCGGCGGCTGGACGGTGGGCGTGGGGCGGCTGGCGCTGCGCGGCGACGTGCTGGTGCGCGCGTACCGGCGGCCGGCGCACGCGGCGCACCACGCGCAGCGCCACCTGGTGTTCGCCTGTCAGTTCCACACGTGCGCCGTGGCCGACCACACGCTCTCCTTCACTAAGCAGCAGCTTGACCACGCTGTGCACGGTAATTTCTTAGCTTTTCAAGGCTCGCTGTCACCGTACTGCTTCACTTTCAGACTATTAAAGGAGACTGACCATTTTTCATACATTACTCGGCCCAAATTAGATGAATGAACCGTTCCAAATTAGTGCAAATGTTATCGCCGTTTAGTGTTGGAAATAATAGTCTGTGACGGATATGACGTCCCTCGATCTCGTGTTGGCTTTAGTGTGCTCGTGGCGTTCGAGGCGTCCACATCTCTTGTTGTGTAATTCTTTATGGGTTACTTGGTTGATAGGCGGGGAGAGTGACTTGAGTGGAAAAGGGGAGTGTTAGATATCTGTCAAAGGCGCCTTTAACCCTACTCACATCGTTCACAAGTACGTGACTTCACTCAAGGTCATTCTCTGCCATTCTAGGGTCTTATTTTGGTTACAGTTTGATTTGTTAATTAAGTTGTCCTGACAAGTGTTGTGAATCATAACCTTTGTTCGACATTAGTTTTCTTATATTTCTAATCACTTTTGAGTCCTATAATATAATTTATAAAAATAAAATAATAATATCAGTTTTAGACTGGTTTAATTTCGTTGACATGATCAAGATATAGCCAAGTACCTACATTAAATCAATCGAGTCAAACCTCCTCCTTTTTAAAGTCGGTTAAAATGCACAATGCAATTTCAAATATAAATTTTCAAATATTTACAAATGTGAATTATAGGTATTTATGTGGTGATTCTTTATTAATACAAAATAAATGATTTTCTTCATAATTTTTTTGTTTTGTGTAAGGTGCTAGGCCCAAAAAGGTCGGTCTCCTTAAATAATTTAGATAATTTTATATAGTTACCTGACAACAAAAAATTTAATAAAAGCAATAAAATGTAATTTTGTCCATCTAAAAGTTACCTTAAAAAATAAAATTGCGTTCTCTGACAAACGCACGCTATGAACACAAAATTAAATTTAATGGACTGGTATTTAATCTTGTGGCGTCTATTGTTAAAGTACCCACTGTGTAATTTTCAAAATAAACAAACGTTAAATTAACGGTTATGCCGAATTGTCATTTTGCAAGGAACGCTTGAACTTTTTTTGACCACTAATTCCCTAGAAGTACTTACACTATATTCACTTATCTGGTCCTAACAAGTACATTTTATTAATAAAGAAAATTTTGAATAATCCTTCTTAAGTAGGCACTTAACTGCACAAAGCTTTTATTTCAACTGCAAATATCTACATGTTTATCGCTTAGCTCCTAACCAAAAAGTCCTTATTACATAAATAGATTACATAATATTACATAATATAAATCGAGTCTTTACCTAGAAATACTAACATAACTATTTATAAGTTAATGATGTTCAGTATAAAAATTATTGCCGATATAAGAGAGAGATATTATGGAAAGCTTTCAAAACAAGCCTATATAAAGTAGTAACAATATGATTATAAGATAGACCAGATTGAAGATAAGAAATACCTTTGATGTGGCATGGCGGATTTTATTGTCTAGCATTCCTTTCTCAAAAATATACCCTTAAGAATGTATTGGTATTTTCAATGAGTCTATGCCATTTGTAATAGCGCATGAGTTTGCTTCTATTCAGCAGCGCTATTCTGTAGCGATTTTTATAACACGACAGTGTGCTCAGGAACTTCACCATCTACTTCCTCTTTCTCCTTTCTCCTTTCTACCACTGAAAAACAAGACGTCGCGAACGGTGGCATTCATAAATTGTGAATGTACAGGCAACACGTACTGAAACTATTTGCATCCAAATTTCTAATTCGTACAGCAAAATTTGGAATGCCCTTCCGGCGTTTGTGTTTTCTGACACTTATAATTTAAACACTTTCAAAGCAAGAGTGAATAAGCTTCTTCTAGGTAAGCGCGCTCAAACTTAGACCGCAATTATGCTCACCGCCAGGCTTAATTATAGGTCAAGCGCTAACCTATAAATTTTATTAATAATTAAAATTGCATAAAAAAATTGTGAGTTTCGTATTCCTCTCTACCACTCTCTCTGTAGTATCGTACGTATTAATAGACTGAGAGAGAGACGAGAGATAGACTGAGAGAATTCGGAACTCACACTGTCAAGTTTCAAACATTGCAAGTAAGCCTCTTGCATGTAATGCATTAGGTTTACCATCAAAAATGTTTCAGATCCATCGTTCCCAAGTGATGGTGCAGTGGAGCTAGTGTTCGCTCGTGGAGACGGCTCAGGCGGCGCCGCGCCCGCACCGACGCCCGCAGCGCCACTGCGCGCCGCACCCGACGCGCTCGCCCGCGCTGACTCGCTCGAACACCTACGACCACTCTCCACACTCACCGATGATGAACCTGGTAAGTCATTCTAGTTGGTAACTTGAATGCATCATCACTCTCATTTCACTCATGGCGAGGGCTTAGACGACGTCGCGCCCGCGTCCGCAGCGGACAGCGCCATTGCGCACAACACCATACGCTCTCGCACGCGTCGACTCGCCCGAACACCTACGATACGATCGCTCTCCACACTCACCGATGATGAATTGGGTAAGTCACTCTTGCTGTTAACACCACTGCTTCATCATTTTCCCTGCACTCGAGGCGAAGACCAGAGCAGCCCGCACTCGGCGCGCACGGATGCCTCGTAAGCTGGGTAAGTTATTCATATACTACGGCCATACTACCTACCGCCTACCGCCCATTTAGGGTTCATTTACACAAGCAGCACGTTGCCAACGGCAGAGGCAACTGCTACCGACGACTGCAGTCGACTCTTACCACAAACATTATTGCTTGCATTAATTTTTTGCCCAAATTACTGCGTAACGTAATTTTACTAGAGTTGTCCTAAACATAACAATGAACTAGACCGAAAGATGTAAATTTTTCGCCCTGATTAATGAATTCATTCACACACTAAATCGTTTAACGATAATACGTCGTACGTCTTCACAAGCAGTTATCGAAAGAGGCATCTTGGATATAAAGAATTCTCAACTGCGCCAAAGCGTTTGTAAACTTTTAGTTGTAATAAAATCAAAGCTGCTCGAAGCTCGCAAAAACTCTTTGCTAATGTTAATAGTTCTGCCATTGTATAATAATATGTATACACACATTACTCCTTATTGCCGTTGTAACTAAAACTAGCTTGAGTAATTTCTAATAGGTAACTCAATTATATGTTAACCAGTTAGTCTGTTAATGTACATATCCACAAATTTCTATTCAAAATATGAATTATTTTGTAGCATTTACTATATTTAGGTAGGCGGTAGTAAAGTTTCATTTTATTAGCTTCACATCCGTTATTTGCTGTTTATTTTGGTTGGGGTGCGAGTCGTTGAACGTAGGGCATTGCAAGAGCCCATGTGTATGCAATTGGTAAGTAATAGTCTGCGTTTAGTGCCTATTTGTGTATACTCGTATCATTACATAAGCTGGATAAAGTGCGTGTAATCGCTAGACCTTGGTAATTTTTTAAAGGCTGAAATTTGACAGTTTATTCTCTTTTTTCGCTGGGAAATGCTTTTACGAATCTTGCCCAGAGACTTTCTAGTTCGGATATGTGGGACTTAGTGGCTTAAAACAGAATACCCACTGTAACCAAGTGAAGCTACCTGCGTCTCAATTGGGATGTAAAAGGATTGTGACAACAGGCAGTGTTGCATTCAGTGGTGTCAACAAGACATACTACGTAAAAAAGTGGTCTAAAAAGGACGTAACAAGAAAATATTTCTGATAGAAATTGGGAAATGAATAGGTACAAAAAATTGGTTCAGTAGTTTAAGCTCTACGGTGGAAGATACATACATATATACATAGGCTCCCAAAAACATTAATTATCCTTCCGGCTTCGCCATAGTAGGGTTAAAAGAATGTTTGATAAAAAAATCGTCATTCAAGTGGGTTTTAATTTTATATAATACTAGCGGACGCCCGCGACTTCGTCCGCGTAAATTTCGATGTCAACTTTACTACTACCCCTACCCTACAACTACCCCAACCCTACCCTACCCAACCCCTACATCTACCCTACCCCTACCCTACCCTATACCTACCCCCACCCTACCCCAAACCTACCCTACCCTATACCTACCCCCACCCTACCCCAAACCTACCCCTACCCTATCCCTACCTTACCTACACACTACCCCCATTCTACCCCTACCCTCCCCGTACCCTATCCCTTTCCTACCCATATCCCACCAGTACCCCAATCTCACGCCTATCCTATCCCTACCCTATCCTACCCGTACCTCTACCCTACCACTGCCCTACCTCTACCCCTACCCTACCACAACCCTAAACCCGGCCCTAAACCTACCGTATCCCTACACTACCCCTACGCTTCCCTACCCGTACCCTACCCTACCCTGTAACTTCTCTATCTTACTTAGCAAAATCGGTCCAGTCCTTCGAGAGTGGTGGTATGACCAAGAGAAATTCTATGCTAATAATATAAAGAGGTAAAGTTCGTGTGGTTGTAGGAGGTAATCTCTGGATCTACTGGACCGATTTGGAAAATTGTTTTACCAAAAGAAGGCTACGTTATTTGCAAATGTCATAGGCTATGTTTGATCCCCATATTCACACGGGAACGGGAACTACGTAAATGAAAGCGCCAGGCGTCATATAGCGGAATTTCTGCGTCTTTTAGAAATTTTGTATTATCTCCGAAACTATTTAAGTAATTAACATACTGTAAAGGGCAAATCTTATCTCCATAATATCCTTGTGATTATTAAATAATTTATTTTAATAAGGATTAAAGTTTAGTTGTATAAATAATGACGTAAACCTAAGTATATAAAATTAATAATTTTTAAAACACAAAAGGTACTATATCTGCTAATATATAGAAGATAGATATATGGTGCCGCGGACTTTTTTGTAGAACTTTTAAAGATACATAAAGTCTCTATACATTAATTTCAATTTTACACAATAGTTAAGGCAGCGCATGCGAATAAGTCTGTTTAAGAGGATTTTCAGTCCGACCTGTATGACAAAAACTGTGATAACTCGGCTAATATATATGATACTAATATAAAATATAGCCTATAGCACTCCTCGATAATGTAGCATTCTACTGGTGAAAGAATTTTTAAAATCGGACCAGTAGTTCCGAAGATTACCCCATTTAAAAAATGTGACAAACTTACAAACTTACAAATTTTACCTCTTTATAACATTAGTATAGATATAGATATGTATTATTATTAAAATAAATTAACCTACCTAGTTTATCAGTTTTAAAGCCTTGAATTCTAATTACGATTGATTTAAAGTTATATTATGTGTGTAATTAGAAATTGAAATAGATAACATAATGGTATATTCACACTTATTAAATTCACATGTACGATTTGTCTTCTTTGTGTATATATTGTATAGATGCAGGTATTTTATTCGTTTTAGAATAAAACAATAGGCAAAATTAAAAAAAAAGCAATAACAATAATAAAGGACAGTACTCGTTACTTTCCTTTATTATTTTTATTGTTTTTTATTAAATACTCGTTATTTTCCTTTATTATTTTTTATTGTTTTTTATTAAATACTCGCTACTTTCCTTTATTTTTCTTATTTTTTTTTATTAAACCACATAAGAGTAAAAGTGCTTCTGAAAGAGGCCTTCTAAATATTTAATGACCAAGGGAAAAGGAAATCGATGATCTCTCTTGCCTTTGCTTATCTGCAGGGCTAATATGTAACGACGTTTGTTATAATTTGCAAGTGCGAGTTTCAAATTCACCTCTTTCTCTCTCAGTCTAACACGATACTATAGAATGAGAAAGATAGAGGTGAATTCGAAACTCGCACTTGCGAGTTATACAATGTATCGTTACAGAATAGCCTGGCTGATTAGAAAACTTAGTGCAAGCCATCTTTTAGGACGCGACTACACTCATCTCAGTTATAGACATGCAAATAAACCACTTAATTAATGAATTACGAACGTACATTTTTAATTTTCTATGAAAAAAAATAATAATGTGATTTGTAAACAAAATGTGTAATTTTGTAAAACATTATCAATATTCCCTTTCCTCCTTTAAATATGAGGAAAGCCTAGAGGTACAATGACAGAAATAATGAGAGTCAAATAGACTTCTAAGAGTCTAATTCCTTAACTGCTACGCTATTGGGGTTTTGTAGGTAATTAAAGTAGTCAAAAAAGATAATTATGTAAATGCCGCGACCTACATTTAAATTACTTAAAAAGCATGGTGGTGACATATCATTAGTAGTTGACAAAGCAGTTAGCGGTGTCGGTGAGCCGGTGTGCTGCAGGTGCGAAGCTATTTCTGGTCGCGTCCGCCCGCCCGGCCGCGCCGCCCGCCCAGTCTCGCGCGAGCCTAGCGACGAGACACGAGTATCTCTCCCATTTTATCAGTGCCAGAAGTTTAACTAACTAAAAACAACGTTTTTAACACAATAATATAATTAATTTAAACATAATAATCGAAATAAATCAACATGTATATTTGTTTTTCTAACAATTTCCAAAAGTGTCCGATCTTCCGCTAGATCTGAGGTAAGTTAAACATTATTATCTTCGCTTTGATGTTTGCCAAATATTAATGTATTTGCAGGTTTTATATGTAATTAATGTGTACGACTATTTGAGTTCTTTCAACCCAATTGTGTTTTTGAGTGCCGAGTTGATTCTGTCAAAAATAAACGACCGGTCGTGTAAGAGATGAAAGACGTAACGAAATTAGTTACAATTGTGTTTCACTCGTACAATAGTGTTGGTTGCAGTGTATTATGTGTCAATAGTGTTAGTAATGTAGTGTATTATGTGTCGAACGGACACGAGCCGTGTGACGGAGGCTCTCAATCGACCTCCGTGACGAATCACTGACGGACGACCTGACAACCGTCACAGTCGGGTCCCCATTGCCCCATTCGTCACACACACTTCATCTTGATTAGAATCATAACACCGGGTCAAACTGATAATCACATTAAGTAGATCATTTCAATGTACAGTGTAGCTAATGTTTATAATTTAAGCCGTTACGGGTTAACTAACTTAATTAGCTATCGCTAATCGAATAGAATTGTACCACATTTATATTGAAAAGCAATTCTACTTGTCATGTTATTACTTCTACTTATTCCACTAGCAGACACACACTTAGTTCTCGTTCCAGTGGGAACATTGGGATAAAATATAGCTGGTACATATTACTCGGTAATACATCATTACGGAGTAGGTAATGGTGAAAGAGTTTTTACAATTCAATTTTATTCATTCAATTAGGCTTAGTTTACAAGCACTTTTGAAACGACAAATTGTGTCATCTTTTAATTTAATGGTGGTAATTATAGTCGAAAACTTAAAATTAAAGTTACGAGGGTTTCAAAGCGCCTTGGTCCGAAAAGAGCCCACAACAAACTCAGCCAAGGTTTTTTTTTTTGTTTACCACCATTTTACAAACATATCTAGCACATGGGAATAGGATTTTTTACTTTAAAATTATTTTGGATCTCACAAAGACAGTGTGTTGTATAATTTGTGTGTTACGATCGTCTGTATATCGACCTCTGTTGGAGTTGAAAACCTGTTATCAATTCGTTTTTAAGTGCCCGAATTTTATGTGATAAAATTTTTGCTTTTATTATTTTAGGTAGGTAACTACATTATTTATTTAAATGTACTTAACAACATATTTAAATGCAAATAAGGCAAAATACCTAAAATGTTGAGTTGGTACAATAAAGAACGTAAAAAGTATTTTTGAAAACAATTAAGTACCTACCCTCAATAGTTATTCGAAATTACACGATTTGTGATGGAATTGGCTACTTTAAAAAAATAAATGTTATCGCCGTTTAGTGTTGGAAATAGTAGTCTGTGACGGATATGACGTCGCTCGATCTCGTGTTGGCTTCAGTGTGCTCGTGGCGTTCGAGCCGTCCACATCTCTTGTTGTGTAATTCTTTATGGGTTACTTGGGATAGGCGGGGAGAGTGACTTGAGTGGAAAAGGGGAGTGTTTGATATCAGTCAAAGGATCCTTTAACCCTACACACATCGTTCACAAGTACGTGACTCCACTCAAGGTCATTCTCTGCTATTCTAGGGTCTTACTTTGGTTACAGTTTGATTGGTTAATTAAGTTGTCCTGACAAGTGTTGTGAATATAACCTTTGTTCGACATTAGTTTTCTTATATTTGTAATCACCTTTTGAGTCTTATAATATAAAGGCATTGCCTATTCATTGATGTAACTTATGTGTAATTAATTCTATTTAATTGTATGCTCTAAACTTATTCGTCATTCACTTAATTACAATAACAAAAACAGTTGACGCACTGTTGTCACTTGTACAGAATGACTATAAGTTGTAATTATGTAATGCTACAACCAGTCTTTTACGGATAACCATATACTGAGTAATACAGGACTAATATAGACTTCACTTTTCATTGAGACTTACCGATTTATTCAGTCAATTACACCGGTGCAATAATAGTGCACGTGCCGATATGTAATCAGGAAAAATATACTTTAACTCGTCAAAATGGCATACATTACAAAAGTGGATTTGTTTTGTGAAACAAAAAACCTAAATACGGCCTAATTGCCGGACATTTGGTCTAACAAGTTCAATGATTAATATCTGCAATGACAGTTGCCCTAAATGGAGGTAAGTGAAAATATATCAGATAATAGGCAGGTACACTTAAAAGCTGATAATATCAACTCAGTAGTAAGGTTCTGTTAGTTTTTGTGCGATTACACTTTGCTGGTATTATTTGTTATTCTGTGACGATGTTTTATAACTCTACAGTGTATTTTGAATTCGTCTCTATCTCTCTCTATGTATAGTTTCAGGTTAGACAAAGAAATATGCAGACGAATTTGAAACTCTAACTGTCAAGTTATAAAAAACATAGTTTCAGAATATTGCTACTGCTATATTATATAGCTTATACACTTTGGATATTGATTGTTTTTCAAAGACATCCAAATAATTCTTTTAATTGATTTTTTTTATTGACAAAAAATACAGAGAAGGAACTTGAGCTAACTAAAAAAATTAAAGTTTTTAGCAAAATATTTATTACAATAAGACCGCGAAGCTTGTTTTCATTTATTGGCGAAATAGCAAATTGATTTGCAAGTTCTGAGCCTATCTACTCAATCATCTACTAAAACTTTTTAAAAATCAAGTAGGTAATAATACTAATTAGTTAAGTTACGTCTCATCAGTGTCAGAAATAATATCACCGCAATCTTCGTAGTGCGGGGTCGCTGAATATCCAAAAATAATTATTATAAATTCCGAACTACCAAATACAATTTTTGAGTTAACTTGCTTTTGAGGGGATTTGCGTAACATAGCTACTGGATATAAAATGTAGTTAAGTATCTTATAGAATGAAAATATTCTCCCATAGCAGTAAATTTGCAACAAAATGCACACTGGTTTTAAAATGGCGATATCCATTAAACAAATGGTAACATGGTGGCCATAAATTTTGAAGATACGCTAAAAATGATAATTTGCCAAAATGGAAAAACCCAAACCCGTTTCGGACTCGGACCAACAGAAATACAGCGATATGGGATAACGAGTAATAAAACAGAGCTTAGTTTCGTAGAAACGCAAGTAGTCTAAGATCCGGCATTAGAAATATATACCCTCATCTGTTATTTTTAGTGATAATAAATAAATGAAAGATAAAATACACATTACAAATAGGTTGCCTAATACTTAAGCCATACTCGGTGTACTGTTTACCAACCAGCAAATTAAAAATTATAAATCGCTAGTCATTTCACATCTAATAATAATAATTAACTTGTTCTTAAATTAATAAAAACAAATTTGATTAATAATAGAACAATTGGATATAGTTAATATATTTTGAATAACATTTTATAATCAATCAATATAATTTAAAATAAATAAGCCAGGAAATGCCTACTTTTATGTCAAATTTGTTGGTTAGTAAACAGTACACATGGAGTTGGGCTGTAGTAAAGGCAACAAATTTCATCATAATCATCATTACCAACCCATATTCGGCTCACTGCTAAGCACTGAAGCGTCTCCATTCCGAATGGCCCAATGCGGATTGGCTTACTTCACATACGTTAGATAATTAAAAAAAATCTCAGGTTTCCTCACAATGTTTTTCCTTCACCGTTTGAGACGCGTGATATTTAATTTGCAATGTGTCTATTCTATATATGTGAATATTCGCTATTTTTTTTTTGTTATCCCTAAAAAATAACAGATGCGGGTATATATTTCTTATGCCGGATCTCGTACTATAAAGGTGGAGCGACTCGATGACATCATTGGAAGCCGTCACGGACGCACGTTCACCTTCGTTTAAGCAACTCCGGTATTTCGTTTAAATCTTTACGTCCGATGTAACGCCCAGTCCTGTACATTGTTTCTGCGAAGAGCAAAGGCTAAGGTCAAAATGAAAAGGAAGGAAAAGAAAGAATGACTTAATACTCTTAATGACAGCGAAGCTTTTTGACTGTTTCACTTATTTAACAAACTATATAGAAGCGTGTATTACAATTATTTTCCAAACGATATCGTTAAAAACGTACGTAATATAACGTACGTTTTTAACAAATATTTTAAAAGAATTTTATATCACTGCAAACTTGCAAATTAAGGTATTTTGTCTTTCTACTTTATTTTTTAATTTATTAACCGACTTCAAAAAAAGAGGAGGTTCTCAATTCGACTCGTATGTTTTTATTATTTTTTTTTAATGTTTGTTATTTCATAACTTTGACATTTATGTACCATTTCTTTTTTTCGAAGAGATTTACTTCCAGATTGGTTCCATGTAGAGTAGGGGTAGGGTAGGGGTAGGGTTGGGTAGCAGTAGCTTAGTTAGGTGTAGAGTGGGAGTAAAATAGGAAAGGGGTAGAAAATGAGTCAAAGCGAAGCTTGACCGAGTCTGCTAGTAATTATACATTTTAAGTATAGTTTAGTAGGTCCACCCATTTCCGCGCGGACGAAGTAACGGGTGTCATTAATGTTATATGTCACAAACCACTGACCGGCAACTTAACTAGTGATCCGAATAGGTATCAAGTCACGCTAATTTTCATTAGTTAACTAACAAACCGTGTCGTTAATTTATGAATACGACCCATGACTAGCTGGCCTATTCACTAACTTTGATCTATTAGCCAACTTATATTGTTAACATCAAATCAATAACAACCACAATTTTCAAATACCATAAATTAACGAAAATCACACTGGTTAGTAATTAATAATTAGTAATTTTGATCAGTTAGCGATAAATGAATACCGAATACGAAATCAATTAATTTAAGATTCACTATAATTTACTTTACCAAGTAGTTATACTATAGCTACTTGGTAAAGTTCGTGAATATCCCATAAGTTACTGAAAGTGAATGAATAGCCAGCTGGTTATCATTATCATTTATAACAGTAGGGTCATTATTAACACAGCATGGAACGTTTAATTTCGATAAACGATTTTTTTACATTTCGCTAAATAGCTACAGATATAAATCAGTAGATCTCGTTATGTAGGTTGAATGCTTTGAAAACTTGTTTAAAAGCACTTTACTCAATCGAACCAGTTATCTAATAGGGATTAATTATTCGTTGAAAAATACGTTGAAATAAAAATATTTAAAAAAATATAATTTATGATAGTATTTAAAACAAACAGAGTTATGTAGTTAGTAAATTGCTTTTTAGTTTTTAACCAGGTAGGTACTATATGTAACTGGTAACAGTGTATTAGTGTTCCAATAATAGATAAGTATCTGTACTAATATTATAAAGTGGTAAAGTTTGTATGTTTGTTCGTTTGTGAGATTGTAGGAGTAATCTCTAGATCCAGTGAATCGATTTCGAAAATTCTTCTTACCAATAGAAAGCCACGTGATTTGTGAGTGCCGGCAAGTTCGTTAATGACACTCCCATGATATGCGGGCGACGGGGGAAGGACTGCGCTGGTGTGAAGTCGTGCGCGCAGGGCAGAGGGAAGGACTGGGAGTGTTACGAACGAAATTGCCAAGCTGTATTTTATCTCCGTAAGAATATAAACTACGCGGGTGAAATCGCGGGGATTTTGCTAGTAGATACTTATTAGGTATATATTGTGGACAGATGCATAATATGTAGTTTAATAATTTTAATAACTATACACTTAGATTGATTGATTGCGATAAAAAGAAATACATGTTTTCAATCTTTAGTTAGACGATGAATTAGAAATTCACATTAGTTACTCAACGTTACAATTACATAAGCTGTTTTTGATGATCTCTCTTTTTGGTGTTTCATGTGGGAGTTATGTAGTAGGTTAATTTTAATTTATACTTAGTAAAAATTTTATAATTTTCTTGGTTCGGGTTAATTTGATTACCTAAAACTCGCAAATTCGTTCATAAATCTCTCATGATATACGGGCGACGGGGGGAAAAGACTGCGCGGGTCTGAAATCGTGCGTGCGGGAAAGTGTATCAGTCGTAGGTTTTTCATTCATCGCTACATGCCCCCCGACCCTCGCGGACCTTTGGGAGTGTTACGAACGAAGTTGCCAAGCCATAGCACCGGTTTGCAATGCAGGTTCTGTTGAAAAGATCCGTCAAGTAACTACCTACCTACTTGAGTTTCTAAATTACATTTTTAATTAACTAATTTCTGATTTTTACGAACAGATATAGATATCTTCGACTTTGAAATGTGTACTTGCTAATATAGCAGGCGGTTGTTTAATTTGCAGTTTATTAAACTACTTTTATAATATGTTTAAAATGACAATCAAAATTAATAATATTTTTCAGTTTCTAAAATCGTGTTAAACAAAAAAAATTACCTTGGCTGAGTTATTGTAGGCTCTTCTCGGATCAAGGCGCGTTTTAACTTTGATTTTAAGTTTTCGACTTTTCTTACGTCATCAACCCATATTCGGCTCACTGCTGAGCTCGAGTCTCCTTTCAGAATGAGACGAGTTAGGCCGATAGTCCACCACGCTGGCCCAATGTGGATTGGCAGACTTCACACACGCAGAGAATTAAGATAATTCTCTAGGTTTCCTCACGATGTTTTCCTTCACCGTTTGAGACAGTGATATTTAATTTCTTAAAATGCACACAACTGAAAAGTTGGAGGTGCATACCTCGAACCGGATTCGAACCCACACCCTCCGGAATCGGAGGCATAGGTCATATCCACTGGGCTATCACGGCTCGACTTTTCTTACCACCATTAAATTAAATCATGACATAACTTGACGTTCCATAACTGCTCGTAAACTAAGGTTCGAGTTCACCGACATTCGTTTAAACATAATCAGCCGTTTAAATAAGTTAAACGCCGTTAAGTCCAAATTTCCTGTTCACCACAGCACATCTGCCGGTTGAGGATGTAAATCGGGCGTTTATTTAACCGAGCGTGCATACCCCGGTTAAGACATCTTTGACGTCGGTTATAAGTGCAGGTTATGTTTTTTACGCTCGCAAGTTTCGTGGAGATTACTCTCTCAACTACAAAATTGCATAGGACCCGTAAAATTATAAAAGAGCTTATTTTTCATTTCAGAAATAATTCATTTTCTCTCATAAATAAATCACTTCCTAGCTTTGAGGTTTTATGGCACTGGATGCTGCCAACTTCGATTTAAAAAAAAAATGTAACAAAATGACAAATATATGTCAATTTGAGATGGCATTTAATAAATCAGTGTTGCCAATACGTATTTTTATAAATCCCTACAAATCAAAACGGAAACTCCCCAAATTGGGGAAAGAACATATCGCAACTCCCCAAAAAATTCCCGCCGTTTGGGGAATTCCTTGCAAGTTGGCAATGCTTTTATAGATAATAAATAAATTGTTCATAAATCGTTCACTCGTGGTTCTTCATCGCTCGGTTTACAAATCAGTGTCAAAAGGCGTCTGGTGAACAGGAAAAAACGCTCCTTGTTCAAACTACGTTTAATATTTGACGGGCTGGTTCTGTAAACGCCGTTTAAATGAAATTCGGTGAACTCGGGTCTAAGCCTAATTGAAATAAATGAATTTTGATTTTATTTAACAATAGTATTTTTTTGTTTAAGTATCTCTAAGCTTAACGTTTCTAATTAAAAGTAAATGGCGCACAGAAATTGGCAGGTCGAGCGTGGCATCCTCTTCCTGCGGCGCCCGCCGCACGTTTCGTAACACTAACCACCGTCTAGCCTAGTGGTTATTTTTGTTGACATCACAGAAATAACTGCATCTGCCTTAACATCAACCGACACAGAAGGAGTGACGTTGATAACTTTATGCTAATTGCTGTATTGACAACATCACATCAATGGATAAATTTCGAAATACCAGATGCTTGCAGATGGAAATTGTTTTCTAGTGTTGATTTGATATGATAGCACTCGAAGATAGTGTAGCTTAAAAACAGTGAAGAATTTTTCAAAACGGTTTATTTAATATTTATTTAATACTCTTTATTTGTACACCACAAAAAATAAAAGAAAACAAGTAAAACAGAAACATAAGAAAAAGTAGAATACAAAAGGCGGCTTTATCGCTTAGTAGCGATCTCTTCCAGGCAACATTAGGCTTAGGAACTTATTAAGATAACTGTAGGTGGTGTGTAGGTTCAGTAGTTTCGGAGCCTATTCAGTGCAAACAAACAAACAATCAAATCTTTCCTCTTTACAATTTTAGTATAGAAGAAAGTATAGATTGTATAGATAAGAGATTAATTCTCATTATAACCTGCAGCTTTACAGGTAGTTACTAGAATAATAATTGAATTCCACCTAAGCATTTTTGTCAAGATGAAACAGCGAACTTACCTACTTAAAGGTACTTACCTACTCTTGTTTTCATTAATATAATCCTATAACTGGGAGTCATGACTATTCTCAAGAAAATTCACGTCTTTTTATATTTTTTATTGTCTAACGTTCAAAGTAAAATCCTCTGTGTTGTCTGTCAATATAGTTATTTCCGATGAATAGGCCGGCGCCAGTCACGGAGACGTTGAAAACTTTACGCTAATTGCGTTATTGACAACTTTAAATTTAGTTCAGTTTCAAAATACCAGATGGCAGTCCAAGATTTTTACTTGGTAAATTAAACAACTAGATGTTCAATATTTCAGAGATTTTAAAAAATCTCAGCGGATGTCGCTATTTCGAGGTCTAGACCGTACATTTTTCTTTTGTCCAAACAAACTAAGTCAATAATACTTGTAGAGCTTACTGTGCCGTGGGAGACCAACATACCGATGGACCACAGTATAAAAGTGAATAAACATTATGACTCAACAAATTAACTAACTAAAAATGGCTATGTGGTTAGTCTGTACGCCGTAGAAGGTGCGAGAGGATTACCATCAAAATCTCTCTATAACTTGCTTAAAGACCTTGGCCTCTTTAGAACAGCAGCAAGTTCTATATTAGAAGGGGTATCCAAAGCTGCTCGAATAGGATCTTACCAAATTTGGCTAGGCAGGGAGAACAACACGAGCGGAGAAGATTGTCAAGGAATTCCTCAACCCTACGTCCTTTGGTCACAAGTCCAGGACTCTGCTCGAAGTTTTTCTCTCTGTCTAGCCAAATTTAGCTTGCTAAGACATTTGTTTCTTATTATCTCTGATCAGAAACTGTTTCCCCTAAGTTCAATTTTCTAACAAGAAGCTTAAAAAATCTCTCTAAAAATACAAACTCGTTATGCAAATTCACGTAAGTAAATCGTGTGACAAAGTTGCTTGAGCTTATTTGAATAAAGTACGTAACTACTTTTGAGTTGCATTAAACATAGTTTAATGTTTTGAATTAAAAAAAAGAAGTTGGTACCTACCTAAGTTTAGTTAATGTTCAATTGATTTATAAAATAAACAAGCTGACGTGACTTCCGTTCCCGTAGGAATACGGGGATAATATATAGCCTATCCTTCCTCGATAAACGGGCTATCTAACAATGAAAGAATTTTTCAAATCCGACTAGTAGTTCCTGAGATTATCGCGTTCTAGCAAACAAACTTCAGCTTTAATAATATTAGTATAGATGTATTAACTAAAGAAGCAGATAAGTATTGTTATTGAGGTAAATACATGTATTTTACATATATTTAAATCACTTGTTATGTGTACGGAGATTATAATGAATAGATTATGCTAACAAAGACGTACATGTACTAAGTCGTAAGGACACTTCCTTGTTGGGCGTAATCACCTTGGTCCACAAACCTGTGAATGGTGTCTTCTGTAGGGTACAGAACTGGCTTGACGACACGAGGCTATCTAGACCTCACTCTGAAATGGTTGCCGTAAAAGATTCAGGTACGTTCGTACAGCTTCTTTTACCAGAACTTACTTACTCTTTACGAACAATACGTAAAAAGACTGTAATATAAAAGGATAAAATAAAATAAATACACTTAAACAATACACACAATACTAGTTAGATCCAAAGTAAGCGAAGTAAAGCCCGTGTCATGGGTACTAAGAAAGCTGATTTTCTCAATTATAAATTTATATACTTTTTATAATGTTTTTATATAATGTATAAATACACATTCGAAAACATGCTCCTCACACAAATAATATTATGCAGTTGTGGGAATCGAACCTGCGGCCGTGGATGCAGAAAGCAGGTGGGTCACAATCAATGCGCCACGCGGCTGTCAAGGATAGTTTTAAAAGCTTTACGACTCTCTCAATATTTTATTGAGCAGCTGTAGGATAAAGGCAAATATCTAAATCACAAATAGATCGATAAAATAGAGTCGCAATCAATGTAATCTGCTTCTCGCAGATTTTTTTAATATGCACTTGAATCCATATGACATGATAACTATCTTTTACTCTTACTGTTTTACTGTTACTGTCGATAAAAAGATAAATACATACTGTCGATAATAATATCGTCATTATCATATTATGTTATGTTTTCCTATGAATTTATTGCTTAAAGTTAGCACCACTGATCTATAAATATGATTAGTACTATTAATTTTTCATGTCTTGATACAAACAGTTATACTTATTACCTAAATGTTTTACTAAATCTGTTACTTACAGTATTTAGAACTTACCTGTTATTTTATGTACTTTTACTACTTCACGCAATAAATCCTTTGTTTAAATGTGACACATATTCTAATATGAGTAAATATGTACTCATATTTGTAAATATTTGCTTCTGTACCATTACATTTGTATAAACAAATGTTATATTTAATGGGTTGATAAAAAACGTTTTAGCTAAAACTCGATCTCCTTCAAATTACTGTGCAAATTTTCTTACACAATTACAGCCTACACGCTTCTATTTAGATTTATGAACTTTGTATAATTATGTTGCAACTTTATTCCAATTGCTAACGTTTAATCTGCAATTGCTCTACCAAACTCTACTCTACTGTACAAATCTATACTAATATTATAAAGCTGAAGAGTTTGTTTGTTTTATGAACGCGCTAATCTCAGGAACTACTGGTCCGATTTGAAAAAATCTCTCAGTGTTAGATAGCCCATTTATCGAGAAAGGCTATAAAATATATATTATCCCCGTATTCCTACGGGAACAGGAACCACGCAGGCGAAACCGCGCGGCGTCAGCTAGTTGCATTATAAGTTCACAGTTTAAAGAAGACTGAAGGCCCATTTCGGGCACTGGACGTTTACCGACTGCCGTAAAGATGATAAAAGTGCGTGAATTAAGTTCTTAACCCATATTTATAATCTTCTTTTAATCTATTTGGTAGTTTGTTTACACACACGTCTAGTTATGTGTCGTGCACACTAATAACAACAGGAATAACAAGGGCTGTATGTGACATTCCGTGAGACAACGGTGACAACCGGGATACGGGTAACGGGAAGCGAACTTAGTCCTTTTAAGGATGTTGTCCGGCTCTCCGGCCGCCCATAACTGCGTGAATACGGCTACTCTATGCTGGCGGTAAACAGTTAATGCATTTACTAGCAAGTAATTCACACTCACATGTGTTGCGACAACGTGGACACTGTTCCCGACTTCGTTGCGTTCGTTTATTTGTGCGAGTCAAATCTAATTTATTATGTGCCTGTAATTAATCATTCGGTGAGCTTTATTTGGATATTGAATATTTTATGTAGAGTCTACATAGCATTGTGAGAGAGTTTAGATTGAAAGCTGAATAATGTTTGAATATTCAGATCAGTTTTCTATCTGATGCTTAGAAGTTCGTACAATTTAGTGTGGATTTTGTTGACAGGTGACCACAACGGCAGCGCCGAGGGCTCCGGCTCGGGCGGGGAGGCGGGCGAGGGAGCGGAGGCCGCGCACACGTTCGGGCCTCTCGACGGGTCCATCTACGCGACAGTAGTGCGCGCGGGCGGCGGGCCCTCGTCTCCGCTCAGCGCCTCGATGGACTCGGGGATATCGTCGGCGGGCCGCCGCGCCGCCCCCAGCCCGCCGGACGAGCTGGACGCGCTGCTGGGGGACATGCTGCGCACCGTGAGCGCGCTGCCCGACCCGCCGGCGCAGTCGCACGCGGACCGCGCGCCCGACATACCGTACCACGCGCGCGCCGACTCCGCGCCCTTCACGTACGGCGCGCCCGGCCTGCGCCCCGGCATGCTACGCGCCTCCAACCGCCTGGCCAGCCCGGAGCTGGTGCGGCGGGCGCTGGGCGGGGACCGCGGCTACCGGGTCATCGAGGACGAAGACGACGAGCGCACCGCCACCCCGGAGCCGTCCCCACGCACCCCGCTGTCGCCGCGCACGCTCCGCAAGCTCACGCACGACGACGTCACCACCACCACCACCACCACCACTACCACCGTTGCTCCGCCGTCTTCGCCTCTACACAATGGAAGGTTAGCAAAAATATTATCTTAATTTTAAATGTCTTTAAAATTGTAAATAGGTAACAATCAGCGGCTAAGAGTCCTTACAGGCCGGTTCATTTTTGTAATGAATATATACATAACTATGAGAAACCGAAGTTCGTATCAAGTGGCATGAATTTCCTTTTCTTTGGGACGGCTTGCCTTCGTCAAAATTCCATCTTTCGCCACTAGTAGCAATGCTTACTAAATTTAACATTTACAGAGACCGATTGTTCTTAGTTATTGAGAGATAATATATTATTGCTTTCCATTTTAGTATAAGTACCCAAAGAACTAACTTGAAAGAATTTCAACAAAATAGAATACTTAATGTATTTCTGAAATGAAACGTAACTGAAATGAAACGAAAAAAAATTTATGAAACGTCAAAGTTTCAGTAACTAACCAGTTTTAAACAGCAAAACCAAATTAGATTACAACCAAGCTAAATTAATTCAGTAAGAGGTTAACTCCGTAAAACCCCCGTAATTGCTAGTTAGTTGTCAGTGGTACCTTCTCGTACATTTAGAAGTTCCGCGCCTCTACAGTTCTTTCATAAGATAGAGTGCAGAGTTCTCAATTCAAGAAAAAGTTGTAAATATGTACCTGATGATTTCTTATTCACTGTTTATTTTTTTATTCAAAACGTTAGCAGAAAGTGATCCATAGGTTTTCATTCCCTCATTGTGTCGAAATATAACTTTTTCATAGCTCCAAGGGATTGCAGAGTATTTGATGTAAATTCCGCGTACCTATCATTGTACATAGGTACACATACATTATAAGAAAAAGAAAAAAACTCACAGAGTGTTCCGTTTATCCTTTTGCGGCTCTTCTTCTTGATTGTTTTACTAGTAGCAGAGCGTTAGTTGCACTTACTTAGGATTAGTGATCCATTAGACAATGCGTCTCCATTCTCTAATTTCTACCAGTCATTTAAGAGGACTACCACTGCAGTATTGACTTGGAGTATCCAAGTATCTAAGTGTAAATAGAAGTGTAGCCGTTACGTCATACCTACACGACCAATCTACCTTATGAAGTACCTACGGAACTCTAAAAAAGTCGGGGGATTTGGTGGGAGATATAAACATTAAACATGTGTTCATGTGTTCCTGGGTTGTAGGCGTTAAGGTCACGCGCCGCCTACAGAGCGGCCGGCCTGCACTGTTTACCTTTGGAAACCTCAAAAAGAATCTATATTTTTAGCAAAATCAACAAATTCGCTTATCAACACAAGCTTTCTAATATAACACCATCACGCCGCTATTTCTAACCTCAGTGAAATAACGCAAGTATTTGTACTGTAAGATTTGTAAAAGCTGAGTGGTGTAGCGTCTCTAAAATAGGTTTTAAGGGTAGATGCTTATACTAATAACCTATAGACCCGCAATTAGAACTCCTTAATCCTAAGGAGATCTAATTGCGGACGAAGTCGCGATCGTCTGCAAGTTTTCTATAATAAAAATTGCGAAAATGTTAGGTTTAGTAGTCCACAATTGGTGCTTGAGTACAAAGACTAAATTTGCCAACTTTATCGTTAGTAGATGTCTGCTAAAAATGGATTTTGCGACTGCGTGTCGTCTTAAGGAAGTCTAAGGGCGGGTATCCGCTAGTTTTCTATAGTTAACATTGCGAAAATGTTGGGTTTAGTAGTCCACAATTGGCGCCGCAAAGTTTCGACACACTGCGATACGCATCTCGCTTGAGTCTTAACACACGAATCACGAGGCAATAACGTCGTGAACGTTCGCCTAATTTATTTAGCCGCGTTCCGCTCGACCCACTTCACTGTCAATGAAGATGGGTAATGAAATATCCCATAACCAATCTCGGCTATTACGGCAGCCGTCTCGCTGGTCATAAATTTTATATTCCTGCTAAAGAAAATAAACTTTATTGGTAGGTAGAGGTATAAATACTCGTATTTTTAATAATTTTATGTTTTCTGTCCGAAGATACGTATAACATTTTTTTGCATATACTAAACTAGGTACCTATTACGAGTACTTATTATGACACGATCGTTCATTTCCTACGAAAGAAAACCAGTAGCACTAGACATAATATATTAATGTAATAATGTTCTGTGGAATCATAATGAAGCAGATTGTTGTAAGGACATACGATTTTCTTTTTTTATTAACGACTTAGACCGCTGAACGTAACTTAGCTTTATAGGCAGAGACCAGAGTCATATGACTCTGGTCTCTGCCTATTACTCTCAGCCTATACCTTCAGGCTGAAGGCTGAAATAGACACAGATAATCGTCTCATTCAAGTCAAATTCGTTTATTACAAGGAGCTTAGTTTATAGGCAGTTTTGAAACGTCAAATACGCCAAATTCCGGTTCGAATGTCAGATTCTACTGAGAAGAGTTAGCATTTATTTCCTTTTGTCTGGTCTTCTTGCAAAATCCGTTCAAAAAGAAGTCTGCTCTATGAACTACCGCCTGCCAAATTTTAATTTTGTACGTCAAGGGATTTTCGAGATATCGTGACGAGTGTTTGAAAAGACCTTTCGCTTTTATATTTAATAATATAAATATTTATATATTCTTGATAAGCTCTTATAATAAACACGATTTACAATATTAATAATTTAAAAAAATTGGTTTTTACATTTCGTTTACCACCTATTGACCCATGTTATAAATCGAAACCAAAACTTTCCGTTTGTAAAGCAATGCTATGTAACGTTGGTCATCACACACCTACTTGTAAATAAGGATAAACATAAAGAAATTTAAAATTCGAAATCGTCTTCCAAACAAATAACGCAATCATCAAAAGAGTGTCCAATTTACATAAACATACTGCAGTAAGTAAGTACAATTTATTCCCAAGTCGTAAATGGATTTCATTGATGAAATCGATATAATAAGATCAAATGGCCGCAGTTAGCTCACGACGTGGGGAAACAAAGACCAAGTCGTAGCCCCGTTGTGGTAATAACAGTAATTTGCTCCTTGTTCTGTTGACACGCATGATTATTTATCTGTACTGCAACGCTGCGGGCGGTCCTGTGCCTTCGATGATAAACATTTTTCGATGTCAGCTTTTATTGAAGTTGTATCATAAGGTTATGCATTTAAATGATATTATTTTTGAATGGCCGCGACATTCATATCTATACAGTTTTGTATTGCTTGTTTATGGTATGAATTTTTAAACAAGCAATACCTATATTTATTTTCACTACTCTTGCTCAAAAACATTGTCATATTACCACTCCACAGCAGGGCTAAACAAGTATTTATGCCTCTAGGGGCTAAAGTAATTTTTTTTTTTTTTAATTTTTGTCTGTTACAAGTACTAAACAAGTACTAGCCTACTTTATAACGAAGGAGGTTTTATTCGTAAATAGAATCATCGTAGGTAAGGCCCTTCTTGTTCTTCTTTTGGTTATATGGCTCCGCGCGTCGAACTATTGAGCCAGAGGTAAGGTCCTAATTGTTTGATAAAAATAAAACTCAATTTTATATAAAGTCATTCTATATCTACTCGCTTATTAGAATATAGTTCATTCGAATAAACACCTACCTAACTAGCGTATATTGTACCTATAGATACATATTTTAGAATCAAATGAAATAATAATAGAATTCGTTTAATAATAAACCAACCATCTATCATTATTAACAACCCATATTCGGCTCACTGTTGAACACGAGTCTCCTCTCAGAATGAGTGGTTAGGCTACTAGTCCACCATGCTGGCCCAATGCGGGATTGGCAGACTTCACACACATAGACAATTAAGAAAATTCTCGTGCAAGCAGGTTTCCTGATTCCTCACGATGTTTTTCCTTTACCATTTGAGACATGTGATATTTAATTTCTTAAAATGCTATATAACTATAATTTAACGATACTAATTAATAATAATTAAAGAAAAAAGCCTAGCATAAATGAATGTGATCAAAATATTTAGGTACCTATTAATTATGTGGAACTTAAGATTACCACAGACTAGATACGATTACTACAACGCTAGCCACTGGAGCATAATTTGTAACACAATACGTGTACCAATTGTTCTATTTTCGAGACGTCGTCAATTCCATTTAAAGAATATAGAGTTTTATTGTTATCACTAGTTGTTATTCAATTAACACCCACGGGATGTATACCGATCAAATCCCACGCACTAATCCTACCTGGAACCTTGTGATAATGTTGACAAATACCTATAAGCTTTTTCTAACAACGTAGTAGGTATACGTAGGTATACTAGCGGACGCCCGTGACTTCGTCCGACCTTAGACCTCGTTAGTCTGGCCCTCGCAAAATCCGTTCTTAGCAGACGTCTACTTATTATTATTATCTACGTCCGTGCTAAATTTCAACTTTCTTCGTTAAGAGGTTTTCGAAATTTCGTGATGGGTGACTTTTCGCTTTTATATGTAAGTTAGATAATAGTGTAGTATTTTATAATATTGTAGGTTGTACGTAACGGCGGCTTATCATACGCCTACGGTGAAACAAATGGTGACAAACAAAATATTATTGTATCTTTTTGATGGTCTTTTCATAGTTCACATAACTATCACCAAGTTTAAATATACAGCTATTTAAAATATAGCCATTGACACTCATAAATTGCTTGCCCTTCAAAATCTTGCCCTTCAAAATCAGTTTAGTAGATCCAGATTATCACAAATTTTACCTCTTTACATCATTAAAGGTTTGTTCTGTGGAGCTACAACAACAAAGAATATATATATATAAGTAATGTTTTATTTGATTAAACCAGGTCATTCTGATACCTATGCATTGTTTACTATGTGCATTTACGCAACCTATAACCAAGAAATCAGATATTCTGCCTTACATGTAGGTACGTAGTCAATGAGACATGTAAGTTCGCGATTTGAAATGATTGTGGCAGCGGCGGCGTGTCATAGCGTCGCCGTCGTGACCCAAACAAGTTACTATTTTAAGATAAACGACACCATAAACGGTCTGTTTGATCGCAGATTGTATCGGCTGTGACGAAGCCCTCAGACCAATATTAGAAGGACCTGTATCGCACTCATAGTCACGAACAAAATTGTCTGACAATTTCAGAAGAAAACGAGCTTAGATTTGGTATATATCTTATAATAAAGTAGAAGTTATTACACAAAAAGGTATTTTTACGGAGCTCTTTAACCGACGAACACGATTACGACTATTTAAAATCGATACTATAATCGATTAATAGTTTCTATAATCGCATTAGATCGTTGATCATATACTTTGACAGAAAAAGAACGTCTAGCGAGGCAGGTCCTATACAATAATTGGTCTGAGGACGCAGCCACATAAACACACTGTGTCACATGTACTTTCTACTAAACGACTCTTTGTAGGCCGCTCTGCACCATTGATAGGCATGAGAACCTTTTCTGTGTGTTGGGTATACAAAAAGTTTTGCAAAACAATCCTAAGTTATTTAAATCATTAATAATATGTAATTAAGCGTGGGCGACTCGGAAGCTTTCCATAAATGTATTTGAACAATTAATTCAAGGTTGAAATATATTACATATGTTCTATTCGATCTACTTGTACAGTGTACATCGTTTGGTAATTCAAAACTAATTTATAGAAGTTATAAAGATTCAAAATATCGTTACCAGACCCTTGCGATTTTATAATAGCTGAAAGTCTATCTGCCCTTGCTCCAACCATAGATTAGTACAATAGAATAGACAACTATGCAGTTCACACCATGTTGAAATGATCTATGCTGAGCACTGACCAACATGAAGCCTAGAATTTATAAATTGGATAATAAAGTGCAGACCCAATGTTCTCACTAATGGTCAATATTATACGCTGTACACAATTAATAAAGACCATTAAAGTTTTCATCGTTTGTTTTATTGTTCATTGTCGTTGATTTGCGTAGTATTTAAGTGTAAACTTTAGGGAGGCGCATAGTGTAACAGGTTGAGAACCCTTGGTTTAGTAGGTAGATCTCAAAAGACCAGACCCTCTATCGTCAAAGTATAAATTACGCTTAATCCTGATGTCTATTTCAGTGTTCTTTTTTTAAATGTCTAAAAATCAAATGTTTATCTAATAGCTTATTTTTTAATTTGTTTTTTTTTCAGATGGCTGAATGGTGACGCCGAATGGATCGAACGTACGCCAAGTAGCGCAAGAAAACCCGCGAGCGAAAACGGAACATGGCGATCTAACAGTACTCTGGGATGGCACGAATCCTCAAGATCCAGGGAACCACGCCGCTCGGAGGGCAACAACGTTGAGACGAGTTCGGGCCTGACATGGCTGCAGAGACAGCAACAGAAGCTGCGCGAGAGGAAAGAGGCACGGGAGAGGGTCGCTCGACTGCCGCTCGAGTGGGACGCTCCTTCCCGACACGTGCGCAGATCAGCTAGCCACCGGTAATTACTAGTTTATAACTGTTAGTTCTGGATTTACCCGAATTAGGTCATTAATCTATCTATACTTATAATAAATCTGTAGAGTGGTCAATTCTGTACATGAAATATATTTCCAAAATAACTATCAGGGGTGATTAGTGATCGATACTGATGTCAAAAATGCAATCAGTAAAATTTTTGTCTGTCTGAATTTCGTTTGTTCGTTATAGAAACAAAAACTTCTCGACGGATTTTAACGAAACTTGATACAATTATTGTTCATACTCCTGGGCAGGTTATAGTATACTTTTCATCACGCTACGATCAATAGGAGCAGAGCAATGAAGGGAAATGTTGGGAAAACGGGAGGAGTTACTCCATTTTTACAGCGATACTACTTTATAGCGTTTGCGATCGTATAGAAAGAGAATCGACGTGTCAAGTGGCTACATGGGTAGAACTCGCTAATTATTCTAATAACTGAGGGGATATGGAGCCTAGACCCATTACGCTGTTCCAATGGTTGGCAGGCTTAATAGTATGACAAATAATCTTTAACTTTTAACTTTAACGAACACCATCAGATATTGATGATAACGATCACGACCGGCGGCTTGATGTGCTTTTCGAGCACACGGGAATGTAGCACATTGTTAACGAGTTTACTTCTCTTTTTTTAAAGTTATAGAAAATAAAATTTAATGTGTCTTAAAAAACAACACAATTTTATTTCATTCCAATCTTCCGGTAAAGCTAAATACGAGTATGCATGGAAAATACCATTTAAGGTCAAAAGCTGTTTATTACTAAAGAGGGATAACAAGCCTCTATGAAAACAGACTGATCCTATTATGAGATTATCACACTCGTATCTTCTGTTTGTAGTGTGGACGGGTACACCAGTGACACAACAGCGTTCGCAGATGACGACGACGACTTCAGTGTACCCCTGCACGTCAACACGCGCACTGCTCTCCGGACTGACAGCATCAGTCCGCAGGCTCCAGACAGGTATAACTTCTTGTAAAATTACTAGAAGACCCCACGCGTAGTTCCCATTCCCGCGGGACTACGGGGACAAAATATGACTTTCACGAATATTGTAGCTTCCTATTTTTATTTAAAAGAATATTGAAATTCGGTTCAGTAGATCCAGAGATTGTACCCTACAACCTGACAAATTCACAAACTTGACATTTTAATAGTATAGAGTATCCGACCAGGGACCGGACCAAGGGACCAGGGACCATAAAGCTTTCTTTTGGTGAAAAAAAATTTCAAATCGGTCCAAGAGTTTCGGAGCCACAAACAACACAAACAAAAATCAAATCTTACCCCTTTATAATTTTGGTTTAGATACAAATGAGATCTTTTTCCGTTAATCACGCTAATGCTAATCATGCTATTTAATGGGAGCTCATATATAATTTCACGTTTTATAGGACCTCATCTAAGAAATTCATGTATGAAAAGATGACGATGCGCGAGTGGAGTGCGAACAGTACGCCGACGAGCACTCAAGCGCCTGGTTTATTGTCGCTAGCGGAGCCCAACAACAACGACACACTTGTAAGTATCGTCATTATCATTATCAGCCTCAGACCAATTATAGAAGGACCTGTATCGCACTCATAGTCACGAACAAAATTGTCTGTCATTTTCTGAGGAAAACGAGCTTAGATTTGGTATATATCTTATACTAAACTAGAAGTTTTTGCCCGTTTTTTACACAATTCAATTACACAAAAAGGCATTTTACGGAGCTCTTTAACCGACGAACACGATTACAACTATTTAACATCGATTCTATAGAGACAGTTTTTATAAACGCATTAGATCGTTGATCATATACTTTGACAGAAAAGTAACGTCTAGCGAGGCAGGTCCTATACAATAATTGGTCTGAGTTATCAGCCGATGGACGTCCTCTGTTGGACATTACCCTATTGGTAGGAACAAACACCACGGTTGACAGCCGCCTTTATTCAGCGTCTGACGCCTATAACTCGTAAATATCAAGAGATTATATTTAGTGGCTTTGTTACATCGAGACAGGAGTCTCAAAATCTGCATAGAATATCCTCCGCATAAACCTACTCGTATCTTAAACAACAACACTCTGTTACTTTTTCTGAATGTGCACAAGTCTTTTCAGAATGAGATGGTTTTTGTGGATTTGCCATAGTCACACTAAGTGGCAAACTACACAGGTTGAAAATATTATGAAGACTTCTTAGGTAGGTTGTTCTCACAATGTTTCCCTATAGCCTTGAAACAAGTGAGACTCCTCTAATTAGGCTAAGGTTATATATCCCCCCGAAAGAAGGTTCAAGTCTCAACCGCTTCTATATTCGCAATGAATATACGGCAAGTGTCTCAATGTATGTGTTTTCCAGATCCGAGAAAGGTCCGAGAGTTGGTCCCGCACAGAGTCCCGCGCCGGCACGCCCGCATTCCCCACGCACCCGCGCACGCCCTACCCGCCCACGCCCACCCCGTCGCTCACTGCCAGGCCGCCACGGTCGCCGACAGTCACCAGGTAAACTCCTCATATAAAGAAAACATGATTCTGTATTTATATAATAATTAAAAGACTCCTCCTAAAGTTCAGATATTGATTTACCTTTCCATTAATTCCTTCTGCCATTTAACAAATCTCGAGCCCAGAGATGTGACTAAATGTAAATGCTAAACTAATCTAAAGTGTCTGAAGACCGGCCCGAAATGTATATCCTTCTGCTAAACTAATCTCAAGGCAAACCCGAGATGTGTATCCTTCTCGTAAACTGATCTCAAGGTAGCCCTTAGATGTTTCTCCTTCTGCTAAACTAATCTCAAGGCAGCCCCGAGATGTATATATTCTTCTCCTAAACTGATCTCAAGGTAGCACCTAAATGTTTCTCCTTCTGATAAACTAATCTCAAGGCAGCCCCGAGATGCATATATTCTTCTCCTAAACTGATCTCAAGGTAGCACCTAGACGTTTCTCCTTCTGTTAAACTAATCTCAAGGCAGCCTCGAGATGCATGTATACTTCTCCTAAACTGATCTCAAGGTAGCACCTAGACGTTTCTCCTTCTGTTAAACTAATCTCAAGGCAGCCCCGAGATGCATGTATACTTCTCCTAAACTGATCTCAAGGTAGCACCTAGACGTTTCTCCTTCTGTTAAACTAATCTCAAGGCAGCCCCGAGATGCATATATACCTCTCCTAAACTGATCTCAAGGTAGCCCTTAGATGTTTCTCCTTCTGCTAAACTAATCTCAAGGCAGCCCCGAAATGCATATATTCTTCTCCTAAACTGATCTCAAGGTAGCCCTTAGATGTTTCTCCTTCTGCTAAACTAATCTCAAGGCAGCCCCGAGATGCATATATTCTTCCCCTAAACTGGCAACCCTTAGATTTATCTCCTTCTGCTAAATTTATCTCTTCAGCTAATCTCAAGACAGCCTTGATATGTAGCATAAACAAGCTACACATTTAAGGTCTTACATCAAGTAACCTTATTAGATGGAAGATATTGTTTAACGAATTGAACAAAAAAAATCAAAAATCAAGCTAGGCTTGAATTCACCAAGTCAATGAGCAATAGATGTGTTAATAATTGTTTTTAACAAAGAATAATTTGAACAGAAAAGAGCGCGAAGGCAGCCCCGAGTCGGAGTACCGCACGTACAACGGCAGCAGCGGCTCGCGGCGCTCCAGCGTGAGCGGCGGCGCCGAGCCGCAGCACGTGGCGCCCGACCGCGTGCGGTTCGCGCGCGACACCAGCCACTACTGGTACAAGCCCAACATCTCGCGTGACGACGGTGCGTATCACGAAATGTTATCAACTCAACAGAATTCAGCCGAAGGCAGTCTCGAGTCGAAGTACTACAGCAGCGGCTCGCAGTGCACAAGCGGCGGCGCCGAGCATTCAGAGCTGGATATACCTATACATTGTAGTCAGAAGCATCTCCAATGATCATATTCACTGTAGTATCTAAAAACCTTTACGTACTTTATCAACTCAAAAATCAACGTTATTCGGTTCACTGCTGAGCTCGAGTCTCCTCTCAGAATGAGACAGGTTAGGCCAATAGTCCACCACGCTGCCCCAATGCGGATTGGCAGACTTCACGCACGCAAAGAATTAAGGAAATTCTCTGGTATGCAGGTTTCCTCGCGATGTTTTCCTTCACCGTTTGAAACACGTGATATTTTATTTCTTTATTTCTTAAAAACCTTTACTTGTATATTCTTAATTAATTAGAACTTCTTTATGCACTCTTGACTTGGAGAGTAAGTCACCGACTTGCTCTCGTGCGTAACGAAAAATGTACTCGGGCGAGGCTTTTAAGATGCGTGCTGCCATCTACAGGCACAGTGAAACAGTGTCCGCTATTTTAAACTTCCAGTAGATGGCGCTCTTACAGAACTTTGAAACAAACCATTTGTTCACTTCAAAAACCTGTTGCGACGCAGTTTTTCCTGAAACTCATAGATGGTGATTTGAGTTTTACTTTTGAAAGAAATTTTAGTTAAGTTGTGTGGTCTAAAGCACACTGTTATCTGTTTTAATGTTTCTGTGTTAAGTTTTATTAAATTATTATGCTTACAGCGGTAGCAGCAGTACAGCAACTAGAAGAAGGCGCATTCATAGTTCGCGACTCGAACTCGTTCCCGGGCGCTTTCGGGCTGGCGGTGCGCGCGGGCGGCGCGGGCGGCGTGCGGCACTTCCTCATCGAGCCGACCGCGCGCGGCGTGCGGCTGCGCGGCTGCCCCGACGAGCCGGTGTTCAGCTCGCTGTCTGCGCTGGTCTATCAGCACACTGTCACGCCATTGGCTCTGCCGGTGCCATTGAAACTGCCTGACAGGTAACCACAGAACACACAGCGTTAAAAGCTGAAGTAGCACGGGGGCGTGGCCCGCTTACACCCGGGTGTGCGGAACTTCGCAAGCGTATCCGCGCTTCTAGCAATCTTGTTTTGTTTCTTCTTCTTAAGGTGCCTCTCCGACTAGCGAAGGTTGGCAGTCAGATTCTTGAACTCGTCTCTATCCTTCGCGAGGCGAAATAATTGTGCGGCGCTTGCGATCCCGGTCCACTCTCTGATGTTTCTCAGCCAAGACTTCTTTCTGCGACCAACGCCTCTTCTACCAGCAACCTTTCCCATCAAGATGAGCTGTAGAAGCTCGTATCTCTCGTGTCGTAGCACGTGCCCTAGATACGCGGCTTTTCTCGTCTTGACGGTCTGCAAAAGTTCACGCTTCTGATTGACGCGTCGCAGAACTTCGGCATTCGTCACTTTGTGAGTCCAACTGATAGCCAGCATACGTCTAAAAACCCACATTTCGAACGCTTCTATACGTTTTCAAAAAAAAAAATCAAAAATCATTTATTTCAAGTAGGCTCAGTTTACAAGCACTTTTGACACGTCAGTTGACTATTTGTAAAGATTCTACCACCGGTTCGGAAGGCAGGTTCTGCTGAGAAGATACCGGCAAGAAACTCAACAGTTGCTCTTTTGAAAAAGTCATACAGTATTATAATTTACAATTGATAACAATTACTGTTTACATTTCTTATAGTTTTACTTCCTGTGTGAAGGTGGAAGCTGATCCAACGGGCTCCAAGCATCTTTATCATTAAGGAACTCATTAATGTTGTAGTACGCTCGACTAAGTAAATGTTTTTTAACACATTGCTTAAAGCTATGCATTGGCATGTCCATCACAGTCTTGGGGATCTTATTATAGAAGAGTACACCCAAACCTACAAAAGATTTTTTTACTCTTTGGAGACGATATGCAGAAATAACTAACTTATGCCCGTGTCTAGTAAGACGTGGGTTTAAATCTCCTTTTCGTTTGTACAAATTAATATTTTGTCTTACATATACTATACTGTTATATATATATTGACAGGCTACTGTTAGTATACCTATTTCTTTAAACTTTTGACGAAGGGACTCGCGTGATTTTAATTGATATATTGCTCGAATTGCTCTTTTTTGAAGTACAAATATAGATTGTATATCGGCAGCCTTGCCCCACAATAAAATACCGTAAGACATTACGCTGTGAATCCTGATCTCCTGATGTCCTCTTTTACTGTCCAGGCTTCACATCCGTATAGAAGTATGGGCCAGATGTAACAACGCTGGAGTCGAATGCGCAGAGGAATCTTAAGACTGCGATTGCAGAGAACTTTTCTCATTTTGTTAAAAGTACTTCGTGCTATTTCAATGCGAGTCTTAACTTCCTGATCGCTACTCCAGGTTTCATTAAGCCACGTACCCAAATATTTGTATTTGCGCACTCTCTCCACTTTTTGGCCGGCTACGTCGATTTCAAGGTTATCAATATTTCTTTTTGATATAACCATGAATTTTGTTTCGTTTACTGACATTGTATTTTGTTCTGTGACAAAAGGAATAAATAATATTCAACTCTAAAGTAAGGGTAACATATTTCTTTTTTTTTTTACTAAATAAAACGCCCGCGGGTACACTGGTTTCAAAGAATGGGGATGATGACTAGGTTTGAATATATTGATTTTTATAATACGTTCGGGTAAATAAGATCAATGTTAAGTAATTTATACATACAAAGCAAAGATTGTCTGGATATTTGCAAAATAAATAAGATTATAAAAATTCAAAATCTATTAAAAATATTTTATCGTAATTAGATGAAAATTCATACAGTTTTAGCTTCCTTACATTAAATGTGACATTTTTTAAATATTTGAACTATAAACATAAACGCAGAAATAACAAAGATATTAGTAATTTTGTTTAAACGCCCATACAAATCTAACAACCATTATTTGCCTACGACGTCATAAGTTCGTGTCATTTTGTATGGGGCGTTTTTCAGGGATTCGCGGCAGCGCCGCAAATCTGACTCTTTAAATACCTGTAGCTCGCAGTAAATCGCAGATACCCTGTTATTTTTATAAAATTGCTTTACTTTAGTTTAATTAGCATACTCTTAATTTATATACAATTTAAAAATCAAAAAAAAAACAAAAATCATTTATTTCAAGTAGGCTCAGTTTACAAGCACTTTTGAGACGTCAGTTGACTATTTGTAAAGATTCTACCACCGGTTCGGAAGGCAGGCTCTGCTGAGAAGATACCGGCAAGAAACTCAACAGTTGCTCTTTTGAAAAAGTCATACAGTATTATAATTTACAATTAATAACAATTACTGTTTACATTTTTTATAGTTTTACTTTCTGTGTGAAGGTGGAAGCTGATCCAACGACCTCCAAGCATCTTTATCATTAAGGAACTCATCAATGTTGTAGTACCCTCCACTAAGTAGATGTTTTTTAACACATTGCTTAAAGCTATGCATTGGCAGGTCCATCACAGTCTTGGGGATCTTATTATAGAAGAGTACACCCAAACCTACAAAAGATTTTTTTACTCTTTGGAGACGATATGCAGAAATAACTAACTTATGCCCGTGTCTAGTAAGACGTGGGTTTAAATCTCCTTTTCGTTTGTACAAATTAATATTTTGTCTTACATATACTATACTGTTATATATATATATTGACAGGCTACTGTTAGTATACCTATTTCTTTAAACTTTTGACGAAGGGACTCGCGTGATTTTAATTGATATATTGCTCGAATTGTTAAAAAACTGTCATCATCCCTATTGGCGCTTTATAAATCTAGTTACTTGAGGAACCTAACCTAACTTTTTTTCTTCTATAATACTTGTGTATTTTCCTCGTTAGCCTCGTTAGTTAGGTTTCTTCGGTTCATATTTTTCTATGAAATATTTACGAAGTGTTAGACAAAATTCGGAGCAGTCTTTAGAGTGAAATTACAGTGTCTTATATTTAGAGTGCTGTACTGATTTTGATCTAAATTTAATTGATCTTGTCAAGAGGTCCTAGTATTTCATAAGCAGATGCAAGATTGTTGACACTACTTTTTATATCGATACAGAGACCCATGGATAGGAGGCAGTGCGAGTGCAGCCGCGCGCGCACTGTTGGCGACAGGAGCTGCGTGTAATGTGCTTCTACTGGGGTCTGAAAACACCGAGGCACTGACTGGCCCTGCTGCTGTCAAACGAGCCGTCCAAAACATTCTACAGAAAAAGGTAACAATTCAATATAATACGATAAATTTCCTGATGTTTTGGTTCAATTAATACATATACAATTTTTCAATATGGATTATGAAAATCAAATTTTAGATAATTTTATTACCTTGCGACGACTCGAGAATAACTTTCATATCAAAATTAATGCCTGGAAGGCATAGCTCATTCTAACCCACGACTGGTTTCTGTTGGCCCTTATTGCAGCAATCGCTAAACTTTATTAAGGTATAGTACACTTTTGCCAATAGGGATATAAATGTTAAATGCCCACGTAGTGGGATATAATTACTACCAAATGCCTCCAAGATGTCATCAAGTCTATGTCATAGAGCTTTAGGCTACGCTAAATAATATAATAAATATGTACCACCAGGCTGCAGCCCACGTGGTCCACTTCAAAGTGTTTGGCGGCGGTATCACGCTGACGGACTCCACGCGCAAGCTGTTCTTCCGAAGACACTACCCGGCCACTGGCGTCTCCTACGCGGGCCTGGATCCTGACGAGCGGAGATATACCTACCTCGACAACGGCACTCAGCATGAAAAGTACGATATACATGTTTTAAGTTCTATTTACTAACAAATATTTGAAACAGAATCCTCCGTTAAGTTTGTCTTCTATAAATTATAAACATAATTACTAAACGAAATTTTATGCTTTAAAACAGAGTATTCCGCTGAGTTTGTCTTCTGTACTTTATAAACTATAAAATTACTGAACGAAAATTTATGCGGTTTTAGATTGCGATTCATGACGTAGGGTTTATTTAAATATTGTTCTTTTATGAGTTCGAGGGGTCAGATATTTCGAACTGATAGATTTTCCATTTTACCTTCTCTTTTTCTATTACAGGAGTCTTTCAATAACTCCGACCTCTTTTTTTATTATAATGTCCTAAATAACTTAGCCTTTCAATTGTATCTCTCTTCGGTTCTCAATATGTCGGAATGTTTTATTATAATTTAACTCAATGTTATTTTGTTTTTTTTTTTTTGTATTAAACAGCCAGCTCTAAGCACTAGCTCGTTCAGTTCAGCTACAAGTTATAGGTATTGATTCACAGGTTTATTTTCCACAGACGTATATTCGCATTCGTGGCGCGCGCGTCTTCAGGAGCTGACAATCAGTGCCACGTGTTCGCTGAACTGGAGCCTGAACAGCCCGCTACTGCTATCGTCAACTTTGTCAATAAGGTATATTTATAGGTCCTTCTATATAATAAAGATTATTATAGCAAAATAACATTATCCAGTTCTTGTTTGCGCGTTACAAATGCCCGGGATATCACCATAATTATGATGGGATCGAAGAGCAACACGCCTTTCAGTGAATAAGGCTAGGTTCATATGAGAAATGATAATCTGCAGCACGTTCAGAACAATTATTATTGTATAGAACCTGCCTCGGTAGACGTTAATTTCTGTCAAAGAACCTATATGATCAACGATCTAATGCGATTATAAAAACTGTCTATACTAGTATCAATGTTTCATGGTAATAGTGTTCGTCGGTTAAAGAGCTCCGTAGTTGAATGGTCTAAAAACAGGCAAAACTTATAATTTAATATAAGGTATATTAATCTAAGCTCGTTTTCCTCAGAAAATGACGGACAACTTTGTTCGTGAATTTGCGTGCGATACTGGTCCTTCTATAATTCGTCTGAGGCAACACATAATTTATTAGACACGCTATCACTTTTAAAGCCGCACGCGATTAGATTTTTATCATCTGAACCATAATGATGCCCATGCGGCAACCCTGTACCGGACGAGGTATAATTTGAGCAGTTTGCCTTTTTTTGTAGACACAATTAATGGTTCTCGTTTTCATTATTTTTATGTCTAAAATTAAGAAATGTTTTTTTAAATTCGGAATAGGTAGTTAGATACCTACATATCCAATTTATTTACTGAAGTTTTTGTTATTGTTACAGGCTCTGCTCGGAAACTCTCAGAAAAGGGATATTATATGAAACGCTCATTCCAAATAAGCGTGTAGTTTCCTAGTTTCATTCGGTTTAGTGGATTAACAATACTCACTGATAAGTGTAAAACACGAAAATAATCTACGAATTCATACATCGATTCCATCAATCAAAATATATTTGATTTTGTCTATTTTTATTCCACTAAGTACACATATTATAAAGATACAATAATATATTGTGAAATGATGAAAATTGATTTAAATTGTAAGTTTAATTTTATGAATAAGTTATTTTCAAAGATTTACTAGTACGCTTCACATTCACCAAGTACAATGTACTATTTTATTAATTTTAATAACAATGAAATATATATTATTATTAATTTAGGGTAGTGAGGAACTAACTAGTCTCATTATTAGTATATTAATATAGAGTCATGTGTGCCTAACATTAATTATGTCAATAATAATGTAAGAAATCACTTTGTAAAAAAGGCCCTACAGCATTCTAAATAGATATAAATAATATAATTATTAACACGTTGGTATTAATATAAGTTAGACATGAAGATTTTGCATCAATGAAGTACAATGGGCTTTTTGCCAAATAGTACAACGAAATAACAAATAAAAAGTACTATAAATTGCCTAATTTTAAATATACAGTAAGTAAGTATACGTAACCATCAATGTGTGTAGATAGGTATAGTATTTATACGTCCACACGAGTAAATAGATAAAATTTAACTGTGCCGGTGTTTCTAATCTTATCTTAGGTATAATGCCACAAACTTATCTGACCCGGTGTCCAAAACTGGAACTAACGCAAAGACGAATAGGAACTAACGTCGTGGCGGTCGCCATTTTGAAAAACAAGCGCGACAATCGGAACACCCTCACCGGGTCAGGTAAGTTTGTGACAATACACACATATTGCAACCATAGATAAAGCAGAGAAGCAATAAACATTTATCCCACTTCTGAAAAATGTTTTTTTTGAGCTTTTTTATTTACCTATGTATTAACTAATAAAAAGAACATTAGAACGCCTTTTAAAATTAAACTCATTACAAGAACAACGTAACAATTTTAGGCAGCTTTCAAAAAGCTGCTAAAGTACCTACTCGTAGGTACAATAATCCAAATAACTGAAACTTTTTATTTTTAATTTTAAGACAAAACACCACGAATAGTATAGATTGTAACATTTTGTGTTATATTATATATTTTGTATGCTTACAAAATGAAATATTATGTGGTACACATTATTTCAGTAAAAAGCTGTATAAAATAAAATGCCTTACCAGTGATCTAAAAATGTTATGAATTAATATTATAAGTTAATGGTTAAAGTGTACCCAGTTAAAATAATTAAAAGCTAATGGATATACTTAAATTGTAAGAAATAACTGTTGTCAAATGTATTTATTGGTTATAATAAATCATTTAAAATATTATTTTTTGTTTTCTTTTTAAGTTTAAGAAGGGATTTTCCGTAAAAATCCAGATACTGTATTTATTTTTCTGAATAATTATTATAACAATTTAAATAGCACATACCTTTATCTACTAGTGCCTATTATTTAACTAGGCAATTGAATAAAACATGACAAAAGCTACAGCGATTAATACCAAGTGTTGCTTGTTAAAGGTAATGCTTTCTAACTTAACATCAGTAGAAAAGCTTGCTCCGTCAATTAACTAATATTATTAGAAAATTAAAAAATATTTAAGGTGCTTAAATTAATAAATATTCAAAACTTCATCTTGACTATTTATTTATCATGGCAACACTTAGGAAAGGAACCAATGCGAAGAATTCCCATATTCACAAACACGAAGAATATTTTTAATAAGGAAGTAGGTAGGTACATACATGGGTACAAGTTATTAATGACAAATCACAGATTAATAGTTCATTATCTACTCTATATGTCATAATTAAACAATTTCATATAAAGTCATGTAGTGAATTATTTTAATAAAAAAAAACAAAACATGAAATTTATAAAACATCCTACCAGCCAAGGATATCATATAAATTTTGTCAATAAATTATAAATAATTTACATAAATCATCCAAAACTAAAAACTATATCCATAGTCTATGCTCGTGTTCATTGGATCGTTTTTTGTATGAACGTCAGTCTTCCGAGCGCCGGCCGAATCTTAAATGTCCGTAATCATCGAAAGAATCGTCTGCCCGTGCTGCCCGGCTCCTCAACAACCCATACTCGCGGTAGAAATGCCTCGGCTGAGTGTCTTCTTCCTCCTCCGCAAGGGACAAGCTCCGTGAACGCGCTGCCTCGGAGGATCGAGTAGAGATCACTAGCGCCACGCTCAGTGCTAACGCGATTATTGTTTCAACCCGCATTTTGTTTGGATTATAATCTGAAATCATTATTTAATTATTATTATTCTCTTTTTTTAATATTCGTACTATACTCGTTCGTATTCGTAGTTTGGCCCTACAAACTATATACCTACTTACAAAATGTTCATAAATGTTTATACAGCAATCAAATTAAAATGCAAGAATTAAATAACTAGCTATTTAATTCTATTATTTAGTAGTAGATAATTTAACACCTAAAAATAATCATATTTAACTGTTTCCTAAATGAATGTCTCTAATATCTTTTGAATAATATTTAAAAAAAGCAATACTTTAAATAATTAATATTTTAAATAATTAAGTGATAAAAGTTTATAAACATTTCACATCGATTTTGGCTGTATTTAAATTCATTAATTCACAACGGAACAATTTATTTGTTACTATAATTCTGAAACGGCTGTATATCGATTTTGACAAATTTTGCTACCTACTTTAGTAAAAATTTCTCTAATAGATTACATTTTTTTAAATAAAATTATTAAAATTGTTTAAAATAATTTTAACAAATTACGAGTAATAATTTTAACAAATTATGATAGAAAAAAAAAATACTATCTAAACACTCCACATGTAGTACTGAATTTGAAAAAAGTACATTTTGCTTTATTTTTTTAATACATTTTACAGCCATGAATACCACCCATTTTAAGCGGCACTTAAAGAATATTTTAAATTTAAAAAATATATACTAATATAAAATATTCTAAAGATAGATAAGTTTAAAAAAATAAACAAGGACATACCAACTGCTTGTTGAAAGCTTCGTTTAGAAATGGGCTGCTAAACTTGGAACTTGTATTTTTATACTAAGCCCGGAAAGTGGAAAACAACGCTCCCCTCTTTGATATTCTCCTCGCAGGCTTTCCTTGGCTGTAGTAATTGACATATTTCAATTTTCAATTATTTTATCAAGCTGAACTGATCTCGTTACTTCAACCTGCTTATCCCAGAAAGCAAATCTAATTTTATTTTCATATATTTATAAATTATTTATCAGTTTGAAGCTCTTAGTAGGTAATGAAATTTTGAATCAATGATAACAGTAACGAGTTTGTAGATTAATAATATACTTATTTGATGTAAAATCATACTTGAAAATTCTATACGATTATTAGGCTGTTTGCCCATCGACCTTTGACATTGCCGAAAAAATTAAAAAAAAAGCAGTTCCCGCGTTTTTTGTTAGGTTATAACAGAACTTAGTTAGGTGTGTTTCTTTTGATTGGTTCATCATAATGGAGAACAATAAAGATTTTGATTGTTTTGAACATCAATTTGTTGAATTAATTGGCGAATTTCAGTCACTATCAGTAAGTTCCCTATAAATATATTTAAAAAATACCTAATCTTCTTACTACTATTCTCATTGACCTAGCTTCTTCGTTGTAGTAAGTCATTGTTGTTTGTTTTTGGTTGTGTTTGGGTATTACTTCCTTTTAAAATATTTATTGTACCGTAATTGGGACCTAAGCAAATACTGAAGTGTTTTTCAAATAGCAATGGGTAGGGTGACAGTTCGTTTCACTCTTGAAAGTTTCCCGCTATTCACGATAATAGTACGTATTCTGAACGTCATAAGGCAACTGTCACCATACCCGTGCTATCTTAATAACACCAAATATCCCCTATATTTGGTCCTAGATCCCAATTACTAAACTCCAAATCCTGTCATAAAAGCATTCAACCTAAGACATCTCATGAAGTGTAAAAGAGATATTTGATCAATGACTGGTTTTATTCCTTGTTTTATTACAAATATTAATTTTAAAGCCTACTGGGCTTTAGGTTAAATCCACCACTAGTTCTCATATTAAATACAGTAGAACCCGCTTAAGACGATTACGCTGAAAACGGTTTCTCGCATAATACGTCATTTGACGCCAGTCCCTACAACTTCAGACATGTTTTCATACATTTACTAAAGCTTAATACATCATCCAGTTTAATACGCCTAGATCTCACATTCGTGTAATTCCAAATGCGACAAATAAATTACAACAGATAGATCAGGACATCATAAAATTCCTTTAGCAAGGTTGCAGGACAAGACTAATATATGATATCATGATATCTTAAAAAACTGAAAGACCGTGACAGCAAACTACCCTTGACATGATGCGAAATTTTGAAGACGCGCTGCAAAAGTAAAATTTAATTGAAAATTTCGTAATTGCTAATGCATCAAAATCTTTTTGTCATACCAGAATAAGTGATTACTTTAAGTAGCATAATTAGGTAGTCTTTACACCAAATACATAATAATTTTATAACTATGTTATTATTTTACACTATCGTCCACCAATATCCCGTATACCTACGCTTTCCCGTCTAAGACCCGTTTTTAGTTGGGTCCCTGCGAAATCGTATTAAACGGGTTCTACTGTAGATATCTGAGTGTAAGCTACGAGAAGCGCTGCGGGTGGAAGCGGCGCGCGCGGAGGCCGCGGAGGCTTCCCGCGACGCGAGTGAGCGCGCGACCGAGGACGCGCGCGCCAGCACTCAGGCCGCGACCGCCGGCACCGCGCAGGGGGTCAAGACGCTCGCAGCCGTACAAGACGAACTCACTACGGTGAAAATGCAACTAGATTTTGCGGTACGAATTTCCTTGAGGATCCCCGCTAATTATAAAATTCAAAATTCATTTATATCAATTAGGCTTAGTTTACAAGCACTTTTGAAAGGTCAAGATTGTCATAATTTAATTTAATCTAATGGTGGTAATAATAGTCGAAAACTTTAAATTAAAGTTACGAGGGTATAACTCATTGTCAACAAGTATATAGCTCAATGCATGTGACTTCTGCCTCCGATTTCGGAGGATGTGGGTTCGAATCCGGTCCGGGACATGCACCTCCAACTTTTCAAATATATGCATTTTAAGAAATTAAACACGTGTCTCAAACGATGAAGGAAAAAAATCGTAAAGAAACCTGCATACCTGTAATTTGTTAATTTTTTTCGTGTGTGAAGTCTGACAATCCGCGTTGAGTCAGAGTGGTGGACTATTAGCTAACCCCTATCAATCTGAGAGGAGACTCATGCTCAACAGTGAGCCAAATATGATTGTTAATTTTTTTGACTACAATCTCATCTGATGGTAAGTGATGATGCAATCGCGGACTAACTTGTTAGGAGTTGAATGAAAATCCACACTCTTTAGATTTCTATACGACATCGTACCGGAATGCTGAATCGCTTACGGCGATACGTCTTTGCCGATAACTAGCTAAAAACTAAAGTAACTAAAAAAAAGCAAATGCCGCCGTTTGAAAAGGGAATTATTCAATTCAGATATTAGAAAGATATCAAAACTTTAAAAATGTAAGTATTAGAAAAAAGTTGCGTAGTCGCCGCTCTACCCAGGAACGGCTGAACCAATTTGGCTGAAAATTGATGGGGAGGTAGATAAGCACCAGGAGTAGGACATAGGACACTTAGGGTAGAAGTAGGGTAGGGGTAGGGTAAGAATAGGGTAGTGTGTAGGTTAGGGGGCAGGGTAATGGTTGGGTTGGAGTAGGGTTTTTTTTTATTCTTTACAAGTTAGCCCTTGACTACAATCTCACCTGATGGTAAGGTAGGTGAATAGTGGGAGTAAAATAGGATAGGGTTAGGGAAGAAGTCAAAGTGAAGCTTGAGCGGATCCGATAATTTACAGTACATAAAAAATACTTTATCTATACTAGTATTATAAAGCTGAAGAGTATGTTTGATTGAACGCGCTAATCTCAGAAACTACTGGTCCGATTTGAAATATTCTTTTAATGTTAGATAGCCCATTTATCGAAGAAGGCTATAGGCTATATATTATTCCCGTATTCCTAAGGGAACGGGAACCACGCGGGTGAAACCGTGCGGCGTCAGCTTGTTTTAAGATAAGATGCTTATTTTACTTTAGGATCGTCAATGCAAACTGTATGAAGAAAAATATTCCGAGATGGTGAACAAGGCAGCGTCACTGGAGAGAGAATTGGAAGCCCTACGACCTCTTCAGGCCGCAAACTCAGCGTATCAGCGACAATACGCGGAACTAAAAGAGCGTATTCGCATCGCGACAGAAGAAGCGCGTAGGTGATTCTATAACGTTTTTGTTTAAATGTATACTCAGAGGCACTGAACTGAATAATGTTACTAGTTACGCAAAATCATTTGAAACTTCGTTACATTAGAGTTTTTATTTATACAGATTACAGATACACTAGTTTTTATTTAATAAAAATACCAAATAGCTATTATTTTACATGCACTCAAACTTCGCAAAAATATCGACTCCCGCTAACGGTCGCGATATTGTACGTGACGTCATCACACAACATTTGCTCACCTGTTATAGGCAATTTCGTACTTCTGCCTTACCTACTGACGAACTAATGGTTAAAATTGAATTTTTTTTTTGTGTTGAAAAGCCCATTTATCGAGGAAGGCCGAACATTATTTTCCATGTTTTGGCCACATTTTTGATCGGTGCTTTGCTCCTATTGATCGTAGCATGATGTTACGCTTATAGCATTCCTCGTTAAACGGGCTTTTCAACACAAAAAGAATTTTTCAATTCTAACCATTAGTTCGTCAGTAGGTAAGGCAGAAGTACGAAATTGCCTATAACGGGCGAGCAACTGTTGTTTGGTGACGTCACTGCGTTAAACGCGAGCTGATCACCGCGCGCTCACTTTAAAATTCTATATCTCGGGAATTAATTAACGTATCGAAATAATTCTTTCACTAGTATTTTTTGTTTTCAACGGAGAATACAGAAAGCTAACATTTAAAAAATAGTTAACATTATTCATTATACGCCCACTTTAATTTACTCGCGTCATATTAGGTGGGCGCATAATTGTGCTTCTGAGTATATTTATATCAAATTATTGAAACTACTAAATTATAAATTGTAATACGGGTTAAGGGATTTTGTAAGATAGCTCGGATAGATGTAATATCACCATGAAATGCCTATAATCGAGGATTTATTACCACCACAGTCTATTTATTTTGCCGCAAAGCGTCGTAGTTGTTTCGATTTGTTATTAGATTTAGATAACAAAATGCTTGAATTTGTATACAGTTATAATATTGTATGTATATAACTAACTATTAAGTGTAGTATCACTACATAAAAAGCAGTAGTTTTTTTGGTCCCTTTGTATTCTTTAATCTTTAAAACTACGCAACGGATTTTGATGCGGTTTTTTGAAAAGCCGCACGCGGACGAAGTCGCGGGCGTCCGCTAGTCTAATAAATAATAGATAATACTCGTACAACAACATTGAACTTTCATATATTACCTATATGTTTAGTAAATAATTTTTTCACTACTCTTGCCCAAAAACATTGTCATACTACCACTCCACAGCGGGGCTAAACAAGCATATTAGCCTCTAGGGGCTAAAGTAATTTTGTTTTTTTAATTATTGTCTGTTACGAGTACTATATAGCCTACTTTATATCGAAGGAGGTTATATGGCTCCGCGCGTCGAGCGATTGAGCCAGAGGTAAGGTCCTGAAAGGTCCTGACTGTTTGATAAAAATAAAACTTGGAATTGGAATAAAATGCACCGTTCTTGTCTGTGGAATGCGGTTATTTTTTTTATTTGATTTTTATTGAGTTGCGAATTTATAGAGCGAGATTTGAAGACAAGGGTGCACGGTGTAATACCTTTGCCTTTTCTTCATGGGAAAAAATTATATTAATAAAGAAAATAAAATTAAAGAGCAAATTTAAAAACAATTATTGTCGTGAATAATTTAATTACTTGATATTTTTAAATAAATTCATTGTGAATTTGTGAACGTAATTTACAAATTTCGCAACATTAATTAATTGTTATGTCTTCATCTAGTGAGAACGGTGACCCTAATTTGGAGATGGATCAAAAAAGACTTACAAATTAAACACCTACTTACGAAAAATTTAATAAGTGGAGAAAAGAACAACAAGTGCATTTTTACTTACAACTTACGCATGGTGTTTTTTAAACAATTATCTAACATGTTTACCCCTCATATTCATTATTCAACTTCACTGTAGTCGGAAATTAAGTTACCGGGTAAAAGCATTTCCCCGAAACATCCAAAGTTGTAGCATTTTGTACCTACATTTTAATTTTCAAATAAAATATACCATTGAATATTGTACTAAACTATTTTATTTTCTCACAATCATAGTGAAAAGCAGAGTGTAACACGTGGGGCTAAACCCATTATAAACTCGGTTTCTATTTAGGCGGTAAAATACCTCGTATTTAATGGGTCTTTTTAGCCCCTTGTATAACAATCTACTATTTGTTGTCTCTTCTCTGCGCTCGAAATACGCTTACAAATTTTCCCTTAAATATCAGCGTCGTAGTCATTATTGGAATTTTCAGTCGATCCCGGGTTACGAAAACTCCGCTACTATTTAGTGTTAATTTATTATCAACCCATATTCGGCTCACTGCTGAGCTCGAGTCTCCTCTCAGAATGAGATTGGTTAGGGCAACACGCTGGCCTAATGCGGATTGGTAAACTTCACACACGCATCAATAAAGAACATTCTCAGGTATGCAGGTTTCCTCACGATGTTCTTCCTTCACCGTTTGAGACACGTGTTATTTAATTTCTTATGACTTTATATTACACAATAACTGAAAAGTTGGAGGTGCATGCCCCGGAGGCCGGAACGGATTCGAACAGAAATCGAGTTGAAACCTGATTTTTTCATACAAAGTGAGGCATCACGTCTTGAAAACGAGTTACGGAGAGTGGAGAGCAGCGCAAGCGCAGGCTCCAAGCTTCGGGAGCGCGCACGTCTTGCGGCCGCGGCGCACGCGCGGGAGCGGCGCCTCGCGAGCGCCGAACTACAGCACACTGCGAAGGAACTAAATACTGCTCTTGGCAAGGATGATCGAGTTATAGTTAGTAGTAGCTCTTTGTTGCAGAATATCTCCTGCAGCTCAAATGAACAACAGCACACTGCACAGGAACTAAATACTGCTCTTGGTAAGGATGATCGAGTTATAGTAGTAGTAGCTCTTTGTTGCAGAATATCTGCTGCAGCTCAAATGAACAACAGCACACTGCGCAGGAACTAAATACTGCTCTTGGTAAGGATGATCGAGTAATAGTAGTAGTAGCTCTTCGTTGCAGAATATCTGCTGCAGCTCAAATGAACAACAGCACACTGCACAGGAACTAAATACTGCTCTTGGTAAGGATGATCGAGTTATAGTAGTAGTAGCTCTTTGTTGCAGAATATCTGCTGCAGCTCAAATGAACAACAGCACACTGCGCAGGAACTAAATACTGCTCTTGGTAAGGATGATCGATTAATAGTAGTAGTAGCTCTTCGTTGCAGAATATCTGCTGAGCTACAGCAATAATAATAATAATAAAAATAAATGCCACGCTGACAACTGTCATGCTTCGTGCTGTCGCCGAGCAGCATTGGTATGTTACGGTATGGTTGCCGGTTAATGATGCTTAACAATTTAGTTTTGCGGGCAAAGTGTAGCCTATTTTAGGGTGTGTTTCCTGCGAGAACGCCTTTGCGAGGTCCGCTTCAAATTTTGAATTTGTTCCCGCAGAAACCATAGATTTTTTCGGAATAAATTGTATCTTTATTCCAAATTTCACTTACATCTGTTTAGTAGTTTTTGCCCGACAGAGTACCTACAAAAATAAATTTTGCAGGAACCATAGATTTTATATTTATCTTATTTCAGATTACTTTTTTCTATACCTACGTCTTTTTAATGGTGTAAGACTACGTCCGATCATAATAGAACAATAAGTTGCTCCAGATTTAGCTTATTCTACCTGAAAATCCGTTCAGTAGCACCAGAGAGCGTGCAGACGGTCAGACAGACGGGGATTTTTTTTTTGTATTCTGTTGCTCATTTAGGATCGCCTCAACTGGATTTTTGTTATTTTATTTTATTTAAAGTTCGATTTCTATCTCATATCTGAGCTATAAAAATTAAGAAATGTTAAATCTTTAAATATATCACAGTTTTATTTTCAGCTGAAATAGCGCGCCAAAAAGTTGTGATAAGCGAGTTGGATTGCCGCTTAGCCAAGTCTCACGAAGACATAAACAAAAAGTTTGCTGATTCTGAATTCGAAACTCTGATTGAAGTAAAGGCAGCATTGGAGTCAGAAAGAGCTGGAACGGATAGACTGGCGAAGGCGTTGGCTGCAGCTTTGGCTGACAACGCTACTTTGGCTTCGTCGGCTGAAGCTGTTGACAAGACTCAGCTCAGTTTGTCACTAGAAAAAAGCAGCATCTGCCCCATAGACTCTTTCCTTGCTGAATAAACTGTTGATTGAAGTTGATGATTATAATATAATTAATAAAACATTATACGTGTTGTTTCTTTTGTGGCCAACATAATAACTAGACGACATCCCGTGGTTCCACTCACGTAGTTTATCGTTGCCGTGGGGAATACGGCAAAAATATAGATTAAAAAAAAAAATTTAGAAAAATTTTAATAGTTCTGTAGATTCAGACCCCCTACAATCTCACAAATTGTACCTACCTCTTTACATTGATAGAAGTACCTATAGATAAAGTCAGGTTGAGGTGAGATGTAAGCACATCTCACTATCATAATGCTACGGCAATTTTTAAAAGAGTAGCAGAATACTTTGAAACAATCAAGAAAAAAAGTGTAAAAATATTTTTCTCGTAAGTATTTTAAGTATTTTTTTTTTATATATATCTACCGATATTCCCATTTCCCTACAACTAGTCGGGAACGACTGTATTAGGAGTGGACCAATAGCCCAACGGGTTTCAACGATCGAAATTACCGTTGAGCTATTGAGGCTCTTTATTTTATTCTCATACGTATGTTATTGAACCACCTTCGAGAATAGTTAACTATTCTAGATCACACTGATTTTCTGACGAAGTCGCAGGCGCGTTTATCAATATTTCAAAGTCAGAAATCGACAAATTGTTGTGGGAGAACCAGTTGTTACTTAGATGTTATGCTTTTTACATTCAAAACCGGTTTCCAAATCGCGACATACCTGCCGTGTTTGTATGTAAGGTCGCAAAATGGTTACATAATTATTATATTGGTTTTGTGGATAAATGCCTTCTGCAAATAGATCATTTGGTCAAATGTACCGTTTAACGCAACAGATACCGGTGCTTGACCTTTTGTACTGTTTCGTAAACTAGTTTCAAGATCTAAACCTATATCAAAAATCTTATCTACAAGTGAAATATTTTAAGAAATTTATAAATCGCCAGTAAGTGCTTGTGCTTTAAGCTTGTAAGATAATATTAATAGAAATAAAAAAAAACAAACATAACTTAAATCGATAGAACTTTTTTTTAAACCTTTAACTTTGATGAGTAAGTAGTAAAACTGCCTTTTGTTCTGTACAAACCTAAAGATTTACATGAGACTACTAACTAAACTAAAACAAGACGATTTGCAAGGAGTAGGTCCACTTAGGTATTGATTGTCTAGGCATTCAACAATTAGTTTGATTTTGAATGCTATTAAGTTGCATAAAAACGATGGATTTTTAAAATTTATTGCCTTTAAAACGGTGATCCTATCTAACTTATAATAAATCTGTAGAGAGGTCAATTCTGTACATGAAATATATTTCCAAAATAAATATTAGGGGGTGATTGGTAATCAATACTGATGTCAAAAATGCAATCAGTAAAATTTTTGTCTGTCGGTCTGTCTGAATTTTCGTTATAGAAACAAAAACTACTCGACGGATTGTAACGCAACTTGGTACAATTATTCTTCATACTCCTGGGCAGATTATAGTATACTTTTCATCAAGCTACGATCAATAGGAGCAGAGCAGTGAATGGAAACGTTAGAAAAACGGAAGAAGTTACTCCATTTTTACAGCGATGCTACTGTAAGGGCTGTGAGGTCTAGTCGCGGGCGTCCGCTAGTATTAAATAAATTGGACAGCCATACAGGAAATGTTGTCCAATGTTATGTGGCTTGAGTTTCCTCACTTGGATGTAGAGTGGGCGCAGGCTGTGACGCGGTGTTTTCGCAAGGCTTCGCGGCGCCCCACGCCTCCGCGCTGCGTAGGCGCAGTGCAGTCAGTCAGTCATCAAACATTGCATGTCGCGGTCACATCGACCGACGACAACAACATCGGAACAAAACTGTACATCATATACAAGCGATCTGTGATATAGTGTTAAGTTACATGCGATAACTGAAAGTGAAAAGCATTTATGAAGTGAAACCTGTTGGATATTGTAACGGCACAACACAGTAAGCTTTCTTTTGGCGCTTTTGTTTTATTGTAGAATACGCGTAGACGTAAGGTTGTAGTGCAGGAAAATTCTTCGATGCTGAATACAACGCAACACTTCGGCTTAATAAATTGTATTGTGTTTCTAATAAGTGACATCGCATTCCAGCAATTATTCAGTCTTGTAAGAGATATAATAAACAGAGAAAGTTTGTTATGAGCTACTAAAGCTTATAACAATACTATGTTAGATCATAACGAACTTTCTGCTTCAAGTAAGTGTAAGTTTACAAGTATAGTTCCCATATAATCAAAGATACTATGTATACACAGTGGCGTGCGTAAATGCATATCAATCATAGGTGCATAAATGCAATGCATACCCTGAGGATTCATTAGATACCTGTATTGGAGGAATTTTCCATGTTATCCAATTTTTACAGTTCATACATTTCATATAGTTGAAAACTTTGCACGCTACTGTGTATAGATATGTCACTAGCGAAAAACTAGCGAAAAACTAGAAACTAGGGCGGTCAAAAGTAACTAATTGTCTTAATTTAACTTTTGTTTTATAAGTGTAAAAACTATGTTTTAATAAACACAAAATTGTGCATGTGTACAATCAGTGGAATAGTTAATTTCGGATAAATTTTTGCAATTATTTTGTAGGCACGTAACATATCTAGAAAATCTTTGCATACATTCATATTATATATTAAAACTAGAAAATCTTTGCATACATTCATATTAATTATTAAAATTGAACTGAAATAATTCGTAGCACAAAGTATGGTAGTACTTAGCACATCTGTTTTTCATAAAACAAATAATGAAGTAAAAATAATCGATGAAACATATCCATATTAAGTCAAAACCGATTCCGCCAACGCAAATAAATAGAATATCTCAGTATAGTCAGTGTTGTAACAGTGAGTCAGAAGCCAGGAGATACAAGGACGGTGAGCTCAACGTGTGGAAACAGTTAGCATGTGAATTCAATAGCAACATTAAAATAATTCACCCACGACACCTGTCATCTGTGCTATTAACATTCCTATTGACAATGGAGTCTTCATGTGGAGCTCATTATCATTACAGATCTACCTTTACAGAACAAACAACGTCCTACGTAATAAGCCTGTTGTGTCAACTGTAACACAATTACTTAAGGAAAATTCTATACTTAGACTAGCTTATCCGGCAAATAGGTTTTTGCCATATTTTCTTTTAAAAATACCGATTCCCTGTTGAAGGCTGGGGTAAGAGGGGAAATATACGTCATCAACCCATATTCGGCTCACTGCTGAGCTCGAGTCTCCTCTCAGAATGAGAGGGGTTAGGCCGATAGTCCACCACGCTAGCCCAATGCGGATTGGCAGACTTCACACACGCAGAGAATTAAGGCAATTCTCTGGTATGCAGGTTTCCTCACGATGTTTTCCTTCACCGATTGAGACACGTGATATTTAATTTCTTAAAATGCACACAACTGAAAAGTCGGAGGTGCATGCCCCGGACCGGATTCGAACCCACACCCTCCGGAATCGGAGGCAGAGGTCATATCCACTGGGCTAAAACGGCTTTTTTTTTTAATTGTAAGAGGGGAAATATACTTTACAAGATATTCTTATAGCATACAAAATATACACAAAATTATTAACGATAAAAGTCTTAATTACATAAATCATATAAGAATCTTAAATAGTTAATTGCTTATCTCTAATCTATCTGTAAGTAGGTAGCTTAACTATATTAATTTGTATACTGTTTGACTAACAACAGTAGTGTTAATAATATACGATGTAGAAAAAAATTACGATAAAAATAAAAAGTTCAATCTGAAGGCACATTCTCGGATAAAGTTCTTACCACTTCTCGCGTATTTATACTATTTTTTTTTGCATAAAGTATTTTTTCATTTCAGTAAAATGATGCACAAAATAGGACTAACATGCTGCGTAGCCATTCTTATTGCTTCCGACATTGTACAAAGGTAAGTTACTATTTTTTCGAAATATTGCGTTGATCCTGACCATGACTATCTCTCTGGTATATTTGATGGATAGCTTGGTAAATTTAAATTTTCTTAATTTGTTCAGATCTAATTTGCGGCTAGGTCAACAAGATACCTGTTAAAGAAATTAGATATATAGATCACCATTTTATTTTGACAATAAGAATTATATCGAAGCTTAAGTCCAGAAACAAATGATCATACATACTTACTGCTCAAACTTTGTGAACTGTGTGTGATACTGAGTCGGACTAACTATGGACGAGGCGGAGCATGGTGGTCGGGCGTTTTCCTTCTACGCCATCTTTAAAAATTTGGTAAAAAATCAAATTCCGTCAAAAGTCAAAATTTCCGAATAACAATATCGTCGTCATCAACCCATATTCGGCTCACTGCTGAGCTCGAGTCTCCTCTCAGAATGAGAGGGGTTAGGCCAATAGTCTACCACGCTGGCCCAATTCGGATTGGCAGACTTCACACACGCAGAGAATTAAGATAATTCTTTGGTATGCAGGTTTCCTCACGATGTTTTCCTTCACCGATTGAGACACGTGGTATTTAATTTCTTAAAATGCACACAACTGAAAAGTTGGAGGTGCATGCCCCGTACCGGATTCGAACCCACGTCCTCCGGAATTGGAGGTAGAGGTAAAAAAAAAAGCCGTGATAACCCAGTGGATATGACCTCTGCCTCCAATAACAATATGCACCCCAAAAACGGTCTGTCAAGGTTACCATTTGCGCTTTCATCATTCTTTATCTATTCTGCAAAAACCGGTTATAAAATAAATTTTCTCAATATTTCCCAAAATAATTCGAGTCGATCCTCAAGAAAACATTTTGTATTAAACAATTAAAAAAATCAATTATGTATTGTTTTAGTGTATCTATATTAGGTCCAAAATTGTTGAGGCCATACGGAAACTATAAAATATCCATAGCAGGAGGGTCCCGTGCGTACAACTTGTACGTAGCAATAGAGGGGAAAAGATCTACGGGAGAACAGTTTTCTCAAGGAAGAGTAGCGCAAGTTCCAGCAGCCGCCTCTAGGGTGGTAGACCTCGAGGTATGTTTAGTTTTTCTTTCTACTTCTTTGTTTAAAAGCATACAGAAACCTTATCAACATCTGTTGCAAATATTTTAAGAAACGACGTGTGTTTCTCAAAATATTTGCAAAGGCAGAAATGCAATGGAAATGAAGAAAAGTTTATTAGATTGTCGCATTACGGTAGTTAAAATAGAATATCTGTACGAGTATGTACTAGAAAGTGCTCTACTGATAATTAAAATTCCTATAAAATAAAATTTCACTGGTATTTACAGACAATAGCTCAGGTAGGTAGGTACCTAAACGTTTTAAAAGATTTACCTAATAGAAAAATATTTTGCTCATTTACTAAACTGCCACATGAATCATGTTGAATGAATCACTTAGTTCTATGTACTCCACCAATACTGCCTTATCGGTACATTGGTTATTTTGTCTGGTTACGGATCATGAGGAACCATTTTCAGGAAGAATCGGGCGATTGAGATTTTCTTATTTGGATCAGGTCTGGCTGGTAGGAGACTTCGGCCATGGCTAGTTACCACCCTACCGACAAAGACGTACCGCCAAGCGATTTAGCTTCCGGTACGATGTTGTGTACAAACCGAAAGGGGTGTGGATTCCTCCTCCTAACAAGTTACCCCGCTTCCATCTTAGATTGCATCATCACTTACCATCAGGTGAGATTGTAGTCAGGGCTAACTTGTAAATAATAAAAAAAGGCTTTGTGAGGCATAAACTGCGTGTAACAACAGACTGGTGTTTTGATGCTTCTGCTTCTTGGGTTTTAATTTTGATTTGACCAAGAAGTTGAGACTCAGAGACTAAAGCGTAAAGGCATTGTAATGTAGTATAGCACAATTTTACCATAAAAATTCTGTCTCTCCTTCTTGCAAACAGTCTGGCCTAATTATGTATTTTTATGTACTAGTTGTTTCTGCCAAAATGGATATTAATCTTTAAAAATATGTTTTATCTAGATAGGCGACCCAGGGCCTGGTCAATATAAACTGGTTGCCCGGTCAACGTCGGGTCCGCTATTCGCTTCATCAGCTCCACTTATCTACCAGCCGAGGAGTTTCTGCATCTTCGTTCAGACAGACAAGCGAGTGTACCAACCTGGTGATACTGTTAACTTTAGAGTGATAGCTTTAGACAAGTAAGTTAATGACTCGTTATCACCCCTTTTATTCCAAGATCTAGTGGTTATTCAAATGCTCAATCTTAGCTGCTTTATCGATGCCACTTAACAGTTGAGGAAAATCACACGCGAAAAATGTTTAAAATCGATTTCGTCAAAGGATGACGTCATTAGAACAAAATTGCAGTGAAGGATTTTTTACTAGCTCTAGGTCTCTTCGGTCTAGCCTTTATGTTTACATATTACCTATACATACGAGGTACGTATGGGCTAAATGGACCGATGAGAAGCGGATTGCAGGGAACTGCTGGATGCTGGTGACTCGAGATCGTGGAGTTTGCAATTCCAGGCCTTTGCGTCCTGTAAGGAAATTCATTAGGATTCAAATCCTAATGAAGATGCTATAAAGCTGATGATGATATAATAGCTAAATTTGGCTAAGTATATATCACTAAAATGCAGCTTACGTAAAGCTTAGATTATTTACTTTTGACATATAGTACCTACTAACTAGGCAGTGTAGACAATGTGGGCTAAAAAGACTGAAATTCCTCTCATATTGCGTTCAATATTATATGTCCATTAAAGGTCTATGGAAAAACCCAGTCCTTAATAGCTTTGCGAATCAATTAAAATTATATTCTAAAGATGATACGAACCTACCTACCTGCTTGTAATTGTAGATAACATAATAATTATTATGTATTCATTTAATTCTTACTTACAACGCACTGTATAATACTGTCCATCAGACCCGCATCCGTGTCCATAGAAATAAAAGTTATTACTCGTAGTTAGAACATTAACACACATTGTAAACACTTTCGATTGTAACACCACAAGCGTGGCAATACAAAGTGTTCGCACGCTGAGATTACGTGAGATGACGAGTTCGTCGACCTGCGATGATTGGGTTCATAATAAATTCTCGATACTTCAGGCTATTAAAACAGAAATACGTAACCATTTTTCTTCTTGTTGTTGTTGTCTGTACTTACATTAAAATAAGTACTTACTTGCTGCATTATATCATAAAACAAATGTCTTCAATCAATAACTCATCATCAGATAATTTAAACTTACCTGATATTGGATGCCGGCGGCCCGAGACCGTTGTTGAAGTCCATGCAAGAGGTCTATGTCCAGCAGAGGAGGTCCATCGGCTTAAAATGATGATTATGATGATGATTTATTTGGACTAATCGTGTTGTATTGGCATCACAAAACACTTATAACCTAACAATAAATTAGATATAATGTTTTTTTAGTTGATTCATAAAGTTCAACACATTCATAACAAACTACAACATTCCTAATTTACTTAAGTATTGCACAGCGGAAAAGCTTAGCCTTGTTTTTATTTTTATGATATGGTAACCTTTTAGATACCTGCTACCGTTGTCAGGGACGGTGGATATAAGCATCTTGGATACCGGCGGATCTCCGGTCCGGCAATGGGCATCCGTTCCACTGGACAGAGGTCTATTCGCTGAAGAGCTATTACTGGCCGATGAACCTGCGCTTGGCCAATGGACTATTCAAGTAAATCTTACAAGTATTGCTATAATTAAAGAAGGAAATGCACAAAATGTTGCAAATTTCTTATTTAACCATCCATCTTTAATGAATGTAGACCAATATGTAAAACATTAAATATATCAACACGTATAAATTAAAGTAAATTAAAAATCAGACAATAAAATTCAATATCAAAAGCAATAAGTTCAATCAAGACTGCGCATTTCTATATTATTGATATGCAAAAATCTTTAACAGAAAGATGAGAATGTCCGTTGAAAGGTCTGTTTGTAATTTTAAACCGGATTACCAGAAGCATTCATTTAAACTCTGTTAATAAGAATTTTTATTTACCAGATGGCCTTACGATAAATTAAAAATACCTAAGTTAGGTAACTATGAACCTTTTTCGGTGCAGGTGGAGGTCCGTGGTCAAAAGTATTCCAGGGAAATAACGGTGGCTGATTATGTGTTACCAAAGTTTCAAATGGACATTCAGATGCCAAAAGAGATACTATTCAGCGAAGGACGGTTTTCCATAAATGTTACTGCCAGGTAAGATGTGATGTTTTGTGATGAGCTGTGATAGCCCAGTGGATATGACCTCTGCCTCCGATTCCGGAGAGTGTGCGTTCGAATCCGGTCCGGGGCATGCACCTCCAACTTTTCAGTTGTGTGCATTTTAAGAAATTAAATATCACGTGTCTCAATCGGCGAAGGAAAACATCGTGAGGAAACCTGCATACTAGAGAATTATCTTAACTCTCTGCGTGTGTGAAGTCTGCCAATCCGCATTGGGCCAGCGTGGTGGACTACTGGCCTAACCCCTCTCATTCTGAGAGGAGACTCGAGCTCAGCAGTGAGACGAATATGGGTTGATGCCGTAATATGTCCAGGATACCATAATTTTGATTAAGAAATAGAACATTAAGCTGTTACCGCAAAAGGCAATAACTGTGACGAATGTGTAAGAACTATTTCTAGTTCCCGGTGTACGAGTATAACTGGTCTACTTCGTTATATATCTAACTGCGAATCGCGATAATATCTGACTAGAGGAAATCGAGTTACGAACGACGGGTAGATTTAGAATGAGATAAGTTAAATTAATTTCTATTTTTCATGATATAACCTGTTATAGATATTATTATAGCTAAACCTGTTTATAAACATTCAACGTATAACCCAACCTCAGAAACCTAATAAGTAAACTATAAACTCTACAATAACAAATAAAAGGCACAATAAATATTTTTCAATTTATATTCTTAAAACTATATAAAAAAACTTTAATCAGTAACAGAAAATCTAATCCAATATTTTAATAAAGCATTCTTTCCTTTCCTCATCACTTTATGTTCAGAAAGTAGACAAAGAAAGCTATAATTTAATCTCAACACAAATGTCGAACATAATTACCGACTCACCGTACACAAGCCGACAATAATTTGATTGTGAAAATTCTTTTTGTTATTGCTCCAATTGAAAACAAAGCCTTGATAAGAAAATCCCTAATTCTAGTAATAATAACTTTCTAATATTGCGTGGTATTTCTATTTACATTGAATGATGGAAAATTTTCAAATAGATTTCTTTGAAGGTTCACGTCATTGATAACTTCGCTTTTACAATGCTAAGCGGATAGTACTAATAAAGCTTAAGAATAAAATATTCTGCGTTTTTTTACGCGATTATCATTTTATCTGCAGACATTTTAATGGCCTCCCGGTGAAAGGTGAACTGACTATATCAGCGTACGCTGTGTTCTTCTCTGGACTGTTACAACCTGTGTTTTCTACTCCCGCCCGAAAAGTGGTTGACTTCAATGGACAAGCGAATGTATTATATGATCTCAAAACAGACCTAGATCTAGCCGAAGACGCTGCGAGACCATTGGTTGTGGAAGCTGTGTTAGAAGAAAAAAATACGCTTATAAAACAAAATATTTCATCTAGAATTTTACTTCTACGGACACCGTACAGACTTAAGGTCACAGCTCCGGATCGATTCAAACCCACCTTGCCTTACAATGTCCAGGTAAAATACTCGTGACTCAGAAAACATCATGTATTGAAGCAATGTCGTCACACGCTCTTTATTTTAATCTAGTTTACTAATAAATTATGCATTTATTTAAATCATGCAAGAAAATCTAACAATCTCATCAATATTCACAACATTTATGCACTTTATACTAAATATAAACAAGATAATATATTTCAACTTGCACGCGATGTATTTACACAATTGATAAACTGTTGTTATTTTCTTTCAGATAGAATTAGTAAACTCAACGGGACACACAATTGATGCGGCTGGTGATGTTGTTGTCGAAAGACTGTGGGATGACGGAGCTCCAGTTAATACAACAACAGTAAAATTAATTAAAGGCATAGCAAAATATACTTATACACCAGATGTGGCTCACACAAACTCCACCCTTAATTTTGTAGTAAGTAATTTTACCAGTGGATAGCCATAAAAATATACAACAAGATATGTCTTCAAATCTTTAATTTCGCAGGTGAAATATAAAGAAATATCAGAAAGGATCGTGAATATACAAAAAAGCTTGGAAAAGGGTGAGCAATTCTTATCAATAGAAGTGCTGACTCGTAACACTGGTATTGGAGATGAAATGCGTGCACAGATTACCGCAACTGAGGCTATGGACATTGTTCACTATGTTGTTATCGGAAGAGGTGACATACTAATCGCGAAAACTTTAGAAGTAAGTATCATGTAAGTTCATGTAGCAATGACCTGTTAATTATCCTAGTTTTGTACTTACTAAATAATATTATAGAAGTAAAAGAGAATAATAACGCAGATGATATTTTTTAAAATTTGAATCTTAGAAAAAAATACCTCACTTAAACTAAGCTGCCTTGCGAGTTAAAATGATGTTTACACAATTTTAATTAAAAATTATAACAATTTTAATAATAATATAATCGGACAATGTCCCTCCAGAAAGATATACCTACTCGTAATTATTTAAAAGACTAGAAAAATATACTAGTTTGATTTCATAAATCCTTAAACTAAATTTAACATTTACAGTTGAGTCCAGCGCGTCGCAGGGTAGATGTATCAGTACCAGTAACGGCAGGGATGGCACCGGGTTGTATATTACTGGCATGGTACCCGCGGCTGGCTGGAGACTCAGTTCTTTCTGCTGCAGTGTATGCTCCCCAAAGAGACTTATTGCAACACAAGGTAACTATTTCTACAAAACTTAGTCTTCTGTATTTTTGATCTTATAATATCTTAATAAATTATTTGTAGAAATGTTTTAATCATACTACTGTTTTCGTTTATCTCTTCTGTTTTCGTTTTCATTCAGTTAAAAATATAACCTCTTAGGTATCAGTCACTTCAGCTTCATCAGGATCACTTCTTCGGCCTAATGGTTTAGTGGAATTTCGGGTTTCTGGCGAAGCAGGTTCACAGGCTGGTTTGCTCGGCGGTGACCAAAACGCTATCCTTACAGGACTAGCAAGAAAAAATGGACTCGGCAGCGGACTTGATATGCGTACGGTACGAAAATATATTAAATAACCTATTAAATATTATTTGAGACCTCAAAAAAGCAATTATAAGTTTAATAATGTTTTAGATCGAACGTGAAGTGGAAAGTTTTATTGGATTAAAATATTCGTTGTTTAAAAACGAAGATCATCTACCGAGCTTAGGTCTTGATTTAGGAGGGCGCAATTCTTCAGATGTGTTCAGTGTAAGTACATGCTTATTTTTATGATTGATTGGTAAAGTTGGAGAAGTTTGATAATCATCATTTCATTTCATTTCAGAACGCAGGAATGGTACTTTTAACAGATGGTCTGGTCATTGCAAGTAATAAACCAGGTAAATAACACACATTTTAACCATTCTTATTAAATTCAAGTTTCAGCAGTGACAACAATAAAACTTTTGTAATATTTAGTATTTGATCATTTTTAAAATTGATATTAAAGGCATTTGGTTACTTGACCATAGTGTAATGTTTTATATCTATAGTATTTGTTTCTGCTTCTACCTTTTTTAAATATTTTATTTCTTTATCTACAGCAGTGTTAGAAGAGCCAGAAACAGGCACTAGAGCACCGGAAGCAGGTCCATATGCATTCAGCAGAGTACCACCGCCACCAACGCCACGGTACTATCTCACGCGCACGATGTCGCCGCATACTACCTGGATGTTCACCAATCTGACCATTGGGTACGGCTTTGATATGACATAGCTGTGATTATATGCAATTTAATACGCCAGCTTTAAATTTACGAATTGAACGATTACGGGAACTATTATAATTATGATGACCTTAGTGGCATAGTGCATCCAAGGTTTTGATTCCCACAACTGGAAAATATGACAATATCTACAATAATGCAACCCTTATTATCGGCCTGAGTATAGTCTTCATAGTTTGGTGCCCGTTATGTTAAAGCAAATTTTCCTGATTGATATTTTTAAAGCTAAATTGTTCAGTAGCTGTTAGTAAATTTGCTGCTTTTTAAATTACACAATAAAAGTAGAAAGTTTAAAAAAAAAACTTACGCAAACTCAGACGTTACAAATCCTAATAAACCTGATTATCATACCAACAGTGATGATGGTGTTGGAACTCGGGAGCGCTGGTCACCAGTCACACCAGGAGAATGGACTGTGGGAGCTTTTGCTGTACATCCAACCTTGGGATTGGGTATTGCTGAACCCCGTAAAGTGACCACCGCCCTTCCCCTGTCCCTCACCGCTGAACTACCAGAAAGTTTACAGAGAGGAGAAACTCTAGCGGTGGTCGTTACATTGAAAAGCACCCTTACAGTTGACACATCAGTTGAAGTGACTTTCCACAATTCTGATCAATACTACGAATTTGAACCTCTGGAAAATAACATCGAATCAGCTAAAAGTGAGTTTTTACAAGTAATTCACTTGTATTTTTTATTTTCCAAATACATAAGCAGTTGTTGTTTTCGACAATTTTACTAATATTGATTTTTCCTATGCATGATCTTTATTCTAATGAAAATATATCTTGTAGAAATCGAATTATTCCGTCGATTGCGTGTAAATGTGCCAGCTCGAGGCTCCAGTAGTACAGCATTCTTGGTAACTTCAGTACGAAGTGGCGAAGCGTCTATTATTATCGAAGCTAACGGCAATGGCGTCTCTGCATCTCTATTCCGTACTATTGATGTTAAGGTATTACCACTAATATAATCATAATTATCGATTTTAGTAAGATCATTGCTTTTGCAGTTAGTGAATACCCGTTCATCAATTTATCCATGTTTTATCGATTGCTTCTAAATTGCTAAACATATTAGTATTTTGTATGTCAATCCATTTAATGATTCATCAATGTGTATTTATCATCTTAGTCATGATAATGACAAGAATTCGGTGATATACCGATTTTAGTAAAACTGCTATTAGGTTTAAGTGACTACAACAAAATTTGGTACTTACTCATGCAAATTTGTTAATTCTGACTAATATTTCTTCATAGGATGGTTACACAGAAAAGATTTGGTCATGGGCTCTTCTAGATGCGCGTCGTGGCGTGGCACGAACCAATGTGACCCTAACCCCTGCAGCTGGTACTAAACTTGGAGCAGTTTCTTTAGAAGCTACTGGTGATTTATTAGCAAACGCATTAAGAGCAATGAAATCGCCGTCCACTGTCGCTGCAGATGCTACATATGCATTGCGACCATTGGCTCGTGCTTGCATCTTACTGGACTATCTTCAGGTAATTTATTTCTGCACAACTGACAGATTGGATACAATAGAGGATGCACGCTTGCTCGAGCAATTGCGTTGCTGCATGTTTTACATTTATTAGCTACGATGTCTTCGTCGCCTGTCAGAGTAATGTTGTTATTTAATTTTCGCCTTAATTTTTAATAGTTGGTAGGATTGACATTTTGTTCCTTAATCAGTTTCTTTCACAGTTTCTTCTTGGCTTTATTCAAATAGAGCTGAGAGATAAGTTAGATCTCAAAAGGAATACATATATTTTCCAGGCAACAAATCAAGACGACGAAGTGTCGATAGTAAAGGATGCGCGACTACAAGCTTCTACGGGTTATCAGCGTCTGATGGCCTTCCGTCGACCAGATGGTTCTTTTGTAGCGGAATTCGGTGATGATGCTGTGTCGGATGTGTGGTGAGTTGATCGAAATATTTATGTTATAATTAAAACCTTTTTTGTTTCACGCTGGAAAATGCTTTTACGCATCTCCCTCGGAAATAGAGCGGCATACGCTGGCACTATTTTCGAGGGAGTATGTGGGACTCAAGGTCTGCGAGTCAGCCAGAATACTCACTAAAACCCAGCAAGGTTCCATCGCCTCGCCTGATGCCTGAGTTCCGGGAACAAAAAATAATCTTCCGCAAATGTTATAACTAAAACTTACTTCAACTAATTTTTCTACCTTTACTTGAAGTAAACAGTGGTGCTAGCGCGGTGGGTGTTTCAACTTTTAGATACCCTTTCAGGATGCTATGTAAATCGTATCGGAATACTTAGAAGGTAACTCATATGTAAAACCAATCCAAAAGTCGTCAAGGAGTGCCTGTTTTTACATTTTACATAAAGGCCAGTATATAGATCTCCTAAAACAATACTATAGGTATAAGATTGTAAAACATCCGAATTCCACAAAATAATATGATCGAATTTTACTTCGTTCAGGATGACATCAATGGCGGCACGTTGGTTGAGTCGCTCATCCCGCTATGTGGAAGTATCTCCCGAAGCCACCATGGCTGCTGCAAGATGGTTGATCAATGCCCAAAAGTCCGACGGCAGTTGGCAACCTCCGTCCCCTTCGCAGAAAAATGATCCACGAGCACAATCTGTTGTTCCATTGACTGCCTACGCCTTACTGGCCTTGCAGGAGACCAAGGTATTACTAGTAAATTGTATGGCATTCATAGTAAGTAGTTTGGTTTTAAAACATTCAATCAACCGTGACTGTTAGCGATTCAACGTCCGATATCAATATCATGTTTTCGAGCAGTCATTATTGTAATACGGATGCTTGTATGTCTTTGTCGTTTAAGTGAATTACATTTACGCGCCAGAGTTATGGATTTTTCGGGATAAAAAGCTTGTAAAATACTCGTATGTTGCCCATAAACTCCTTTATTTTAAAGTAAAAGTCCCTTAAAAATCGGACTAGCCTTTTCCAGACAGACAGACGAAAATTTTAAAAAGCTTGTATTTGTTTTGATGTTATGTAAATAATTATATGCACTTGTTACATATTTTTAAATGACACATACAAACATTTCTATTTTTAACCGACTTCAAAAAAAGGAGGAGGTTTTTCAATTCAATCGTATATTATTTATACGTATTGTTAGATTGATTACTATTTTTAACTGCTGTAACCCATGAGCCACCTAAAATAACAATAATATAACTTATTTCTAACAGAGCAACGAAATCCTATACAAGAACGCAATGAACAAAGCTCTGGACTTCCTCGCAAAGAATCTGTCTCCTGAATTGGATGCATATTCCCTGGCCTTGACAAGCAGCGCATTGGCCGCGGCCAGGCATCCACAGGCCACGCTGGCCTTGCAGATTATGGACAAATATGCTAATACTTCGGGTAAGTAATATAATGATGAGTAATAGCGATGTCATTTGGCGTCGGAAAAACATTCAACAATTTATTTACGTATAGTTTCGTTTTTTGTATTTTTTTTTATTAAACAATTTGCCCTATTTGGACGATAGCGGTCAAATATTATATTCATCCATCGTCCATCACTGTCCGTCAATTAGGTAGTTAATTAGTCATGTCATGTTTTAGTAGTGCGAAGGCATCCTTACCAACTTTTGTTAGAGTCCAGTGAATTAATCATCCAACTTCACTTCACTTGTACACCTTTACAGAACTTTGATTTTGATTTGATTGAATATAATGCATTCTACTGTTAACAATAAACCTCTAATATATAGCAAATCAATGAAAATAAAACAAGAGTGTAATTCTTACGATTTTCCCGTCAAACAGGCAAACTCCATACATACTTTAGTACATAATGAATGCTTAAAATTCAACTCCCTCTCCCAAAAATGAATCGGCTTTATCTATGTTTTAACGAATGCTTTGTCTCAGATGTCTCTACATTGTACTGGTCTCGAAAAGTTCCTGGTGCAGAATGGAAAAACCCATGGTTAAAAGCAAACAGCCTAGAAGCTTCCACTGCAGCGTGGGGTCTTCGCTCTATGTTGGCCTCCAGTCTATTAGAGGAGGCTGTTCCTGTAGCTCGTTACCTAATTCAAGCTCTTGGCCCTAAAGATCAAGATCCTGACGTGGTAAGAATTTTATTCTAGAGAATAGACAAAACAGATGAAAATTAAATATAAAATGTCCAAGGTAGCTTAAAAGAAGCAACGATTTTCCAAAATAGTTTTATTTTCGTTACAGTTGGATGCACTGGCGCAATTCGCTCAAATGTTGAAGACTACAAATAAGCTGAGAGTGTCGGTAACAGTAGCGACCTTTGAAGAACCACGCCAGTTTAATATTGACAACGACAACGCTCTCATTATACAGACGCAATTGGTAAGTAACTTTATTAAACAACTAGCGGACGCCCGCGACTTCGTCCGCGTGAAGGTAGTTGTAAACTTCCCTTCACTGCTCTGCTTCTGCTTGATCGTAGCGTGATGAAAAGTATACTTTAACCTGCCCAGGAGTGTGAAAAATAATTGTACCAAGTTTCGTTAAAATCCGTCGAGTAGTTTTTGTTCCAAAAACGAACATACCACGCGGCGAAAGCTTAAAAAATTGAGTAACTTCTCCCGTTTTCCCAACATTTCCCTTCACTACTCTGCTCCTATTCATCGTAGCGTGATGAAAAGTATACTATAACCTGCCCAGGAGTATGAAGAATAATTGTACCAAGTTTCGTTAAAATCCGTCGAGTAGTTTTTGTTTCTATAAAGAACATACAGACAGACAGACAGACAGACAGACAGACAGACAAAAATTTTACTGATTGCATTTTTGGCATCAGTATCGACCACTAATCACCCCCTGATAGTTATTTTGGAAATATGTTTCATGTACAGAATTGACCTCTCTAAAGATTTATTATAAGTATAGAAAATAATGATTTTATAATGCATATCTCAAATCTCAATTACTAAACACAACAGAATCCATCGAATACTTACAGCATTCCCTACCTTAACTCAAGAGTATGCAGACCGAATCAAATTGGTCTCGGCATGTTTACTAAAATAGAACAACAAGAAATAAATAATAAGGCGAGACAAAACATTCCCTAGTAATTAGTGAATTCATACAAAGGTAGTCTGAACAAGGACTTGTTTGTTGTAACTAAAAGTTATCAAGTTAAAAATGGGATGTTAAAAGATGACTTTGCAGGTCCGCAATGCAATTAACGCTAGTGCAGTAACCGAGGGTCGAGGAGTCGCAATGTTCGGGCTATCAGCAAAGGGCAGTACCAATGTGACAGCCGCCTGGCCGCGGTACACGCTCGACCCGAGGGTCGACCAGGTGTCCACTAGAGACAGACTTCAACTTTCCATTTGCATCGGGTAAGCCCTAGTCCTAGTATTACAAAAGAAATAACACACTCGCCCAAATTATAAACCAGGTTATAGGTTGCCGCACCTCGAGCGAGTGCTCGACTGTTTCTTCCATGAAGGAATTAAGATAACCCTTATAATAGAAATAAATACTTAACACAACAACAACACAACTTAAAATAAATATGAAAGTGAATTAACCTATGTAGGATGTTTCCAACTGTTGGGCGCACGTTTATCCCAGGAAAATTGAGATGGATTGTTTGACTTTTCATTTCTGAAGCGAAACTCTATACCTATAATTCTGTGTTTTTTTTTCGGGAATTTTTTTTAGAAAGAGTTCTTTCTTTAGCGAAAGTTAGTAACCACAAACAATGACGGTCTGTGGTCACCACTTTAATTTTTATCAAGTCTTCTTTAGTTGAATATTTTTACTGGTCTCTTCTAGGTTTGTTCCAATTGCCAATGAAACAGAAAGTGGATTAGCACTCCTCACCGTTCAACTGCCATCAGGATATTTAGCAGACTTGAACACGATCACTGAATTAACGGTGAGTAGGTACAATATTAATAAAGAACAAGTTGTTGGTTTTTAGACAATTAGACATCTAATATCCACGTTTCACGGACAAAATAGAAGATATGTTGGATGCCATAATATTTTTGTGAATCACTTAATTGCCTCTTATCGTGATATGTAAGCCAATAGTTTAGAGAAAAGTCTCGATGTATTTACCTGACAAAATTGTTTTATAACTTTGAGTACATTTCGCATTTTAAAGATTGTATACAATTCTTCAGTTAATAATAACCTTAATAGCCCTCAATGCCCTATGCGAATTGGTACGAGTAGATATCACACGTGCAGAAAATTAAGCTAAAGTAGCATTCAGCGTTCGGATGATTTTTAATTTCTTAAAATGCACGTAACTAAAAAGTTAGAAGTGCATGCCCCGGACCGTTTGAACCTACACCTACCAAATCAAAGGCAGAGGTCCCCAGGACTATCACGGCTTCACATTACAACTCGATAACAACCTTATAGACGCAGATATTTTTATGCGCATAATATGAGAAAATATGATATCCCCATTCGCCAGACACTTGGCTTCATGGCAACCCTTCGCTAGAGACCCTTGGAGCTTCAAATTAAATAGTGTTTTTCGAAGAGTTGCTGCGAAGCTGAGGGACTGGCGACTAGAAATATAATTTCTCAAATTATGCCGAGGAAAACATGATCAAATTACACTTTATACTTAGACGGTTGAGGGTCTGGATACTTAAAACATAATTGGCTACCATACTTACATAAGATAGGAGCATGATCTGACAAACTTTCAGCTGTTATAAAATGACGAAGGTTTGGCGTTCACGGGCTCTTAGTCTATTAGAAAACACGCTAATATTGTTTTAATTAAAACCAGGCGGCGCGACACGTGGTGGGCGCTAGAGTGATGGCGGGCGGCACGCAAGTGACGGCGTGGCTGCGCTCCAGCGTCTCCGAGCGGTGCGCCACGCTAGCGGCGCCGCGCGCGCTGCCCGTGGCCCGCCAGCGACCTGCGTGGGTCACACTCGTCGACCTCTACGACTCTAGTGAGTATATTTATTTACCCCCAAATTGTGTCTATCAGTATATTTTATACAGGGTTTCCTAATTTATTGTTATTGTAGGCACGATACTCTGGTAATTTTCTTTTACCACGGCATTTTAATTTTTTTATGTAATAACCCATAAAATTATGGGTTAAAAGCGAGCTCCTTCAGTTCGAATTTTTAGACGCCTACGGCAACGAAACTACGTGACGTCACCACCAGTTTTGCCACCGTTCCGCAGGATAGTGATTAAGCAACAATCAATGTTATGTTTGATTTTTGAAAAGTTGAAAACTGTAACTCGGCTATGTATTAAGTATACAAAGCGGAATTCCTTACTTAACGTTTTAAAGTTTTTTTCTTTTCATTTTAATAATTTGGTTGATGCCTCAGACCAATAGGGATGATGACAGTTTTTTAAATTGTATATAAATTAAGAGTATACTAATAGTAAAGTAATTTTGTAAAAGGAACAGGGTATCTGCGATCATTACTTTCGGAGCTACAGGGATTTAAAGAGTCAGATTTGCGGCGCTGCCGCGGATCCCTGAAAAACGCCCCATACAAAATGGCTCGAAAAAATGACGTCATAGGCATGTAATGATCGTTAGATTTGTATGCGCGTTCAAACAAAATTACTAATATCTTTGTTATTTGTGCGTTTATCTTTATAGTTCATATATTAAAAAATGTCACATTTAATGAAAGGAAGCTAAAACTGTATGAATTTTCATCTAATTACGATAAAAAAAATTTAGTAGTTTTTGAAGTTTTATAATCTCATTTATTTTGCAAATATCCAGACAATCTTTGCTTTTTATGTATAAATTAGTTAACATTGACCCTATTTACCCGAATGTATCATAAAAATCAATATATTCAAACCTAGTCATCATCCCCATTATTATATAGGACCTGCCTCGCTAGACGTTACTTTTCTTTCAAAGTATATTATCAACGATCTAATGCGATTATAAAAACTGTCTCTATATAATCGATGTTAAATAGTTGTAATCGTGTTAGAGCTCCGTAAAAATACCTTTTTGTGTAATTTAATGGTGTAAAAAACGGGCAAAAACTTCCAATTTAGTATAAGATATATACCAAATCTAAGCTCGTTTTCCTCAGAAAATGACAGACAATTTTGTTCGTGACTATGAGCGCGATACAGGTCCTTCTATAATTGGTCTAAGGCTAATCCGGATATATCATAAGACGACTATCTTTCAAACATTGAACTATTTTTTTTCGTTAGTAGGTAAACAGACAACAGTGTTACAGGCCTGTAACAAAGCACTGCCTTCTCAAAAAGTAGATTTTTTGGATTATTTGTGTTAGTAAAAGAGACGTGGAGTTTCACGTTACTCAATGAGCTAGTGTAGTGTAAAAAAAATTGAGAACCGCTGCTATAAAAAAAAATATATTGTCTATAGGTCACCGCGCGCGCGTGTTCTACCAAGTGCCGCCGAGCACGGCGTGCGACGTGTGCCGCGAGTGGCCGTCGTGCGCCGGCGCGTGCGGCTCGTCCGAGCGACAGCTCAGCCCCACCACGCGCAAGCCACCCAACGACGCCGCCGCCCCGCAGTTTACGTTGGCCCTTATGTTCACTATCGCCGTTATATTGTTAATACGATAAACTTTAATTTTGTAACTTATGTACATTGTAAAATAATTTTGTTAAATGAATTAATAAATTATATTTAGCTATATTTTTGACATATTACATTAAAATAATAACAAAGATAATTGGCGCTTATATTAATTAACTATGATCGTGATATTGTTAATACGATAAAAGAAACTTAATTAGGTACCCATTGTAAAATTATTTATTTATACGGATAATAAATTATACTAGATGTGCTGTAACACATTGCCTGTCAATTCTTTAAGAGTGTGCAATATGTAATTTGGTGGTTACAAATGGTTCTGGATCTCAGATTCTGGAAAAGTTAGGAGCCTGATATTTGGGTAAATGAAATTTCAAAGTGTCAGCTTCGTTATGACTATACAAAATATACAATTTGTAAAACTTTTCTCGATAGTTTATTTTTTTGAAAAATACATGTTTTGCTCACATTTTGCTTTCAATCTCAGGAAAAGCAAACTTATTTTCTTAAATTTTTGTTTTGTATAGTAATTTGGTATATATCTTGAACATGGCCATTTTGTTTTTCGTTATGTTGTTTAATTTACTTGCAATTAGGAAAAATGGTTTTGGCGCTCACGTCATAAAATTTGCGTCGCGCGTCAATCGCTCCGTGCTTTTCACTCACGTCAAAAGTCATAATTCAGCGTCTCGTTTGCGCTTCGAATTTTATCCATATCGTACCGACGCGTTGCGCGCTCTTAAGCGCGAGGAACAACTACACCTATAGGTAAGTCTAGTAGGTACTTTCGGAAGGTAGTTGGGGAACTTCGGAAGCGAAGTAACCCAAATTCCGAATTACCTATTATTGTCCAAAGAAAAGCATCACAAACATTGAAATATTATATATATTAAGAAGGTTTACCTACTTGTTATCTTTCTTTAGTAAAAATTTCACAATAATAACACAATAATAAAAATAAATAAATACCGAAATTAATCAATAGTTTTCTTGAATTTTCATCTTACTAATCATCCACTGAAAGAACCCCAGCACAGAGAAAGACATCGTGAGTGGTACTGCTGAAGCCTTGATCCAACCCCATAAACTGAAAACAAACAATAATACGTACCTATTATGTAGGTAATTAGGGTTTAATAATAGAAAAATAATGAGACGTGATTCGGAGGGATTAGATTCGAACCCGGTCCGGGGCATGCACCTCCAACTTTTCAGTTGTGTGCATTTTAAGAAATTAAATATCACGTGTCTCAAACTGTGAAGGAAAAACATCGTGAGGAAACCTGCATACCAGAGAATTTTCTTAATTCTCTGCGTGTGTGAAGTCTGCCAATCCGCATTTGGCCAGCATAAAGGAGACTAAGGCCTAACCTCTTTCTGTCTGGGAGGAGACTCGTGCTTAACAGTGAGACGAATATGAGTCGATAATAATGATGATGGTTTACATTTAGTGTTTAAAGAAAAATCAAAGGAACAAATGAAATTATGATGTTTAATCAATCTCATCAATATAGAGTCAGACCCTGGACTATTAGGCATTCAACGGCGCGACAATTGTCGTTAAGTTATACCTAATAAGTACTTCTATATACTACGAGTAATATTATAAAGAGGTTTAGTTTGTAATCTCTGGGTCCATTAGATTTCAATTTTCAAAATACTTTTACCAAAAGAACGCTAAGTTATTTGAGAATTATACGCGGGTGAAACCGCGTGGCACAACACCTACTAAAGTGAATCCGATACGCCAAACGAACTTCCCAATATAGATTAGCTATAATTAAAGTAAGTGAATAATTACTCGTATAGTTCGTCAGAAATATAATAGGGCTCAGTCGGAAGCAGGCCACTTCTGAAGATGAAGACGTGTTCTAATGGACGGTCTTCTGAGTCTGTTGGGGTTTGCTCCACCATATGAACAAACTTTTGGCCTTCAACTACCTGTAAAACAAGGATGAATTTTATTATGCATTAATTAGAATGAATATCAAATATTGATAGTGTATCTAAATTACTTAGATGATTTAATATCTAGGTAATTTAGAGAAAATATATTTCATTTAATCTGTAGATAATACATCAGAAAGTTAAATTTATCTTCTATACTTATAATAAATCTGTAGAGAGGTCAATTCTGTACATGAAATATATTTCCAAAATAACTATCAGGGGGTGATTAGTGATCGATACTGATGCCAAAAATGCAATCAGTAAAATTTTTGTCTGTCTGTCTGTCTGTCTGTCTGTCTGTCTGTCTGTCTGTCTGTCTGTCTGTCTGTCTGTCTGTCTGTATGTTCTTTATAGAAACAAAAACTACTGGACGGAATTTAACGAAACTTGATACAATTATTCTCCATACTCCTGGGCAGGTTATAGTATACTTTTCATTACGCTACGATCAATAGGAGCAGAGCAGTGAAGAGATATGTTGAGAAAACGGGAGATGTTACTCGATTGTTTAAGCTTCCGTCGCGTGTACAGCCTTAATGGTTAAAGCTACATGGAAATCATGTATGACGGAAATGTTTTCCTTAAAATTATCTATAAAAACACAACAGCATATATATGTCTATCTTTTATGGTTGACTCACAATAACACGTGTAACTCCCGATAGCTTAGCAGTTCGAAGCTTTCTAATTATATTTATCTACTCTTATGTTTATAACACTCATCACTCATCACTAACTAAAAAAGTTAACATTATTACCTATTCAATAAAAAAAGAATCATAAAAATCGGCAAAGAAACACCAAAGTTATACAAGAAATACGCTAAGCCATCGCGCGTGAATACTAATTCATGCTATATGGATTATTTTTGTGTAACGGTTACCGCGCTCGATGCGACTCGCGGGGGGGGGGGGGGAATACATAAAGAAGTGCAGCCTTAATGAGTACCTAGGGTAGGGGTAGGGTAGGGTATGGGTAGGGTTGGGATAGGGTAGGGTAGATGTAGGGTAGAATAGGGGTAGTTGAAAGTTTACAACGACTTTCACGCGGACGAAGTCGCGGACGTCCGCTAGTATTAATAAAGAGATGTGTTTGGTTATGTAGGTAGGTTTGACGGCTTTAAGCTTGAAACATGATGCACCTACAAAAAAATATACATACATCACCACCATATATGTATACATATACCACCTGAACATAGAACCTCCTCTATTTTGAAAGTATTATTTAAAACCGAATTTCACGCTTCTGCTACATAGCCTACCTTGCTCTTACGGGTGTGATTCCGCTATTTTAATACTCATCGATGTATTTTACGACTTCTACAAGTTTTATTAGAATATTGCCATGGAATTGAGCGATGTCACATCTCTGTAACTTTACAGAATGCAGGGGCAAGTATGTAATTATACTTTTCATTTCTCATACTCGGAAAGTAGTGTTGTTTTAATCTGAGTATTGGGTGGAAAATGCTGCTTCCCTACACAGGGAGGGAATAACTCATACAAATTACTTCCCACCTAAGGGCCGAAATGAAATTTAAAAATAGAACTGCTGTCATTAGCTGTGAAGAGTTTTATGTTTTTTTTTTATTTGTCCCCAACTAAATTCGGGGACAGGCAAAGATCGTTGGACATACAGCCTGTTCAGACGTCAATGAAGTTCTAGAGGAAAACTAAAGTAAAAAGTAAAGTAATTATAAAAAAAATGTTAAGGCCATGTGAGCCAGTGTAAATTTAGCGCAAACTTCATAATCGGAATAAGCCGCAACAATAACGTGTTGAGTTCCCTAAATTAAATTTGAAAAGTCGACATAAATCTGTTACTTAATCGTCGACATAAACAGTGACGGAGTTTAAAAAAAAATAGATAATGATTAAAAGATATAATGACAATTAATTTTAAATATTATATAGTATTTAATATAAAAAAAAATCTAAACTGAATTTTGTCTAAAGTTATATTCATTACCGAACGACTATTTGCCGACTCACTTCTTCTCGCGCTTTCCCTCTTTCTCTCTCCCCAAGACGGTGGAGTACTTAGTGTTGAAGTAGACAAGACGTTTTTAAGGTGCATATTGCAATCTGAAGGTTTATTTTAAAAACCATATAAATGTGAACAAGTAATTTTATCTTGCAATAAGCAATATAGGTATTCCACCAAAGGAAAAGTGAATTCTATAGCATTAGTGATTCTTCGAGTAGGATGTAACGAGATTTTTACGTAAGTCATTCTCCTTAGAGAGAGCCTAGCGGGGAGTAGTCACAACGTCGGTAAAGCAGTCGTCCAATTTGTCGACTGCTTTACCGACGTTCCAAGAGCGGGCCAAATAAATAGAGCATAATTATAATTTCCTCGTAATCGAAATGAAATTATTTCCTCATATTCGAAATGAAAAGTAGAGTGTTTAACACGGGTAAAAGAATCAATTCCTACTCGGACTATAGCCGAGCCGATATATAAATACCTCGGGAATTGATTCTTTCCACCCTCGGTTAACAATCTACTATTGTTGACTTGAGATTTTGGCCAGGATTGCATTGTTATACCCACCTTTCCTATAACAGTGTGTAGACCATCCAACCACGGAGTCCCCTTGGTTGTTATTATAAATTGACAACCATTCGTATCCTTCCCTGAAATAATAAATCTAAAGTTACCTACTCGTCAAAGAGACAGCCCTACTGTGTGATTGCACTCTAATAAAACTACCGACTTTGGTCACTTTGGTATTAAAAATTACTGAAACAATGGATTAAATAATAAGGCGTCATCTCCACGGACGAAATGAACGCCGCGATAATCTCGCGATACCAACATATCAATTTGTTAATAATAATAATCGTTATGCTCTATGGGTCCAATCTCCATTGAATGAATCTTGAATCTAGATCAACATAAAGTAGCACATTGGACCAACCCAGCGTCTGACCAGCACCTCCTCGCCTCGATCAATGAGGTAAGCATCCTTTGTATACTTTGTATTGGAGTAGAAGCGTACGCTCACTACACCTATCAACTTCGGAGCGTCGAATCGAGACTCTTTGGCTGACCGGGCGGGCGAGTAGATCATTCGGTGACCACCCGTTGCTTGCATTGCGTTGCCCACGGAGAAAACTTGAATGGATCGCGCGCTGTCCGCGAGTTATTTAAAAACGACGAGGACGATGCATCAATGACATTTATCGATTTCTGGTCTGAAATTTTTTATTCTATTGAAAGATAATATTCAGATAATTAGGTACTTTGTTCCGAAAATTACACGTATGAAGGGAGTGGGTTAAAAAGTTTCAGAAAATATATCGTGATTAACGAACGAACCCACATCAACACTGGGTTCACCCGTAGACCACCTTTTGTTCACTGGTTGACAATACCAGTATGCCGGATGCCGTTGCCTGTCGTCAACGAATGGACATCGAGCGACGAAGTTGTGCTGATCACAGCCGAGTACCTATTGGTCTATACGTTTCGAAATTCGAACCCCTTCAGTGCAGGTAATCAACTACTTACGGAGCCGTTGCAGTCACGCAACAATCCGTCGCGGTTTCGATTCTTTCTGTTCCGATTTACGACGATACCATTTTTTACTGTCGGGGTTTACGAGTACGTTGTACCGTGAAAATTATCCCTTCTAAATCTACAGTAGTACCTACCTACTTAGTTGTAGTAGGTAAGCAGGTGCAGGTAGGAAGGTAAGTACTTACCTTTGTTTGCCATAGATACAAAACCAGCACCACTGTGATGTGTATCTAAGTTTTCATCAGCGAACGTTTCCCCATAAATACTGATCGAGCCTGAGCCATCATCTGCGACGACATCTCCACCTGTAATAACAATTCTTACATCCCCAGAATTGTAGATATCGCCTTATTAATGGGCTTGATAAGTTACGTTCTAATGGAAGTGGGCTTTTACGTGATAGCTATTAGCTACACGAGATACACACTAAGAATATTTTTTTTTGTCATGTCACAGAATATAATTAATTTCATATCAAATCTAAAGACATAATCTCCCTGTTTTTCAAACTAAGGGAAGTCTGCTAAGTGCTAAGAGTGGAAACATCAACCCGACGAAAAAGGAGGGGGAACTCAAACCCAAAAGTACCTACCTTGTATCATAAACCGTTTGATAACGCGACTGAACCTAGTCCCTTTGTACGACTTTCCCTTCACTCCTTTTGTGGCTAACACTTTGAAATTTTTTACAGCTTTTGGTGCCAAATCTCCGAAAAGCCCAATAATGATTCGCCCCAAAGGCTTGTCTTGTCTATGAACATCCAAGTAAACTTGATCCGTGACCCTAAACTGACGCGCCTGAAAAAATATTATAGCAAATGCACTTTATGTGTTAAACTTAACTGTTGAGTAATAAATACTCGTACCACTTTCAATATTTCTGAAAATACTCACGGAAAGGTTTAACACAAACTGCGAAAATATTACTAAGAACAAAAAGAAATTCATGATTGTTTAAATATTGATATTATATCACTAAACAAATAGAACACCAGCCTAAGCGCTTATAAAGGTATGTCTGAAAAACTTCGTTGTAAGAGTTACTTAATTAGATAAAAAATTGTGGCCTAAGGAAAACATACAAGTGCATCCTAATGTAACAATGTCAAGGACAGCTGTTTATTTTGTGATTCTCTTACTTTTTAACAAGTTATACAATTAGGTGTATGAAAGAGTTAAGAATATGATATCAAAAAACAAAGCTAGTAAAAATATATTAATTATCGCAGTTCTTCTACCGTAAAAAGTTGTGAGATCCTTGTAGTACCAAGGCTGTTCCTTAATCCTTTATTCAATTGGTACTTACGGGCCTTTCCATCTTACGTTATTACGTAATTAGTTAATAGTTATAATAAAAATATTTCTTTCTTTCTACATTTGGGAAACTGCTCAGACGAATAAGTATTTGGTCTGAGGGGAATCGTGATTTTTTCCCTCTGTGGCAATCTTAACGCTTTATTTTCTGTCTATGTTAATATGATAATAACTGTCAGCTGTCAGTCAATGTCAAGTATCACTGTCAAACAACTAAAAATTTTCTAAAAAATTTATGTTTTGTTTGCTTTACATTTACAAAACAAAACGATTTAAAAGTTAACATCTTGATTAATATTTTTTGAAGCAAAAGTATATCTAAGCAATTATGACTGTAAATAATACTATTGCTCATCAGCGTTTGATCCTCAGTGGAGATCGCGAAAGGTAAATATATAAATGTTTGTTGTGATTAAACCGGGCCTTTTCCAGTGCAAACGGTTGAATAACTTACACTACTTTATTCGTGCTTTTGTATATTATATTAAACACAGGTGCCAGCAAACTTCAAGCTTTAAATAGATACCATGCAAAAAAAGGAATACTTGCATAGCTGTACAACATTCGTAGGTATTTTTAAAAAACAGATCGTCTTAATCAGGCCCAGGAACTCTGATCCTTAATTCTTTAGTGTTTAGCAAAAGTAAAACTGATGTTACTCATCGCTTCTATGTTTATTCATCATTATTCATCATCAGTCTCATCCTTAGCAATTACCATGAATTAATAGAGACAATGTACTGAACCTCAACCGTTTAAATGTTTTGGTATAATTTTCCCCATTCACTAGCTAAAGCTAGTTACTATATCACTATCCCTATATAAACCCCTATCCCTTTATCAATGTTGTTCCAGCGAATGCTAGGCAACATCATAAAACAATTCTACACTAAAAGAAAAAAAAATAACACCAAACCTATGAACTAAATCAGTAATGAAGGTGATAGATACTCTTTCAAATGAAAAAAATGTGAATTAAGAACTTGAATTTTTATTTGAAGTCTGTAAAAGATTCTAAACAATAACATCTATGAACATTATCATATAAATTATATAAGTCAGTATGATGTGAACATGGTGTGCTGGGGCAATCAACTGAATGGAGGAAGTACCACATTCTGCCCCCCAAGCCTTTTGCTTACCACTAAAGAGATCAAACATAGTCATGCAGTTTGCTAGTAATGTGAATGTCAGTTAGTTATGCTTGAATGCCCTAATGACTTTGTTATACTTTCACATCTTTGTTGACCATCTATTAGCATGATTATGTTGTCAGAAAAGAAAAGAGGATGCTTGCTATACAAAGATGTTAGAAGAAAAAAAGAGGTAGATAGGTTATATAAACCTCATTCAATATTTACAACTAGCACACAAAAATTATTTAAGTGACATTGTCAATGGTGAGATGACAGTTAGGCGACAGAGCTCAGGTTTGCTAATTAGCATAGTTTTAATGTGCCACTTGCGGTCTGTGTATAATCTATCTACATCTTTTTTCTTCTAACATCATTGGTGCTATACCATCTAGAAGAGAATATTGTTCCTAAAACATAGGAGAACAAACTAAACCAACTTGAAAATTATTTTCTTTGGTGCTGTACATTTATAATTATGAACATTGCACTTGCAGGTTCAAGGAACTTCTCAGGAGGAGACTAATTGAATGTGGATGGAGGGACCAAATCAGGATGGTGTGTCGTGAAATTGTAAAGGAGCATGATTCAAACTCTATTACTCTTGATATGTTGGTGGCGAGAGTAACTCCTCGAGCTAGAGCTTTAGTCCCAGATCCAGTCAAGAAAGAATTGCTACAGAAAATTAAAACTCACCTTTTAACCCAGAAAAACTTGTAAATTGTTTGATACATTTTATGAATGTCTAAATTATGATATTTTTTTTTGTTTTTTGGTTAGACATTCAATAATTGAGTACTTTGTGATAATTACTTTTGATTTACTAAATTATGCATTTTTAAACTATGTTAAGGATAAAATAAAATGAATTTGTTTAAACCAACAGTATATTTTATTTATAAACATTTACATTAACCAAAAATACATAATATATATATTGCTTACTTACACATAATACTGCCTTCAGATGCTATTTAACCTGACTGTCATGACTCTATGCTGTGTTTTTAGATTTTTGGACATGAACATCTAAAAAGACATAGCTGAAATTATGTTATAAATATTTATTTATAACCATTATAATTAAATATGTATTTATACTATTCCATATCAAAGGTAAAGTGACAGTTTCTAAGATTCTTTTTAGTTTACATTTTTACATAATTTTCTACATGGTATATTTTATCTAATATCTATAATAATTTTGATTAAAAAAATTTGAGCAAGATGCAATGTACATTTTATGCTTAAAAATATAATCTCTGTTGAAACATTGCAAATAAATAGTTATACTCACACACAATACACACATTCGGGTAATAGAAATTATATGGAATTAAAAAGATATTGTATTAATTCGAAAAATACTCTTGAGCAAGAGTATCTTTGGGAATGATAAATAGATGTGTTTATTACAAAAAATGCATAAGATGTGCAATGTGCATACATGGGCATGAAACTTGATATCTCCAGTTCTAGATTTCTGGAGAAAAACGCTAATTAATTATCTTAAATTTCAAAATTTAACACCAATTATTATAATATGGGAATAAATAAATGCAATTTTCAAAGAAATTTCATAGTTACCTAGTTGAGATAATGAGCAATCAGTTTACCTAGAATAACATCCTTTAAAGCTCTTAGATGCTCGACTTATATTTCATACATAGTTTGTATGCTTAATTCAATTTTGTATGTACAACATAATACACAAATGGAATGTTTTTATGGACTTGTTATACCTTTCACAGGTAAGGTGTATTTGATCACAATATATCCTCTTATATAAAGTATTTATAACAATATCAGTACTCTCTTATATATTTAGTTATATCTAATAGTTATATTTTTTTCCTTACAACTAAAACCGTAACATGATTCTACTTATAGGTCGACTAATTGATTATTAATTTTACACAATACTGCTGATTATTAAAATGAGCAATTAGTAGTTTTGAGAATATTACTTGAAGTTAAGAGCAGCAACATAGCCAAAGACATTAATAGGCTAATAGCTGAGATTGACATTTACAACAAAGCTCTATGACAGACACCCTCACTGATCACTTATTTTAGTATATGTACTTATATACTTAACATATAGTGATTTATTTAAATTGAATTGATGCTGTGACAATTTATGATATGCCAAAGTGGTAAGCTGCTTTGACTTTGAAGAGGTTATTCAGTTTATTCAACTGATACTCTTCATTGCCCTCTAGGACTCTAGGTATAAAAAATTTTACGGGAACGTATAACATGCGCCTACACCACTTGGCATTACATCTGTTTACTAAGCAAGTTTTAAGAAAAAAAAATCTTAATTGATCTGAGTTGGGAATCGAACCCAAAACATCACGAATATAAAGCAATCCATTCACGCAAGAACTCTGTGAGAGTTCTTTAAAACTGAAAGCATTCAAATTTTTCAAAACCCTAGGTTTAGTTTCAAGTCATAAGCTTCCCTATCATAATAAAATATGCCGAATAATTTCACAAAGTTTTGTACTAAAACTACCAATATAAAATATTGTTATAACTTCATTCTTAAATTTTGGCAACAATATTACACGTATACAACATAATATTATGCAAGTAATCAGCTTAAATCACTGTTTGAGCATTTTATGATAATAATCAAGAAATCGTTTATAAGTGTACAAGAAACGTTAAAACTTACAATAATAAAAAAAGATTAATAAAACCCATAATACCACGAGACGCGATACCATTTAGGACCATTTTATGAAATGCAAATTGCAAGGAAGTTCCTAAGAACAGAATAAGTATCAGGAATGATAGGTTAAGAATAAAATATTTTTTAGTTTAGTCAAGGTAACAGATTGCATTAAACTCTTTATAATGCCCAACTCTTTATAATAAGTATTACAATTATCATACTTTTGAATGACGAAACATGACGGAAAGCTCATTCATCATTCATTTATAGCGTGCTAACTCTGGCTGTCCAACCTTGTACAAGCCACAGCTTACACTCCTGGCCCAAAATTTGTAACCAAAAGATAAAAAGATAATCAATTACATATCTATCTCTCTTTCGTTTCATGGCAACGAAAGAGAGAGCGATGATGTATATAGACAAAATTATTTCGTTATCTCCTGGCGCCTCGGACGAATTATGTAGGGACGCTAGACATACCCTTTTGTCAAAGTACAAGATCAACGATCTAACACGTTTATAAAAACTGTTTCTATAGAATGTGTTTCTGTTTAATTGTTGTAACCGTTTTCGTCGTGAAAAGTATTTGGTCTGAGCTTGGCGCGCACCTTAGGCCTACTATACTGCGCAGGCGAAGGCTCATTTATGCATTTTCTTAAATTTAATTTTCTCAATGTCGATATTTCATTTCACTGAGTTCAAAGACTGATGTAAAAAATACCTACTAAAGATAAGAAAATACGGCGAAATAGTGGACATAAAACATCTAGTACAATGATGAGTATCTATAGAAACCAACCAAGACTTACATTTATTCACTGGTTCATTTATTTATCTTTCAAGATATCATCAAATTATGCAGCTATGTAACTAAAAACAGGTAAAAGCGGACTAGAAAACGTTGAACGGTTTCAATATTTTGTACTATGGGGAAATGGTCCTCAATGGTCACACATTAAAGATATTTAAAAAAACTAAAATAAAATATAAAATAAAAAAAACGATAGTAAACGGATGAAAAATATTTTCACGGAATTACGGATTCCAAATAAATCATTTGTTTAGATCATGATAATAATAAATTATACCTTTGAAGAGATTCCATAATAAGCGTTCAGGTTAGCAGGCCTTTTCACATTGCAAATACATATTTAAATATAAATTAAAGAAAAGTTTCTGATCAATCAAATCATGAAAGTCAATAATGTTGGCAATAATTTTGCAAATTCCAAGTTTTATAATTTTCTTTTTAATTTAAAAGATTTAGTATTAACAAGTTAAGTATTACAATGCGAATAGCCTATTTTATGAGATTATGATTTAGTATTTTCAGGAGAAATACTATTACGGTAGCTTAATAACATATTATATTAATCTATCTAAATAATATATCTTAAAAAACGATCGATTGCTAATCATATTTAAGCGAAGGCCAAATCTAAGCGAAAATGATCGCTGATGACGTTTAAATTTGCGTCCTCAGACCTACCTATTATCACTTACTTACACTTAGGTACTTAATACTTATTTATTTATAAAAAAACCCATGACCAGTCCTCAATTGCGTCATACAAAGTTGAGAAAGTGTCAACAATTATTCACACTTTCTCAAGTGCATAAGTATGACTTATTAGAAGGCTCTAAGTCACTGAGCGGGCGATGGAAACAGCTATGTTTAGAGTTTCTCTGCTTGATCGAATCAGAAATGAGGAATTCCGCAGACAAACCAAAGTCACTGATATAGCTCAAGGAGTCGCCAAGCTGAAGTGGCAATGGGCAGGCCATATAGTTCGAAGAGCCGATGGACGTTGGTATCAAAAGGTGCTGGAATAGCGACCCCGCACCGGAAAGCGCAATGTTGGTCGACCCCCCCACTAGTTGGACCAATGACATCAAGCGGTTTGCAGGAAGCTGCTGGATGCTGGCGGCTCGAGACCGTTGTGCTCGGAAGTCCAAGAGGCCAGCAGTGGACGTCCATCGGCTGATAATATTGATGATGAATAAGCATGACAAAGGGGAGGTAGAGAGGCAGGCCTATGTTTCATTATCTATAAATTACGTCACACGAATTTCATGATTTTTTAACTGCGCCCCCTCCTCCATATCACTGCTTTATACCTAGTATGCGCAATCCCGCAACAAGTTTTTGAAATTACACATGAAGTAATTATAAAATTAAAACAGCAGTTCCTTAAATTAGTATATTTTAACCTGATATTGATTCATATATAATCAGAAATACTCGTGTTTTTAAGATATTTTCGTTAAACTATTGATACTAAATGGTCGAACCGCGGACGGAAGAATAAACGTCACCATGATAAGTTTCGACGTGTTGGTGTGGCCTTCGTCTTATAAATAACAAGCCATAACATAACTCTGCTTTACAACATCACATAATAAAATTTGGAAATAAATAACACAACAGCTTCAATGACTATTGGCTATTCACAACCCGTGGTCAATTCACGCTAATTTTGATTCCTTTGGCTCTCTTCGAATCGATATGGCATAGATATACGAATATAAGATAAGACTATTTTAAATAGTGTCTATGGTTAAAAGTCACTGCTATGGTATGTACGAGTATAGACAGCCTGACCAGAAATATAAAACCCTGGATTTGTATTTTTAGCAGCCTATGCTAATATGCTAATAAAAGGTATTATAGGCTCAAAAGGGCTAAAGGGGGACTCAGAGACGTAAGGCCATTAAAAAAATGGAGGGAATTAGTTCCTTTTTTGCAACATAACACGGTTTTTCCATTATTTTTCTGAACAGGCTATTTTTTAAATATTCATAAGTTCAAAATTAGAATTTAACATAATCAAATTCATAAAATGGCAATGCAACACCAACCAAATTACAAAAAATTCATTCATTTTCAAATTCATTTTCATTTTCAAATATGTTTTTTTTCACCTTACAAGTTGTGCTTTTTAACTTATTTATCAAACTTAACACTAAATAAAACCATACTAATGTGCATTATGTAAATCCAACTCCGTTTAACTAAATGTATATAAATTTTGATATCTACTATATAATTATTTATTAAATATTATCTTTTTTTTATAAATAAACCTTCACCTTCCAGTTGAGTGAAATACAATATACTTAGATCAGATCTTGGCAAAATAACTAAAATTTAAAATAAACAGTATAACATGGATGGTTACGTTAAAGATAATACTTTTCAATAAGACTGCCATATGTTAAAGTTATTATTCAACAGCAGTTCTTAGAATATGTACGAACAAATTTAGACTAGTGTTTTCACGATATATAGCTGCGTTTGTACGTTTCTCTGGTACTTTACGTTCATTTTCATGTAAAAACATATAGATTTATTACAAACTATGGGATAGAGCTGCCTTATTTATTAACATTGAGTGAAATAAAAAAGGGGGTGAAGACCACACAACTGAAGTAAAACTTCTTTCAAAACAAAAAAAACAAAGCGCCATCTATTAGTCTAGGGCAACAGGTTCTTGAATTGAACAAAAAGGGATTGTTTTAAAGGTTTCTAGGAACGTCATCTACTGGTAGTTTAAAATAACAACTGTTTCACCATGCCACTAGATAGCAGCTTCCATCTTAAAAGCCTCACCTGATTACACTTTTCGTAACGCATTTACCAACTCACTCCCCAAGTCAAGCGTAAAGAAGTTTTACTTCAATAAGTGCTGAGATTCCGCGACAGTTTTACATTCCTTTCAAAGTCTCCAAAGTGCGCATTTTTAAACAGTAACAGTTCTGAATTACCGTTTTTTATGTACATATTGATTTTCAAGACCGAAAAAGCTGTATTTTCTATTGAATAATTAATTATTATTTACACTTTTAGAATAGGTTGTCAATATCGAACACTATGTTCACTGGAGTTGCAAGAAGTTTTGGTTGAGTCGTACCTCGAGCGGCATGGCGGGCACGTAGCGTATGCCGTAGTATGGCGGGCGGCGCTGCTAGGTGACGACGCGGCGCGCGCGCGGCCTCTGCGCCTGCGCGCGCGTCACCAGCACCAGCGCCGACGCGAGCGCCATGCGGACGGGCGCGCGGGAGCCGCCCGGTAACCTGAACCAACAATGAACTATAAATAAATAATAATAATAATAGCCTTTTTATTTCCATAAAGAATAATGTTACAAATAATGTGCATGCAATAACAAAATGAATTTACAAAAGTTGTTTTTTTTTCTTTGTTATTCATTACGGACCCCTCGACGGGTGAAGGCCTCCTCCATTTATCTTTTGGTCTACCTCTTTTCCTTTTTTTGTATGATGGTCCGTGCCATGTAGTTTCTCTCTCTCTTTGCCCATTTTTCATTGTCCATGCGTGCAATATGACCTGCCCATTTCCATGGGCTATAAATAAACTAATATATATAAATTAAGTGTCACGTTGTTGGTCGTCGATGGACTCATAAACTACTGAGCCAATTTTTGATCAAATTTGCACACCATGTGCAGTTTGATCCGGTGCTTGGAGGTAAATATCTAGACAATTTTTGCGTTTTATGCATAAATTAGTTAAAATTAACCTTATTTACCGAATGTATCATATAAATCAATATATTCAAACATAAAAAGACAGTGAGTGTACCATCCCCATACACTCACTGTCTTTTATTGTGTTTGTGTAAACTTCCGTGATATCATTATTTATTATCAATCCATATTCGGCTCACTGCTGAGCTCAAGTCTCCTCTCAGAATGAGAGGGGTTAGGTCACAGTCCACCACGCTGGCCCAATGCGGATTGGCAGACTTCACACACGAAGTGAATTAAGAAAATGATCAGGTATGGAGGTTTCCTCACGATGTTTTTCCTTCACCGTTTGAGACGTGATATTTAACTTCTTAAAATGCACACAACTGAAAAGTTGGAATGCCCTGGACCGGGTTCGAACCCATATCCTCCGGAATCAAAGGCAGAGGTCATATCCATTGGGCTATCACGGATTCTCCTAGATATCATCGTCATTGTCAGCTGATGGACGTCCACTGCTGGACATAGGCCTCTTGCATGGACTTCCAAACAAAACGGCCTCGAGCCGCCAGCATCCAACGGCTCTCTGCAACCAGCTTGATGTCTTCGGTCCACCTAGTGGGGGGTCGATCAACGCTGCGCTGTCCGGTGCGGGGTCGCCATTCCTGCACCTTGGGACCCCAACGCCCATCGGCTCTTCGAACTACCTCTTTCTTGATTATACTAAATCAAAATGCATACCTGACGAGTAGCGTGGTGACAGCGGCGCGCGTGTCGGCCGTGGGCTCGATGGCGACGGGGCGCAGCTCGGCGCGCCGGCGCCGCACCCACGCGCCCGGGTTCAGCACCACGCGCACGCAGGCGAACGGCCGCTTCGCCATGTGCAGCATCTGCCCATACAATCGAAATAATGTAATTAATTAATGCTTTGAGTTTGAATTCCACCAGTGGAGAGGTTAAGCCAATTCTTCAACCAGATCCCTATTTATACATCATATTATTATCTCTAAACACTTTTAACAGGGGTTACACCTGGGTTCCATTTGTTCCTTTGACGTTGTATGGGCTAGTGTTGTGGACATTTCTCTTTAGGATTTAATAATCTTTAAATTAGCTCAGCAGGCTAATTCACTAACCAAGACTTATGTTAGTTTAGTAACATATACGAAATTGAGATTATATTTGATTATATGTGGTCATATAATCAAATATAATCAAATATATGGTGTGTCTTATACAAATCATTATGTACAAAACATTCATACTTCAATCTGTCACAAGACCAACATTCGTCTAATATAGTGCTTAAACGCACAGTTATTAGTATCGTTCATGGCTGTAATAGGACAGTCGCAATTAAACCTTGTCAAAGTGTATAGGTATTATCTTTTAATAAAAGTATGTTTCTTGAAGAAAAATATTTTTTTTTCATCAAAATGAAACATGGCAAAATGTTTGCCGGTGTAACAAAGTGGCAAAGAAACATTTGAAGCTGTATTATTGTTTTCTGTTACCAACAAGCTTACAAAACAAGAAAATTTAAAATCAAAATTAAAAATGTCGTAGCAAACTTTTTTTGATAAAGTGATGATTTCATTAGATAAGTAGAATGATCAAGAATTTTTAGATAAAAGTAAATAGCCGTGTGGTTGTGCCTGGCGTGGGCCGGGGATGGGCATTCCCTTTTACCTGGAAAACTGCCCACCTCCCCAGTCATAAGAAAAGGTCTAACAATTCCCACTAAGAATGTGACCAGTAAACCCTGTGTGGCAGAGAATGACCTTGAGTGGAGTCACGCACTTGTGAACGATGTGTGTAGGGTATAAAGGATATCTAATACTCCCCTTTTCCACTCAAGTCACTCTCCCCGCCTATTCCACAACAACCCAGGATTATTATCCAACAAAGGTGTATATCGCCAGCACTCGGCCTCCCACTACTCCCCACCTAGCTTTGAACTATCTCGACTCATGACGACACGAGCCGACCGATCAAATAACTTACTCGCGCCGAAAATACTTTATCTATATTTCTAAATTCTAAATCCATCGATGTAATCCAAACAAACACATTAATTTATAAAGACACTATAATATGATCTCTTACCTCAACGACGTGTCTTCTTCTTGCCCTCCGCACATCCGCCGCTTGCTTCGCCTTCCACGCAACGACGCACGCCGCCAGGAACAGGAAGAAGCACGAAAAGAACACGGAGAAGAACACAAACAGATCTATGTGCAGCTGATCCTGTCTGAAGAACGTCACGCCGAAACCAGCGGAGCCGTCTTCGGTGTGCCGCGCACGAATTATTATAAAGAACTTCGTGTGAGTCAGGTCGTGTACGTTCTGCGGTAACGTTAAAACCAGACGATTGCGGAGATTCTTCACTCTCAACAACACATTCCTCTTGTCGACCGTCACGTAAGTGGCCAAGTCTTTGGCTGTGTAATCTGCGAGAGCGTACCCCGTCTTATCGTAGTACCATAGAACTTTTCCTGGCTCATCCGTCCCGTGGTCTTCGAATGAGGGCATTTTTCGGTAAGGGTCATGTTTGTAATGAGTCGGGTCTATCGCTACAGCGTGGGATCCTGTGCTGGAGTTCACAGAGACCACGTACGAGCTGTCGTTGGGACTCATGTAGAGATCCACCGCGCCCTGTGTCACATCCACAATAACTCTTATGTCCACGTTCATGTATCTCGGATTGACTGCGACGAATACTGTCTGGCCCGGGTACAAAGGGCGAGGTTTGATTTTGCACTCATCTGAAATTGAAATGACCTCATTTAGTATGTTATTGAAGAGAAAAGACGTTTTGAAATAAATATTTTTCGATTACACCACTTGGCAGAGAGAAAAATTCCGAGCGGGATCCTGGACTTGTGACCAATGTATGTAGGGTTAAGTTAAGTTAATTTCTTGACAATCAATTAACACTTCCCTTCTCCGCTCGTGTTTTTCTCCCTGCCTAGCCAAATATGGTAAAAATTCTACTAGAGTAGCTTTATATACCCGTTCTAATATAGTACTTGCTGCATCTTCTTCGTCTTTATCTTGCTTAACGGCCAAAGTCTTTAAGCAAGATAAAGAGAGATTTTGCTGGACTTCTCACACCTACTTCTACAGCATATAGACTAACCACAATGTCATTTTTAGTTTGTTAGGTATCCCTGGAAAACATATAGTCTTTAAGCAAGATAAAGAGAGATTTTGCTGGACTTCTCACACCTATTTCTACGGCATATAGACTGACCACAAACTCATTTTTAGTTTGTTAGGTATTCCTGGAAAATACAAACTTGGCTATTACGGTCTTGTCTAGAATGCTCCAATAGAAACCGCCATCATGGTCATGTTAATAGCCACTGTAGCACTCACGCTGTCTATTGTCAAAAATCATGTCTAATGGCCATCATAGCATAAATAACTGTATTACAAGCGAGTGCGAGTGGGTCACGTACCTATAGACTTGCCGTCGAAGCAGAGTTTGTTCTCGATGTTGATGGTCTTGTAGCACTGGTGCCCGTTGCGCGGGTCGCCCATGTACAGGTCGCGGCACTTGACGCACTGGTGCCGCCAGCACTCCTGCGCCGAGTTCTTGCTGGAGGACGCCGTCTGGCACGACGCGTCGCTCTCCGTGTTGTTGCCGCAGTTGCACTTCTCGCCCGTCACCGGGTCGCACGTGTCGCCGTGGCCGTGACACTCGCAACTGCAAACACAACGCATTTGGTGTCACTGGCCGTCATTGTAACGTACAAAGCTAACTTTAACTGGCTACAAAAATAAAAAATATATAGCTTCTCTGTTTGCTCTCCCTATACTATTGATCAAAACAAATATATGTATAGACCGGTAAGTAAGTTGAACCAAAATAACGGTTGAAACCATATACCGTAAATATTAAAGTGGACCGTGGATGCCCAGTACATTAAAGATGGCAAATAATTGAAAATTTAGTTCGCTATTGTAATGGCATCAACGTGTTGCTATGGTTACTTGTGGAACATCTTACCGTACGAAAATGTAATACTGGTTCTACTTGCAGGCTGCTTACTTTACCATTATTACTTAATCAATAAATGCAACTATGCTCTAAATACTATTGCTCTATAATCTACATACGACCAACGACTATATACAGTACGTACGGTCGACATGGATCCCGGAAGTCCTCCGATCCTCTGAAGTATCCCTCAATGCACCGCTCGCAGCGCGGCCCGTCCGTGAAGTTCGCACAGCGCACGCACCGCGCCTTGGCCCCGCCCTCCCGGTAGTACTCCTCCAGGTCCGCGTTGCTAATGTCGCGCGCTATGAGCGCCGCGTCCGCCTCGTTCGTGCACACGGACGTGTGGCCGTGGCAGTACACCGAGCAGGGTATGCATTGTCCGTTGTCAGTGGGGTCGCCCACGAAATTAGGCTTACATTTCTCACATTGACTACCCTGGAGGGAAAAAAAAAAAAAATTATGTTTTGTTAATGTTTACTCCAATTTGTCGACAACTATTACTTTAGTTGTCTAAGTTATTTGTGGGCAAGTTGGAAGGATAACGATCGCGCGACCGATCTCCTAGCCTCAAAAGCCTCCCATTTACAACAGCTAATCGAATGGCAGAGGACCAACCAACCAAAAATTTGAACTAATACTAAATGTTCTATGTAATGTTCAGAGTACAATATTCAATAATTAAGTACAAATTACACTATTACCGAGATAATTTTAATGAGAGATATGTAATACTACTTTATGGATTGTTTTTATAAAATTTTCACGCGCCGCGCACGCAGCCCTGCGAGCACACGGCCGCGCACGCGCACTCACCATAGTGTTGTTGTGGCACTCGGTGCACACGTCCAGCTTGTCGGGCCCCTCGCAGTGCGAGTGGCCGTTGCACTGACACTGGATGGTGCAGTTGGCGCCCACGTAGCCGAAGTCGCAGCGGCAGCGGTCGGGCTGCACGCACGCGCCGCGCACGCAGCCCTGCGAGCACACGGCCGCGCACGCGCCGCCCACGCGCTTGTGGCCCGCGCCGCACGCGCACTCGTAGCCCTCGGGCAGGTCGCGGCACACCTGCGATGTTAACAAAAACTGTACGTTACGACGAGGCTCTGTCGCCCGACCAATGACGGTATATCCATTCCCATAGGCACAGACACCGGCGGGAGTAATTTAGCTCTGCGCTGACCAATCCGCATGCCCTGCGTGGTCAGTACTGTACAAAATTTTGTATCAACGGCAAAAACAAATTTTTGGAAGTCCCTACAAAAGGCCTATGTCCTGCAGTGGGCGTCCATCGGCCGATATGATGATATGATGACAATGATTATTAAAGCATTTTACATGAACAAAGGTGTGGAGGTTTATATGAAGCACTCACCTCAGATTCAGCTTTACATTGATGGTGGTTATTCTCGCACTCGTTCTCCGGCGGACAACGCGTGTAGTGCCACGAGAATGTGTCATTAGTGTTGTTGCTTTGATGCATGTTCATATACACAGCCGCACACGTGGTACGCGTCGAGTACTCCAGCGGGGAATCTATAGAGCCTTCAGTACACACGCCTTCGCCATTCTCACCCTCTACAGCGCACCATCCACAGTGAGAATGATGCAAACACTCGGTACACTGTTCGAAAGTGCCACAAGGGGCTGGACACTTGTTCTTATCTGCTTTAGTGAGAACTAATCCACAGACTCCGCCTGCACAGTACACTGGTTGGTAGGCGGGAGATATGCACGTGCCGAGGTAACTCGCCCAGTGACACTCTGAAAAGCCTCCCTCAGCGCCCTCCGAGCTTAAGCAAGATTGACAGTCGTCGTATAGGTGACAACTGCTCGGACATTCGTCTTTATTGACACCGAAATACGAGTGGCCCAATTTAATGGAGAGAGCGCGTAGACTTGAGCGGCCGGGTTCGTCCGTGGTGGCGCATGTCCAATTGTACAGCTCTGCTGGATCATCCGTTATTCTTGTTATTTGGGCTGAAACGTAAACATTGTAGATTGTACGTGTCATTTATTAAAGTATCAAGTCAGAAGTTAAATTTATGTTCTTAAGAACATAAATACAGTTAATAATATACTTAGCATCAGAAACAGAACAAAGCAATGACAGAATTAAATTTTAATGCCTCGGTAAGTTTTTATTTGTTACAAAAAGGCTCTAAAACTATTGTACCGATTTTAAAAATAGTTTCACAAATGGAAAGCTCCATAATCACCAAAGTAAAATAGGCTATATTTTATCCCAATATTCCCACGGGAATGGAAACTAAGCTAACAACGGGGGTCTGTCCAATAAAAGTATACTCGTAAGTTAGAAATTGTTGGCAATTCGTGTCCAGGAGCACCGATTAGAAACACATTTGTAGCAGTCGGGTGTGGAAAGCTACGTTACCAGCCAGTACATATGCTATATTTTATCCCCGTATTCACAAGAAAATGGAAACTAAGCAAGTCAAACCACGGTCTTCTGATCGAATAGGCTACTCGCCTGCTGTAGAAAACTACGAAGATTTTTTGCATAGAGGCAGTTTAGATGCCTAGAAACTTTAATCACATTTTTATTTGTGAAAATAATCTCGTAATTGTAATATTTTTATAAAACAAAGTTGTATTTTTATCAGACGCCGCAGTACAGTAATCATAAACTGTAACGTCATTCGCTACAAGGCATCGATTTCTGATTGGCGCTTGCGGTGACGTGATATAATCACATCGATGCAAACGCCAATCACGCTGTTATCTCTATGAATGACGTCACTTGCTAATGTTCAGTTTCAGCGGCTAAAATTTTACGTCGATACTTTTTCAATTATATTATTTTTTTTACTGGTTATTATTGACGGGACAAAATAAAACATAGCTTATAATACATCCATAATTCAGTTTAAACACTGTTTAAAAAAGAGGCAAGTAGCCTATTAACATACAAATAAGTTAGAAACTGTATAAGTACCTCCTCTGTTGGCGAGTCGTGTCCAGGAGCACTGATTAGAAACACATTTGTCGCAATCGGGCGCTACACACCGCAGCTCTGGGCACTGGGTCGAGTCGGTCAGGTACGTGGTGCCGGCGTTGCACTTCATGCTGGTGCAAGACTCATCTGTCGGCACGCATTCACCTAAAATACAAATATTATTTATATTAAATATCACCAAAAGTGAGATGACACAATGGAATAAGTTGCACGTTTTGTTATTATCTTAAAAATGTATGTCAATTTTTTTAGAGTTTTGATCTCCACATTGGTGTATTGCTTTCGCTATTGTTTAGAACTTTAGAGTTTCTACAAAATGTCGAAATGTCAGTGTTTAGGATAAAAGAAAATAAGGGTTGTAGAAAGTGACTCGCTCCTTGCACAGTTTTATTTAACTCTGATTGGAGGGGAACGGGAATATTGGTCATATTAATAATGTATGGCAAAAAATATCTTACCAACGCCAGCAGCACAAGTTTCGCACCATCGGCAAACGGGTTTCTCCTCCGGATACAACGGCCACGCCGCTAAGCACGAAGTGCACGACGTAAAGTTGTCGCACGGGCGCCGCGCTATCAAGTCAGCGTCACAAGCTGCACCCGCGTTGGTCGATATCCTGTCACTCCTCTCGCACCCCGGGTTATCCACAGAATAACACTTGGTATACTCCCCAGTACTACAGAAACTGCAGCCCATGTGGCTCCTACATTCGAATTTAGTCGCACTCCAGAGCGAGCACAAATCGTCCGGCAAAGTGATGCGTGTCACCTGACAATTCGCACTGCCCGTCCAACCACCCACTATGTATATGTTCCAATCGTTTTCAGATTCCATATCTATCGTCATAGCGTGAGCTATAGTCCGAGGTGGAGGGTGATCTAGTACACTTGAACCTGAAAAATATGTCAGTGTCAGTTACAAATTTTATCAACTTAAATATAACAACACTTCCTGGGATTAGTTCAACAAACCTTTGGAAAGCTTCACCCATTGATTGCAGTTGTAAATGTACGCGATGAGAGAGTTGGAACGTTTATCGTTATCAACTGTTCGCCCTCCGAATACTATCATGTAATCATTTGTCGTGACCGCCGAATGGAGATACGTAGGCCGAGGTAAGTTATCGTGAGCGTTGTTCAGACTCGGGAAAGTTGGCAGCTCGCTCCAAGTTTTAGTGGGATAGTGGAATGAAAACAATTTGTTAGATATTATAGTTCCATTGTAAATGTACAATATTCCACCAAATACGTAGAGACTCTGTGAAGGAGCATGATATACTGTGCTGTGACCAATTATACCGACTGGCTTTGCACCGGCGCACGTCAACTTTATCCATTTGTCATTGTCCAAGTCAAACTCCCACACATCTGTCATGAAGCCTTCCTCCAGCGAAAACCCTCCTATTAGGACTAAACTCTCATAGTCTTGATATTTTTGAAATGTCAATGTGTGTCCAGCAAGCGGAGGTGGATACTCTTCCTTGTTTTTAATGAGACTCCAACGTTTTTCTTTCAAACTAAACTGCCAAAAATCAGTTAATGTTTTATTTTGGCCACTTTTATCTTGCAAACTTAAGCCGCCGTATATGTAGATATTTTGTTTAGAATGGTAAATCTCCGCAGCATGGAAGTATCGTCCGTCTGGCATTTTTGGATCTGGCGTAGCGTCGAGCGTAACTAGCATCCAAGTATTGTTTTTTGTATCATAATATCTTATGTCATTTAATGGACCATGCGAGAGCGAGTATCCGCCGAACATCCATAAACCTCGTCTGTCGGCAACCAAGCTATGTCCAAACCTCGGTAGAGTTTTTCTCAGATGGTCGAGATCATCAGAAAGAAAATCGGAGTTAAATAGCTCTGTGAAAACGAGTTGCGATTTGTCAAGTTTTAGTGAGCAGTCATCGCCACCGAAGCCGTCGTTACAGAGACATCTTCCGTAGCTCGTGTCACAAACTCCACCTTTGAGATGTATACTGCAATTGTTACGGCAAATTTCAACAGAGCAATCGAACCCTCCATAACCCTCTTTGCATACGCAATGCCTATTATTGCACACTCTTGGCGAAGAACAAAATCCATCACAGGCAAGAACATTGTATACGCCTTCAAATCCTTGCTCCGGCTGACTTTGTTTGTAATGAACAGTCAAATTGCCACTTCGAGCTTCCACAACTCCTGAGTTAGCACCGTTACAAAAGACACCCAAAAGTTGACTCTGTTGGTTATTTGTTAAATCGGGCACACCGCCCAACCCATCATACACGTAAACAGCATTTTCATCGCAGGGCACGTTAAAGGTAGAAGAGTTCACAGTAAACTGTATAATTGCATCTTTGATATTTTCTGACGATATAATCCACAAACACTCCTTTATAGGCCCAATGCTTTTTATGTCAGGATCGGTCTTATAGGAACCTATACCTTCAGTCTGTGACGCATTTAACATTCCTCTGGGTTCGCATTGATAGTAACATCTGCCTCCGTGTCGAGGATCTCCATAAAATTTGGGTTTACAGCGTTCGCAATTCTGCCCCTCTGTGTTATCTTTGCAAATACATTCACCGGTTGAGACATCACATACGCCTTGCGTTTCATCTCCGTGGTCGTTACAATCGCAGCGCCGACAACCTTGGCCCGTAGTCGCGTTTCCATGGCTTCCGGGCTTACAGGACTCGCAGAACTCACCTTCCGTCCAATCCTGACACTCGTCACACCTACCGACGCCCGTTCTACACGTCGAGTGATTATGACAGCCACAGTTAATCGAACAATCAGCTCCGGTCCAACCGAGATCACAGTGGCATTTGTACTGTGGGGCGCCTAAGCAGTATCCGTGTACACAAATGTTGTAACAAGTCCGCACACAGCTCTTCTTCCCATCTCCTATGTAACCCTGTTTACACTTGCACGTGTAAGAGCCGTGCGTGTTGTTGCACACGGCGTTCTCGTGACAGTCGTGGAGGCGAAGGCCGCACTCGTCGACATCGGGACACTGCGCGTACGCCCACCCCGCGTCCGTCGAGCTGACGTTCAAAAGAGTAGCACAGTCTGCCTGAGACCGCGTGAAATCGCCCTTCGTGCACAAACCGTTGATCGGGTTTTCGTGAGAATGGCACCAACCGCAGCCCATGCTCCGCAGACACGACGAGCACTGCGTGTGCGCCTTGCAAGATTTACATTGACTAGATTTTCTGTTAGCTTCCTCGGCTGGTGTGGAAGCGCGATCGAGCCATTCGCGGCACAAGCCGAACTGGTACTCGCTCGTGTAGACACTGAAACTGAAGCACTGCCCAGTCGCTTCGCACCAGACGCACCGGCCGCGCTCGTCGAGACAACTTTCGCAATCGTGACGCATGCTACAAGGCTGCGGGCACGCGGCCGCGTCGACTGTGGCCCCGCTGGCCCTTCCGCGCCGAGCGCAGCGCGCCTCGTCCGCCCACCACTCGCAGTAGTTTCCGGACACGCAGCGCTCACAGCTGATGTAGTTGGAACAGTTCGGACAAGCGGCCGGCTGCAAAGTGAGATATCTCCATTCGCCGTCGGTTGCGCACGTCATTTTTTCGTCTACGTTTCTCTGTTCGCAGCGATTTGTCACTTCGCACCACCCGCACGCCGCGTCCGACAGACACAACAGACAGTTATCGTAGTTTGAACATTGACCGTCCGAATACGGTTCTAAAAACTCAAATGTGAATACCTGTAAGAGAACAGTTAAAAAATGAATCATTGTCGGAAATATAAGTATTTAAGCGAATTATTTTCAACATCCGTGGATATTATACCTTAGCGCTTTCTTGCGATTTGTTGTGCAGAAGTTCCATTTTGGCGTGATGATGAGAGGGATACAGCCCCGTGTGCAAGGAATCGTTAGCGTGCATGTCGATCGCGAGCCGACCGGGGAGCAGGGCAGGCCAGTCTATCAGCATACAGGAAGACGGCTGAGCCGTTAGATTGGAGATCGGTTCAGTGCCGGTCCCCAGGCTCAACGACAAATTGGAGTACCCCGCACACATGTGTAACGTTTCTCCTGAGCCGTTCCAATATTGAGGTATGTGCAACCAGCCCCTGAGCCTAGCTTCACTCGCGCCACTGAATATGTGGTTACTCCCCCCACCGGTGCCCCAGTCTACGGTCGTTGCGTTAACGACCGAAACGCCGTCTGGGTGGTTCCAATCTGCTGGTTGTTGGTATCTCAGGAACGTTAGTCCAGGGCGTTTATCCAAAATTTTACATTCATCTGGGATTGTCACTTCTGTGCCAGTTGTGCCCCACCAACCGGGATTCTCAGACGGTGTATCTTCACCACATACACCGTAACTGTCTAAAAATAAAGTAAAACTTCAATATTTTATATAATAGATTTGAATGCTGTAAACGCTAAACTCTAATCAGCTAGCAGCTAGACTACACTTACCATCCTTAAGGTGGCATCGAGCATTTTGAACGCACCAATTGCACTGGTATAAGCCCAATTTCGTGCTGACCGAAGTTAGCGGTGTGCGGGAACTATTGTTACCAAGCGGAGGGCCGTGGATAAGACACGAGTGACAGTCACCAAGAGCTGGGCAAATTCCACCACATCTGATTGATTGTAAATTTGTAGTACAATTTGACCCCGTTCTTCCGTAGCATACCTATAAGAGAAAAAAAAACCTATACACAATTTGACCTTTAAGGCATGGCATAATTAATAAGTTAAACAGGTTTTAGATTATATAAAATATACAAAGCGCATAAACTCTGGTCGCCAAAAAAAAAAAAAAAAGTATTTATTTCGTACAATAGATTAATGTTCTATCTCGGGATTTTACTTTTGTCATAGTCTTCCTATGTAAGAAATCGATGAAAAATAAAAAAAAAAACATTCAAATTCCCTATTGACAAGATATAGAGCTGTACATACGTCATCAGCCGAACACCATCCGCACTCTGGGTCAGCGAGACACTCCGGCTGCGTGCGATGTCGCGGGCAAGCAGTCTCGGGGTCCTTGTCAGTGATTCCAGCGTGCCAACTCGGAACTACATACGCTAATAAATCGCCTACAATAGAAACACATTCACGTTATAAAGGAATATCAGACGCTCCGTGGATTCGCTCGCGTACTTACCGTTTCCGAGGGAATACGGGGATAACATAATATAGCCTATGACACCAATAATATGGATTTCTATAAAAGAAATTGCAAAATCGTTCAATAGATTATCCCCTACAACTTTACAAACTTTACCTAGGTATAATATCTAGAATATATGTACCTATACTATATATGCCTATGTATATTATGTGTAAACTTTACCTATGTAAAGGATCTGAGTTATTTGCTGGACACATTTTGTTCTAAATAATATTGTGAGATAGTGATGGTGTTAACATTAACAAATACAGATGCATTTGCAAGCCTTTAGATTTAGTTTAAATTTTACGGCTACTTTTCACCATTAATAGTTTACAATAATGTTCTATGACAACAAATTTTAAAACCAACTTAACGATATATTTTATTCGGAACAGTTCCAAATGAAAAAAAAATCATCTCTGCTCTACAGGTGTAACCTCAAATCGGTTGTCAGCACAATAAAATTAACACAGAAATAATAAAATCAATTTTAAGAATATTTATTTTCAGGCGTGTTACGATAATCATCAGTTATAACTACCATTAATGGATTTACTTCCGGGTTCTTGATTTTAAAATTTTAAGCAAGGAATCAGGAAAAAGCGGAGATAGTTTTCACAAGAAAAATATTTTTTGTTTTTGTTCGTTAGCTTTGTATTCTTGAGATCGAACGTCAAAAAGTAACTAAAAAAGCGAATTCGTTAGCGCAAACGAGTAATTTAGTTATAAGTTTACAACTGGTGTGCAACATTAACTATTTCCGTAGTAAATTGCGACATAATATGCGAACCTTGAAACAGTCGTGCAATATTCATTATTCTTTCCTTATTCGTTTCCATGCGATAAAATGTTACACTATCTGACAATGTATTACTTAAGTTCAATGCGTATATAAATGACTATTATAATATAAGGCTTACTATCCCATTCTTGAATTTATTTGAATCTCATTTAAAGGTAAAAATTTTGTCATAATAGCATTATTGTGCCTTATAATGGATAATTTAAAATATTCTACTTCAAGTCCATCAAAATGCATCGCACCGCGAGTCGCATGAATTTAATATATGCTTATAGACAATGTTTACCTTAGATCGTCCAATAATTATTTCAATTACGTTTGCATTGATTATTTTTTCACAAAGCAAACCACCTGGATCTATTCTATGTATCAACTGAAATATTGCTTATTCGCCGGCGACTTATGATAAAAAGTGTGAAACCGTGAATACAGAACGTGGTATTGTATATAGAATTATATAGGGGATATGTTTTTGGGTGACAAAATTAAAAACAAATATGGATATGGAAAAAAATCAATTAAAATTAAAGTTTGTAACCAAATTTTGTAATTCTTGCTGGACAGTTTTTAAAAGCGTCGCTTACGGCAGTCAGATCAGCGAATAACGAAATCTTGAGCCGCGAAAAAAGATATTGTATCGCAATTTTTTAATTGGCGAATAGTGAAAACGCGATTAAAGGAAACGCGAATATGGAGCTTTTACTGTAATTATTGAAAAGATAAAGATGTAAACAATTCACGTAATTATTGTAAACCTATGTGTATGTAATGAGGCTTCAGTAAGAAAACGTTATAAAAACAACTATGACCACGATATAATTATAGTTTTCTTTTTCATATATAACAGTATTTTTCTGATTCATATTAGGTATGCATATTTATTACAAGCTTAAAAGTGTATAAGTTGAGATATTCTAACAACATTAATATATAAAAGTACTGTAATAAAAACCAAAAGCTTAACAGCATATAAAGTAACAGGAAGTCCAGGTGCAAACCTAGCAGTATGTCACTACCACAGACAAATCTAATGACATCCATAATGGGGATGATGACTAGGTTTGAATATATTGATTTTTATGATACATTCGGGTAAATAAGGTCAATGTTAATTAATTTATACATAAAAAGCAAAAATTGTCTGGATATTTGCAAAATAAATGAGATTATAAAATTTCAAAATCTATTAAAAATATTTTATCGTAATTAGATGAAAATTCATACAGTTTTAGCTTACTTACGTTAAATGTGACATTTTTTAATATATGAACTATAAGCATAAACGCACAAATAACAAAGATATTGGTAATTTTGTTTGAACGCGCATACAAATCTAATGATCATTACATTGCCTATGACGTCATTAGTTTGAGCCATTTTGTATGGGGCGTTTTTCAGGGATCCGCAGCAGCGCCGCAAATCTGACTCTTTAAATCCCTGTAGCTCCGAAAGTAATGATCGCAGATACCCTGTTCCTTTTACAAAATTGCTTTACTATTAGTATACTCTTAATTTATATACAATTTAAAAAACCGTCATCATCACTATTATGTTGAAATTGGTCAAGCGCTTTAGGGTTTCGGATATAATGTTTAAAAGCATAAGATTGTATTGAGTAGAAATACAATGTCTTAGTCTTACCATTAACATTTCCGTGGTATCCTCCAGCAATGAGTAATGTGGATGGCGGTCTCAAGGACGCGGCGTGCGCAAACACTCCCTGCTTCTTTGGATAAAACTTGCGAGTTTTCCCCAACACGTCCAACGGTATCCAGGAGTGACATCCTAGATGGTACAGATACATTTGGCCGTCGTAGCATATTTCTTCCCGGTTATGTCTGTGCGAATATCCACCAAACACAACTAAATAGTTTCCTGAAAACAGTTATCACTAATATTATAAAATGCGAAAGTGAGTAAGTTTGATGACAATTATATATTCTGTCTCTGTGCCTATCCATAGGCCATTAAATTGACAGAAGCATATGACCTGATGATCAGTGTAAACCATTGACTACAGCAACATACAGCGCATCACTTCACTGGTCATGCAAGGAAAACGTCCTGGCGCCGCCTGTGTCCATCAAGCCTCAAATACCATGCCTTTTAGACCGGAACACAGATAATACTGCTTGGTGACAAAAAATGCTTAGCGGTAGTACATATACATATATATATACATAGTCTATTATTACTGAACCTGACTCTTTGGTTTAAGATTTATGGCTGAACCAATGAACCCATCTTGACAAAAATTTGCAAAGATAATATACATATATATATACATAGTCTATTATTACTGAACCTGACTCTTTGGTTTAAGATTTATGGCTGAACCAATGAACCCATCTTGACAAAAATTTGCAAAGATAGAGTGCATCCTGGAAATGGAAGGGCATAGGATACTTTCCCTTCCAAAAACAGGGTTTCCGCAGGATCTTTTAAATACACGCAGATGAAGTCCCGAGAGACCGATCGTCCACTATTTAATATTTCATTTCAAATATAGAGAATTTTATTTAAAACCAGCTGAGCACAAAAGTGAAATTAATCTATAATATAAAAATGAATCGCAAAATGCTTTGGTAAGCGCATAACTCAACAACGCCTGGACCAATTTGGTCAATTCTTTTTTTAAAATGTTTGTTGAAGTTCTAGGATGGTTATTACGGCGAGGAAAATTCGAATAATTGCTGGAAAAACCATAAAAATAAGCCCTTTTCTTTTTCCCATACCATTGTTTTCTAACTAAAACGTAGTCAATTTGAGCTTTATTGTGAGGTAGGGTATGGTAGGGTGGGGTAGGGTAGGGGGTAGGGTAGGGGTAGTTGAAAGTTTACATCGAGTTTCACGCGGACGAAGTCGCGGGCGTCCGCTAGTTATTAATAAAATTAAAAATAATCAATTGGATTTTCACTCAATTCACCTTTAAGGGGAGGGATAGTCGAGGGTATCAGCTAATAAATAATTAGTTATTACCGATGATCGTCGCAGTGTGAAAGGCTCGCTCGCGCGGAACGTAAGTGTCACGCAAGTGAGCCCGAGGATAGTGGATTTCACTCCAGTGCTTGTAGTCTAGGTCGAACGCAAACATACGATCCGATAACTTCGAAAACCTTCAAGTAAAAAATTGTTTTAGTATATTATTATCCAAATATATAAAAGCAAAAGGTCACACATCACAAAATATCGAAACCATTTGACGTACAAAGTTAAAATTAGGCAGGGAGATAGTTTTTAGTTAGTTAAGCATGGACTTTGTAAGAGGGCCAGATTAAGGAGCTCTAAAGGCGAATGAAATCCTGGGCGTCGTTTAGTAGGTATATGTAGTATAAATCTATTAATGTTATTGTTCTTTGTTATTGTTCCGATAGTTGTTTTAGTCATTGGTCTTGGCAAAAAGTTTCGACAAATAAATTAGGAAGCTTGAACATTGAATATTAATGTTTGTGAGGTTGTACCGCGTAATCTCTATATTTAGTATTCAATAAATTCAAAACTAAATATGAATAACAATAACTTACCTCGCTACACTAGCAACGACACCACCGTACACTAAAATAGAGTTGGAATGGTCGTGATACACTGCAGTGTGTGCAACCACTCGCACATCTAACTCTTTGCCGCCTCGTACTTGGACTTTCTCCCAAATTTCTGTATCCGGCTCTCTCAATTTTATTCTGTAAAGGCTGAAAGGGAAATTACATAATTGTAAGACTATAGCTCTGCATACCATAGTTGTTCCACAGAAATCTGTTTACAAGTCTACTATAATTATTACTTATCTAGGTACATAGCAAATGATCAAGGTTATTTAATAGCTTAAGGTACGCTAAGCAAATTTTACGCTATTATATAAGTAGTTTACTGTGTAATTAAAGTCATGATATACGACAAGCGATGAATATATGCAAAAAAATACTGACCTTGAAGAAAACTCTCCGTCTACAGTGCTGCCACCAAACAAATACAATTCATCTTTGACTGCCGTCAATGTATGGCGAGTTAGCCCAGGTGGGTTAAAGCTGGAATTAGCTGCTCTTAGCGTCCATATTTTAGCTACCGCGTCATAATACCACAATTCTGAAGATAAGCTTCCGTCTGACAGCTTTCCACCGTACAATATGAAACCATTGTTAAAGGCACACGCCGAATGTCCATATCGCGGTTCAGGTTGAGTGTTATTGGACTTGAGATTCGTACTAAGAAATTCTGGTCTATCAGTAAATTGTAAATAGCTTTCAGAGTATGGTGTGGAGGGGTGGGAATACATGAGAGGTAATGCGGTTCTGTCATGGTGTGTGAACGATGTTAAAAGTAAATTGAAGAGTGAACTCCGATTGCCTATTGGCCAGTTGCCATCGGTGTTGCCCTGTAAAATAAAGTAGGTCATTAGATAATGTTCGGGTTTTATATGTTTGACTCGCTTAAAGTCTATCTACTTGCACATCATATAAAACATTTGCCATTACATACAATAAAAGCTGTGACATTTATCGGAAGCATTTTTTTTCGGAAGCATTGGAAATGACTGACGCTAATCGACAAGATGAACGTAAACTGACGAAATTAATAATCAAAGCTAAAAATACTCATGCCGCGATATTCTTGATATGTGGACACAGAAATCCATTAAGCTCATTAAACCCAACCAAATATACCTACTGAATATGTTTCCTAATATTTTAAACTTTACAATAGTTCGAGTTAGGTATCATAATGTCCTCAATTTATCCTGTAAAGTTATTTACTTGATGATCGTACTTAGAGCGCATTTAGATGTATGTACAATACATTATACAGACTATTGTGCAGGATCCAATATTATGTATTTATACATTACCCACTCGTATATCTTTCATTATAAAGAGGAAAATTTTCTAGATTATAAAGAGGAAAAGTTTGTGGTGTTGTAGGGAGGGTAATCTCTAGATCCACTGAACCGATTTGGAAAATTCTATAAGCATTAGGAAGCCACGTTATTTGTGAGTGTTATAACTTATAAGCTTATAACCCCATATTCTCATGGGAACAGGATCTACGTGGGTAATACCGGGGCGGGGGGACGGTGGCGCCGGCTAGTTGCCATTATAGTCCGCGTGGCTTGGGCCTGTATTTCCAGGTGTAATTTATATGAGTAGTTTTGATCAACAGTAGTACAAGGTAGATGGTAGGTGACAGTAACAAAAAATACTTACATCGCATATTAAGCCTGTTTAGAATGCATGTTCTTACTTGGAAATGTAGTTAAATATGTAAGGGCATGTAAAATATCTTATAGATTTCTGTTAATTATGAATCATCATTTTTTTTTCTGTCTGAGTAGGTGCCGATAGCTCCCTGCGGAACCACTACGGCGTCACCGGGGGGGCGTCTTCACTCAAGAATTTTGTTAATTACATACATTTTTTCATTTAGTTATTTATTTACAAGCATGTGTTATATCTTAATACTGCATATATGATATATGTTATATATGTGATATGTATAATACATCACGCAACATGTTTGCGGAATCGTTTCTTAAGTCCCTTGTAGAATATTTTACATTGTCGATAAAGTGTGTATGTATGTATGTAGGCACGTAAATTGAAATCCGGTAAATTTTTGCTACAATGACTTAATTCATATACTATGTAATTGTATAGTCAAACATACCTACTTGTTACTTAGTAATCATACCCTAGATTTGATAACGTATCGGAAGCTGGCATTCATCTCAAATTATGTTAAGGTCTTTGTAATTTAATATTTTACATATTTATTTTAATTACTGCATTCCAGCATTTTTAGCTGTGTCTTTCTCAAATGTGCTATCTAACACTAAAATAATAAATCATTACGTATCTATGTTTGTATATCATCCGCGATTTTTGCAAAAACTGATTTGAATCTAATCCACTTTGTTTCCTTTTTCTGATATACAGGTTGCTCAATAAATCTATATTTCAGTGAAAGTCCCATTAAATCTCATTCAGTCCCTCAAAAATAGGAGTAGGGTAAGGGTAGGGTAGGGATTTTGAAGATGTGCACACACGTCACAAGTACAATATAATAGTGTATATATTGTACTATACTTACTTACCTTAGTGAATAGTGTCAATAGAGACTTATCATTCTCTTCATTGGTAGGATAACGACGTAACACTTTTCCGTTTTCGTCATACCATTGACTAGTTGAAAAACTATAGGAAAAAAATATAAAAGGAAGTGGTAACAAAGTTAAATTGATTGTGATTAACAAATCCATTTATTACAATAAGTGAATATTTCCCCATTTGATTGTTTTATTTTATTAGGTATTTATCATAGCATTGTATTGTTTTTATGAAAACAGGTAAAAAATACCTATCTTTACTGTGTTGTTAACCAAAAATTCTCATTATAATTTGATATAATTATTCATATATTCAAATTCATGATGATTTAAGTTATTTATGCATCTCTTTGAAACAATTTATAAATTAATATAGTGAGTTATAAATATTTTTATTCTGACTTGTATTTTGGAATTATATTAATCTTTTTATTATTATTTTTAATGTAAATGTTGATAATACTTACTTGTAAATCTCCAATAAACCTAAAACCCTGTTCAGATCATATCCTCCGAATACATATAAAGAGTCTGTTTGGTTAACATATATTGCGGTGTGGGCAGCTCGCTTTGTCATGCCACTTTCTGTGTGAGAGAGCCAGTGCCAGCTATTGCCTTCTTTGTCATTATTTTTTAAGGAGCATGCCTCCCCTGAGTATCTGAAGCATTATTACACTTTTATTTTATGTACATCTCTCAGAGAAAAGTTGTTTGGCTATATAACATGGCTTAGTTCTATATTAGAGTGGGTGTCCAGGGCTGTTCTGGTGGGATCTTCCCTGAGAGAATAACGTAACCGAAGAAGAAGAGTGTTAACTAGTTTTAATGGAGGTTCTTAACTCTGTACCCATTGATCACAAGTCCAGGACTCAAGGTTATTCTTTGCTACTCAAGGGTTTATTGGTAACATTCTTGGTGGGAATTGTTAGATCTGATGGCTTCCTTTCAATAATCGTGTTTTCTCTTTAAATCCGCTAGTAATGATATCAGAAGTGGGATAAAGAATGTATTTGCCCACATATAAATAACAAAAAAATAAACAGTTTTAAATAATTTACATCTAATTGTTGGTTAAGCTCAGAATTGACCAAGCTGTAATGAGCAAAGGGAGTGGAGTCCTGATATGTGTGCCGCTTTCTTTGATGGTGGGGTTATAATGTACTTATGAAGCACATTAACATTGTGTTACTGACATGTAACGAAAGAGACTGTGTGGTATGCTAAAGTAATGGCACTGGCATGAAGTCGAGTCAATGTAAAATGTGTACAGAGTCTATGTCATATCAAGAGTTGTAAGAAAGAGTGTGTGATATGCTAACATTGTGCCACTTTCTTTGACATCTATTTACGTAATAAACAAAATATAGACTCTATTTCTGTAGGAATATCAAGATTAAAAGAATATGTTTATATCTGTGTCAAATTTCATTCAGATCCACATTTCAGTAACAAACATCCAACCATACTTCCATATGGGCAAGTTTACATTGATTTTCTTAATGGATCAAGAGAGAATCCAACCCTATAGTATATATATATGACAAAATCTGTTAAAAAATACAATCTTACTAACAGTGTCAGAGAGGTTGTCAAAATAATTAACAATCAAATCAAATTGTAGGTGGTCTAAAGTTAATCAGGATACCAAGATACCCTCTCTTATCATATTAGAGGTTTCTGTAATTTTACAATAGTTTGATGACCTTTTTAAGGAGGTAAAGGCTCATGTTTATAAGCTTCTGTTTTTCATACCAATGAATAGGCAATTTTTAGGCAAGCTTGATCCGCTGTAGGCTAATACTATCTAAACAATGAAATAAAGTTAAAGTGTTTGTTTGCAATTTGAAACTGAATTAATATGAAAGTAATTTAATATATACTGTTGATTGAATCAAACTTACCCCTTTTTACAAATACACCTGTCACCCACACATTGCCCATTCCCTGAACATCCACTGGGGCAGAGTTTCACACTACAATCGGGTCCTCCCCAAGTGCCTCCGCAGAAACATTTGTTAGACATACACAGTCCTCGCCCTGTGCAGTTGTTGGGGCAATTATGAATAGCATATGTTGCTCTGAACCCATCTAATACATAGTTTGTGTCACTGTATAGTAATATGAGCATCTGAAAATAAATTCAATATTGACAAGAATTTCTAAAATAATGATGTATTTAGATTTGATATTCAAATCTTGTTTAGAGTCAGAAAATTTAGGAGATTCATGTAAATATTTTGATTTTCAGCAAGAAACCAAATTTTTTTTCTAGTTTTATTAATTTATCATATGTTTAAGCTAGCATAACATGCAAGGCACACTAAAATGTTAATTTTCAAGTACATAACAAGTTCAAAATAATACGAAATATTTAAATATTTGATAAACTTAGAATAGAACTTTAGAAAAATTTCATGGTACAAAAACTATCAAGATATGCAAAGTAAGTAATGAACAACAGTGTACAATTTATATTCATAATATAAATAAACTGTTAATAATATGATAATGTAATAATGATAATAATAGGTCTGTGTATTGAGGCCAAAAGACTCTTTTGTAAGTTCTCTTTTGTAGTATTTTCTGTTAATGAAGTAGAACATTTCAACACAAAGATGAGGTATGAGAGATAACAATTGTAAAAATGAATGAGTGCAGTAAATAAACAAAATTTATACATACATATCCACTAGACGCTGTGACATTCTGTGGCTCTGTTTTGCCACTAAAGCTTCCTAACAGTGGTGCATGAAAAGAATCACCGTCATACACAAAAACATAGTCGTATGAACATTCTGTGCCCATACGAAGGAAACTTAAGGTTATGTATTGACTTGTATTAGCTGCTTTAATTAGCCATTCACAGTGTGAGTCCTAAAAAAGATGAGGTTGTTACTTCCATACAATCTGATTGGAAACATACTCAGTGTTGACTGCACTAACTTGTGTGTAGTTGGAACTACTAGGCCCGTCGGTAATGATGCCACTCGGGTCCGTGAACACCCTGCGGGTCTTGTCGCAGGGGGCCGTGGACGCGGCGCACAGCACAGCCAGGCAAGTCCAGCTGACTACTACTAAACTTGCGCCTTTCTCCCGAATGCGTGGGTGAAACATGCCTCTTCCAGTTTGTCGCAAAACATAAGTCAAACGTCAGAGCCATATAATCATGAAATTACGACTAATATCACTAAAATGTTAAATAAACAACACTCATTTAAATGACATCTACTTCAAGGCTAACAACTATAAAATGTGGATACTGCCACAGTGACTCGGTAAAGACTTGGACTCTTTTATATGATAATGTATTTGTTTAAAATATATTTAAAGCCCTAATAATAGTGACATATTAATACTTTCTAACGAGTTTTCCACAAACAAACAATCAATCAAGTCCATCACAGTATTTTGACATTTTGCGACAAAAAATTTAAAACCACAGATTATGTAAGAAATTAAGAATACAATGCACAGATCTCAAATAAAGATATAGTGCGACACAAAAGAAGTAGAAAATAAATGAGGGCGCTGTAGTCACTTATTGTCGTTCATAGGGTGTGTATTGACACCCACTTGGTATTGCAATTACCTTGATACTTGACATTTTTTCTATACGTAGGTAATATTATGTTATGTTCTTATTTTTTAAGATGATCGGTTTGAAAATAATATTATTATCTAATATAAATAAATTAATATATACGTTTAAAATACTTACTATCTAGGCAGGAAGTAAGCATTATGAGTTATGGGTACTAAGATAGGTGATTTAATGTGTTATATTTATTAAATTTCAATATATTCAAGTAATCTCATATAAATAAGTTATATTTACTGAAATTCGTCTGGTAATTATCCGAATTTCCACTATGATTTTAATAATCTAATAGAACTATCAATAATAATAATAATAATAATAATAGTTTATTTAAAGGTAAAAACCCAGTGTAAAACAAACAATAATAATAACAATACAAAAATAGTAAAAATAGTAATTAAAATTGACATTACACTAATTTAATTGTCTAACTAGTATAGGTATTATCTATACATATTCGTATGTTCTGCTACTTTCTATTAGGCTCTTGGTGCACTGAAAGCCAATGTTTATAGATTGAGCAGTTCAGACACTCAGCCAGCGTGGTGAGAATCTCATTTTTTGAGGATCGCAAACGGTACCAAAAATTTGCGATTCGCGATCGGATGATCGCGAAGAAGTCTGGTACTCTGGCCATCGCGAACATGCCCGACGCGCTGCAGTACCGCGGCAACTTCATCAGGATACGATACGCATCATTGTATTGTACCCTGATGTTGTTGATTGCGCGTCTGGTGTACTTGGTCCAAAGTTGACATGAGTAGAAGCATAGACAGTATGCTCTAAACAATGTCACTTTGACCTGTTCGCTGCACTTTGCAAACCGACGTGCGAGCATGTTGCATCTGACAGACAGAGCACGTCGCTCCCTCTCTATATCTTCATTGTCATTGAGATCCTCAGTTACAACGTGTCCGAGATATCTGAACCGCTCAACCCTTTCAAGTAAATTTCCTTCAAGGAACACCCCAGGGATACTCTCTGGACCTCTGCCTGCACGGAACACCATCGTAACTGTTTTCTTGACGTTATATTTTAAGCCATGATCTAAGGCGTAACGTTCGCAGATTGCAACTAGTTTACGAAGTCCACTGATTGAGGGACTGAGAAGAACCATATCGTCCGCATAGCTAAAATTATTCATGCAGATGGGCCCGATATGACAACCCACCTTGGCTCTTCTCAGTTCCTCGATCAGATCATTCACATACAGGCTGAAGAGGTCAGGAGAGGTCAGCCCTCCTTGGCGTACACCGCATTTTAGCTTGTATTCGCTAGATGTCGCGTCGCCCCATCTCACACTGTTTGTTTGGTTTCCATACCAATATCTCAACAGATTCACCGTTTTCACAGGAACGTTCGAATCGTGTAATTTCTCCCACAGTAAATTATAATTTACGAGATCGAAGGCACGACTCAAATCGAGGAAACACGCGTAAACCGATGTATCTCGTCTGACATAGTAGTCTACGGTTGCTTTTAAGCTGAAAATCGCTGAATCCGTCGAGAGACCAGGACGGAAACCAAACTGTGCATCACTTATTTTAATGCTACGTTTTAGGGTTGGATGTAACAACCTTTCCAGTATTTTTCCTAAAACAGTCCCTAAAGAAATCGGTCTATAGTTTTTAAGACTGGAAAGATCACCTGTTTTTATTTTTGGTATTGGAACTACCACGGTATTCATAAGCTCTTTAGGCAAATAACCAAAATTTAAGCAGGCATTAAAAAAAGTAGCCAGAGTCTGAAATATAGGATATCCAGCATAAATTATATGCTCTAAACTTAATCCGTCAAATCCTGGAGATTTGCCTTTTTTCATTTGATGAACCACAGCAGCCACGTCATCAGCAGTATAACAAACCTTGTCAGTATTATCTATAGGTTTTGTAGTAGGCATACATGTAGTACGAGCTGGTAAGGGGTTGACCTTGAAGTGGTATGAAAATAACTCTGCAATTTTTATTCTATCATTAACACCTTCCACACTAAGAGGAACACTCGTTTTATGGTTTAAAGATTTTGTAGTTTGCCAAAATTTTACAAAGTTTTTATCGGACCTGTGCATTGCCATCGCATCTAGTTTTATTTTCTCTTCGTTATTTTGACACCACTTCAATTTATTTTTAAATATCTTACGACTTTCTAACATATTGTCATGAAGTTCACCTGAACTTGGCTTGCCATATGAACTCCACCACCCGTAATAGAATTTAGCTGTGTCATAACTGTCCCTCACGTGATAGTTCCAACCAAATACTTTTTTGGGCTTCTTCAGTGCACCTTTCGGAGTAGCGGCGCTCTTCTTAGCGCTAGTTTGTAAAATATTTACAATATTACTGTAAAAGTCGTCAATAAAATATAAATGTTGTTTACAGTTATACACTAAACAATTATCACAATGACTAGATTCATTCAAACATAATGAATTTAATTTATCACAGCAGTGCATAGCATATAGTTCAATTTGTTCGTCACTCCTATGACCCCACCTGATCCCCTGTAAGGGGTCCATACTCGTAAGGGTAACTTTACTTAATACTAATTCCATTTGACAAGTAATCACCATTGGAAAATGGTCCGACCAGTAAACACCATACTCCACATGCCCAGAATGAACCGTGTGCCGAGCAGCTTTAGTTACCACACAATGATCAAGCCATCTCCTAGTTCCATGAGCATCACTGACGTACGTGTACGTGTCAGCAGGAAGTATTTCCTTATCCACCCATAGCAAAGAATGCTCTTCGCAAAAAGATTCGAGTTCGTCTCCAAAACTGGCACCAGGATGCGCGTTGAAGTCCCCAAGAATATACACGGCCTCTGCATTGCTATCATCTATTAATGCCGACATACTGGCCAGACAGTCTGTGAAAGCGACCAGATTCTCTACAGAGTCCGTAGGTAGATAGACGCTCAGGATTAAAAATTGGCGACAGTCCATATTTATTTGAACCGCAATCAATCTGTCACCTGGGCAATCTATGAAAGTGACATTTGGAAACACTGATTTCCTCCACAGCAACGCCAAACCACCGTATGGTCGTCCTTTTAAAATGCGTTGGGACGTATCGACCGAAGATTTGGCGTAACATCCAAAGTCGTCATCAATTTCATTGACGAAGTCAAGGTCGTGAGGTAGAAGCCACGTTTCCTGAAGTGCTACAATATCTGCAAAGCGACATAGGGATCTTACGTGTTCTACAGACTTTTTAACACTCCTACAGTTGAACGTCACCATATTAACTAATCTTTTATTGACTCCGTCCATTTAAGGGTTGACTAGCGACTGTTGGATATCTACGTTCTCGATAACGTCTGAAAACAAGGCCCGCTGGCCAGAAGTTCGAGTCAAGAAATTTTTCTATTTTACTCGTCGGTATAGTAACCTTAAATGAGTTAAACGACGTTTCTTTGAACTGCTTAAGTAATTCGACGCTAGAACATGTTTCACCTCTGTCCGCAATATGCTCTAATATATCCGATTCAGTGACAGATTTCGATAATCTCGAGACATACATTGAACATTGCGATTCCACCACCTGTATCTTTCCCATACTTTCCAGGGTCCCTCGCATGTTATTAATTTTGTGTTTGCGTTTTTTATTTCTTACTAACGTAAAATCGTCATCGCATACTGCTGTCAAACTTCCACTAACTTCGTTCGATTTACACCTCAATCAATAATGATTGGTTTCTCTATAATGACAGATCTTCTGATAATGACAGTAAATGTGTTGTTGCCACGAAAATTTTAGTTTCATTTTTAATAATTTCTACTCTTATATTTATGTCGCACTATACAGGGTACTCGGGAGTATTTCCCGTATCTCTGGAGTTATATTTGTTACCGAAAATTAATTCAAAATGTTCAAGGAACATGTGTTCTAAAATTAAGATTTTAGGAGTAAATAGATCACTGTGTCCCTTAGCACATCCTTATAATTATGACGTAGCCAAGTTTGACAAATTTTAAAACGCAAGGATAAAGGCGTGTGTTACACAAAGTAATTCAAATAATTCCGACTATTAATAGTCGGAATTATTTGAATTACTTTGTAAGAAAACATAATTATACGAACTACTCGAAAGCCGTTTGTGGTCTGTCTATGTGTACTAGAGAAGTACAAATCATATTGTAAGATGGCGCCACTATTATTTTGGCGGCGTGAGGAAAATTCCTAATAGTTCTGAAGCGCTAAGATTGAAATTTAATGTTACTACCTATCTTAGATACATTATATATTCCTTAGTGCAGAAAAGGGGTATTTTATTAATTTCATCCATCATAATCTTATCTATACTAATATTATAAAGCTGAAGAGTTTGTTTGATTGAACGCGTTAATCTCAGGAACTACTGGTTATATTAGTCATTACCTATTTTTGTTTTAAATTCCGTCACTGTTAAGTGACAGATTGGTATTCCGCCAATTTATGTCGACTTTTCAAATTTTATTTATGGAACTCAACACGTTATTGATGCGACTTATTCCGATTAAGAAGTTTGCGCTAAGTTTACACTGGCTGCTTAGAAAGTCATGTGGCCGTAGGCCGTAGCATTTTTTTTAAATTACTTTATTTTTTACATGAAACTTTCCTCAAGAACTTCATTGACGTCTGAACAGGCTGTATGGTCAACGATCTTTACCTGTCCCCGAATTTAGTTGGGGACAAATTAAAAAAAAACATAAAACTCTTCACATCTGATGATCTCTGATGATAGCAGTTCTAATTTTAAAGTTCATTCCGGCCCTTGGGTGAGAAGCAATTTGTATGAGTTATTTACTTTAAACTTTAAACTCTACCTACTTTCCGAGTATGAGAAATGAAAAATTAGTTTCCACCCCACCGAGTTCATATGATAATACTTTCTTCTTTTCGTATAGTAGGATTTGTTTTATTGAGATAGAATACAATATAAAACTTAAGCTGACTTTTCCTAAGAACTATACATAATATATACAAATTATGTGCCCACGTAGAATGGTGACTGCATTTCGGCGCATCCTTTGTTGGCCTATTGTTTTTAATTTGTTATTATTTGCTGCTACAATCCTCTGTCTTTGCTAAGTTAAAAAAATATTTTTTATAATTAAATTGGCAGTAGACACAAATAATACTTCTCTCTGTCTGTCTGTTCGCGATAAACTCAATAAATACTAAATGGATTTCCACGCGGTTTTCACCAATAAATAAAGTGATTTGGCATGTTTCGTCTCATCATAATCATCAAATTATCAGCCGATGTCATCATCATCATCATTATCAATACATATTCGGCTCACTGCTGAGCTCGAGTCTCCTCTCAGATTGGTTTAGGCCAATAGTCAACCACGCTGGTCCAATGTGGATTGGCAGACCTGACACACGCAGAGAATTAGAAAATTCTCTGGTATGCAGGTTTCATCACTATGTTTTCCTTCACCGTTTGAGACACGTGATATTTAATTTCTTAAAATGCACACAACAGAAAAGTTGGAGGTGCATGCCCCGGACCGGATTTGAACCCACACCCTCCGGAATCGGAGGCATCAGCCGATGTACGTTTAAAGATAGATTAATATAATATAGTCGTCGTAGAACTTTGTTTTAAAGACAATTACTAACAGTTAGTCATTACATCTTTTGAAAACAATCGTCACGTAAAATGAATGTTTAAACCGATTTTCCGCAGACGAATTCACAGGCGTAGACTAGTCATTAATAAAATCCATTATTTTGTGCTAAATTAATAATTTGTAAGTATATAGTTACAATTTGAAAATGAACAAACTCTGGGGTGTCTGGTGGTTAAGTCAGTAATTTGTGAGGACAAAAGGCATTCTGTAAGCGGAGATGAGTATCGATCGAATCGTTGCTGAGTCGGCAGTCGCACTTCACTATGGCGGGGAGTGAAATACGCACCGGTCTATACCTATGTTTGAAATTGAATATATTTTGTATGCACAAAATATTTTTTCACTACTCTTGCTCAAAAACACTGTCATATTACCACTCCACAGCGGGGCTAAACAAGCATATTAGCCTCTAGGGGCTAAAGTAATTTTGTTTTTTTTAATTCTTGTCTGTTACGAGTACTAGCCAAGTACTAGCCTACTATAAAACGGAGGAGGTTTTATTCGAAAATAGAATCATTATAAGTAAGGCCCTGATTGTTTTGAAAAATAAATAAAAAACTTTAAATTGTAATGAAATGTAGCGTTCTTGTCTGTGGAATGCGTTTATTTTTTTATTTAATTTTTGTTGAGTTGAGAATAGAACGAGATTTGAAGACATGGGACATCCTTTACGGTGTAATACCTTTGCCTTTTTCTCATGTGAAAAAAATAAAATTTAAAAGCGAGAATTAAAAAAACAATTGGCGTGAATAATACACACTTGATTTTTTTCCGAAATTCATTGTAAATTTGTGACCGTAACTTACATATTTTTCAACTTGTTATTGTTGTCTTCGTCTAGTAAGAATGGTGATCCTAATTTGGAGATGGATGAAATTTTTAATCTGTTACCATCAAAGTCGAGACGCATTTACTTAAATACTTACCTACGATACCTACGAAAAATTTAATAAGTGAAGAAAACAACAACGAATGGATTCACTTACGAAAGGAGTTTTTTAAACTATTATCTCCTACATTTACCTCATATATTCATTATTCATCTTCAAAGTAGTCGGAAATTATGTTACCGGGTAAAAGCATCTCCCTTAATATCCAAAATTGTAGACTTTGTACATTTAATTTTCAATTAAAATAAATCATTGAATATTGTACTAAATTATTTTATTTTATCGCAATCGTAGTGAAAAGCAGAGTGTAACACGTGGGGCTAAACCCATTATAAACTCGGTTTCTATTTAGGCGGCCCTCGCCTTCGTCTCGGGCCCTAAAAATACCTCGTATATAATGGGTCTTTTTAGCCCCTTGTATAACAATCTACTATTCTCTATACCTAACATATGTTGCAGACTTACTCGTAGCAAACGTTGTTTTGTCTACAAATTATTCACTTAAGGAAATGAAAAATAGATGTTGACCGATTTTCAGATATGATACCCGATATGGACACACATGAAAATCGGTCCAGACATTTCGGAGGAGTTTAGTAACAAACTTATAGAATGTTATATATTAGATACATTTTTATACATATATTTCAATATATTATCTGTATATTTTAAGTTTTCGAATGTCACGGAAGAAAACTGTTGATGTATACGATTTTCAAACTTAATTGTACGCTTTATTGATAAAATAAAATTGAAAAGTTTGAAAAAACTTCGTAGGTCATGAAATTATTAATTACACTCTCGATCAAGTCATCAATATTCTCTTTCAGTGCGCTTTCATTTGAGACCCCACTCGAGTATATTTGAAGACGTTCGGTTATTCTTCCCCACTTTCAACCCCCAGAACTTTTAAACGGCTCAACCGATTTCGTCAAACATATCTAAGAACACACGCACGTAAATCACCTTTCATTAAAAAAAAAAATGAAATCGCTTTATCCGTTCAGGAGCTATGGTGCCACAGACAGACAAACTCAATTTATATTCATAATATAAATAAACTGTTAATAATATGATAATGTAATAATGATAATAATAGGTCTGTGTATTGAGGCCAAAAGACTCTTTTGTAAGTTCTCTTTTGTAGTATTTTCTGTTAATGAAGTAGAACATTTCAACACAAAGATGAGGTATGAGAGATAACAATTGTAAAAATGAATGAGTGCAGTAAATAAACAAAATTTATACATACATATCCACTAGACGCTGTGACATTCTGTGGCTCTGTTTTGCCACTAAAGCTTCCTAACAGTGGTGCATGAAAAGAATCACCGTCATACACAAAAACATAGTCGTATGAACATTCTGTGCCCATACGAAGGAAACTTAAGGTTATGTATTGACTTGTATTAGCTGCTTTAATTAGCCATTCACAGTGTGAGTCCTAAAAAAGATGAGGTTGTTACTTCCATACAATCTGATTGGAAACATACTCAGTGTTGACTGCACTAACTTGTGTGTAGTTGGAACTACTAGGCCCGTCGGTAATGATGCCACTCGGGTCCGTGAACACCCTGCGGGTCTTGTCGCAGGGGGCCGTGGACGCGGCGCACAGCACAGCCAGGCAAGTCCAGCTGACTACTACTAAACTTGCGCCTTTCTCCCGAATGCGTGGGTGAAACATGCCTCTTCCAGTTTGTCGCAAAACATAAGTCAAACGTCAGAGCCATATAATCATGAAATTACGACTAATATCACTAAAATGTTAAATAAACAACACTCATTTAAATGACATCTACTTCAAGGCTAACAACTATAAAATGTGGATACTGCCACAGTGACTCGGTAAAGACTTGGACTCTTTTATATGATAATGTATTTGTTTAAAATATATTTAAAGCCCTAATAATAGTGACATATTAATACTTTCTAACGAGTTTTCCACAAACAAACAATCAATCAAGTCCATCACAGTATTTTGACATTTTGCGACAAAAAATTTAAAACCACAGATTATGTAAGAAATTAAGAATACAATGCACAGATCTCAAATAAAGATATAGTGCGACACAAAAGAAGTAGAAAATAAATGAGGGCGCTGTAGTCACTTATTGTCGTTCATAGGGTGTGTATTGACACCCACTTGGTATTGCAATTACCTTGATACTTGACATTTTTTCTATACGTAGGTAATATTATGTTATGTTCTTATTTTTTAAGATGATCGGTTTGAAAATAATATTATTATCTAATATAAATAAATTAATATATACGTTTAAAATACTTACTATCTAGGCAGGAAGTCAGCATTATGAGTTATGGGTACTAAGATAGGTGATTTAATGTGTTATATTTATTAAATTTCAATATATTCAAGTAATCTCATATAAATAAGTTATATTTACTGAAATTCGTCTGGTAATTATCCGAATTTCCACTATGATTTTAATAATCTAATAGAACTATCAATAATGATTGGTTTCTCTATAATGACAGATCTTCTGATAATGACAGTAAATGTGTTGTTGCCACGAAAATTTTAGTTTCATTTTTAATAATTTCTACTCTTATATTTATGTCGCACTATACAGGGTACTCGGGAGTATTTCCCGTATCTCTGGAGTTATATTTGTTACCGAAAATTAATTCAAAATGTTCAAGGAACATGTGTTCTAAAATTAAGATTTTAGGAGTAAATAGATCACTGTGTCCCTTAGCACATCCTTATAATTATGACGTAGCCAAGTTTGACAAATTTTAAAACGCAAGGATAAAGGCGTGTGTTACACAAAGTAATTCAAATAATTCCGACTATTAATAGTCGGAATTATTTGAATTACTTTGTAAGAAAACATAATTATACGAACTACTCGAAAGCCGTTTGTGGTCTGTCTATGTGTACTAGAGAAGTACAAATCATATTGTAAGATGGCGCCACTATTATTTTGGCGGCGTGAGGAAAATTCCTAATAGTTCTGAAGCGCTAAGATTGAAATTTAATGTTACTACCTATCTTAGATACATTATATATTCCTTAGTGCAGAAAAGGGGTATTTTATTAATTTCATCCATCATAATCTTATCTATACTAATATTATAAAGCTGAAGAGTTTGTTTGATTGAACGCGTTAATCTCAGGAACTACTGGTTATATTAGTCATTACCTATTTTTGTTTTAAATTCCGTCACTGTTAAGTGACAGATTGGTATTCCGCCAATTTATGTCGACTTTTCAAATTTTATTTATGGAACTCAACACGTTATTGATGCGACGTATTCCGATTAAGAAGTTTGCGCTAAGTTTACACTGGCTGCTTAGAAAGTCATGTGGCCGTAGGCCGTAGCATTTTTTTTAAATTACTTTATTTTTTACATGAAACTTTCCTCAAGAACTTCATTGACGTCTGAACAGGCTGTATGGTCAACGATCTTTACCTGTCCCCGAATTTAGTTGGGGACAAATTAAAAAAAAACATAAAACTCTTCACATCTGATGATCTCTGATGATAGCAGTTCTAATTTTAAAGTTCATTCCGGCCCTTGGGTGAGAAGCAATTTGTATGAGTTATTTACTTTAAACTTTAAACTCTACCTACTTTCCGAGTATGAGAAATGAAAAATTAGTTTCCACCCCACCGAGTTCATATGATAATACTTTCTTCTTTTCGTATAGTAGGATTTGTTTTATTGAGATAGAATACAATATAAAACTTAAGCTGACTTTTCCTAAGAACTATACATAATATATACAAATTATGTGCCCACGTAGAATGGTGACTGCATTTCGGCGCATCCTTTGTTGGCCTATTGTTTTTAATTTGTTATTATTTGCTGCTACAATCCTCTGTCTTTGCTAAGTTAAAAAAATATTTTTTATAATTAAATTGGCAGTAGACACAAATAATACTTCTCTCTGTCTGTCTGTTCGCGATAAACTCAATAAATACTAAATGGATTTCCACGCGGTTTTCACCAATAAATAAAGTGATTTGGCATGTTTCGTCTCATCATAATCATCAAATTATCAGCCGATGTCATCATCATCATCATTATCAATACATATTCGGCTCACTGCTGAGCTCGAGTCTCCTCTCAGATTGGTTTAGGCCAATAGTCAACCACGCTGGTCCAATGTGGATTGGCAGACCTGACACACGCAGAGAATTAGAAAATTCTCTGGTATGCAGGTTTCATCACTATGTTTTCCTTCACCGTTTGAGACACGTGATATTTAATTTCTTAAAATGCACACAACAGAAAAGTTGGAGGTGCATGCCCCGGACCGGATTTGAACCCACACCCTCCGGAATCGGAGGCATCAGCCGATGTACGTTTAAAGATAGATTAATATAATATAGTCGTCGTAGAACTTTGTTTTAAAGACAATTACTAACAGTTAGTCATTACATCTTTTGAAAACAATCGTCACGTAAAATGAATGTTTAAACCGATTTTCCGCAGACGAATTCACAGGCGTAGACTAGTCATTAATAAAATCCATTATTTTGTGCTAAATTAATAATTTGTAAGTATATAGTTACAATTTGAAAATGAACAAACTCTGGGGTGTCTGGTGGTTAAGTCAGTAATTTGTGAGGACAAAAGGCATTCTGTAAGCGGAGATGAGTATCGATCGAATCGTTGCTGAGTCGGCAGTCGCACTTCACTATGGCGGGGAGTGAAATACGCACCGGTCTATACCTATGTTTGAAATTGAATATATTTTGTATGCACAAAATATTTTTTCACTACTCTTGCTCAAAAACACTGTTATATTACCACTCCACAGCGGGGCTAAACAAGCATATTAGCCTCTAGGGGCTAAAGTAATTTTGTTTTTTTTAATTCTTGTCTGTTACGAGTACTAGCCAAGTACTAGCCTACTATAAAACGGAGGAGGTTTTATTCGAAAATAGAATCATTATAAGTAAGGCCCTGATTGTTTTGAAAAATAAATAAAAAACTTTAAATTGTAATGAAATGTAGCGTTCTTGTCTGTGGAATGCGTTTATTTTTTTATTTAATTTTTGTTGAGTTGAGAATAGAACGAGATTTGAAGACATGGGACATCCTTTACGGTGTAATACCTTTGCCTTTTTCTCATGTGAAAAAAATAAAATTTAAAAGCGAGAATTAAAAAAACAATTGGCGTGAATAATACACACTTGATTTTTTTCCGAAATTCATTGTAAATTTGTGACCGTAACTTACATATTTTTCAACTTGTTATTGTTGTCTTCGTCTAGTAAGAATGGTGATCCTAATTTGGAGATGGATGAAATTTTTAATCTGTTACCATCAAAGTCGAGACGCATTTACTTAAATACTTACCTACGATACCTACGAAAAATTTAATAAGTGAAGAAAACAACAACGAATGGATTCACTTACGAAAGGAGTTTTTTAAACTATTATCTCCTACATTTACCTCATATATTCATTATTCATCTTCAAAGTAGTCGGAAATTATGTTACCGGGTAAAAGCATCTCCCTTAATATCCAAAATTGTAGACTTTGTACATTTAATTTTCAATTAAAATAAATCATTGAATATTGTACTAAATTATTTTATTTTATCGCAATCGTAGTGAAAAGCAGAGTGTAACACGTGGGGCTAAACCCATTATAAACTCGGTTTCTATTTAGGCGGCCCTCGCCTTCGTCTCGGGCCCTAAAAATACCTCGTATATAATGGGTCTTTTTAGCCCCTTGTATAACAATCTACTATTCTCTATACCTAACATATGTTGCAGACTTACTCGTAGCAAACGTTGTTTTGTCTACAAATTATTCACTTAAGGAAATGAAAAATAGATGTTGACCGATTTTCAGATATGATACCCGATATGGACACACATGAAAATCGGTCCAGACATTTCGGAGGAGTTTAGTAACAAACTTATAGAATGTTATATATTAGATACATTTTTATACATATATTTCAATATATTATCTGTATATTTTAAGTTTTCGAATGTCACGGAAGAAAACTGTTGATGTATACGATTTTCAAACTTAATTGTACGCTTTATTGATAAAATAAAATTGAAAAGTTTGAAAAAACTTCGTAGGTCATGAAATTATTAATTACACTCTCGATCAAGTCATCAATATTCTCTTTCAGTGCGCTTTCATTTGAGACCCCACTCGAGTATATTTGAAGACGTTCGGTTATTCTTCCCCACTTTCAACCCCCAGAACTTTTAAACGGCTCAACCGATTTCGTCAAACATATCTAAGAAAACACGCACGTAAATCACCTTTCATTAAAAAAAAAAAATGAAATCGCTTTATCCGTTCAGGAGCTATGGTGCCACAGACAGACAAACTCACAGACAGACACATCAAACTTATAACAACCCGCTTTTTGCGTTGGGGTTTAAAACAGGTAGATAATGTATAGTATTTAAATAAAAGTTTGTAAGAATTTCAACTTGTCTCTATAATTATACAGTAACTGTTATAATATACCTACCCCTTTCATATAAAAATATATATTTATTGTTGAAAAGACCTAGGTTTGGTTCTTACAATAAAATATTATAAAGCGCGCTTACCATCTAGAATCTAGATTAAACTAAACTAAACTTCTGGTACCTACTTCCCAATTGTCGCTTGATCTGACTTCTACTTTCATCTTGATTTCTCTATGCTATTATATCAATATAAGTATATTGATGATGATGATATATTATACTCATGGGCGTATATTATAGCGGGTGGGTCGGGTGGGCCGGGCCCACCCTAGAGTAGTCCAGTGTCCATCCTAAGATACTGGGCTACCGATTTGAAATTCTATGATGAACGCCGAAATACTAATATTTTTACAGAAAATATCATTTAAAAATATCAAACAATAACAATTACAACTTATAATAAAGAAAATATATAAGTAATAAATATTTTGAAAATATATTAAGACCTTTTCTGATACCTACCATAGATACAAAGAAAAAATAATAAATAAGTCGAGCCGTTTCAGAGGTCGGCATCTACAAATATTGCTAACTAAATTTTTATATTGAATGTCGACTCTGTTCAGTGATATGTAGGGGCACCCCAGGAAATAATCCTAGATACGCCAATGATTATACTATATATTATATAATTATACTAGCGGACGCCCGCGACTTCGTCCGCGTAAAAATCGATGTCAACTTTCAACCCCTATTTCACATTCTATTTTGCAAGTTTTATAACTTATACCTAATAAATAGTCCACTTATCATTTTACATTTACAAATGAACCTATTAAAATTAAGGACTTTCCGTACAAACTTCCTACAACTACTTCACCCATTTCTGATTTTGTTTTCGCGACAAAAAGTATCCTATTATCCTTCTACTTATTATGGTCTCAAATCGTTTTAAGTATCATTTGAATTCATTCTGTAGTTTCAGCGTGATTCAAAAAAAAGGCAAACAGACAGACAAAAAATAGAAAATAGGCTTCAGTATCGATCTCCTACCTCTACCCTACTCCTACCCTACCCGTACCCTAACTGTATCCTACCCCTACCCTACCCGTACCCTACCGTACCCGTAATCTTCCCTTTCCCTACCCCTACCCTACCCCTAACCTTGGCATACACTCCCCTACCCTGCCCAACCCCACCCAACCCCTACCCTACCTTTACCCCTACCCTACCCTTACACAACGCCTACCCTACCTGTATCCTACCCTACCCTACCCTATACCTTCCCTACCTTACCCCTACCCTTAGCAAAATCGGTCCAGCCCTATGAGCGTAGTGCGATGACAAAGGAAAATAGAGACTTCTATGCTAAAATTATAATCTTTGGATCTAATGGACCGATGTGAAAGATTGTTTTACCAATAGAAAGCTACGTTATTTGCGAGTGTCATAGGCTATGTTTGATTCCCATATTCACACAGGAACGGGAACTGCGTAATTGAAAGCGCGGGGCGTCATGTAGCGGAATTTCTGCGTCTTTTAGAAATTTTGTATTATCTCCGAAACTATTTAACTAATTAACATACTATAAATGGCAAATCTTATCTCCATAATATGCTTGTGATTATTAAATAATTTATTTTGATAAGGATTCAAGTTAAGTAGCATAAATAATGACGCAAACCTAAGTATATAAAATTTATAGTTTTTAAAACACAAAAGGTACTATATCTGCTAATATATAGAAGATAGATATATGGTGTCGCGGACTTTTTTGTAGAACTTTTAAAGATACATAAAGCCTCCATACATTAATTTCAATTTTACACAATGGTTAAGGCAGCGCATGCGAATAAGTCTGCTTAAGAGGATTTTCGGTCCGACCTGTATGACAAAAACTGTGTTAACTCAGCGAATATATATCATACTAATATAAAATAGCCTATAGCACTCCCCGATAATGTAGCATTCTACTGGTGAAAGAATTTTTGAAATCGGACCAGTAGTTCCGAAGATTACCCCATTTAAAAAATGTGACAAACTTACAAACTTACAAACTTTACCTCTTTATAATATTAGCATAGATTAAAACTATAAGCAGCAATTTTATTGTACCTAACTACCTAGTACCTACTTTAAATATTTTATTATTCTAAGTACATCTCTAGAAAGAGATGTCTTCAAAAATTCAACTTAGCAATAAATGATGTATTATTCTAAATGGTAAATTCCTTTGGAGCTTTACTTCATACTCGTTCCTTTGACCAAAGCGAAAGCGAAGCGCGAGTTTAACTAAACGTAACGCCATCTATTGTCGTCCATTATAAACGTGGAAAATTCTGTTTCAAACACTAAGAATTTATATTCAAATCACCTAGATACATTTGTTTAAAATATTCTTTTTAAACTTACTTACATAATACTTTTAAGTTTATCTCGAGTCGTGGTCAATACGAGGTCGCAGTAGATACTCGTAGCATCGATCTTATCTCGTTAGATGGGCCCTGAAGAGTCGCGGAATTGTCATTGGTTTCGCAATTACTTACGCATGGAAAGTAACACCTTTATCTTTATTCGTGTTGCGGCTTGTGTTTTTACACTCCCAAAATGAACACGAATTATAATAATAATTAATAAAAACAAGAAAGAAAACACAGTAAAATATTTTTCACCACTCACATGCGCCTGTTTCGTTGTATACTAAAATGAGATATGACATAACATTCTGCGTTTTTTAATATGGAAGGGCCTATCTAACGATTTATATCGATGACTCGTAAGTCGTAGTAGTACAAATAAAAAGCAATTTTTATCAAAAACGACTTCGATTAGTTGTAAGTGCTTTTGACTTCTTAATTTTAGTGATTCAGTGGTATAAAACAATTGGAAAAGAAAAAATACATCATAATTTTTAAAGGAAGTGCGGTTATAAAATGTAAATAGGTACGTACCTAAACCTTGTATGTTAATAAAATTGAAGTGGTATTAGTGGATGAGTTAGCGCTTCAGGCGTCATTAGCGGTTATCACTTCATTCCGCGTGAAAAATCTTCAACAGCCCCGGCTCCACTCGCTTGCGCATTAATGATTTATTAATTCTCACCTCCTTAATACAGAACATGTATAATGAACTCGCCTGCCTCAGGTTTAATGATATTGACAGACTGGCTTATCCCTTCAGAGTGGACTGCCTAGTGTTACACATTCCTCGCGGGTGGTTTATCCATTAATTAAATATACTATTGTAAAAAGGAGGTATTTGTATTAATTTGTTACAAATAAGATGATATATCATATTTGATGCATTGTAAACTTTGTCAAGCTGTGTGAATGCCGTCACGCTGCTAGTTGCGTTTGGATATTGTGCGATAGTTTTTGTGTCGTAGTTATTGATATTTATTGATAAATTATTTAGTGTGGACATGGAGGACATGTTGTCCTGTTAATGCATTTTCAAAGGATCCTTTAAACCTAACCCAAGGTCACAAGTCCTGGGACCTGCTCGAGGTGTTTCCACCACAAGACGATACAATCACTGTCGCTGCTACACATCAAGTTATATTAAAGCTTGGCAAGTTCGTTGATGATGGGGGGAAGAACTGCGCGGATGGGAAGTCGTACGTGCGGGGCAGAGGGAAGGACTGCGCGGGTATGAAGTCGTGCGCGCGGGACATCGCTATCCCCTCGCGCGTGGCCCTTTGAGAGTGCTACGAACATTCCAAGCTATAGATATCAATGGAACATTTTTTTTTCGCTACTTGGTATTAAGTAGGGAAGATATTAATTTCATATCACATTATAAAAAACATTAATCCATATTCGGTTCACTGTTGGCCTAGAGTCTTCACTCAGACTACTGTCTACTTACACACTATTCTTTTAGTGTATCTATTCGAGTACTAAATTACGCATGATGAAGTAACCTATAAGTGGGTCTATGACACAACAACTTGACTAATCCATGTTTTGTAAAACTCAATTTTAATTGTTATAACCTGTTGGTACCCTATAAAAATAAATAAATGTTCCCAAGTCAAAACATGCCACATTCGTGTCTTTCAGCCCAGTCTTGTGACGGCGCGTGCCTGTCCATTCTAAGCGTCCAGTCGTTTACCATATAAATGAACGTTCGCGCTCGTTTTTTAGCACAAACACCACATATCGCGCCCGCTGTTTGCACTGTCTGCCTGAAACCAGAGTTCGGACGCGCGTTTGTTGACATTTTACGTATGTTATCCCTTTTTCTGTAAAATTTTCTTTATCAGTTGCATTTAAGTATTATTATTTTTTTTAATTTGTCATATTTGTTAGATATAACCAACATTCCCATTCTTCCCCAACTAGTCGGAAAAGACTGTATTAGGAGTGGGTACGTCAGTCAGACCGCTCTAGCTATTAAGGCCTTATATTCAAAATAAATACTTTATTTTGACCTTGGCCTTTGATGAAATCTCTGGCACAGTTGGTAGTGCTGTGGTTCTCAACAGGAACGACCAGCGTTCGATTTCTAGCACGGGTCAATTTAGGATTTTATATTTTCTAAAATGGCTCAGGTCTGATGGAAGGCTTCGGCCGTGGCTACAATCCTACCGGCAAAGACGTACTGCCAAACGATTTAGCGTCCCGGTACGAAGCCACTTAGAAACCGTCAAAGGTATTGGTTTAATAAACTTGTACCTCTTCCTAGTTAGCCCGCTTCCATCTTAGACATCATCATCACTTATGTAATAATTGGGGCCTTAACCAAGTGGCACGTCGATTCTCTTTCTACAAACGCTAACGCTTCGAAAAGTAACAAAATGTATGGGAATGACGTGACCTGTCGATAGTGAATGTCATACCCATACATTTTTTAATTTTCGAAGCGTTAGCGTTTGTAGAAAGAGAATCGACGTGCCGCTTGGCTACAGGCCCAGGTGAGATCACAGTTAAGAGCTAACTTGTCATTGAATTTAAAAAATATATCAAAAAATTGCCAGCATATACCTATTCTGTTCACAGTTTATGCGCTATAGCATAGTGCAATTGACAGTTCGTTTCACTCTTGAAAATTTGATGCGTTTCCCGATATTATTACGTATTATGAACGTCATAAGGCAACTGTCACCCGCACCATACTACAGCGCACATAGTATAATAACGCTCCTTCAATCGCAGTGCGGTTGTAAGTATCAGAGCGCTCCCGAGGGACATTCGCATCACCATACAAATGGCGCATTAGCCCCGCGGCCGGACGCACCTTATCTACCTCTCAACGATATTTGTTCTGCACCGGATTACTAGAGATTTACCACGGTCACGCCGCATTAACTGCCGATTAGCAGCCTGTGTAAAGAGAACTTAAATTTAATGTGCTGGTGACCTTTATAAACCTCTATCACGTGTTTCCGTGTAATTACAGATTGCAGGCCGTCAAAACAATTATTTCCCTGTTCATATTATATACAGGTACCTAGTGTAAGATAGTGATATAGTGAGAGAAGTACTGTGATAGCCCAGTAGATATGAGGCCTCAGCCATTATATCGGAGGGCGTAGGTTCGAATCCAGTCCGGGGCAAGCGCCTGCACCTTATAGTTATGTGCATTTTAAGAAATGAAATATCACGAGCTTTAAACGGTGAAGGAAGAACATCATGAGGAAATCTACCTGAGATTTTTTTTGATTCTCTTAGTGTGTCAAGTCTGCTAATCCACGTAGGGCTATTAGCCTAACCCCTCTCATTATGTCAGGAGACCCGTGCTCAAAAGTGAGTCAAATATTTTGTTTATTATGATAATGATGAGAGATGTTTTGCATGTCATTCTTCAGAGCAAGACATTTTTAGTATATCATTGTAAACGGATTAAACAGATGGCACAACTGATGGTAAGTGTAAGCCATCGTTTCACAGGCTATGCAAAGAACATGGCCTGTAGCCAAGTGGCACGTCGATTCCCTTTCTACAAACGCTAACGCTATCGAAAACTAGAAACATGTATGGGAATGACAGATCCGATCGACAACTTGATCACGTGACCTGTCGATAGCAAATGTCATTCCTATACATTTTAGAGTTTTTGAAGCGTTTGCGATCGTAGAAAGAGAATCGACGTGCCGCTTGGCTACAGGCTCAGGTCGTACAAATTGCTGCCCAGTATCCATCAACCTAATGCGTGTGTCTGCAGAGTGCAGACAGATAGAATTGTGGCACCACTAGCTCTTCTAATATCCATTTACGTAGTTTTAATCCATTGTAACTTCAAGTAACATTCTTAGGTTAAGTTTGATAAAAACCGTCATCGGCTAACCCACACAGTGAGTGTATAACTACACACTAGCGGAAGACTGCGTCTTCGTCTGCGTAAAAAACCTTGATTAATTTAAGGTTATAGTGAGTCAATCTGAACTAAGCTATTATTCTAAAATTGTGAACTAAGTAACCCTATATTTTGTCTTAAATTGACCAAACTATCTTATAAGAAACTTAAGTAAACTGTAATTATTTGCTTAAGGGATAATCCCCAACAATACTATAGAATAGAATAAATAGCCATGGGTGCGATAACGCGACTCCGCTATAAATCAGTGGTCTGTCGATGTGGGGCCGCCCTATTGCAGCTCGCGGCCTGATTTGTCGCGTCCACATTATGCCAATGTATGAACCACTAGTGAGGTTACTTTTCTATCGATATCATCGTTATCAGCCTATTTACACGACCCAGGACAAGGCCTCCCTCCTTATAGGGGAGGGATATGGAGCTTATGCCACACTGCTCCAAATCGAGCTTATAATTGGTAAATTCTTTAATTGCCACAACCTATCAGTTTTTTTTATTATTTATAAGTTAGCCCTTGACTACACTGACTGACTGACTACTGATAATGACCGTTAATGATGTGCTCTCCGAGACACGAGATTGTAGAGTTTGAGAGTGTGTACAAATTTCTTAACAAAAAATTCTTTGAAGAAAAGCTCAATATTACGTAGCCCAGAACTCGATCCCTGGACCTAGAGAAGCGAAGTCCCGTAGGCTAACCACAGAGCCATCATCATCATCATTGTCAACCCATATTCGGCTCACTGCTGAGCTCGAGTCTCCTTTCAGAATGACAGGGGCTAGGCCAATAGTCCACCATGCTGGCCCAATGTGGATTGGCAGACTTCACACATTCAGAAAATTAAGAAAATTCTATTGTTTCCTCACGATGTTTTCCCTTCACCGTTTGAGACACATGATATTTAATTTCTTAAAATGCACACAACTGAAAAGTTGGAGCTGCATGCCTCGGACCGGATTCGAATCCACACAATCCGGTCCGGAATCAGAGGCAGAGGTTATATCCACTGGGCTATCACGGCTATCACTGGACCAACGAGGCATCAATTCCATCAATATCGGTATTCTATTATTTTAATCACTTTTAAAATTGCACTCTACTCGTAAATAATGTAATAAAATCTGTTGGTTCAGATATATTTAAGGAGATAAAAGATTAAAAACGTTAGAATAGTCGAAACGCATGTAAACGGTTACTTAAATAATACGTTGCACTATCTACATTTAAAAGCTATGCCTTAAGCTTGGACACTTTGCTATTAATAAGGGTGTTAAAACCTTGTTTTTCTTGTGGTCTATGTTAAAAATAGCTTAACAAAAATTCATCGACGATGTTGCCCCGCATCACTAAATTGGCGTTTATTGCCAAGCAATAAAGCGTCGCTCAGTAAAGTTGTCCCCACACGGTCAAGAATATCTCTAACTATTATTGAGGTCCGCATGCATAATCACATCGTTTTGTGACATGAAAACATTTGCCATTGCGATTTATTTCGATTCAATTTCTAACAATATTTTGTTTTGTTTAATCAATTATCATCAAAAGTAGATATACAAAACAGAGAGCCGTGATTGCCCAGTGCGTATGATCTGTGACTTCAATTCAGAGGGCGTAGGTTCAAATCTTGACCTCCAACTTTTCCGTTATGTGCATTTTCAATTAATCACGTGTTTCAAACGTTGAAGGAAAACTTCGTGAGTAAACCTGAATACCGGAGATTTTTCTTAATTCTCTACATGTGTGAAGTCTGCCTATCCGCATTAGGCCAGCGTGGTGGACTATTAGCCTAAACCCTTTCATTCTGAGAGGTGACTCGTGGGCAAACGTGAGCCGAATATGGATTGTTAATAATAATGCTAAAATATGCAAGGGCGTCTTATTTGCTAGAGTAATTATGAGATAATCTTTGATAAAAGGAATTATACTATCAAAACAATTATCAAATCAAAGTCCATGCGACGTTCCTATATCATGTAGATTAAAGAAGACAAAGCACAGGCGACCGTAGCGTGACATTTAAAACGTCACAAAAGCGTGCACTGACCCTTACTTAACACTCCGGTGTTAAACTGTGACCTAATTTCAGATTAATACGCTTAAGCGGAAACCTCACTAAGCAGGTTCAAATGGCACGGAAGACCGGCTACGTAATACGGGTGAATAGCGACTGGGAAACGAGCTAATAGTCAACAATAGCTATTTCACTTTGTTTGATTCTCCATTGCCTAACTTTTGCTACTAAGTAGATTTATAGTTTCCGCCCCATTCATTATCGGTATTGAACTACATGCGATGGCGTCCAAACGCGTGGCATAAATCTGAATGCAACTAATAAATAGCCCGCCGAGAAAACTTTCCTCCACTCTGACATAAGTTTCAGAACTTCGCGCCGTTTGACTTCACACTGAGAGTGATAAATGTGCCAAATTGGAGAAAATGGGCACTACTTTTCCCGGAACCCAAAAACCTAACATTCCATTTTTAAATTATGTAATTTATTTTTCTATCTTGTTTATGTTATTCTTGTTTAGGTCTCTCTTTTATCAGCTATGCTTTATATTATAAGTAATTAACTATAGCTTATAGCATAGATCATAAAAGAGAGACTACTTAAATTGATAAGCTTAAATCAATTTAAGTATAATTAACTTCACGGTAAAGGGGCTGGACACACGCAATAAGAGGTCATGGGGATCCCTCCCGAAATATTCCTAAAAAAAATAATATTCTACGAGTATTTCCCTACCATGTTATAGCTATTGTCTATTAGTTCCTCCCTAAAAAATGGCCTGTCGGCAGTCATTGTATCGGCTATCCTAATACCAACAAATAAAAAGAATTATAGCCCGGAAATCATAACCCGTCCCACAGTCCTCTTGCTTCCTAATATTGTTTTTTTTCTTTGTTGGCATTTTTGTAGTTAGAAAAACAAAGAGGCAATAAATCTTGCCGCTTGATCTGATATAGCCGTAATGGCAATAATGGATCCTGGTCAGCGGCCCGCATGCAAATAAATCTGCGGACCGATGCAATGATGTGTAGAGAATGGGGTCTGCCGCGTACTATCGCTGCCGGTGCGCTGGCCCCGTACCCGACTTGTTCACCTGTGTGGGGTGACTTGTGTATTACCTGTACTATTAGATATCTATTGTGTGGCATTGGACACAAAAAACGTAGCTTTACTAATTTGTAATTCGCAAATTTATATCTTGTTGACAGGATTTGGTGAAAAGTGTTAAGTAGCGCTGCGGTAGCTTTGATTTTCCTTCTTTTTTTTATAAATTCATACTTTTACGTTACAATACCCTCAATAGCTCAACGGTAAGAGCGGTCGCACCCATCACCGAGGGGTGGTGGTTCGATCCCCGCCCCATTCGTCTATTGTCGTACCCACTCCTAACACAGTCTTCCCGACTAATTGGAGGGGAATGGGAATACTGGTCATATTAAAAAAAAGAGGAAAAAAGAAAGAAAAGAAAAAAGGTCGAATTAAACATATGGAAAATATTCTTAAAAAAAAATAGTTTTGTGAACTTATACTCTTCAGAGTGGAAACAGCAATGCTGTTTGGTAACAGAAATGTGCATGATTTCTCCGGACGAGTTCTGTCACAAAGAGATTTTATCATTTTCATCATCAATATCAGTCGCAGGACGTCAACTGCTGAGCATAGGACTTTCAACCGCAACGTAATATGGCAAAAGCTAAAAAAACAAATGTCTAACAAAGCGATCTAGATAGTTAAATTCTACGGACGAGCTCTCATTTCCAGTCAATGGACGTCCAGTACTGGACTCTGCCTCTTTTTATAACTACTTCCAAACATTACATCACAGATGGCAATAGCTACAAAACAAAGCGATCCAATCTAGAAGGCTCTCGAGATTAATTTTCAGGTATGGCTATTGGACAGTGATCTTTACCTGATGTTTTTTTATCCGTAAAATAGGTAGCTATAGAAGTCAGAGCAAATGGCAGTCAATAAAATAAATAGCGACGGCGGGGTGTTCTGTAAATAAGGCGGTAGTCGGTGCCGCGCCGGGGCGCGCGGGGCGACGATCGCCTTTTTTATTGTCGCCTCGATTGCTCTCCACACGCCGAGTGTAAAGCGAGCTGCAACGCTGATGTCGCAGATTATACCGACAGATTAGAGAACGAATTCCCCGCTGTGTATTATCAACAAGCGCTCCTGTGCATCTCGACAAATATGTACAACATATCATAAAATGAAGCTAATAATACGTCAGTTAAACTAAAGGAGTTTTCATTTGAACTTATCATAAAATGATAATAATATGTCAGTTTTTTTTTTATTCTTTACAAGTTAGCCCTTGACTACAATCTCACCTGATGGTAAGTGATGATGCAGTCTAAGATGGAAGCGGGCTAACTTGTTAGTAGGAGAATGAAAATCCACACCCCTTTCGGTTTCTACACGGCATCGTACCGGAACGCTAAATCGCTTAAAAAGGCGGTACGTCTTTGCCGGTAGGGTGGTAACTAGTCACGGCCGAAGCCTCCCCACCCACCAGCCAGACCTGAACAAATTAAGAAAATCTCAATCTGCCCAGCCGGGGATCGAACCCAGGACCTCCGTCTTGTAAATCCACCGCGCATACCACTGCGCCACGGAGGCCGTCAAAATAAAGGAACTTTCATTTGAAGTCTATCCAGAGAATGTCGAATGAAAATCCATTTCATGCATGATTCATCAAATCATAAAAAGTATTCTAAAATAACTTTTATCTAATTTTAAATCATACTTTTACTGATATATTACTAATATTAAAAACGCGAAAGTTTGTATGGATGTTTGTTACTCTTTAACGCCGCAACTACTAAACCGATTTGGTGGAATTTTAGAATGAAAATAGATTTTACTCTGGATTAACACAGACTACTTTTCATCCCAGAAAATGAATTCTACGCGGACACAGTCGCGGGTCCGCTATTTAGAATATATACTTGTACATATGTTTTTTTTTTTATTGAGAAAGAATACAATATGGAACTTAAGCTAACTTATCCTAATAACTATACAAATCATGCCCACGTGGAATGGTGGCAAGAATACTGGCTGCATTTCCGCGCTGGACAACCAGGCTGATCCTTTCCATGTAATATCACATATGTTTTATGTGATATTACATCAAATAGTTTGCCCTAGATGCTTGAACATTCAAAAAGCATCAGGTTTTAAGACGAAGAAGGTAAAACGTAGTAGACGTATCTATAAGTATGATATGATAATGAAAGATGGAATTCAATTTCAAACACATTATCAAACATCACCATTAGATCTGTAGGTACAGGAGCGTGGTATGAAAATGTATATCCTTATATCCTTCCGGGCTGAAATTACGTTCCTTCGAGCAAAAGCACTCTATGTCAATATTTCGAGTATCGGAGGACTTTGTTAAGACAAAAATAAAGAATTCAGCACGTATCGCGATCGGTCGCGAGGCGGTGGCCAAATAGATGTATTAATTTGTAAGAATTTGTCGTCGGACCCTCGCCCTACACCAGTCTTGGATTCCAATCACGCGCTACAAGCTCCGTAATTGACGCTAATAATTTCTTTAAATAGCTCCTGAGTCCTGCTCGCTAAAGACTAAATGAAGTGCTTCATTTCTAGTACTGCATTTTCATCTAATTTCATCTACCTACATTTTTCAAATATGTAATTTGATAATTATAAACGCAAAAGTTTGTATGGATATTTATTACGCTTTAACGCCGCTACTAATGAAGTGATTTGGCTGAAATTTGAAATGAAAATAGATTTTACTCTGAATTAACACTGTTTTCATCCCGGAAAAATCCCTGGTACCCGAGGGATTTGTGAAAAACTGAATTTCACGCGGACGAAGTCGCGGTGTCCGCTAGTACTCTATGAAAGTTCGACTTCTTTTAGGAAGACCAATTCCATTCAAGAAATATTTTTTTGCATTGGACTGCATTGAAGTGGTGGATCGATTCAAGATGGATTTATGGGACTAAGTATATGAAGGTAAACTCCTTTAAAATATGCAAACGATGATGAATAATAACAAATATATTTAGCTATCGGACGCCCGTGACTTCGTCCGCATGGTATTCAGTTTTTCACAAATCCCGCGGGAACCATGGATTTTTCTGGGATGAAAAATAGCCTATGTGTTAATCGTGAGTAAAATCTATTTCCATTCCAAATTTCAGCCAAATTGCTTCAGTACCGCTGCACAAAGGAGTAACAAACATACACACTTACACACAAACTTTCTCATTTATATATTAGTGTGATGTGATGAGATATTTGAAAGACAACTTAACATTAAAATATAACGATAGGCAAATCCAACACAAAGTAAGTAAATCAAAGTATATTTCAAATATCTACTACGAGTATCAGTATAAGTAGTTGTAAGTATAAAATCGATACGATCCTAAACAGTGTTGCCTGTTCAAATAGCTAATAACATTTATTAGGACATTTTTTGCAGTGGCTGAGATGTCCTGTCATTGCATCGCTTTGGGCTAGGGATACTCTCAAGGGACTCGTCAACGCCGGCGAACCTAATCCAATCACGGCTATTGGTCTCCTTGCACGCCTACATTGCCTTCTATACTTAGACGAAAACTGGGAACACCTGATCTATAGCTATGAGTAATTTTGTTTCATCTATACTAATGTTATAAGAGGATAGATTCGATCGTCTGTTTGCATTGAATAAGTTCCGAAAGTACTGAACTGATTTGAAAAATTCTTTCATTATTGTGAAGCTACACTATCCCCGGGTGCTATAGGCTATATTTTATTCCCATATTCTTACTGGAACTACGCGAATACTAAATCAAATTCAAGTAATTTATAATCTGATGGTTGAGTATTTTGCTACCTATGTTTTGTACTATAGTAATCAGATTTCGCCATTAAAAACTTAGATGCAAATTAAAAATACATAAATACGTATGCCTCAATTTTAAAGTTAAATTAATAAACTGTTAAGTTAAACACAAATAAAACCCTTTGAACATTAAGAAGTTATATCAATAATAATAAATCACAATTATCATTAGGTATCATAATTATTACCATCACACAAATCTTAATTACATAATAATTCTGTGACATTTATATTTTTTAGCAAAGTCAATCAGTGAAATAAGGCTGAAATCTATATAATCTAGCTAGTGTAGCCAATTTTTGAACTTTAGTCGATTTAGCTTTTAATATCTTAAATAAACACTTTATCTTAAATAAACGATTTAGCGTTCCGGTACGATGTCGTGTAGAAACCGAAAAGAGTGTGGATTTTCATCCTCCTCCTAACAAGTTAGCCCGTTTCCATCTTAGATTGCATCATCACTTACCATCAGGTGAGATTGTAGTCAAGGACTAATTTGTAAAGAATAAAAAAAAGAAGAAAACAGTTTAGATACTTACTTTGTACATCATTTTACAATATGATATTTATACTTGTTCATATATTATCAATAAATAATCTATATCTATATCTATACTAATATTATAAAGAGGTAAAGTTTGTAAGTTTGTAAGTTTGTCACATTTTTTAAATGGGGTAATCTTCGGAACTACTGGTCCGATTTTAAAAATTCTTTCACAAGTAGAATGCTACATTATCGGGGAGTGCTATAGGCTATATTTTATATTGGTATCATATATATTAGCCGAGTTATCACAGTTTTTGTCATACAGGTCGGACTGAAAATCCTTTTAAACAGACTTATTCGCATGCGCTGCCTTAACTATTGTGTAAAATTGAAATTAATGTATGGAGACTTTATGTATCTTTAAAAGTTCTACAAAAAAGTCCACGACACCATATATCTATCTTCTATATATTAGCAGTTATAGTACCTTTTGTGTTTTAAAAATTATTAATTTTATATACTTAGGTATACGTCATTATTTATACAACTAAACTTCAATCCTTATTAAAATAAATTATTTAATAATCACAAGGATATTATGGAGATAAGATTTGCCCTTTACAATATGTTAATTACTTAAATAGTTTCGGAGATAATACAAAATTTCTAAAAGACGCAGAAATTCCGCTATATGACGCCCGGCGCTTTCATTTACGTAGTTCCTGTTCCCGTGTGAATATGGGGATCAAACATAGCCTATGACACTCGCAAATAACGTAGCTTTCTATTGGTAAAACAATTTTCCAAATCGGTCCAGTAGATCCAGAGATTACCTCCTACAACCACACGAACTATACCTCTTTATATTATTAGCATAGAAGTCTCTATTTCTCTTGGTCATACCACCACTCTCGAAGCACTGGACAGATTTTGCTAAGGGTAGGAGTAAGATAGAAAAGTTACAGGATAGGGTAGGGTACGGGTAGGGAAGCGTAGGGGTAGTGTACGGGTAGGGTAGGTTTAGGGCCGGGTTTAGGGTAGTGGTAGGGTAGGGGTAGTGGTAGGGTAGTTGTAGGGTAGAGGTACGGGTAGGATAGGGGTACGGGTGGGATAGGGGTAGGAAAGGGATAGGGTACGGGGAGGGTAGGGGTAGTGTGTAGGTAAGGTAGGGGTAGGGTAGGGGTAGGGGTAGGGTAGGGGTAGGGTAGGGTAGGGGTAGGGTAGATGTAGGGGTTGGGTAGGGGTAGTAGTAAAGTTGACATCGAAATTAACGCGGACGAAGTCGCGGGCGTCCGCTAGTCTCTTATAAATTCATAAATAATAATTATAATATACCAGCAATTAAAATCTAAAAATGCTACGCTATCCGTAGACCTGCCGTCAAGCTCTACGATTCGTAGCACTCCTTACGAAACGCCAGTTAATTTAACTAAGCATCTTACTGCTATCTGTCCTGCGCCCGCTGGGATTATGGTAATTGTTAATTGTAATTCCCTTATCACTCTTTGTGCTCCGCCGAGAACACGGTAAACCTAAATTGGCCACAATAAATCTGTAAATGTCTATTTGAGAATCACATAGACGTCTGTCGCAAAAGTACATTTTCTTAAAAAGTGAGAACGCGAACCTAAACAATAGGGGGAAAGGGGGGGGGGCACTTTGGTCGTTTCTCTTTTTCTAAAGACCTTAAAGTATTATATTTGACTGCTGAAGCCCAACGGCTAACTGACGGCGAACGGTGTCACAACTGTCTTCTTGTGAATTGTGTGTCAACTGTGTTCTTGTGAATGTCCTTGTGCGTTCTAGTGATATGCCGGACTGTGTAGCATTTATTGGTTTTGAGATATAGATACTGTACAAATGTGCCCCGTGTATCTATGTGCCCCTCCTCCCCCTAAACATACAAAAAAATTAAGGTCAATAATGTTTCTTCATCATCAGTCTATTCTAACACTCCGGGGCCAGACCTACCTCTTTATAAGAGAGAGGATATAGTGCTTAAAGTCACCACGCAGCTCCAACGGGGTTGGTGGGTGGGTAATAATGTTCTATTTAACAATCTCTATCATAATGACCGGGGGCAACAGCTTAAAATGCTCCCCAGGCATAGGCGTGTAACATCAATAACTGTGGCTGAGAATATCAACTGAAAATCTTTAAGAAAGAAAAGTTCAATGTTTTATAGCCCGGCAGGATTCGAATCCATCCTCGTGATCCGTAGCCACAATAAAAGAGTAGCCTATGTAACTTCGGATCACAAGGTTCGGCGTTTGAGTCGGGTCGGGTATTCCTCTCTTCATACTGAAGCTCTTTTGTTCTAAAAAGTTTTTTAGTATTAATTTTTTTCGGATTAATTATTAATTAATTAAGTTCAGAGTAGGAAAGCTTGAGTTTTATCACTCGCGTGCCTTGGACGCACGTTTAGCCGTCGATCCTGCAGGCTAATTCACTATCTTTGACGTATGCTAATTAATATATATAAGAAATTGAGATTCTATACCACAAAATGTCATCCGGTGTCTACTGATGGATATCAATATAGTATCATAGTGTAGGTAGATGTCAGTTTGTCAATTGATTGATGTTTATTCTAATAGTTTGATAATAAAGACCAAAATAGAGAAAATGTCAGCTGATCAAGTTCAATCATGCTTACATAACATTATAGGGGAGTGATTCTTGTGACAAAACTCAATAAACACCAAATTTTGCTATAATATAAGAACAATACCTTTCAACCGCAAAATCTTTTACCAATGACCGAATCTAAAGCGTCTACGGCCAATTAGCCAACAAATGAATGAGACGGCAAGGAATGATGAGATGTACTAAAGGTTACAGCGCCGGTGGGAGCGGTCGCCTCTGGCGAGGTAATGGGCGCGAGATGCGAGGGGACCAGCTATAAGTCACCCGGCCATCTGATAGCCACGAATCAATGACCGCCCCGGTATGATACATGGCTCCGACGTTTATAGTTTTAGCTGCGGCCATCGAATTAATACTGCGGAAATAACTCGTATAAATTTTTACGATCGCTATATGTTCATTAGTAGATTAATCGGACTCTTTTTCTTGGGTATTTCGTTGTACATATTATGTTATCTGTTATTCAAATCTAAGTTCATGTTCTGTTATAAGTATTATGCAAGCAAAGTTAACATTGTCTTCGTGTACTTTTCTGTTATTGAGTGGGATAACGTAACGATAACGGGATACTAAGAACTAAATCTAAGATTTTATTGATTTATTAAGAATTTGTTTATTACTTCTGCGTGTATTTTTTATTTTAACGTGTGTTTTTTAGTTTAGCGGTCTCTGACACCGCAAGTTGTTGAAATATATGGTAGTTAGCAAAGGGTTATAAAAGGAGAGTTCTCGAATGCAAGCTTTTAACTTGTGTAACTTAAGTTTTAGTTATGCCTTGTGTCTAGGCAGCAAAAATCGCCATAGTGTTCGCAAAAATGTATTCGCGAATTGGTAATGCTTTTTATTCGCTAAAAGCTCCCAAAATATTCGCGAGTCTTTGGCTACACATAGCGCGATAAACCGCATTATTCGTGTTACCTCAGCCAAGGCATACCTTTAACCTATACGCGTCATCTTCCTCATTAACAACCTATATTCGGCTCACTGTTGAGCACGAGTCTCCTCTCAGAATGAGAGAGGTTAGGCCTTAGTCCACCACGCTAGCCCAATGCGGATTGGCAGACTTCACACACGCAGTGAGTTAAGAAAATTCTCAGGATGCAGGTTTCCTCACCGTTTGAGACACGTGATATTAAATTTCTTAAAATGCACACAACTAAAAAGTTGGAGGTGCATAACCCGTACCGGAAACTACGCCCTCCGAATCGAAGGCAGAGGTCTTATCCACTGGGCTATCACGTCTTCTATACGTGTCAATTTTCGAAAAAATAGCTAACAAGTACAAAAAAATGTGATAAGCATTAACACTACAAAAGCTTCTGGACACCTGTCACAAACATTGCTGTTAAATCAGTGTGTGAGGACTAAGGGTCGCTGTCAGTGCGGGTCTGTTTCGGCAGAGGTCTCGTTAGCGAGTACGTGACGCTCGCGCGGTAAACACGTGGGTAGATAACAATCTATTTGGATTGCCTCTATATTTCATTTTTCCCCGTTCCCGCGCTAACTAGATAGACGCGCTCTGCGCATTGTAAAAGGAAATACGGGAGCGTCTCTTTTAAAAAGGAATTTATCCTGTTTGCCCCCGTGGGAAGTGTTAGAGTGTTTAACGTCTTGGTATCCAACCGTGAAAATATTTAATGATGAAAGAGATGTATAATCAGTGCTACAGACGTGCAGTTTTAACTGAACTATTGTACTCGTATGTGTGTTGTGTCTATCGGTTTTAATTGTACAGTTTTTTAGTAGACTTAGAAGTGATTACAGTTTGTTTCTAATCACTTTGATTGAAATTTCATATACGGTACGACACTTGAAATTATTTCATAAACACATTTTGACTCTTCTTTTTTGTTCTGGGTGTTTTCCGAAATGACCGAGCTTTTCATCGTTGTTTGTTCCTCAGTGCATCGCTCTTACTACAAACGCTAAGGCTTCAGAAACTAAAAAGATATGGGAATGACATTCATGAACGTCAGGTCGCGTGATCAAGTTGTCGATCGGATCTGTCATTCCCATACATTTTGTTAGTTTTGAAAGCGTTAGCGTTTGTAGAAAGAGAATCGACGTGCCACATGGCTTCAGGCCCCGATAAAGTCTAAGATGGATGCAGGTTCACTTGGAAGAGGTGTACGTTTTTTCGTTTACTATTCATACCATCGCTGAGTCCTGTATACTCTGAAATAAATTTGGAATCGATCTCTGAACTTAGTTATAAAACGAGGCATTCTCAACGTCGAAAATTTTATTAACCATTAATATAATATGTCTTAGAAGGGAAAAGGTGTGAAATAACGGTTAGTTAGACAGTATTTGTTCTGGAACAGCGCTGGTCAGCCAATGAGTTGTGCATACGGAGCTCCCCTCCCATGCAATCACACCACGACGATCCACCGACTCGGAGCACGCAGCCTGCATACGAGAATACGGTAGATATGAGAAAATAATACTTAGCAATAGACGACTAAAACTTGATAAATAAGTCCTCTCGACAGACGTCGACCAGGCCATGCGTTGAGTTTACTATTCATGAACTGTTTTACATTATGCTAGCGGACGCCCACAAGTTCGTACGCATGAAATTCACAAATAGCCCGAAAGCTAGACTTTTTCGGAAAAAAAGTAGCTTATATGTCGCTCAACAACCTCATCTAAATACCAGTGAAACTCCCAGTAAAATCAGTTCAATCATTACAAAGATTACAAACAGATAGCACGCACGTATCGTCTAGATATCGCTCAGGGTTCCCAACTTAGGGGTTTTCCCCCCAGATTTAGGGGGTAAATAAGTGAAATGGGATTTTTTAGGGGTCTGAAATTTTTAGGGGTATTTTCAGGGATTTTTGGACTCTTTAATATTTTTAAATTGATGACAATTTTAATATTTCTTTCTTGACCTAGCGACTTATAACGACATATAATACGTTATTCTACAACCACCCTGAGGCAACTGGCAGCAATTTTCATCGAACAAAAAAAATTGTTAAATTTATTCATTGTCAACATGTATGATTTCAAAAAATCTGATTCTTTTGAAACATATTACAGCATATTATTTCTAAATTATTATGAATTTATATTTTTTAGGAGGATAACTCAATAATTAAGGCGATTTTAGGGGTTTTTGACACAAACTTTAGGGATAAATATTTTGTTATATCATTAACACTGATATCGCTTGATAAAAAGTTTTATTAGCATGATATACAATCACAAGTGCTTATAATTTTAGGTAACATGTAAATAACTAGAAGCACTTGAGAAAACCTAACTATTTTGTGATCGAGCGAACAATTTTATTCATGAGTTTTGATGTATCGATAATATTTATAAAGCTAGTATCATAATAAAGTGGCGAAGGAAAACCGGAAAAGCTTAAAACTATCAAATTAGCGTCACCGCTTAACACGGGTCCTTTTACAAAACCCGGCACTCTACGCCCTGTTCACAGAAGGAAGGGTTTTTATTATTTTTTAAGTATACGCTCGTTTGCACGCGAATGGGCCACTTAACCACGAAGGCAAGCTCCCGGTGAACCAAAGAGCTCACCCCATACTAACTCTGTTAGGCATCTTTATGTGGATGATAATAGTTTAGCCACGCTTTTTACTTGTTTCGCCTTTATCTAAAATATCCTACATCTGTATAAGAGGCTGAGAATATAAAAGAAATACAAAGGTTTTTGAAAACAAAAGGTTAAATTGTATACTTAAACTAAATACTTAATTCTACAGCTTCTTCAAATATTTTTATTTGATATCCGTTAAATGATATGATACAGAACAAAAATAATAATTCTACCAACACTAATAATTACAATAAGCATAAATAAAGTAATTGATGCAAAATGTTTTTACTAAAAATATATAACCATCACCACCATCATTCATTTCATCATTCATCAGTTATTTTTTGACGGCCTCCGTGGCGCAGTGGTATGCGCGGTGGATTACAAGACGGAGGTCCTGGGTTCGATCCCCGGCTACGCCAATTGAGGTTTCTTGATTGGTCTAGTTCTGGCTGGTGGGAGGCTTCGGCCATGGCTAGTTACCACCCTGCCGACAAAGATGTACCGCCAAGTGATTTAGTGTTTCGGTACGATTTCGTGTAGAAACCGAAAGTAGTCTGGATTTCATCCCATTCCTAAGAAGTTAGCCCGCTTTAAAAAAAACCATCACAACAGTTACATTCTCAGCTTCGATTTTGGGCTTAATATCTCTATTTGCGTAATAATAACACTTGCTGGTTTTTGAAATATTTTCTTGAAATTGGCAGGACATATTTTCAATCAGCATTAGCTTTAGCGTTCTATGTTCTGTGATTTTGATATAAATGCGTTTGTGCTGGCTCAGTTAATGCTATGAACACTCGAAAATGATAAATTACCAAAATCGAATTACGTAAGTACTTAACACTATCACAGTGGAGACGAGGCTCATTCGGACCATAACAACAAAACTGCTACTCCATTGACGACGTCATAAAAACGGACGCGTTAAATTTACGAGTGCCAACGATACTGCAAGAACCAATCGCGTCAATTTCAATACAATAGCGATGAAGACAGGCCGGTTGTCAGACAGGTACTCGTAGTAGGTACGTGTATGGGAAACGTGACTTGGTTGCTAAAGAGGAAAGCGCGCGAAATCGGTTACCGTGTCCATTGTTTATTTACATCAGTTTTTTTTACCTCTGCCATAAAAAAGGATGTTTAAGTTTAACGTGTCGGTCTGTACTTGTGTTTCTGTATCATGTGGCATTGCAGCTTTTAAATCGAATGGTAAAAAATGGCGATTTTTTGCTAAAAAGCTAACATGATTAATTGGTTCTTAGTTTTTTCAATTATACTGAATTTTAACTTTTCATCAATCTATTTAATTGTCTGTTAATGATTTTATAATTAGTATAGAAAACATTCTTTATTAAATTGTGTATGTCTCTGAGTAACCTAAGATGAATTTGAAACTCACATTGTAGAATCATAAAAACATAGTTAGAAAATATTGCTGCTGGAATAATATAATCACTGAGTGAGTGAAATATTAAGAGAATAGTGCTGTTGAATTAATCTGATCACTGAGTATGACTAGGTATTATTTTCTTGAACTTTGATTATAACATGAAAACAATAGTGCAAACGTCGTTGAATTAGTTGAAATATTATTTCAAAAAAGTTGTCAGTTTGAAGAAAAACTCTTCCATCAATGTAAAAAGGGTGCAATGCAAACAAACCAGTAAATATAAAACGGAACTGCGTTCTTTGAGTATCCGATCTTGTCAAATTTAGTACCCCCGTCGCTACTATACGAGTACCATATCAGTAGATTTGTCTATCAATAGATGTATGAACATGTAATAAAAAGTAACAACATGACAACGTTTACCTACATATTTACACAAATAATAAACATGTAGGAATGCTTAACTAACTAATTTCAGCCTAAGCAGGCAACATATTCACAAATACGTCTTTATCAGTCACATTACATTCGCCCAAAGAAGATTAAATAAAAGTTTTTATCTAACGAATTTCAAGAAATTTCAGATTAGGTACCTATATTAAGTAAAATTCTCGCACAATAAAAATAACCTTTAATTAAAGTGCTCCCTAAATATTAACAGTGAGTGTTATACCTTAATTTTTATTTATTATCCGTTAAAATATTATAGTCTCGGAGTCAGTGGTTAATTAGTTTATATATTTTCTCCGAGTGGTATGAATGTGAAGAAGAATGTTCGTTAATAAAAAGGTAACACACATAATCATAGTTACGAGTTTCTAATTACTATGTTTAATTAAGGCCTAATTCTGTTGCGTATTTTTCTATGACCGCCTATTTTGGCTGCTTATATATAAAAAATATATAGACCAATTTAAATGTATCTAAATGGAATTATTGCCTATAGGTAACAGAGCAATACTCTGTAGGTGATGTACACGATCTTTAAAAAAGCTAAGCTCTCAAAAAGCTCTACTTTACTAGTAGAGTACCTAAGTTCGATCGACGAGAAGTCAGGAAGTAGTTTTTATTTTACATATTAACATAGCGACACATATTATTCTTGATAATTAAAAGCTTGGACAAATTAAATAAAAGCTTGTAAATCACCATAAAATAAATTTATTCCGGGTAATCCGTTTGACTTCGATAAAGAACGTTTCTTAACTTCTACACACGAGTGCGTTGTCTGAAAAACTGTTTTTGTCAAATCTCATCACACATTAAAACTAAATAGACTTCGTACAGAAAAAGCTACAGCTAACGCAAAAAGTAGACAAACTATGATGTACATCTCTCAGCCTATAAAGTGAAATCGTTGCGGAATCACTAATTTGCAACCCCCCGGAACGGTAGCGCGGCGGCTCGTGAGCGACAACGCATTTGATTCTTATTCATGAACGGGGCGACCGCGACCTAACGATTTGATAATGTATTCACTTGATAAAGCGGAAGGTGGTACTTCGCGAGTACCGCATTAAAAAACCAATTACAGCGTGACTAAATCGCGCCGCCGCTCCCGGCTATTTGTCAGACTCCAGAGGGATAAAAGTATATTCTAAATTTAATTTCACGCAATTTTTAAAATTGGGGGCAGCGGGAAATATTTTTTTATTGAGCGCCTGTTATGGAGTTTATTAATCGAATGTTAGGAGCGGCCATAACGTTACCAACCCTTTTTATGTAGTGAATTTGAAAAACTTAGTTTTATAATAAACCTAAACACGTGAAAAGAACCTAAAAGTTCGACAATGTTTGCTTTTCCAAGAGGATTTGGGTCCTTTTCTCAGGCCTGATTAAGGGTTTTATATTTTGAGATTTGACTCAACTGGGTTAGTCGCTAACTCAGTGTCTTACAGAAGTCAACCGAACCTGTTTAACATTAGTAGTTTTACATATAAATTAATTGCGCGTCAAAAGAAGTATTGGTAAAAATTTAGACCATTTAACCAAATTTTTTTAATGGATGGACTCAGATAATTCCTAATGCAAATAGGTTATAATACCTATTTGCATTAGGAATTATCAGACTCATAAGTCGATATAATATAGTAGGTATAGGTGTGATTACAGTGGCCTGTACTTCATAGATGCATCACCTGTATTGGATTTTGCCATTTTGTACAATTTGTACATATAGTGCATACCCAAATTAAAAACCTTTATCACGCCTCTGGGTGTATGTGCAGTGCATGGGCGTGCATACCTTCTATCTATTTATAAAAAAAGAAAAGAAAATGGTCTAACTGTTACATTCGTTCAAGTTTTGAATACCGGAAAACTAGCTCTATAAAACAATATCAGCCTGTGAGATCACTATAAACTATGTCATATAATATTTCAGGTGATCCAATCTTTAGATCCTTTAGCAAAAGGTATTTCAAAACGTGCTCGAGGGCGGCTTGTAACAAACAGCCGCCCTAATACAATAACGGCCGGAACAAAGTACGCCATAAAATATCACCAGTGAATAAATCAGTTTTGCTGTGATGCGCACAAGTCTCGACCCTACCTCCTGTAACTATCATGGATTTATGGTTATATGAAATAATGTTATAGATAAAATATTAATTGACCAGTATTTAGTAGATTCTGCTGACATTGCGGTTGAAACTAGAACACGTGTTTCTACTTCAAGTAGGTTGTGTCAAGGAGGTTCAATTAAATTTTAAATAAATATTATGAATTTTAAAATAGTTGATTTATTAGACGACTAGATAACGAATGAGGGTAATAATTTTACATTATGATATAAGTGTGGTAAGTTGAAAATTACAGCCGAGGCGATATTGCAGCTCGAGCCAAAGGCGAGAGCTATAGTAAAGAAGCAGAGGCTGTAATTACCAAAACGCACGTAAGTTATACGACGTTTTATAACACATTTGCGAGGAAACACACTTTGAACACACTTTCTGAAAATTAATTTGCATCGCCTTCGGCTAGAGCTGCAATATCGCCTCGGCTGTAATTTTCAACTTACCGCACATTTATCATAATGTACTATAACGACCGTCAACCACTCTCAGATGTTATTGCTAATAGCTGTCACCAAAGGCTTATCGTGCTCTCCGAGCCACTAAAGAAGAGTGTAACACCACCAATGTCTGAACACAGGGTTGAGATTTTATGCAGAAAATTTCTTAGAGAAAAAAGTCAAGCTCAGCATTTTGTAGCCCAGGACTCGTAATCCAAAACCGTATTGGATAACCGTGTCTCGAATGGTAAAGGAAAAACTTCGTGAGGACACCTGCATATCTCAAAATGTTTTCAATTCTCTACGTGTGCGAAGTCTGTAAATCCGCATTAGGCCAGCGTGGAGGACTATTTACCCTCCACTATAGGATAGGTTATCCACTTTATTCCAGGTTGGCCCAGTTTAGCAAGAATACTGTAATATTACCTCCTTACGCCGTGCTATAAGTTGTAACTAAGGCAAAAGTTAAAGAAAAGCTGCTAGACACGGAATCGCAGCAACAGTATTCGAGGCAGTGAGCATGTGGCGCCTCATTCGCCTCGGCGCTTGCAGTCCTCGAGCACCAAGGACTTCGTAATAGCCACATATGCTAACCAGTAGATCTAATAGGCAGTTTAACAAGGAACTAACACTATAATATTACTTACGCTGTGCTATAACTAAAGCAAAGGTGAAAAAAAGTATTTGGGTACAGAAACGCAGCATCAGTATTCGAGGCAGTGAGCGTGAAACAATGCATGTGGCGCCTCACTCGCCTTGCAGTCCTCGAGCACGAAGGACCTTGTAATAGCCACATAGACTAACCAGTAGATCTAATAGGCAGTTTAACAAGGAACTAACGCTGTAAAATTACCTACTAATGCCATGCTTTAACTAAGGTAAAGGAGAAAGAAAAGCCGTTGATCACAGAATCGCAGCATCAGTATTCGAGGCAGTGAGCGTGAAACAATGCGACGCGTGTGGCGCCTCTCCCGCCTCGGCGCTTGCAGCCCTCGAGCACTGATTGAGCCGCGACAAGTTAAACCATTTGAAACAATTTAATAGAGATCAAAAATTCAGGCCCTCGCCACGCCCGCACTAACTTTTGAAGTTTTTCCCTCGCTAAAGGGATTATCGGTGAGCAGGAAACTTGGGGGATACGTTATAGGTTTTGCGGGATTTTTTATCCATTTCCATGGTATTGCGTTTTCGCTAATTATACCCATTTATATTTTATGTTAACAACTTTTAATTAAGAAAGTTCATAGTATACCGGGCCATACCACCTGCTTTTTTGTTTTATATATAAAAATGCTTTTAAAACGGCTTAATTTATTTGAATATCTCGTTTGCTATAATCTGTTTAAAAACAAACATACAAATAAACAGCCGAAACATTTTTATAGATGGTAAACTAACATTTACAGCTAAAAAATATATCAGGTGCTACGGAGTTCAGTGGGTTAGCTATAGTTTGGCAACTTCGTTCGTAACACTCCCGATGGTCCGCGCATGCCAGGGAGCGTGTAGCGATGAATGAAAAACCACCTCACCTCCCCGCACTCACGATTTCACACCCACGCAGTCGTTCCCCCCGTCTCCCGCATATCATCAACGAACTTGCCAGACTATAGTTTATACAAAGTCATTAATCACGAATAATTAATGTGCTTAATAAGTTACTCATGTGAACATAAAATGTGGATCATGTACATTTATTTGTGTGGATGCCACTGGAAAAATCATCCTATTCTTAATTACCTATTGTTTTCTGTTAGTAAAATACTTTTCATTTTACATATTTTTGAACAGAACATATAGCACTTATGTGGTTAATTACAAAAGTCTCAAAAATCGATGCATCTTTGTAATTACTTCTAACCTCTAAAACTTAAGCAATCTCAATGTATTATACCTATATTAGAAGAAATAGGTAGATATTATAAATCATAACAAAAATAACGTATGCTGCCCTAATCGGATAAGTTATTATTCCATAGTCCTGCAAGGACTAAAGCTCAATATTATAGCAATCCCTGATGGAGTTCTTGTATGAACTCTACTTCTTTGTTGGAAAGCTATCAACGTAAATATCTGTAGATTTCGAGCACATTTCTATGACAAGGTACTAACTGTAAAATCATGTCTAAAATGAACCTTATGTTTTGACGCATAAGAATAAAACATTTTCAGATGTTTTCAAATGGAACTATATCACATTACGGTGAGGGCTGGTATGCGATTGCGTTATGATAGGATCAGAGTTCAGCAGAGCGTAGTCGAAAGGCGCTACGAGCAATTCATAGAGCATGCTGTCGTTTAAAAGTAGGTATGTTGTACATTTTTAAATCTTTGCTTTTTTTGATTTGATTAAACTTTTTTAATTCGAATTAACTTCTTCAAACGATGTTTCACAAAAAAATTCAAGTTTGTAAGTAGTGCGAATTTCGATATTGCGTAATTGGAGGAATTGTTAAATTGGAAGTAAAAATATTTACTAATATTCTACTTACTTAAATGCCTCGATGTTTCAGTAGTTACATGCGGCTCAAGCGACTACGAATAATTATGTACTTAGAAAGTTTTACCGCCTTGCCTGGGAAAGCACGGTAAGACGTCGGTTTCGGTTATTATAGAAAATATCTGATAGTGGTTGTACAGAGTAAAAAATTATCGCCCCTTCCTGCCAAACCGCATTGGAACAACGTGGTAGATCCACTCTAAATCCCCTCTTCTATAAGAATAGAAAGATGAATATTGTAATACTTAAATGTGCAATTGAATTTGTTTTTTTGTTGCGTTTTAACGCTTTAATTACTCAACAGTCAACTGTTCTTCAATTTGATAACAATCATCATCATCATCATCGTCATCATCATATGAGCTGACAGACATTCACTGCATGACATAGGCCTTTTGTAGGACTTTCAAAAATCACGATCCTGAGCCGCCTGCATCCTGCGAATCCCTCGACGACTCGCTTGATAACAATGAAGCCATAAAATTTTGCGTGCTAAAATGTTGTCAGGAGTACAGAGTAGAGAAAAGCAGCTCTTCTCAGTAAAACCTGCCTTCCGAACCGGCGGTAGCGTCCTTAGAAATAGTCTAACTTGATGTTTCAAAGTGTTTGTATACTAAGCCTTTTTTTTTATTCTTTACAAGTTAGCCCTTGACTACAATCTCACCTGATGGTAAGTGATGATGCAGTTTAAGATGGAAGCGGGCTAACTTGTTAGGAGGAGGATGAAAATCCGCACCCCTTTTCGGTTTCTACACGACATCGTACCGGAACGCTAAATCGCTTGGCGGTACGTCTTTGTCGGTAGGGTGATAAGTAGCACGGCCGAAGCCTCCCACCAGCCAGACCTGGACCAGTTGAGAAAATCTCAATCGACCCAGCCGGGGATCGAACCCAGGACCTCCGTCTTGTCAATCCACCGCGCATACCACTGCGCCACGAAGGCCTCCGTGCCTACTTGCAATAAATGATTTTTGATTTAGATTTAAATTTTTTTGTAGGTAGGTAGAAGAAATAGTGTTCCATAGCGAATCCGCAGGCAAAGGCTTATTGATATTGATATTATGAATAACCACAGAATGTGTCGTCGATGAATTACACTAAGTAATCGTAGTTTGATATATCGAAGCAGTACACGAATTATATTGGAGGATTATTGCAAAGTATAATGGAGCAGAACGTCTTCCCCAATCGGCTCATCCGATAAGCACAACCGACCGGAACGATGTTCCCCACTCACATCAATCGCACTATTGATTGTCACTGGAAAATATCGCTCCTGTTTAAATCTAAAAAATACGATAGCGATGCCTATGTAACGATACATACAACTTTTATGACTGTCATAGATGAAGCTGGTTTTATTACCTTCATAAATATTACGTTTTTTTACATCGTCTCCCTCTAGACGAAATCGTTAGCCCTAACACGATTTTTAATCGGCTGGTTGGCTATAACATCTTATACACCCTTTTTAGCTAGATTTTTAAAATACCTACCATCTTTCACTTGTTATTAATCGATTACCGGTTAGAATCAATTTAGGAATTTGTCATTTTTAATTTGTCCGGGTCTAACATTGACCTCTTATTTTAATAGGAGATCGATGTGGTCTGACGATAGTTTTTGATCGTAACAATACGTTTTAAATGTTAGTAGCTACCAGCTACATAACTTTCATGGATCACAGAATTTTTTTGTTATTAATTGACAGACGTTTATCGCTCTCACTCACCATGTTAGGTGAATATGCAGTTAAAGGGTAATACTTGGAGCTTGGACTAAGAAAGGTACTTCTTTTACTGACGGTTTTTATACACTGCCACGAAAAAGAACGAGAAATTGTAGATAGGTCATTGCTGGTAAAGTGTTAAGGCTTTAAGGTGACATGTGCCATACCAAGTCAGCCTACAATCTTTCCATGAAATTGCATAAGTACTCACCACTACCTACATATCAATGTTTACCCTTGTTTTGCAGTGGTGAGTGTAATCTTGTTATCGAATAAAAAACCTTTTATATATAAAGGTATGTATGCATATTACGTACTTAGATATACTTGTATACATGTATTTGCTTTGTGTGGGAAATGTTTTCCAAACTAAGCAAATTGCACAAAGGACGGTTCACATGCAAAACAATATTGCAATAAGAGACCCGTAAGTTGCTGATTTAGAATATTGTCATATGATACGATACCTTCGCGCGTCTTTTGATAATAACACCTAATGGAATTGCACATGTAAATAATAATCACCCGGTAGGTAGGAATATTTTATCGGTTTCTGATTAATTTTTTTTTAATTCTATACAAGTTAGCCCTTGATTACAATCTCACTTGATGGTAAGTGATAATGCAATCTAAGGTGGAATCAGGCTAACTTGTTAAGAGAAGGATGAAATCCACATTCATTTAGGTTTCTATACTTCATCGTACCGGAACGCTAAATCGCTTGGCGGTACGTCTTTGTCGGTAGCGTGGTATCTAGCCACGGCCGAAGCCTCCTACCAGCTAGACTTGAACCAATTAAGAAAATTTCAATCGGCCCAACCGGACATCGAACCCAGGACCTCAGTCTTTTAAATCCACTGCGCAGACCACTCCGCCACGAGGCCGTCAAACATTTACCGCAGTTTGATTCTATGTACAGTTTTAGAATGTAATTCAATCTATCTCTGTGAAAAAAATGTCTGAAACCTCAAATCTCAAACTTAAAGTCCCTCTTGTTAAACACACTAGTTATTTACACCCTGCCTTCGCAAATAGGTTGCCGATCTTCGATTTCAACTAAGCGTATGGGTACCTACTTATAATGCTTGTTAGACTCGAAGAAGCCTCAAAAATGAATTGAACGAATCACTAATAAATTATTATTAAACCCTGAGTATCTGTGAATGTCCAAAACAGTTTCGTTAATATGTTTAAAGCAAATGTGAAATGATATATAGTTCACTTAATTTAATTCGCAACCAGCCAAGGAAATAATCTTTAAGATTGAATCTCCAATATCTTAGTGGTCGTTTGATTAAATTTCAAGAAAATCCATTCAAAGCCTGCAACTATGCGGCATTTGTAATGACAGTCTTTGATAAGTCTCAATCCTTTTGAAGAAATCGTATCAATTTCAAATTCAGCCGGATGCTCGGTGGTTTGTATTGAAGGGGGATTATATTTTTATAGAACACAAACACAATCATGACTAATCGGATCTCGTCAAACGGTCGGTCATTTAGCGGAACGACCGTCAATCGAAGACTGTCCCGGTGACTATCTAAACTATCGAGATAATAGGAGCGGGGGTCGGAGTCCCCGGACACCGGCAGGAGCAGTAAGGAATAATGTAAGTGTCCGGGGCGACATTTGCACCGAACTGCCGGCGACCTCTGCCTCTTACTTATGCGGTTTTTAATATTTTTATTGTAATAGCTTTGGTCACTTCGGAACAGAAATGGGATAGAAAATCCGTTGCACACTAAAAAATTTTACCTTGTACAACATGTGTAATAAATATGGCATGCTAAACAATTAGACACACTCGTTATGTGCCTTTTATACCTTAACGTTTTATCTGTCATCATTAATGGTCTAAGGTCATCATCATCATCATCATCATATCAGCCGATGTAGGTCCACTGCAGGACATAGGATCTTTTTATCTGTAGCATGCTAAAAAACTTTCACACATCATATGGTTCAAAATAAGTTGTATTTTTGATTTAGATTGAATTTTATAAACATGTAGAGAAACATAAACTTATTTTATAAGCTATATGTGTGGGTATGTATATCTTTTTTACAAAATTGTTAGTTTTATACGTAAATATGATTAAACTTCTTAATTTCTTTTTACACTATAGTGGCTCTTACGATTTTCGGAAATCCTGTTTCCCGAGAAAAACGCCATAAGAAAACGTGTAAAAAACAGCTGTGATGTGTTCCCCGACACCCTCGCGGTCACCATTATTGGTGGCTCGACAGCGGTCGCCATAAAACTGCCCATAAACCATACTATGTTGGCGCCTATGCTGTATAGCACTGCATTTATTAAAAAAAATAGGTAGGTATTATTCTGGTCAAAGCTTGAAAATCTTGGTTGTATAAATAATGTATAACTTATATTTATTGATTGTTACCCGAGATTTCGAAACGAAACGAAACCAAAAAAACGGACGAAATTTTGATTACTATCACGCGGGAACTTTTTGAATAAAATCATTTTTTTATTTGTGTTATAATGTCACAAAATATAAGCTCAATCAGTAACGAATAACTTAATATTTCTGTAAAGATAAAGATTTCATTCTAAAGTGAGTAAAAGTAGATTCACTTTACCCTATGGATTATCTAAATACCTACTAGCGGACACCAGCGACTTCGTCCGCCCTGTGACCTCCTTAATCCAACCCTCTCGCAAAATCCGTTCTTAGCAGACCTCTACAAACTACCTACCTGCCAAATTTCATCTTTGTACGTAAAGCGGTTTTTTGAGATTTCGTGATAAATGACCTTACGCATTTATATATTGAGATTTACTAACCAAAATATTATGTCTCACGATCTATTTATAACATGAATAAATACGAACTGTGCACAACGTAGACAAGGTAAGACAATATGCACAGCGGAACCGATTTCAGTGAAAGTAAATCCTTTGAACTGAACCCCGAATTGACAAAAGGTTCACGTGCGCTGGGCATAATATATGAGCTGAAATAAAATCTGTCAGTGACCATTTACGGCGGTGGAGTTCTGTTATTAAAATGTAGCGGACCAGGAGCGGGATGGTCGGGAGGTCGAGGCGACTGAGCGCCGGCTGCCAGCGCGACACGATCTGATTTATTGCCCCAGCAGCAGTATTTTATTCGGCGGGCGCCTCAAGAAAACTATAAGTTTCCGTTCGGCAGGACCAGGGGAGTAGCCCAGTAAATATTGTCTCCGCTCGCTGTATCGATACTTATGGACAGATATCGATATTTATTGCAGTGCGTTTAGAGATAATTTGGTAATGGATTAGACTCGTCATGCTGGGCAAATCTTCAAACAACGTGAGGTTTTTCTTCTATTCATCGTATATTGTGCACGACAAATTATGCTCACAAAAGCTTATAATAAGTTTATAATTATTCAATTACAGCCTCAATAGCTCAACGGTAAGAGCGGTCGGACTCATCACCGAGGGGTGGTGGTTCGGTTCAATCCCCGCCCCGTTTGTCTATTGTCGTACCCTCTCCTAGCACAGTCTTTCTCGACTAGTTGGAGGGGAATATTGGTCATATTTAATACATATGGCAAATATTCTTTTTTTTTTTAAAAGAATTATTCAATGAAATAATATTTATGAAATGACAAAAGTGTTTCTGCTGGTTTTAGCTCTCAACTATAAAGTTCTCATCAGGTAATGACTATAGCGAACACCTAGTGTTTTTCCACATAATAATCACTTCATTCTAACAAACGTACATCTACTCAGTATATGTGAGCTTGGAAAAACAGATACATTCCTATTCGTACAGGTAGATTCCTATTTGTTTTAAATTCTAAGCAAAACCTTATCCTCGTCACTCCTGACATTTTATGCGCGCGTCAAAGGCGGCGTACTCAAAACGAAGGCAATTTGTCCGTCAAGTTGCATTATGCTCTAGGCGGTATCGGGATATTATATGATACCAATGCCATAACTATACCTACTGTGTGTTTTAGTTAAAAGTAACTTGCTTGTATTATTTGAGGTTAATACTGATTCTTCGCAGCAGATCCGGCCGGTGGTAGATAGAGTCTCTAAAATAGTCAAACTTGACGTTTCAGAAATCATTGTAAATTGGGTCTACTTACAATATAAGAATTTTGTATTGAATTCAGAAACTAAAATTTTGTTACCATAACTAACATATATACATAAGAACTTGATTCGGACCCTCTTAACTAGCTAGGTATTAAATAACATTCTCAAATAATGACCGATAGGTACAATAAGGTGCGTGCCCAGAACCGGATTCGAAGCTACGCCCTCCGAATCGAAGGCAGATCCACTGAGTCATCACGGCTCTTACAACTTAATTACATTAATCGAATGAACCGAATGGGTGATCACCGTAGCCCTCTAGTGATAATGATTCACTAATGAGTCGTCAACGTCACTAGCGCCCGCCCCACACCAAATGATGATCCTGTAAATTGCCTTACATTCCAGCACTGAGTGACACACCCTTTTGCACAATCTGTAAATGAATTGTGTGTTAAAAACTCTCAATTATATTTTCTATAAAAATATTCCAATTATTCTCAATTCTCCAAAATCTCGACTCCAAACAGCGTCTTTCATCCGTCATCCAATGTCGTAATCTAACTTGCTTTTGCACGTCACACTTCGAAAAGACATCCTTAGAACGGCTTGTAGTGCAGGGAAAAGTTGAAGGAACAAGAACGCGTGGATCAAAACTGCTCTCAATGATTAGCTCACCAGTATGCTAGAAGAGCTACAGCTATGGAGAAATGGCGACAAATTGTAAAGCCTGCCACTACCTTTGATGTTACGACGACCTTCACTTTCTCAAAAGTCTGACGACAAGGAGGAATTCCAAACTATCAACGACGGACGAAGACAAAGTCAATAAAATAAACTAGTTATTGCATAAGATAGCCAAGAGGCTAAGCTTGTAAGTGAACAGAAAATCCATTGAGCAAATAAGGCTAATACCAATTACATGGATTAGACACCGTCCGTGATGGATTAGAGTAAGCTTCTAGTTCGACTAGACTTCTTGACTAACGTTCTTTTTAATTGGATAATAATGAAAACCTTATATGTTTATTTGATTCTAACCATTGTTTGTATTTAGTAACATTGTAACATAGTAACATTTTTTTTTTTTTTTTTTTATTCTTTACAAGTTAGCCCTTGACTACAATCTCACCTGATGGTAAGTGATGATACAGTCTAAGATGGAAGCGGGCTAACTTGTTAGGAGGAGGATGAAAATCCACACCCCTTTCGGTTTCTACACAGCATCGTACCGGAACGCTAAATCGCTTGGCGGTACGTCTTTGCCGGTAGGGTGGTAACTAGCCACGGCCGAAGCCTCCCACCAGCCAGACCTGGACAAATTAAGAAAATCTCAATCTGCCCAGCCGGGGATCAAACCCAGGACCTCCGTCTTGTAAATCCACCGCGCATACCACTGCGCCACGGAGGCCGTCGAGCCGTCGAGCCGTCGTTAACATATCTTTAAAAATAATTTAAGTTCGATGGAAGAAACTTACCTTTTATACTCTTAGACGAATATAAACGCAAAGTAGCTTTGCGTAAATACCTTGGATTTGGATGGAAAACATAATACCTAATCAATCTATTATTTTTATTATTTAGCACAAATATGTTATTTTTACATAAAGCAAATTTAGAAAAGTGTTGAAGTATGTTGTAGAATTTGAGGTGAATGACCGTAGCGTATTAACCTACTTAATGATTGTCATGTATTTTCATTGTTTTGCAATTGCACTCGAAATTTTTGCAGATTCATGACTTGCGTCAAACGCTCTAAAATAAAGAATAAGCATTTTCTAAAGTTATATATTATTTTTTTTATTTTCATATAGGTATTAATTAATTATTGATATCAAGATAAGTCTAAATAATATAAATAAGATAATAACAAGATATAAGTATTAACATAATGAAAGTAAGATATTAAAGCAACCGCTTTAATAGTCCGGTAGGTCCACCATATTTTTAGATAAAGTAGCTGTTAAATTATATAACTATTAATTAGGGAATAGAAAAATATTCAGCTGGTTAAGTAGTAACAATTTTGATGACCTCCCCTCCTCCTTGACTTTTATCAATAACGAGGTCATCCAAATTGTTAATATCAAAACTGTTTTTAGGGTTCCGTAGTCTACAAAGAACTCTTAAAGTTTCGCCATGTGCGTCTGTACTTAGTAAGTGTTATACTTACTGGGTAAATCTGTTTTTATTTCCGCTAACGATGTTGCTGTTCCTCCCCACAGCTCACACAGTCGGTGTAACAGTGTTACGGGATCATTAGCGCTCAATTGTTTTGTTCAATGCCGGCATTCACCGTCGGCGCCCGGCGTCTCCCATTAGCCACGGGCTCGGCCTGACCACGAGCTGATTGAACACTTGTTACTAGATCATTATTTGTCTCGTTACAATTAAACTAATGGCTACTCGTAATATACACTGTGTATAGTGTGATGACATACGGATCCGAGACTTGGTCGCTAACTATGGGCCTTAGTAGAAGGCTCAAAGTCACTCGAGCGAGCTATGAGTTTCTCTGCGTGATCGAATCAGGAATGAGGAGATCCGCAGACGAAGCAAAGTCACTGACATAGCTCAACGAGTCGCGAAGCTGAAGTGGCATTGGGCAGGCCACATAGTACGAAGAGCCGATGGACGTTGGAGTCCCAAAGTGCTGGAATGGCGACTCCGCACCGGAAAGCGCAGTTTTGGCCGACCCCCCAGCAGGTGGACTGACGACATCAAATGAGTTGCAGGGATTCGCTGGATGCAGGTGGCTCAATATCGTGCTGTTTGGAAGTCCCTACAAAAGGCATATGTCCTACAGTGGACGTCCATCGGCTGATATGATGATGATGATGATGATAAATATACTCTATGTATATGGACTACCTCGTTGGTCGAGTAGCTTATCGCTCCGGATCGCCCTGGGTTTGAGTTCTAACTTCTTTAAATTAATTGGGAGTCTTCGGTTCCGGTCATGGTCATTAACGTGTCAACGTTACGTACCATATGGCAAACGAAGAAAACTTTTGTATGATATCGACAAATTAGATGAAAACTCAACCGGTAACCTACTAACTAGTACAGTGGTAAAAATAGGTACGACGTCAAAGTTCTTGAGTACATGCTCCAAAAACTTGAAGTATTTTAAGTATGAAACACCGACAAACCGACAACCTTTTTTTTATTCTTTGCAAGTTATCCCTTGACTACAATCTCACCTGATGGTAAGTGATGATGTAATCTAGGATGGAAGCGGGCTAACTTGTTAGGAGGATGAAAATCCACACTCCTTTCGGTTTCTACACGGCATTGTACTGGAACGCTAAATCGCTTGTCAGTACATCTTTACCGGTAGGGTGGTAACTAGCCACGGCCGAAGCCTCCAGCCAGACCTGGACCAATTAAGAAAACCTCAATCGGTCCAGCCGGGGATCGAACCCTGGACCTCCGTCTTTTACATCCACCGCGCATACCACTGCGTCACGGAGGCCGTCAAACCCTTCCAATAATCAAGGATTTGAAGTTTTCGCCGGCAGTGGTAAACTGGTAAATCAATCTATAATGAGATCCATAGCTTCAAAAGCAACTGGTATTTAGGGGTATATTGGTATGTTGGTTAACTAGTTTAGTAGTAGGTAGTAGATGATGTTATAAACTACTCTATGGTGTTGATAAGTCTTTAATCTTCTTACATGTTGTTAATCACGTTAAATAAGATTATGGCCACGAAAATTAGCAGCGCTACAACGTGCTCTAATTAATTGTGCGAATAGTTTCACAGCTTAACGACTTAGTTTAATGTGACGTGGCCGTTGGATCAGCTTCCACCTTCACACAGGAAGTAAAACTATAAGAAATGTAAACAGTAATTGTTATCAATTGTAAATTATAATACTGTATGACTTTTTCAAAAGAGCAACTGTTGAGTTTCTTGCCGGTATCTTCTCAGCAGAACCTGCCTTCCGAACCGGTGGTAGAATCTTTACAAATAGTCAACTGACGTGTCAAAAGTGCTTGTAAACTGAGCCTACTTGAAATAAATGATTTTTGATTTTGATTTTGATTTTGATTTTGGAATGTTGGCAGACCAAACAATCGGTTGACTGAGGACATCATTAAAACTGCCGGAAAGGAATAGATGAGAACAGCAAAGGAAAGGGAATCATGGAAAAGAATGGAGGAGGCCTTTACCCGAGAAGGAGCTCTTATGTCATAGATATTGTTACATCATATTCACCAACTAACATTAATTAAGTATTATATTTTTTTCTTTACTAATAATAAAAATGAAACGTAAGGAGATTTGAGAATAAATGGTTTTTTTATTTATTTTTATTTTCGTATAAATTAAAAAAGTTTGGTATAGGTGAATAAACTTTATAGTTTAAAGTGTAAGTAAATGTAAAGACACAGATTTTACATAGATCTTATATTTTAAGAAGTTTTAGACGCGTGACGTGATGTTTTTTCTTCTTACCTTCCGGATCGACCTGGTAACACGGCCTCGATGGGCTTATTGCGTAAGCACGAGTCGCATTGTTTTGAAGAAGCATGTTCGCATTCAATTACTTGTCACCTATGCACGTTCACATCTCGTGTAACAAGACAAAATGGTTACACCGAAAACAGATTATATAGAGGTTTTTCGTTAGTTTAATGTCTATTCAAATAACTGAGCTTTTGAAACCTTCCTACCCTACCAAACCCTTTTACATACCTAAAAACTGTCATGGCAGTTTTTAAAAGTTCAAGTTTTTATTGGGCTACTTGATTTTGATTCTTCAGCATGGTTTAGCATTGGGTTTAAAAGGCTGGATAGTCCCATCATACTTATTAAAACCCAATGCTATCCTCATTTAAAAAAAGCTTATTTCTAAGCGAAGTGTAGTAAGCGAAGTTAATTTCTTATTACCCATAATAAAGGCTATAGGCTTACTTTGGGGCTAAGTAGTGATGTGTGTATTGTTTAAGTATTTTTATAAAAAAAAAAGCAAAATTTGTTTTTGACAAGTTCTAAGCTATTTTCTGTGCAAAGGATGCCTGTCTGTCCAAGGCGGAAATACAGCCAGCATTTTTTTAGGACATGCTTAAGTGTCTTGTTATATTATTTTTCAAGTATACTTACTATATACTTACTTTAGTATGCCAAAGCCTATTAGCTTATCCCCTCGAGAAGCCTTGCTGAACAGTGAGCCGAATGTAAGTTGCCGAATTTATTGATGATACTTACTCACTGATATAATAGAAATTTAATTCGTCGCAAGTAGGTAATTATGGTTCCATGTAGCCATGATTTGTATGCTACTGATAAAGCTTTAAGTTTCTGTATTCTTTTTAGGTATACCTACATATAATAACTATATCATCATCATCATCATCATCATCATCATCATCTGGACATAGGCCTCTTGCATGGACTTCCAAACAAAATCCAGCATCCAGTTGCTTCCTGCAAATAACTACATAATTAGTAATATAATAGAGGTTTAATAATTCATTGCAAGTAAGTAGGAATATAAATATGGTTGTGCAACAATGTAGCCACACAAACATCAATGGCCGATGCAGCTTTTATCATTATGGTGTCGAATTCTCGAAAACAATGTAGCAAGCGGCACGGTCGGGTTACACAAACCCAAGGCGATCATTTCATAACATTGACGCCATTGGAATCCCTGTTTGTCACTTTGTAATTGTATATAATACGATTCACATTAAAAACGATTATGCATGTTATGCACATTCGTATTAATGCCTTCAATCCACCGCTTTCTATTCCTAAACTCCTAAACATTTTTTTCAATGCGATCACCTTTTTTGTGTATTCATCTATACTAATATTATCTATACTAATATTATAAAGAGGTAAAGTTTGTAAGTTTGTAAGTTTGTCACATTTTTTAAATGGGGTAATCTTCGGGACTACTGGTCCGATTTTAAAAATTCTTTCACCAGTAGAATGCTACATTATCGGGGAGTGCTATAGGCTATATTTTATATTGGTATCATATATATTAGCCGAGTTATCACAGTTTTTGTCATACAGGTCGGACTGAAAATCCTCTTAAACAGACTTATTCGCATGCGCTGCCTTAACTATTGTGTAAAATTGAAATTAATGTATAGAGACTTTATGTATCTTTAAAAGTTCTACAAAAAAGTCCGCGTCACCATATATCTATCTTCTATATATTAGCAGATATAGTATCTTTTATGTTTTAAAAATTATTAATTTTATATACTTAGGTTTACGTCATTATTTATACAACTAAACTTTAATCCTCATTAAAATAAATTATTTAATAATCACAAGGATATTATGGAGATAAGATTTGCCCTTTACAGTATGTTAATTACTCAAATAGTTTCGGAGATAATACAAAATTTCTAAAAGACGCAGAATTCCGCTATATGACGCCCGGCGCTTTCATTTACGTAGTTCCCGTGTGAATATGGGGATCAAACATAGCCTATGACACTCGCAAATAACGTAGCTTTCTATTGGTAAAACTATTTTCCAAATCGGTCCAGTAGATCCAGAGATTACCTCCTACAACCACACTAACTTTACCTCTTTATATTATTAGCATAGAAGTCTCTATTTCTCTTGGTCACACCACTACTCTCGAAGGACTGGACCGATTTTGCTAAGGGTAGGAGTAAGATAGAGAAGTTACAGGGTAGGGTAGGGTACGGGTAGGGAAGCGTAGGGGTTGTGCAGGGGTAGGGTAGGTTTAGGGCCGACTTTAGGGTAGTGGTAGGGTAGGGGTAGAGGTAGGGTAGTGGTAGGGTAGAGGTACGGGTAGGATAGGGAAGTGGTAGGGTAGGGGTAGGATAGGCGTGAGATAGGGGTACGGGTGCGATAGGGGTAGGAAAGGGATAGGGTACGGGGAGGGCAGGGGTAGGATGGGGGTAGGCGTAGGATGGGGGTAGGGTGTAGGTAAGGTAAGGGTAGGGTAGGGGTAGGGTAGGGGAAGGGTGGGGGTAGGGGTAGGGTAGGGTAGGGCTAGGGTAGGGTAGGGGTAGGGTAGATGTAGGGGTTGGGTAGGGTAGGGTTAGGGTAGTGGTACGGTAAGGGTAGGGTAGGGTAGGGGTAGTAGTAAAGTTGAGATTGAAATTTACGCGGACGAAGTCGCGGGCGTCCGCTAGTAACTTTATATAAGTAGAAGAGCGTGGATTTAATTCTCAGCTCGAAGCAATTCAGAAATATACTTACCTATTTCTAAATTGAATTCAACTTTATTTTAATTATATTTTTATTTTTATTACCACCCTTTACCATTGAGCATTGGGAGCATTTGAACAATTTATTATATTTCATAGTATTTGCATTTTAAACAGTCTAATATTGTACAAATCTTTTTCCCCATTTCAGCTGCTAAGGAAAGTAGAACAATATCAGTAAATCGTTTTCCACAGGTTAATTTCGTGCAAAAGCTCATTCCTATATCCATCAGCGGCCCTATTATGTAACTCGGTGTACCATTCAAATAATAAGTTACTACATCGTTTTTCGTTGTATTTTCGTTTTTTATGATCATCTAACAAAGTTATTTCAACCAAATTCCCTAAACTACGCCATGTTACATCATGTGGCAGTGATTTTTTGCTTTTTTTTTAAGATCATTTAACATGATTATTTCTACGAAATTACGTAAACAACGATTTTTCGTTAAACGTTAATAAGTACTTGCTACTATCACTAAACTAATGCCACTTTACGTTAAATTATCATAATTATGTAATTTCGTGGATGGTTTTAGGTTTTATTAGGTGGTTGCAAAAACGAAAATACGATGAAAAACCACGTAGTGACTCATTATTTGAATGGTACACCGATATACAAAATAAATTGGGCCTGTAGCCATGTACGCGAATGACAGATCCGATCGATAACTTGATCACGTGACCTGTCGATAACGAATGTCATTCCCGTACACTTTTTACTTTTCGAAGCGTGTGCGATTATCGAAAAAGAATCGACGTGCCACATGGTAAATATTCTTAATCACTGGCGCCAGCTTGAATTTTGTCATGAGCCGGTAGCGGATGTTGATACGGTGTACCTACTATCTGCAGTAGGTACGCTAGCCAAAACAAACTATCAAATCGTCGCAGCGCCCACGTTTCCAGGTAGCTAGGGTCTATCAATTTCCTAGTAACTTACCCACGTCTTGTAAATTGATAGCTTTTGAAGAAGGATCATGTATTTAAGTACTATAATAAGCTTGGCTATAACTGTATTACCTATAGCTATAGCTATTGGTGTACAAACTTACTGAAAAATATTTGAATATGAGAACGCTGACATTCGGTTTTTTTTTATTCTTTACAAGTTAGCCCTTGACTACAATCTCACCTGATGGTAAGTGATGATGCAGTCGAAAATGGAAGTGGGCTAACTTGTAAAGAGAAGGATGAAAATCCACACCCCTTTTGGTTTTTACACTACATCGTACCCGAACGCTAAATCGCTTGGCGGTACGTCATTGCCGGTAGGGTGGTAACTACCACCAGCCAGACCTGTACCAACTAAGAAAATCTCAATTAGCCCAGCCGTGGATCAAACCCAGGACCTCCGTCTCGTAAAATGACACCGCGCATACCACTGCGCCAAGGAGGACGTCAATAGTAAACCATTGTGTAATACTCATATTATAAAAAAAAATATAGAGGAATATGAAGACAACGAAGTTATTGTCATCAATAGATGTTCAAAACGGAATAAGTGTAGAGGCACCATAAAGCATAGAGCATAGACGCAAGAGGCAGGTGGCGCGGTAATGGCATGTACCGGTTCGTTTGCCGACAATCGCGTTTGCGGCGACGCCCCGCGGAGCGCACCCGCTTCGTCGCGAAGTACCGCCTACAGATAACTTGGAGATGGAATTCGTATTTTGAATATTCAAATGGACAAATTCTTAAATATTAACTCACAATTGTCTTGAAGCACTGTTGTGAGTCTACGCTCCATATGAGTATCCCTGTAGGGAGGAAAGCCTGGCCCTTTAATGGGCCTTTAAAATAGGCTGACAACGATGTTGATGATGAACTCATACACATACAACAAATATCGATATAGATATATACATATATACATAGCATAAGGGGTTTATATACAATTCCCATAAAGACCGGCAACGTGAGTGCTTTCTGCTGACCTGCAAGCGCGTTTTCTCTTCAACTCTTTCTTTCTTCTTCAAAAGCTACACAATTTAAAATTAGTATTTATTAGTATCGTTGCTTTAATTTTACTAACACTGCTTGTCAAATTCCCTTGCTTTACTATAGGGAAAGCTGATTAAAACTCTACCATTAAATTTAAGTAAATATTTAGTTGGATAAATTTTCTTTAACAAATTAGGTAAATTATAAGTAAAAGTATTTTTATTCTTACAGTCTACTACGCTCTTTTGATATTTACTTTTTTACTGTTTATTGTATTTTTTTAACCGCTTGGTTACAGAACGCAGTTTATAGAAACTATACATAAGTAAGGTTAAAGAATAGGTGGTGGGAGCCTTCGGCCGTGGCTAGTTACCACCCTAACGTCAAAGACGTACCGCCAAGCGATTTAGCGTTCCGGTACGATGTCGTGTAGAAACCGAAAGGGGTGTGGATCCCTCATCCACACATCCTCATCTTAACAAGTTAGACCGCTTCCATCTTAGATTGCATCATCACTTACCATCGGGTGATATTGAGGTCAAAGGCTAACTTGTACAGAATAAAAAAATAGAAAAAGAAGTATCTAGTTACTAGATACTTCTTTTTCTATATTTCTATTGAATAAAGAAGATTTTTTGTACATTTTTCCATATATGGTTTGCTTATTGAACCCTCGCGTCGGGAAGCAAAACCCGACGGCAAAACGCGACACAGCCGGAATATCTTTAATGCACTGTAATTTACTTAAGTTCTAGAATCTCACCAAAGTCTTGAGTTTTAGTTTTGGAGTCTTTTCTCTATAAAAGAAATAAATAAGTCGTTAATCGGTGTCAATGCAGGAATTCTATTATTTTATTCAAACTTCAAATAACCTACCTACTTAATTACTATAATAAGTTCTATTTTGTGATAATGTATAGTAAAGAAGTTGTAAACTTTGTATTTGTTCTGATGTCATATTTTTTTTATAAACAAACCAACAACCAACATTGTAATTTACTATTACTTGTCAATGTGGTGACATTGGTATGTTCTTATAATACACATATTAAGTACCAGTAGGTACATCTTCCTAAGAAATACGTTATTAATACAACTCCTGTTGACAATAAAACACATGCGCAATGAATCGTTCATGGAAAGGGCTCGGGCATTATCCAAAATCCCACAAATAAAATTCCAATTATGATGGGAAAGAAATGACATATTCCGTTTGCACAAATCCTTAAAAAGTCATCCAGATATCCATTACATGTCTATTAAATCTTACGACATATATTCGTAGGGCTCAGTCAGCAGAGATTCCCCTCGCAAACACGGCGCCGATTACGGGCTCGGCGGACTGGAGTAAACGAATAAAACACATGCGAGAAGACGAATGCAAAATGTACTCAAGTTTTGCATAGGTAAACATAGGCACCACCCCTTCCGCGAACAACCTTCAACAGATTTCCGAAATTATATCTCATTATCATACTCACAGTAATTGGGACTGGTGTAGGTATATATAAATTATTTTCACTTGGTACCTCAAAACATTCACACATTGTGTTGTTTGTAAATTAATAAAATATAGCATTTTAGACTAACAATGTGTCAGACTAAAATCTTAATTTAAATAAATGCGAAAGGTCATCACGAAATCTCGAAAACCGCTTTACGTAATATGGAATTTGGCAGGGAGGCAATCTATCAGTGGCGTGCACTTCATAGATGCATAAACGCAATGCATACCCTGAGGATTTATTACGGGCCTGTATTGGAGGAGGAATTTCTCGTTTTGTCGAATTTGTACCTTTAGTGCATACCCTAGTTAAAAACCGTGTGCACGCCACCGCAATCTATAGTTAGTAGGTGTCCACCGACAATGTACTCGTACCTACTCTGAAAGATGGAGGGTATCATTCCCATTATTGTAATTTTTTCCCAGTTATAAACATTTCTACTATTAATTATTACTTACTACTGTTGATTATATCATTAATATCATGAACAAAACAACTATGCCGTTCAACAACTGCTTCAAAAATGTACCCTACCTATATTTTGACAATGTAAATAAAATGGAAAATTCGAAGACCACCTGCTTGGAACACATTTGTGGTGAACAACGAGTGACTACAATGCTCAATTACCTCTTGAGTGTTTAGTGACGTCATTCCACCCCTTTACAAATAAACTAAGAAGAATTATAATATATTTATGTGTGCCAATATCGTAGGAAGCAACGTAACAGTTTCCTAAAATCATATCTGATTATCATAAAGTTACTCACAGTAATTGGGACTGGTGTAGGTATACCTATCTAATTTTTTAACTTGGTACCTCAGAACTAGGGTTAACAACCGTACTATATTATATACTAGCGGACGCCCGTGACTTCGTCCGCGTGAAACTCGATGTAAACTTTCAACTACTCCTACCCTACCCTTACCCGCGCCGCTATTAATTGAAATGTCTATTTCTCTACAAGAGATTATCCCGTTGGGCGCATGTTAGCGCCACTGCCGTTGTTTACAATTCACCAGTTAAAAGTTCGATCCAAAGCTCAGCCCATTTAATTAATATCGATGCGTGCTTATTATAAAATAACCTTTCTTCTTTATCTTTCATGCAAAGATTAGTTGGGTCTACATCTAATAGATACCCAAATGACAATATGACAAATTGTCATAAGATTAAGTAATATATTGGTAATATTGTGCCATACTTATTGTTAAATATTGTTGATTATATTATATACCATCAAACGCTATGGTTGATTCAGGGTGTTAGCCATATCAGCGATTCACCAATCATTTTGAGTGAAGGTAAAGGTTTCTGATTGATCCATTCAAGCATTGGCTCTTCACGTCAAAAATACACAAGACACATAAACATAAAGTAACATTTACGAATCACGCAGGTGGTTGTCAACCGTGGACAAACAACACCACGTGGTGCCAAATCCAACGAAAACCTGACCTACAAAGCTAATTTGAAGGACATCGAGAAAAGGAGAGTAACCTGACGTAGCGTCTAAAGTGATGAGTCGCATTGCCGTCGCGGGTCGCCCCGTGCTCGGTAACGACCTATCGATTGGAAATAGTGCCTAGTTAGCGATCCGTGCGCTGAGCCACTCCCGCGGCCGTCTCGCCTCCCCCGCGCGCCCCGCGCCGGTGTAACTGCGAGATACTTCGAGCTTTTCAGATACAAAATACATGTGATGTACCATTTCTAATAAATCTTTTAGATTCATAATCCTTTGTTGGCTTATCATCATCATTATCTGAGCTGAGCTCGAGTCTCCTCTCAGAATGAGAGGTCAGGTCAGGCCAATAGTCCACCACGCTGGCCCAATGCGGATTGGGAGACTTTACACACGCAGACAATTAAGAAGTGAGTTCGAATCCGGTCCAGGGCATGCTCCAACTTTTCAGTTGTGTGCATTTTAAGAAATTAAATATCACGTGTCTCAAACGGTGAAGAAAAACATCGTAAGGAAACCTGCATAGCAGAGAATTTTCTTAATTCTCTGCGTGTGTTAAGTCTGCCAATACGCCAGCGCAGTGGACTATTACTAACCCCTCTCATTCTGAGAGGAGACTCGAGCTCAGCAGTGAGCCGAATATGGGTTGATAACGAACGAATATTAGTATAGATGAGGACAACAAACTTATTGATATCAAAAGCATCAAGATCTGTATTCTGATTGACGCACAATTCAACGCTGATGTTATTTACGCGACTTCAGCAGTTTAAACTCAAAGGGTTTTCAATCTACTAGGTACTGAATAAACGATAGGATTATAAAAAAAAAACTACGAGCCGTCAAATTTGGAAAAGTGCTACGTCAGCTACGATTCGTAGCCCTTTTTGCTACGAGCTCATTTAATATTTATTTTTTTCGTACGATTAAAACAAATTAACAGGTGTTGTACTTTTATTTCAGGAGGTGTAAGTCCTCATGGACAACTTCAACGAATAATGCTGGACTCCTACCGTCTAGAAACCCCAGATGCCTCCAAGAAAATGGTGTCCCTGCCCTTAAACCCTGTCTATATCGATGAATTAAATTTTTTTTTAATATTTGTAGACAGAGACATGAGAAGAAAATAGAGTATTATTCACCCTCCTAAACCTCTTCGCCTTAATTCATGATTTGTAATTTTAAAAAGAATATGGCAGAAACGAGAACAGTGATTTCCTGGCCCATTTACCCATATTTACCCATATTTAGAGTAAATGTATAATGTTGTATGTTGTATGTCGAGTTAACTATTATTGTTCCAAAAGTCGTTTCAGTCAATGGTCTTAGAGCGAAAAGCTTCTACCAACACCTTAAGAAGCTTTTGTTTAACTTCTGTATCAAGGGTCGGATACAAAATGCAGTGATTCTTGAGACGGCGCATATTGTGAGGAGGTTCCTCACTCTGGAGCCCTGACCGCCGATCGTTTGGTCCACCACTCAATATGTCTCGCAGAGGGAAACTTATTTTTTTCATATTATAAACTTTTAATAGTGTTTTGTTTGCATTTTATTAACATTGTTAAAATTTAAAAAATAAAAAATATTAATATATCATCATTATCAACCCATATTCGGCTCACTGCTGAGCTTTGAGTCTCTTCTCAGAATGAGAGGGGCTAATCCACCACGCTGGCCTAATGCGGATTGGCAGACTTCACACACGCAGATAATTAAGAAAATTCTCTGGTATGCAGGTTTCCTCATGACGTTTTTCCTTCACCGTTTAAGACACGTGATATTTAATTTCTTAAAATGCACACAACTGAAAAGTGCGAGGTGCATGCCAACGACTAATAAATAAATAAATGTACTTAATATTAGATACTTATTAAATATTTTGAGTAGTGCTGAATGTACAAGCTCGCAGGAAGTCGACCTAGTGCGGAGTATCGACCGGCGACCCTGCCGAGCTGGCATTTTGCTGGCTCAGCATCCAGCGGGCGCCGCAGCCTCCCTCCTCAGCCCTTTTACTACAACGTAATTTCTTATATTATACAAAATTTTACTTTGAAGGTATTTTAGAATAAGAGCTGTATATTAAATATATTTATATATAGCAAGTATACTCGTGTCTAGAATATTTTAACTAGCAACATATTCATAACATTTGTATTATATTATGTATGCATTCGGTCGTAGATTATATATTCGTTATATACTCGTTCTTACTTTACTTACATAATAAAAAACAAAGTCCTCCGCCGCCTCTGTCTATCTGTCTGTATGTTCACGATGAATTCAAAGACTGATTTAATTCATTCGGATTTTACCAAAAGATCGAATGATATATGAGGAATGTTTCCATCAATCAAGATTTTGTGTATATTGATTGAAATATGACAATGATCATTAGAAATGTCGGTAAAGTCAAGACTCTGGGAACTTTCCTTTCATTAAAACAAACCAATTTAAGCTTGCTTGTTTGGAGTACGTACCTTTCACGAGAGCGCGAGAGAAGATTAAATGTAGATTCTCCGAGGATTTCACTTAAAAAAACAATTAAAAACAAAATATAAGAATAGCTTAACTCTTTATAATAAAGGCCGTAACGTATAATTTAATTTATTTTCTGTTTTGTGTTACATGTAATTATATTGTTTGCTTATAATTATGTTACTCATGTTACTGCATAACAAGTTTTCAAGTGTCTGTGTGTGTTTATAAATTATATAAGTACTAGCGGACTTCGTCCGCGTGGAAATCAATGTAAACTTTCAACCTCTATTTCACCACATTAGGGGTTGAATTTTAAAAATTCTTGAATCACATTATATTTCGTATATTTGTTATGATTTATGAACAAATTTTTAAAACTGTAACTCCAAAAATGAAAGACTTTCCATACAAACCTTCAAACTCTATTTCAGGGTCAAAAAGTACCCCCTATGTTTTGATCCAAGGTTCCATTTACTACTATACCAAAAGTTCTTGATTGTTTCAGCCCTTTAGCCGTGAAAAGGTAATAAACAGACAAACAGACGATGGACAGACAGGCTTACTTTGGCATTTATAATATTATTATAGATTTTATGTAGTACATAAATGTATTTGATGAAATCACCTATCTTTGTACCCATAACACAGGCTACGCGTACTAATTGGGGCTATATTCATGTGCGTATTATCCTAATATTTATGTACTAGACTTCATCTGCGTAAAATCCGACGGGAACCATGGTTTTTCCGGGATAAAATGTCGCCTACATGCTGCTCACCAAACTCTTCTATGTACCAGTGAAAGTATTATTAAAATCAGTCCAGCCTTTCCAAATACTAGCCCGGTTAAACAATAACACACACAGATAAAAATAATTGATCGTGTAATAACTACGAGTATAAGTACTTTGGAAAACACATTTATTTTGAAGTCACAGACAGACACTTTATGTATTGATTTACATATATATATATATATATAGCGGATGCCTGCGACTTCGTCCGCCCTTAGACCTCTTTAATCCAGCCCTTACAGTAGTATCGCTGTAAAAATGGAGTAACTTCTCCTGTTTTCCCAACGTTTCCCTTCACTGCTCTGCTCCTTTTGACTGTAGTGTGATGAAAAGTTTACTATAACCTGCCCAGGTGTATGAAGAACAATTGTACCAAGTTTCGTTAAAATCCGACGAGTAGTTTTTATTTCTTTAACGAACATACAGATAGACAAAAGTATCGATCAATAATCACGCTTTGATTCTGATGGTTATTTTGGAAATATATTTCAAGTACAGAATTGACTTCTCTACAGATTTATTATAAGTTTAAAGATATAGATAAATCTCTCTGTCGGCGGTGACCACTGAAGCTGCCTCTACCACAGAAGTCACTGAAGTCGAGGAGAAGAACAGAGAACCTCAGAACATCCACATCGATCGCACATAGATTAATATTTGAGAATTTAATAGTTATTATTGTATACAATAATTTCTATTAAATAAGTTTAACATTTTCATGTTCCATGCATTTCGTGCCGTAAATGATTTTATTTATAACCAAAATCTCGTCATCAACTCTTTTTAAACTGTAAATTGTTTGTAATTTGTGACTCTAATTTGTAATAAATGAGTTTAATTTCGTATGTGTATTCTTTATTTGCAATATGTGAGCTATTAACCTCAGTAAAGTTGTACTTGTCCTTTCAGTAGTTTCTCTATTAAAAATATCCCGTCATCTCCTTAACACTATTATTTTACGTACTGTATTCGTAGAATCATGAGATACGAGCATGTTCGCCGCGCCGACCCAGTCCGAAGTATCGACCCGCGCGACCCTGTCGAGCTGGCAAAACACTGCCTCAGCTCCGCGTAAGCGTTGCCATCAGCCAATTTTAAAGCTATTCATAGCAGTAACTCTTTAAAAAAATTTAAAAACAACAATGTATACATTTTGTTAGTATAGTTTGTAAAGCATATTTTTGTTAGTTTTGTACTCGGAAGTAGCTGGATGAGTAATACGTTGTTGTGTTTCTTTCTTTATTATCAGCCTATTTTGACGACCCAGGACCAGCAGGCCAATTCATTGACTTTGACGTACACAAAATTTACCAACTAGCTATTGTTAGTAATTTTTAAGTCATGTGATATCATATTCACTAGTTATTTAATGATCAAAATTGAGATTATAAATCATCCGGTGATACTGACAACCCATCGTGGATATCATAGAAAATTTAGATGACATTTCCTAGTGGGCATGTGATTTTTTTTAACAATGGGCATTACCTACTTTGAAAAAGTTTCTATATTTCACAAATCCAATCCAGGGCTCATAGGCTAACCACGGGACCAACTAGGTTAATTTGTTGTTTTGTTTTCAGATTACCTGATGTTAAGTGACGAAACAATCTAAGATTTGCATTTTAGACTATCTTTATTTATATGGAATAGGTACACTTGACCACGAACTCACCTGATGGAAAGTGTAAATATGGCCTAAGAGTTCCATACCCTAGCCTTCTTATAGTTTTACTTCCTGTGTGAAGGTGGAAGCTGATCCAACGGCCTCCAAGCACCTTTATCATTAAGAAACTCATAAATGGTGTAGTAACCTCGACTAAGTAAAGCTTGTCAGCTCGTGCTCCTTCCGTATCTAAGTACAGTATCCAATATAGAGTTTGGAACATGGTGGCTTTGGTAAATAGTACGTTTTAAGGATCCATCCAGATCCTTAACTGTCCAAGTATACTTCGTACGAATTCTAGGGATGTCATGTATGAAATAGGGATGGTTCACAAATTACTTGAAATACATACAAGTTTATTCTACACATATACCTACTTCTGACATTTTTTACGTGGCAATTGGAACGCTTAATCGCCTTTTGTTACGTCTTTGCCAGTAGGGCGGTAACTACGGTCGATGCCTACCACCAGACCCACATGAGCCACAAAATGTAAAAACTAACCCAAGCTGGGAATTGAACCCAGGAGCTCTCTGTAGGGAACCACAGCACTATTTACTTTGCCAGAGAGGTCACCATTATTTTTACATTTAAGAGCGATGCGGTGGCCAGTATCGCTGCGTTGATGCGCCGTGATGGTTCTGCTCTCCGATCTCCGATTTCCTTGTCCTCTAAGGTTTGAGCCCTGACCCTAGAGTGTGCCACTAAAAGGGACTGATAATAACATGATTTGGGGATTTTAATTTTAATTCACAAGCTTTTTTTTATTCTTTACAAGTTAGCCCTTAACTACAATCTCACCTGACTACAAGCTCCTTTTATAAAACTCTTGTAACTTTGAAAACTATCCTCAGTTACCTTTTAAGTTAATGTATTGAAAAAATTGTTTTTGGGCATTTTTTATTAAAATTTGATAACGCCTTTAAAAGATATTTGAAGCTACTCGTATGAATGTCGACGCACTGCAAAGTATCGACCGGCTTATACCGCCGAGTGGCAGAATTGCTAGCTCGACTGAAATGCCCGGCGTGCATTTTACAGCTATAATTATAATTATCTGTAGTATTCTAGTGTATACCGATGTAAATTAACGGTGTGATTGTGAGTTATCATAGTGTGTTGCCCATAGCCGCTGGTTGCAAGCCTCCTTACTCATATCAAAATTCACTCATTTTATATATAGGATTTGTTTACAAGCACTTTGGAATCGTCAAGTTTTCTGTTTGTAGTGATCAGTGGCTCTATTACTGGTTTAAAAAGCCGGAGACAAGTTTAAAGAACGTTGGCAGGCTTAGGATTAAATATTTTAAGTAAAAAAAATTACATTTACATTATGACATTATCAAAGTCAGACTTTATTTATCTCATTTAGGCTTAATATAAATGCACTTTTGAAACGTCAAGTAATGTCATGATTAGGTAAATAGTGCTTCTCCACAAATACCAACTCCGAGTCTTAATCACAAATTCCGCATGTTACAGACTTAAAGTTTGAATATCGGCCATCATCTCTATCAACGCCGATTGTAAATGTAAATGTTTCTAAATTCTATTCGTACATTTTGATGCTGGTATAAAAGAGTAGAACAATTCCTTTACTATAGTAAGATATTGCTCTTTCAACTGATTATTAGGCCTATCTATTTTTTTTAATTCTATACAAGTTAGCCAAAGTGGTAAGTGATGTTGCAATCTAAGATGGAAGCGGGCTAATTTGTTAGGAGGATGATGAAAATCCACACCCCTTTCGGTTTCTACACGACATCGTACCGGAACGCTAAATCATTTGGCGGTATGTCTTTGTCGGTAGGGTGGTAACTAGCCACGGCCGAAGCCTCCCACCAGCAAAATTAGTAGCAATATTTTGTAGCCTGCAAGCCTTTCAATCCAGAATTTTTAAATGTGGTGAGCCTGATGAAGCCATAGTAGCCAACAAATTGTTGATAATTATCTGTACATATTTTGAAATTAAACTAATACATAGTGCCGAAATTAGTTTTAACTCCATCTTCAAAAGCTTCCACAAACCAGTATTTAGGACCTTAACACTTAATTGTATGCAATACATTAGAACCCATATAAAACTATAAAAAGTCAAAGTCAAAGTTCATTTATGTCAATTAGGCTCAGTTTACAAGCACTTTCGAAACGTCAGGTATATTATTAGATAATGGTAGTGGTGGTATAACAAATAATTGAACGAAAAAACATTTTTTTTTTAATATTTTGTACAGGAAAAGGAAAGTAGAATTGAATGGTGACGTCAGGGGCATCCGACCTTGCTACTAGAAAAATGTGCCGCGTCGCCGCAGCCACGCTGCATCATCACATCGCGGCCATCGCTCCCTCTACTCCACGCAGTCTCGATCTCGACACTAACTCCCTATATTGAGCTTTTTAAGACAACCTAATGAAACTTTCCTCAAAAGCAAATCTTTCGTAGAAGATTGACTGTGTGTCTCCTTATAAATATACTAGCGGACGCCCGCGACTGCGTCCGCGTGGAAATGAATGTAAACTTTCAAGCCCTATTTCACCACTTTAGAAATTGAATTTTTAAAATTTTTGATTCCCATTATATTTCGTATTTTTTTTATGATTTAAGAACAAATTTTTCAAAAATGAAGGACTTTCTATGCAAACTTTCAACCCCTATTTCACCCCCTTTTTATTTTATTTTCGCAATAAAAAGCGAAAAAAACCGTGCCAAGTTTCACATGAGTTCATTCAGTAGTTTCAGCGTGATGCCCGAATAGCACAAAATCACGGATAGACAGACAGACAGACAAAAAATCGAAAAGAAATATTTTTAGCTTCAGTATCGATTATATAATGCCCCACAATAAAAATTTTCAAAATATCTTCAATGTACAGAATGTAAAAAATGTACAGAATTCGTATTATTCTAGATGGCGTCAGTAATGCCACGGTACAGTTTAGTGTTACAAATGGTATAAGTAAAATCTCAAATTGCGAATAAATGTATAGAATTCGACCAGTTTAATTATAAGTATAGATAGATTTTTGGAGATTATTCGTAAGGAAACGATTCTTATTAGTGTGAAAATTTTATTGAAATCCGTTCAAGAGTTACGTATTTCTACGCAACGTCTCTTGCGTGCCGTTCACTTTGAGCTCAAGTGTATTTTATTTATTAGTGGACGCCCGCGACTTCGTCCGCGTGGAATTAAATTTTTCACAAATCCCGCGGGAATCATGGATTTTTCCGGGATGATGATAGCCTATGTGTTAACCCAGAGTAAAATATATTTCCATTCCAAAATTCAGGCAAATAGCTTCAGTAGCCGCAACGCAAATGAAGAACAAACACACTTACACACACACACAAACTTTCGCCATTATAATATTAGTGTAATTTTGACTTCAGATCTTCCAGTTACATTATCTAGGTAGTCTTCCTCCTGAACCGTAGTACCTGACCCCCTACCTCTCATAATGTACCCCTACCTCTCATAATAGCTAATATGAGAAAGGACTACACTGCAGATTTTGTAATAATTAGTAGCTCTATTAGTGCTATCTAATGGCTTGTGGTGTTTACTTCAAGATACTAATTAGATACGAGCGTTTTAGCCATTATAATAAAGGTGAGACCTAATGAGTATCTATAGATGCCTTCTAAATAATTAAGCAAGCACTAAAAGCAGCAGTAACCCGATAAAAGTAAGTTCTATGCTATGAACTTTTTATTCTGAGCACCTATACCTATCTATATTTTGTGTAGATGTAAAATGTTAGATTGGTGATGATGATCGTATATAGTTATTCTATCATATACCTAGTTTAATCAAAAAGGACTCATATATTTTTTAATCAGAAGTAGTCTTTAACTGACTTTTTACAAAAAACGTCTCTGCTTTGATTTTTAACTTTAAACAGTGTCAGCGTTCATAGCAACGATGGTTACAATTTTGTCTGAATTTCAATTTATGCGGTGTATATTGATGTACCTAATTTACTTTAGTAAGATATTAGTACTTATTTGTTTCTTCTAGTCATGAACTTATTCAAGAAAATTCCTGAATTTCGGAAAAACTTAATTGTATGGCTTATGATTTACTCGTATGTTAGGCTAATGATGATGATCGTAGTCATAGAACGACTACGATGCTTTTTGATTAAACTAGATATATGATAGCATATAGGTACATAGTTTAATCAAAAAGCACTCGTATATCTTTTTAAATCAGGGGTAGACTTGACTTTTTTCAAAAAACGTCATCAAACGTGTCAGTTTTGATTTTTAACTATAAACCAAAGATTAAATTATTAGTAGGTATATTTAAATAGTGTCAGCGTTCATAGCAACGATGGTTAACATTTTAACTGAATTTCAATGTATACGGTGTATATTTATGTGATTTACTTTAGTAAGATATTGGTACTTATTTGTTTCTTCTAGTCATGAACTTATTCAAGAAAATTCCTGAATTTCGGAAAAACTTAATTGTATGGCTATGATTAAGTCATTTTTTATTCCCATCCATTGCTAGCGTATAAAACTGAGTAATTGTGTCATATATTAAAATGATCTATAACAACAAAATGGGCCATTCCGCCGCCGGACCGCAGTAACAACGCCCATAATTCTCCTCGGCTTCATTAACAGCCTTCCATTTGCATGACAGTCTGACTTACGTACAACTACAGCTTATAAGCGTCCCATAGATAAGAAGAGAGCATGGACATGGCCTGAAAACTTTGTAAAAAATTCACCCGTTATACACAAAGTTATAGAAATTTGAACTTTATAATCAAGAGGTTACGATATACGTGGTGTTTTCAGACTGAAAAGTTGATTGCGTTCAGAATTTAATAGGCGGCGTAGAGTTCCTCTCGCTCTGGCGGGGCGTGGCGCTCGAGTGCACGCCCTGTCGCCCCCACTGCAGCCTTTCTCTTTACAAGATTGCTATGAATAGACTGCTCATACAAATATATGTAACCGACATATACTTCTGATATTATAGAGGTTGTAAGCTTTGG